>NW_027362829.1:2067500-2737500 GCF_046119375.1 Phyllobates terribilis
TGCCTGCTCTCTCTCTTCTCCGGTGCAGCACTGCAGGCTGGGGCGCACTGCGTGACGTCACAGCTAGGAGACACAGCCGCGCACAGGGCCATGTCTACTAGCAGTGACGCGGCCGGGCCAGCACAGGGAAGTTAACTGCTGCAGTGCTGGCCCGGCCGATGAAGAAGTAGCGGCGGCCGCTGCTGGGGGAGCGGTCCGGGCCCCCCCCTTCCCGCCACTGCTACCGCTATGTGCCGCGGCGGCCCGCACATATAACGAGGGCAATCCGGCATTAGACACCCCGCCTGGAGCCGTGGGCCCCGTGCCGGCTCGGGGTCCCGGGCGCTCGCCCGGATTGCCCTCATTATAATCCGCCTATGTCAGCAGAGTAAAGGTGGTCACACATAAGCCCAGGTCTGCTAGATAGATACCTATGAATTATTATTTTGTATATGTTTTCAAACATACTTGATCAATCAAATCATCATTGTAAACTTCAACTCCACATAATAGTATATGATGTAGCAGTCACTAATTATCTTGAGTGCTTCATCTGATGTCCGTGCACATAGTATACATAGTATACCACATACAGTACAATATATATAGGAGAATATACAGTATGACTGGTATATAGAGACGAGCAATTTGTAGAACCGTGGTCCAGTGGTCAGATGAATATTCTGTGGCTGCTGAACAGGAGCCACCACATAGTCTCCTTTTTACAGCCCCACAAAGCCTTCCATATACTATACAGTGTGAGCCCCACATAGCCTCCTATATACAATGTGAGCCCTCACACAACCTCCTATATGAGTATGAGCCCTCACATAGCCTCCTATATACAGTATCAGTCCCCACACAGCCTCCTGCATATAGTGTGAGGACCCACACAGCCTCCTGCATACAGTGTGAGGACCCACTGTGTGAGTACAGTGTGAGGACTGGTCGTCGGATATGTTGCACGCTTATTGAGATGTGTTATTGACAGCTCTATCATTTTTCTTGCCACTGTCTTGTTAAATATACAGGTTGGATACATTTGGTGTTCATGCCATATAAATTCCTGTTTATAACGAGTACATATTTATGATAGGTAGCTTTGTTTCACTACCATTGGCAGGCATTAACTGGATTTTAGGTCCTAGTGACGTTTTATATCTTTTTTACCTACGTATTCATTAAAGGTTATGTTTTAACCTCTTTCACTACTTTAATTGCTTCATATTACCTTTATTGAGTGGTGACCTGTATGATAGTGTGTGAGCACCAGCTCCAGGCGTCCCTGAAGAGGGGCAGGGAAAAAGTAAAGGGGGCAGTGGAAAGGGGGTTTATCCAAGGAGGGGTGAGGTCAGCAAAGTATGAGAGACAGACTCATCCTAAACCAGGGGTCTCAAACACGCGGGTCGCATGTGGCCCTTCAGACTGGTTCATGCGGCCTGTGTGCACCATAGACCCCGATTGCGGCCCGGTCCAGGAGCTGCCGACAGCTGCACTTTAGTTCAGTGTATTGCTGCGCAGAGACCGGCTCTCTGCATGATACAATACCAATGCCAGCCACCGGCCTATCAGAGGCCAGCAGCGGACATCCGCGTCCCAGCGCAGCGGTGCATGACATCACTAACATGGGCAGATGTCAGCTGCTGGCCTCTGATAGGCCGGTGGCAGGCATTGGTCTCTGCGCAGCAATACACTGAACTAAAGCGCAGCTGCCGGAAGCTCCTGGACCAGGCCGCGATCGTCAAGGGGTCTATGGTGCCTGCACCCGCATATGCAGAAAGGACACCGAGGGAACGGAGGACAGGTGAGAAGAGACTTTTTTTTTTCTTATATATGTATGTGAAGAATGGAACAGCGGACATTCCTACAATATAGGGACCTGAATGGGGACATTCCTACAATATGGGAACCTGGATAGGAACATTCCTACAATGTGGGACCTGGATGGGGACATTCCTACAATGTGGGACCTGAATGGGGACATTCCTACAATATGGGGACCTGGATAGGAACATTCCTACAATGTGGGACCTGGATGGGGACATTCCTACAATGTGGGACCTGAATGGGGACATTCCTACAATATGGGGACCTGGATAGGAACATTCCTACAATGTGGGACCTGGATGGGGATATTCCTACAATGTGGGACCTGAATGGGGACATTCCTGCAATATGGGGACCTGGATGGGGACATATCTACAATCTGGGGACCTGGATAGGGACATTCCTACAATGTGGGGACCTGGATGGGGACATATCTACAATATGGGGAACTGGATTGGGACATATCTACAATGTGGGGACCTGGATAGGAACATTCCTACAATGTGGGGACCTGGATAGGAACATTTCTACAATGTGGGAACATGGATGGGGGACATTCCTACAAGATGGGGACATTATAACAAGATGGGGACCTAGATGGGGGACATTACGACAAGATGGGGACCTGGATGGGGTTCATTACGACAAGTTGGGGACCTGAATGGGGGACATTACGACAAGATGGGGACCTGGATGGGGCATTACTACAAGATGAGGACCAGGATGGTGCATTACTACAAGTTACGGACCAGGATGGGGCGTTACTACAAGATGAGGACCAGGATGGTGAATTACTACAAGATGAGGACCAGGATGAGACATTACTACAAGATGAGGACCAGGATGAGTCATTAACCCCTTTACAACCCAAGGTGGTTTGCACATTAATGACCAGGCCAATTTTTACAATTCTGACCACTGTCACTTTATGAGGTAATTACTCTGGAACGCTTCAACGGATCTCCCTGATTCTGAGACTGTTTTTCGTGACATATTGTACTTCATGATTGTGGTAAAATTTCTTCGATATCACTTGCGTTTATTTGTGAAAAAAATGGAAATTTGGCAAAAATGTTGAAATTTAGCAATTTTCAAAATTTGAATTTTTATGCCCTTAAATCAGAGAGATATGTCACAGAAAATAGTTAATAAATAACATTTCCCACATGTCTACTTTACATCAGCACAATTTTGGAACCACATTTTTTTTTACTAGGGAGCTATAAGGGTTAAAAGTTGACCAGCGATTTCTAATTTTTCCAACAAAATTTAGAAAACCATTTTTTTAGGGACCACATCATATTTAAAGTCACTTTGAGGGGTCTTTATGACAGAAAATACCCAAAAGTGACACCATTCTAAAAACTGCACCCCTCAAGGTGCTCAAAACCACATTCAAGAACTTTATTAACCCTTCAGGTGCTTCACAGGAAATTTTGGAATGTGGAAGAAAAAAATTAACATTTAACTTTTTTCACAAAAATGTTATTTTAGACCCAATTTTTTTTATTTTTGCAGGGGTAACAGGAAAAAATAGACCCCAAAATTTGTTGATCAATTTCTCCTGAGTAAGCAGATACCCCATATGTGGGGGAAAACCACGGCAGGGTACGGAAGGGAAGGAGCGCCATTTGACTTTTTAAATGTAAAATTTGCTAGAATAATTAGCGGACGCCATATTGCATTTGGGGAGCCACTGATGTGCCTAAACAGTGGAAACCCCCTACATGTGACCCCATTTTGGAAACTATACCCCTCAGGGAACTTATCTAGATGTGTGGTGAGCACCTTGAACCACCAGGTGCTTAACAGAAGTTTATAACATTAAGCCGTAAAAATAAAATTTTCACATTTTTTCCACAAAAAATGTTTTTCAGCCCCCACTTTTGCATTTTCATAAGGGTAACAGAAGAAATTGCACTATTCAGTTTGTTGTGCAATTTCTCTTGAGTTAGCAGATACCCCATATGTGGGGGAAAACCACTGTTTGGGCGCGCGGCAGGGTTCGGAAGGAAAGGAGCACCATTTGACTTTTTGATTGTAAAATTTGCTTGAATAATTAGCGGATGTGCCCCTGATGTGCCTAAACAGTAGAAACCCCCCACAAGTGACACAATTTTGGAAACTAGACCCCTCAGGGAACTTATCTATATGTGTGGTGAGCACCTTGAACATATAAAAAAATCAAACTTTTTCCACAACAATGATGTTTTAGCCCCAATTTTTTTATTTTCACAAGGGTAAGAGGAGAAAATGGACCCCAAAAACTTTTGTGCAATTTCTCCTGAGTACGCCAATACCCCATATGTCGGGAAAATACAGTGTTTGGGCGCACGGCAGAGTTCAGAAGGGAAGGAGCACTGTGTGACTCTTTGAACGCAAAATTGGCTGGAATCGATAGCGGATGCCATGTCGCGTTTGAAGACCCCCTGATGTGCCTAAATAGTTGAAACCCCCCACAAGTGACCCCATTTTGGAAACTACACCCTTCAAGGATGTTATCAAGGGGTATAGTGTACATTTTGAACCCAGAGGTATGACACAAAATTTGATGACATTAGGTCATCATATTGAATAAGTTGTCATTATTCTTGAGTGCACGTGCTCGCTACTTGAGCTTGCATCGGGTACTCAGGTATGCACCATGTATCACAGGTGCTCAAGTGAAATGCTCGAGTCCCCTCCCGCATGTTTCACGGTTATTAGACACCCCCAAAAAAACATGCGGGGATCGCTCGAGCATGGCAGGCAATCCCCGCGAGATTATTTTGGCCGCGAAGCATATGGGGCGGAGACTTGAGCACTCGCGATACTCAATGCATACCCGAGTACCCGATGCAAACTCAAGTAGCGAGCACTTGTGTTCAACACTAGTTGCCATATCGTCATCAAGTTGACGTTCTTATTGGTGCCATTTTCAGGCACGTGACATATTTTGATCGCTTTCTATTCCAGCTTTTGGGAGGCAGAATAAACAAAAACCTACAATTCAGGAATTTATTTATTTATTTTTTTTTATTCTACTCCGCGTGTGGTAAAATTGATTAGGTAGCTTTATTCTTGGGGTCAGTACGTTTACAGTGGTACCACATTTATATCGTTTTTCTATGTTTTGGCGCTTTTACACAATAAAAGACATTTTATAGAAAAAAATATTTTTTTGCATCGCTTTATTCTGAGAGATATAACTTTTTGAATTCTCGGATTATGGAGCTGTATGGTGGCTTGTTTTTTGCGGGACAAGATTACATTTTCAGCGGTACCATTTTTATTTATATTCATCTTTTTGATCGCGTGTTATTCCATTTTTTGTTTGGCGGTATGATGATAAAGCATTGTTTTTTGCTTCGTTTTTTTTTTTTTCCCGTGTTCAATGAAGGGGTTAACTAGTGGGACAGTTTTATAGGTCAGGTCGTTCCGGACGCGGCGATACCAAATATGTGTACTTTTATTGTTTTGGTTTTTTTTTCATAATAATATTTATTGATGGGTACATTATATTTTTATTTTTGGTGGATTATTTTTTTAATCTTGTTTTAAATATTTTTACAATTTTTAAAAACAAATTTTTTCACTTTCTGAGAGGTTTTACACTTTTTTACTTTGTCCCACTCTGGGACTTTCACTTTTTTTATTCTGATCGCCTGCATAGCATAGGGATGGAGCACCATCCCTGAGCCATGCAGGCAGTCAGCGCTGCACAGTGAGAAGATTGTTCGGTCATGCACTGCGCATGACCAAACAATCTTCCTGCTGTCTGGTGACCCGGATGTTGTCATGACGACATCGGGTCATCATGGCAACACCCGGGAAGCCGCGGCAGACAGCGCTGGAGGCCGGAAGAGGAGGTGAGTATTGCGATCACCTCCCCTTGCCACAGCAATGCTGCGATCGACTTCGATCTGACATCAGGGTGCCGTATTCTCCATAGGTCCACTATGCCTACCTCCTCTAGCAGATAATGTAGAGATGTATATTGTGCATTTGGAAAAATATTTCCAGTATGGAATTTATCCCAGAAAGGGTGGAGGTAGGTGGTAAAATCCCCACCCCCTGCGAGGTTGGGATTTAGGAGGATGTTAGTTTTAGATCAGTTGCAGAACGGAGGGCACGGGAGGGGTGATAGACAGAAATGAGGGATGAGATATAGGGTGGTGCAGAACTGTGGAGGGCTTTATGGGTGAGAGAGATGAGTTTGTATTGTATTCTGTGGTGAATGGGTAACCAGTGCAATGACTGGCACTGGTTAGAGGCGTTGGTGAAGCGGCCTGATAGAAATACGACCCTGGCTGCTGCATTCAGAATGGATTGGAGAGGAGAGAGTTTGTATAGAGGGAGACCGATTAGAAGAGAGTTGCAGTAGTCCAGACGAGAGCGAATAAGAGCGACAGTAAGAGTTTTTGCAGTATCAAAGGTGAGAAAATGTGGGGTTCTGGAGATGTTTTTAAAGTGCAGGTGACATGAGTGATGAGTGATTGTAGCCCAGTCAAGAGAGCTTGTAAAAGAACTTCTACATGATGTTTCAAGGATGGAAAAAGGCTGCCATCTACTGGCCAGACGCAGTCAAGCTGAACGAAGATATGCAAGGGAAGTTGCAGGGAGAGCAAGTTCAGATGCTGGACCTGATCAGGTGACTTCCAGGAAGGAGTTCCGGAAAATAAGAGGCCGGTGCGCCAAACCTGAGGGGTCTTTGGCGCCAAGCAGCAGAAAGGATCAGATGTGTTCCCTGCGTCCTGAGAAACCCCACGTGACAGGCCTAAGCCAGAGGCCTGTGAGGTGCCACAGCCGGGCACCGGTAAAAGAGCTCCGGATATCTCGCGGATGTTACCTGAGTGCTGTGCCTGCTGAGGAGAATAGGAACCTAATTGCGGTGCTGAGTGAGTTCGCGGAACCCGACGTCGCCCGCCGACAGACGAGGCCTGGACCCCCCTATCCAAGGCTCGAGAGACTGCCTCCAACAGCCAAGCAGAGAGGAGTTGAGAGACGGTTGCCCCAGGAAAGTCACGCCAGCGGAAGCGGAGGAGCTGCATACGTGAACAGGGCCGTCACTTCCACTGTTCACCCGCAGTATCGGGGCCAATTGGGTTTAGATAATCAGGTTGGGAGGGGAACAGTTGGGACTAAAGGAACACAATGTGATCTAATTGAATTTATGCGGAAGAGACTCACGGCCTAGCGTGAATAACCGATGACCCCCGCTAGGGCCAAATGTACAGTTAAAGAACTTACGTGGTGTCTCCCATGACTGAGGGCATCACCCTACTTAAGAGACTTCGCCTTACTTAAGAGACTTCACCTTACTTAAGAGACTTCACCATACTAAAGAGACTGCAGCTTACTTAAGAGACTTCACCTTACTTTGAGAGGCTTCACCTTACTTTGAGAGACTGCGTCTTATTTTGAGAGATTTTGCCTTTGATGATATATTGAATTACTGTTCATTACCCTTGTTACTAATCCCTTGTTCAGAATACCTGTTGCATAAAATTGTTTATTTTCATCTCAGACTGTTCTCGCCTTGTGTCTCTGTGCGTTGCATTCCCGCACCTGCATTACATTTGGCGTAGTCGGCATGATGCAACATTCAGACGCAGAGATGGGGGATCAGTCTGTGGCTGGGTCCGGTCGGACCCATATACCCCTGGGGGCTATGCTCAGCCATCTTCCCAAGTTTTCAGGGGATGGCATGTCACTGTGGGACTGGGTAGAAAGACTGAGAAGTATGCTACGGATGTACCCCCTTGATCCCCTAGCCCAGGCGGAGCTGGCCCTCCTAACCCTTGATGGAGAGGCCCGACAGATTGTGATGTACCGCCCACCTGGGGACCGTGACACCGTGGATAAAGTGATAAAATTTTAGAGGACATGTACGGTGACACTACAGATTTGGAACACTTGCGCTTACGGTTGTTCCAGCGGGTCCAAGGGGAAAATGAGACAGTAAATCAGTATGTTAATGCGTTGCAGGAAGAGACGGCCCATATCACTAAGAAAGCTCGAGATGGGAACCGAGGACTGGTAGGGGCTGAAGCTAGAGTGCTGGAGAGAGAAGTTCCTGTTCTCAAAGCCACAGTTAGAAGTCAAGAGGCAATTGCTCCTGGATTCACCAACCAAGAGCCTGATTGGGTACGGGAAATACGTCAGGAAATTCGAGACATTCGGGGTGAGCTGAATGCTATTAGAAAGCCCCCTACTGCCCCCTTGCCGACGGACCGTACTGCTCAACGCGGACGGAGACCAGAACGAGAGAGACGTTCCTACCCGGCCCCAGCACGGCATGTACACGACCTATCGGCAGAAAGAGGGCCGGAGTGCTGGATTTGCGAAGGTAGGGGGCATATCTCCAAAGACTATCCCAACCGAGAAAGGAGGAGGAGGGGACAGCCGTTAAACTAAAATGCCCCATGGTTGTGGAGCATACCGTGGGGTCTCGTGCTTCAGAGAGTAGAAGAAGGAGCTCTGAAGACATTGTCTCCGAGAGGCCCATCATCTGGGCTGAATTCAATGGGCAGCGGATCCGCTGTTTGATGGACACAGGGTCTCAAGTGACCACTATGCCTGAGACGTATTTCCAAAGTCACTTTCCTGAAGTCTGAAGTCACTCGTTACTGCCGGGAACCCACTGTCAAATTGGTGGCGGCCAATCAACTACCTATCCCAGTAGCGGGAGTAGTATGGATGTCCATGCGGACATGTGGAAAGGACCTCGGTCGAAAAGGGATCGTACTAACCACAGGGCCCGGAGGCGATGGGCCCATTGTAACCCTGGGCATGAATGTGCTGAAAGAAGTCGGACAGTTCTTGGCTGAGGGCTGTAGCAAAAACAACTGGACCCGCGCCACTCGAGACCCAGCTAGCAAGAGAGTGTTCCAACACCTCGTGCGGGTCAGCCAGATTCAAAAATTGCCCGCTACCTCTCAGTACCTTGGCAAGGTATCGATACCGCCCGAAGCCACAATGACACTGCCGGTGGGACAGACTGTTCTCACGTTGCCGGTGCTGGCACATGTGTCCTTAGAGGGCATGGACATTCAAACTGAACCGATGGAAGGAGAAGAAGCGCCCTCTGGACTCCTGATTGCTCGAAACCTGGCCACCGTGCGGCACGGCCGAGTACCCGTGCGCTGCATCAATTTAGGTGGCACCAGTTTACAGTTGTTGCCCCGACAAGAGGTGGCACGAGTGTACATAATGCCAGAGGCCCTTACTAGAGCGGACGCTATAAGGCTGGCACCTGTGGAAGGAAAACCATGGACCCTGGAGGTGTCCCTCAACAGCCAGGAGAATGGAAGAGAACCGTTGGCTGGACGCCACCTTCTGGAAGAAATGGAGGCTAATCTGACTGAGCTTTCTGCTGGACAAGTAAGGCAGATCGAACAACTTCTACAGCGATATCAGGGAGTGTTTGCACAGCATGAAGATGATTTCGGGTGCACTCGGGACATTCAGCACGAAATACCCACCGGAAATACTGCTCCCATGCGAGAGAGATATCGGCAGATCCCGCATCAAATGTACCAGGAGGTGAAAGAGCTGTTGGCCCACATGTTGCAGAACGGTGTGATCCATGAAAGTCAGAGCCCCTGGGCAGCTCTGATCGTGCTGGTCCGAAAGAAGGATGGTACCCTGAGATTTTGCGTGGACTATCGAAAGCTGAATGCCTGTACAGTCCGGGACTCCTATCCACGTCCCCGAATCGAAGAGTCTCTATCGGCACTAGGATGCGCCAAATTCTTCTCTTCCCTCGACCTGGCCAGTGGCTATTGGCAGGTCCCAGTAGCTGAGAAGCATCATCCGAAGACCGCTTTTGTTCTCCCTATGGGCCTGTTTGAGTTCAATCGGATGCCGTTCGGACTAACAAATGCGCCAGGGACCTTCCAACGGCTGATGGAGAGATGCTTGGGGGACCTCAACTTTGAAGCCACTTTAATATATCTGGACGATATAATTATCTATTCCGCTACGTTTGAAGATCATCTCCGCCGATTGGAACAAGTGTTAGAATGGCTTCAGAGACACCGCCTGAAAATTAAGCCTCGAAAGTGTCGTCTCTTCAAACGAGAAATTGAGTATCTGGGGCACACTGTGTCCAGTGCAGGAGTACACCCCACTGCAGAGAAAGTAGCTGCCATGCAGAAGTGGCCCACGCCCGCCAACCTAAGGGAACTGAGGGCTTTCCTGGGGCTTGCTTGATACTACCGCAGATTCATTAAAGACTTCGCTAAGATTGCGATCCCGCTCAATGAATTGCTGAGAGGAACAGCTGGGGGAGCCAAGCGACAGCCCATCCAGTGGGGCCCACGACAAGAAGAGGCATTCCGAGCATTGAAAATGGCACTAACAGATGCCCCAATCTTGGCCTACACCGACTTTTCGCAGCCTTTCGTGTTGTACACCGATGGAAGCTTGCATGGACTGGGAGCAGTGCTGGCTCAAGTACAAGGAGGAAAAGAGCGTATGCCAGCAGGTCACTCCGAGATACGGAGAAGAATCCGGAGAACTACAGTTCGTTTAAGCTGGAGCTACTAGCACAGGTGTGGGCCATGACCGAGAAATTTGCTGAGTACTTGTCAGGGTCAGAAGTGCAAGTGCGGACAGATAACATCCCTTTGGCCCACTTGGAGAACGCCAAACTGGGCGCGTTAGGACAGCGGTGGGTCGCAAGGATGTCCAAATACCAGTATAAGATTGCCTATCGGTCCAAGGCTCTGAACACCCATGCCGATGCCCTGTCCCGGGTCACTCAGGCGGGGCCGAAAGAGGACAGAGATGAGCTCGAAGGCGACGAGATTCCGGATTTCAGCCAGTTCGTCGCTGCCCAAGAGACCAGAGAGGAGCCGAAGCCCACTCAGATTCTGGGCTGTTCAAGAGACGAATGGATACATCTGCAGCAATCCGATCCGGAGTTAGCAAAATTGAGGGAATGGGTCGCCCTTAATCAAAGACCCGACCAGGAAACCAGAGCTGCTT
Source organism: Phyllobates terribilis (assembly GCF_046119375.1). NCBI lineage: Eukaryota > Metazoa > Chordata > Amphibia > Anura > Dendrobatidae > Phyllobates > Phyllobates terribilis. Next base: position 2,078,277 of record NW_027362829.1, read on the forward strand.
CACTTCCAACTACCCTACAAATCCTAGGTCAGTGGGAGAGGCTTCTCCTGAAGGACGGCTTGCTATGCCGAAGAATCCAGCTGCCTCGAGAGTTTGATGTTACCTGGCAGGTGGTAGTTCCAGGAGCGCTAGTAACACAGCTAGCCCAAGAAGCTCATAGAAGAGGTGCTCACTTCGGAGTAGAAAAGACCTTTCGGTGGTTGCAACGGCTGGTGTATTGGCCTCAACTGCAGCAAGAAGTCGAGGGAGTCTGCCGAGCATGTCGCCAGTGTGAGTTGAATAAGCCCCCTGAACAAAGAGCTCCCATTCAGACCATCCGAACTTCTGCCCCCTTGGAGGTCTTGATGATTGACTACTTGATGATAGGAACTTCATACAATGGTTATGGACACTGTTTGGTCATGACTGATCACTTCACCAATTTCGCAGTAGTGACGCCTACTAAAGACCAGACGGCAGAAGCCGCAGCTAAGGCCATCTGTCAAGATTTCATCCAGATTTATGGGTGCCCGAAGCGAATACATTCTGACCAGGGGGCCAGCTTCCAAGGGCGAGTGACAGATGAGTTGTACCGCATCTATGGAATCGACCGTTCCCGAACAACGCCCTACCACCCGCAAGGGAACGGCGCATGCGAGCGCTTTAACCGAACCCTGTTGCAAATGTTGCGAACGCTGGAAGCGGACAAAAAGATGAAGTGGCCCGAATATGTGTCCGAGCTGGTGTGGGTGTATAATAATCGAGTTCATGCGACCACCGGCTATACCCCTTACATGTTGCTGTTTGGAAGAAGTGGCCGAGAAATCACACAACTGGAGCTAGACTCAGAAGAGCCCGGCCCAGGCGGTAGCCCTAGTACCTGGATTCGAGAACACCGGCGTCGGCTCCATACAGTAAGAAGACTGGTTGCTCAGAAGTTTCAGGAAGTAGAGCATGCAGTTCGGCCCCCGACGACAGGTGGATCACTTCAGCCAGGAGACCGAGTGCTGGTGAGGGCTAAACGATTTGGAAGTAAACTGGACCATCGTTGGGAGGCGATACCATATCGGGTGGTGAAGAAAGTTCACCCAGACAACCCAGTCTACGAGGTTAGGCCCCAAGGGGATAACGCCGCGACACCCAGGGTGTTGCACCGTAATATGCTGCGACCTTGCTCCTCTGAAGCAGAAGTCTGTAACGGAGTTGGGCCCCCAGACGTATTGGCAGAAGTGCCACATGCAGGAACCTTAGGGGATGAAGAAGGATGGGCCACAATGCAGTTGGGCCCATCAGAACCGTTGATGCCAACCCCGAGTGGAATTCCAAATGAGTCGGGAAATGATTTGCAATCCCCAGTGGTTGATTCCTCGGATCTCCCTGAGTCACCTCCGCAAGAAGAGCTCCGCAGAACTGAGCGGGCTAATGCCGGAATCCCTCCTAACCGGTATGCTCAGGAAGAGTTCATCTGGTCTCAAATCCAACAGAAAACGCAGGAGTGTGCCCAACTCCTGTCTGAGCTTGCACTGCCTGGAAGGAGGCATCAGTTCTGCGAGAAGCCCACTCGCCCGAGGACTGGCGAGCAAAAAGGAGGGAGGAATGTAGCCCAGTCAAGAGAGCTTGTAAAAGAACTTCTACATGATGTTTCAAGGATGGAAAGAGACTGCCATCTACTGGCCAGATGCAGTCAATCGGAACCAAGATATGCAAGGGAAGTTGCAGGGAGAGCAAGTTCAGACGCTGGACCTGATCAGGTGACTTCCAGGAAGGAGTTCCGGAAAATAAGAGGCCAGCGCGCCAAACCTGAGGGGTCTTTGGCGCCAAGCAGCAGAAAGGAGCAGACGTGTTCCCTGCATCCTGAGAAACCCCGCGTGAGAGGCCTAAGCCAGAGGCCTGTGAGGTGCAACAGCCGGGCACCGGTAAAAGAGCTCGGATATCTCGCGGATGTTACCTGAGTGCTGTGCCTGCTGAGGAGACTAGGAACCTGATTGCGGTGCTGAGTGAGTTCGCGGAACCCGACGTCGCCCGCCGACAGACGAGGCCTGGACCCCCCTATCCAAGGCTCGAGAGACTGCCTCCAACAGCCATGCAGAGATGAGTTGAGAGACGGTTGCCCCAGGAAAGTCACGCCAGCGGAAGCGGAGGAGCTGCATACGTGAACAGGGCCGTCACTTCCACTGTTCACTGTTGAGAGGGGAACGGTTGGGACTAAAGGAGCACAACGTGATCTAATTGAATTTATGTGGAAGAGACTCAAGGCCTAGCGGGAATAACCGGTGACCCCCGCTAGGGCCAAATGTACAGTTAAAGAACTTACGTGGTGTCTCCCATGACTGAGGGCATCACCCTACTTAAGAGACTTCGCCTTACTTAAGAGACTTCACCGTACTAAAGAGACTGTACCTTACTTAAGAGACTTCACCTTACTTTGAGAGGCTTCACCTTACTTTGAGAGACTGCGTCTTATTTTGAGAGATTTTGCCTTTTGCTGATATATTGAATTACTGTTCATTACCCTTGTTACTAATCCCTTGTTCAGAATACCTGTTGCATAAAATTGTTTATTTTCATCTCAGACTGTTCTCGCCTTGTGTCTCTGTGCGTTGCATTCCCGCACCTGCATTACATGATTGTATATGGGGGATAAAGGAAAGTTGTGTGTCAAATATGACTCCAAGACATCGAGCTTGCTGCTTGGGGGTTATGGTGGCGCAACCCAAGAAAATTGAAAAGTCAGGTATAGGTAGGTTAGTAGAGAGAGAAAAAACAAGGAGTTCAGTTTTGGAGAGATTCAGTTTCAGATAGAGGGAAGACTTGATGTTAGAGACAGCAGACAGACAATCACTGGTATTTTGTATTAGAGTGGGGGTGCTGTCAGGTGAAGAGGTGTATAGTTGGGTGTCATCAGCATTGAGATGGTACTGGAAATCAAATCTGCTGATGGTTTGTCCAATAGGAGCAGTATACAAGGAGAAGAGGAGGGGACCTAGGGCTTATCCTTGTGGAACCCCGATAGTAAGAGGAAGATTAGAGGAAGAAGAGCCAGCAAAAGATACCGTGAAGGAGCGGTCAGAGGTAGAAGAACCAGGAGGGAGCGGTGTCCTTGAGGCCTATACAGCGGAGCATAGTGAGGAGGAGCTGATGATCTACAGTGTCAAAAGAGGCAGAGAGATCCAGGAGAAACAGCAGGGAGTAGTGACCATTAGATTTAGCTGTTAGTAGATCATTAGAGACTTTAGTGAGGGCAGTTTCAGTAGAGTGTGAGGAGCGGAAACCGGATTGTAAAGGGTCGAGAAGAGAGTTATCTGAGAGATAGCGGATTAGGCGGGAATGGACCAGGCGTTCCTGGAGTTTAGAGATGAAGGGAAGATTAGAGACCGGTCTGTAGTTAGCAGTGCAGTTCTGGTCCAGGGATGGCTTTTTCAGTAAAAGGGTTATGATGGCATGTTTAAGTGAGGAGGGAAAGATACCTGAAGAAAGAGAGAGGTCAAATATTTTAGTTAGGTGGGTAGTGATGTCAAGGTAAAATATATATATTATAGAAAATCAATTAGTTTATTTTAATAGATTACCTAATCAGTGTGAATTAATATAGAGATGATGGAATAATCTATGTGTATGTATGTATGCAAATGTGTATATGCACATTGATTATGTTAATAGTTAATGATATATAACAGTTTCTGTTCTCAGGCTATGTGCCCACGATGCAGAAATGCTCCGGATTTTTCCTTAGCGTTTCTGCATCTCCCTGGCAGAAAAAATGTATGCGGATTGTACATGCGGATTTTACATGTGGATTGTACATGCGGATTTTACATGCGTTTTTCCTGCCAGGGACAAGCGGATGTGAAGCTTTCTTCACATGCATTTCCGCATGAGCATTGAAAAGCGCTTTCCAAGTGATTTTAACATCACTTGGAAAGTGCTTGACAACTTGGTCACACTATATAAATCCATGCAAATGGCATGGATTTATATAGTGTGTCCGAAAGAATGTTAAAAAATAAAAAATAAATGTCATACTTACCTTCTGATGGCCCCCGGCGTCTTTATCCGATGCGTCTCAGCTTGCCTGCAGCTCGCGGTACACTGAAGGACCTGCCGTCACATGACTAAATGACGTCAGCGCAGGTCCTTGAGTCCACCGCGATCTGCCGGCAAGCCAAGACAAGCACACCGGGGGCCATCAGAAGGTAAGTATAATATTTATTTTTTATTTTATTCTTTTTTTTACAGGTACTATGGTACCTGGGTCCGGAGGAGAGTCTCCTCTTCTCCAGACCCGGGTACCATCCGCACATTGAAACGCATGGAATGCGCATGTACAGATCCAGTGATGCGGATTCCATGCGTTCCAATGCAAGTCAATGGCGGCGAAAACGCAGCGCTTCCGCAAAATAATTGGTCATGCTGCGTTTTTTTCCGCAATGATAAGACGCAGCGGAAATTTCTGCAGCATGTGCATAGCACATGCGGATTATCATTGGAGAGCATGGCAGGCCTTCTACCAAGCGTTTTTTAAGCGTTTCTGCAGCGGAATTGCCGCTGCGGAAATGCTTAAAAAACGCATTGTGGGCACACAGCCTTATTGTAGACATGAACAACTAAATGATTTCCTGGGAATGACGTATGTATGTGCATGGCTGATAACAGAGAGATTCATGTCGAATTGGCAAAGATGGCGCTGAGAGACGACTTCACCCCTCCCATCAAAATTCCTAAGGTGTTACTGATGCCAGGAGATACATGGATGAGCAAGTTGCAGTGTGCCAAGTTATCAGAAGGAGCAATGAATTTTACTAATCCCACCTAGAAGTAGAATACTATATAACCCCGTGTCTACATAATAAAGTATGTCATTTTGCGTGGTTTAGTCTCTGAGTGAAGTTTTTCAACCATATTAGCCACAGTGATCTTGGGGTTCTTCTTTACCTCTCTCACCAAGGCTCTTCTCCCACGATTGCTCAGTTTGGCTGGACGGCCAGGTCTAGGAAGACTTCTGGTGGTCCCAAACTTCTTCCATTTAAGGATTATGGAGGCCACTGTGCTCTTATGAACCTTGAGTAATGCAGAAATTCTTTTATAACCTTGGCTAGATGTGTGCCTTGCCACAATTCTGTCTCTGAGCTCCTTGGGCAGTTCCTTTGAGCTCATGATTCTCATTTGGTCTGACATGCACTGTGAGCTGTGGCGTCTTATATAGACAGGTGTGTGCCTTTCCAAATCAAGTCCTATCAGTTTAATTAAACACATTTGGACTCCATTGAAGGAGTAGAACCATCTCAAGGAGGATCACAAGGAAATGGACAGCATGTGACTTAAATATGAGTGTCTGAGCAAAGGATCTGAATACTTATGACCATGTGATATTTCAGTTTTTCTTTTTTAATAAATTTGCAAAAAAATTCTACATTGCTGTTTTTTTCAGTCAAGATGGGGTGCAGAGTGGACTTTAATGAGAAAAAAAATGAACTTTTTAGAATTTATCAAATGGCTGCAATGAAACAAAGAGTGAAAAATTTAAAGGAGTCTGGATACTTTCCGTACTCACTGTATGTATCTATATACACTGCTCCAAAAATAAAGGGAACACTTAAAACAACAGAATATAACTCCAAGTAAATCAAACTTCAGTGAAATCAAACTGTCCACTTAGGAAGCAACACTGATTGACAATCAATTTCACATGCTGATGTGCAAATGGAATAGACGATAGATGGAAATTATTGGCAATTATCAAGACACCCTCAATAAAGGAGTGGTTCTGCAGGTGGGGGCCACAGACCACATCTCAGTACCAATGCTTTCCGGCTGATGTTTTGGTCACTTTTGAATGTTGGTTGTGCTTTCACACTCGTGGTAGTATGAGACAGACTCTACAACCCACAGAAGTTGCTCAGATAGTGCCGCTCATCCAGGATGGCACATCAATGCGAGCTGTGGCAAGAAGGTTGGCTGTGTCCAGAGGCTGGAGGCGCTACCAGGAGACAGGCCAGTACACCAGGAGATGTGGAGGGGGCCGTAGGAGGGCAACAACCCAGCAGCAGGACCGCTACCTCCGCCTTTGTGCAAGGAGGAACAGGAGGAGCACTGCCAGAGCTCTGCAAAATGACCTCCAGCAGGCCACAAATGTGCATGTGTCTGCACAAACGGTTAGAAACCGACTCCATGAGGGTGGTATGAGGGCCCGACGTCCACAGATAGGGGTTGTGCCCACAGCCCAACATCATGCAGGACGCTTGGCATTTGCCACAGAACACCAGGATTGGCAAAGTCGCCACTCGCGCCCTGTGCTCTTCACAGATGAAAGCAGGCTCACACTGAGAACATGTGACAGACGTGACAGAATCTGGAGACGCCGTGGAGAGCGACATCCTTCAGCATGACCGGTTTGGCAGTGGGTGAGTAATGGTGTGGGGTGGCATTTCTTTGGAGGGCCGCACAGCCCTCCATGTGCTCGCCAGAGGTAGCTTGACTTCCATTAGGTACCGAGATGAGATCCTCAGACCCCTTGTGAGACCATATGCTGGTGCGGTTGGCCCTGGGTTCCTCCTAATGCAGGACAATGCCAGACCTCATGTGGCTGGAGTGTGTCAGCAGTTCCTGCGAGATGAAGGCATTGAAGCTATGGACTGGCCAGCCCGTTCCCCAGACCTGAATCCTATTGAGCACATCTGGGACATCATGTCTCGCTCCATCCGCCAACGTCACGTTGCACCACAGACTGTCCAGGAGTTGGCGGATGCTTTAGTCCAGGTCTGGGAGGAGATCCCACAGGAGACCATCCGCAACCTCATCAGGAGCATGCCCAGCCGTTGTAGGGAGGTCATACAGGCACGTGGATATATATATATATATATGCCTTTTTGGCATTCTAGTAGTAGGGCCATAATTAAGACATGATTTGTTGAAACGCGTAGGTCTGTAAGCTATGATAGTTGCACATTTGCTGTATTCTTTGTGGAGCAGTGTTTTATATGGCTAATAAAAGCTAAGTTTTAATATTTTTTCTACTAAACAAACCTTTACGCTGGATCATTTGCACTTTTCCCTTGTCTGACTACACTTACGTTTCGCCCTGGTACCACTTATCTGCATCTCCAGAAGTTTCCCATTTCTCTATTATACTCTTCAAATTACATTTTGAGACTTTCTCCTCCTGTTGTTGCACATATTTTTTTTCCCTTCATCTGCACAGGTATCATTAATCTATCAACTATAATGGCCGTACCAAGTCCTGCAGGTCCTGTATCCGGTACACATGACGTGGGCAGTGCACGGCATGCGGCTAGTTTTTATTCTGAGTGCTCTTATATACGGTGTTAGTTTTACACAATGTTGAGCCTGTGATCTGCAGAGTGAAATGTCTGACTGCTAGAACAGAAGTATACGGCAGATTCTACAGCATGGATACATAAAGGACGTCCTGGGGGAATATACCTCCCTCCAACACTCGTCCAGTCCCTGCCTCACACTAGAGACATTTATAATAACTCCAGGACTATGGAGCTGGTCATTTTCTCATAATCTGTGGCCATTATTAGTGATCTCGCATTGTACGGTAATATCACCCTGGAGGTTGTGATGTATTTAGTGTAATAGCGCCATCTAGAATATACAGTATATATCAGGCGATACCATGCTTCTATAGTTAGTCGTCTTATGTGCCCTCTATAGCTATCTATTACACTTTATATTTCTTTATAATAATTTATAATAAATTACTTGATAGTTTTACAGCTTTATGATGTTTATTAATCTGCTGAAATGATAAAAGAAAGTCCAACCTTACAGTGGACACAGGTGGAAGTGTCCTCCATGATGGTGTAGGCTGAGGTGGAGCAAGTATATAGTCAGTGGGGGATCAAGATGACCAGTATTCCCCAGGGTTCCCTGTTATCAGGGAGGGACCCGGTGTATGCAATCAAAAGATCTTATCCTCTGACCGGCTGTGTGCCGTCAGCAGGTAATGATCCTCAGTCCGGCTGTGTGCCATTAATAGGTAATGACCATCCGGCAGTGCAACATCAACTGGTCATCACTCTCCAGCTGTGTGCCATCAACAGGTAATGACCATCCGGCAGTGCGCCATCAACAGGTAATGACCCTCTGGCTATGGCCCTCAATAGGTCATCACCCTCCGGCTGTGTGCCATCAACAGGTAATGACCATCTGGCAGTGTGCCATGAACAGGTAATGACCATCCGGCTGTATGCCATCAACAGGTAATGATCCTCTGTCCGGCTGTGTGCCATCAACAGGTAATGACCCTCTGGCTATGGCCATCAATAGGTCATCACCCTCCGGCTGTGTGCCATCAAATGTTTTTATCTTCTGTCCAGTTTTGTGCCATCAAGAGGTAATGACCCTCCAGCTGTGGGCCATCAACAGGTCATCACCCTTCGGCATTTAGGCTTCTTGTCTTCTGTAAGATGCGATTCTTGAGTCTCCTGATGTTAAAAAATATTTAAAAAATCACCGATTAAACTAATAATCTATCTAGTACATAAGCATCACAATTTATAATCTATCTAGTGCATAAGTAGGACAATTTAGCTCACAGAACATACACTATGCTAAAACATTAGACCCTACAAGCAGAAATTTGCTATCCTAACATAAATATAACTGACAAATCAGTAGAAAAATCGCTACCAATGGCACAGCTCTCTTCACATCAACCTGTAACCATAGTAGATGAGAAATAGAGGACAATGCTCATAGTCAGTTATCAACAATTCGGCATGGGGCATCCCACCAGAGACATTATAATATCTAGTAGATTATAGATGGCAATAGAATTTACCAACAAGCACATAGTACGCCAAACTCAAGTACATAGTATGCCAAACCTCGACACGTTTTCCTAAAATAGGTTCATCAGAAGCACATACTAGACAGTGATACTTAGCAAAGCGTTCATAGATATATGCGCCATATGATAAGGTGCTAAAGTGCAAGTGTGTGACAAAATATCCATTCGATTTCAGGTGCAATGCTGCCTTGTATGTAGTAAGATGGTGCCCATCAGACAGCATGTATAGGACTAACCTGTGATGAAAACACGAGCAATGGGAAAGTTCAAGCAGTTGCCTTCTCAATCTTCCTCGCCTCTAAGACATCTAAGGAAACATCTTCTCCTCTTGATTTTGGGTGGAGGTGTTGTAGGCATTTCAGGCTCTGGCATTCTAGGTTCTGACATACTAGGTTCTGACATGGTAGGTTCTGGTGTTCTAGGTTCTGGTGCTCTTGGCTCTGGAATTCTGGGTTGTTGGCTTCTTTGAAAAATCAGTAACCTCTCTTTATGCTCCGTGGAACTTCGAGCTCTTCTTCCTATATTGTTGTGAGGGATCGTTCTGACCCAGACAATATCACTGAACGCCACTTTATAGTTGCAACAGGGAACCTTTTTCGCATCCTGCGGTGCAGGAGCCATGGATGGAGTAGAACATTTGCCATTGGGCAGGACAGGTGTTCTCCTGGAGTCTTGCTCCTGAATCTGAGGGATGCAAATCGGCTCCTTACAAGCACTTTGTTCCTTCAGAATGGTTTTGTTCTCAGGAGTTTTCTGATTGTTTCACCAGGTTCAGACATTGCCCACTTGCTCAGGACAAGACTTAAGGCCAAATACTCTAGTATTGTCAGTAGTGTCATCACCGCAACAAAAACTGCGTCACGGAAGAGCCAAAGAGGAAGATTGATGGAAGCTTGATAGGTGCTTCTCCTGAGATCCACGGGTAGTGGGTCATCCTATAATAAAGAAAAAAAACATAATAAAGTCCTGTATATTTATACCCAATCCAGTCAAACAGAGAGCCCTTGTTATTATACAGTGATGGATACATTATCAAGCAACTTTCAGAAATATCCCATTGAGAAGATCAGGAAGAAGTTTGGGATTCACCTCCAGGGTCCATGGAATATTATTTACAGTTGGACTTTCATATGACGGACGGTCACGTGTCCAGTATGAGAAGTCCTGCAAGAGGCGATATTCTCATTAGCTGATCCTTGTGACCTCCATATTGATGAGAACATACTCGCCCTCAGTGTACTGTAATGTGGGGGGTAGAGCAACGTAAAGCACAGAAATGATAGGATGATACTCATCATCTCCAGAGGTCTCTCAGCACCAAGGTATGGTCAATGAGATACAAGCTGCAGATGGGCCGAGGCTTCTAATATACCCAGGGGTGACATCACAAAGCCCTCTGTGACATCATTGCACAGTTCTATCCATCATGTCACTGATACTTTGGACCTAACTAAATGTCTAAAAGAGAACCCTTCCACATGATTTCCAATCACGGAGCAGCTTCAGTTTTTCAAGAAAAGTTTAAAAAATATAATCTGTGCTGTGATTGGTCACAATGGCACATGAAGCAGAACGTCTTTAGATCTTTTAAAGGGAAAGTGTCAGCAATTTTTTTACAATTGTAAAATTGAAAAGTATTTATATTTATATATAAATACACATATATATTTAAAAAGGTTTCAATGGTATAAAATCTGAAAAAAATATTTTAACTCTTTTGATGTTTTCATCTTGTAAACACTAGGGGGAGCAGCTGCTGACATTTCCATGAAAACAGACTACAGCTAGCTCGCATTACGACTGCAGTAAAAGTGGGCGGGATCTGCTCACATGGGTGTGATGTCACTCCTCCCCTTCTGGGCGTTTGCAAAATGGTAAATGAGACTGTAGTTTAGGATCACAGTGCGGAGCGATCACTGGTGACTGCAAAGTGATATATAAGGGACAACACCAAAGTCATTAATCACTACAAGGACAAAGCAGGAATGTGGGAGTCAGAGGGGTCACCCCACACTTATATCCCCTCTGACTGTCACTTCCTAAGCTCCTTTCCCTGCCATAACCTCTTATTCCCGCAGGTAAATTCTTACAGGACCCCCCTCCCCATCCCCTTCCCCTGCCGCAGCTGATTCTAAACGTCCTCCATATGTAGTAATAGACAGGTACTCACCGGCAGCCTATGGTAATTCACAGGGTAGAACAGGGTACAGCACAGAAACAATATGGCGATCCTCATTGTCTCCAGGGGGTATCTCAGCACCAAGATATGGCCAATGAGATATGAGCTCCAGGTGGATGGAGCCCCCTTATATACCCCAAGGGTGACATCACAACGCCCTCTGTGACATCATCACCCACAACATTCCGTCACATGACATCACCCAGCACCAGCATCATGTGACCCAGCATAAATAGAAAGTCCTTGTTGCCTATAGCAACTATTCAAAACTAAGTTTAAACTTTTCCAACAGCTAAAGGCGGCTCTGTGATGGCAGTTTCTTCTTGTGGACGGTTGTGATAAATCTGCAGAACATCTACATAACGCGACATGTAGAAAATCCTGTCTTTTCCCCTCTGTTCTTCCTCTGGTGCTACAGAGACGGATAGAAGGAGCTTTTCCAGACCTTACAGTGCACAATATGGGACCTAATCACTGATATCCCAGATCTCCTCAGTACAAGCATACCGCCAACCTATGAGGACTAGAAAGAGGGCGAAACCATGCGGCACGCGTAGTCTGACCACGCCCCTATCCACACCCTAAGCCACACCCTTGTTATACCTTGTCAGGAGGAGATGTCTGTACAAAGCGCAAGTTATCAAAAGGCTGAAGGAACACTTTATCAACATGACTTCGGAATGTATGACTATACGGCCTACTATACACAGCCCACTGAACCCCCCCACTTACTATAAATAAAAACCACCACACTGTGACATTGGATATAATGGCCACAGCAGCCTCATTTATTATATAACAGCATGTAAACATAAATAACATTAATTAACATTAAATTAACTCTGAAAAGGAGGAGGGGGAATTAAAGGCTCCACCATTTTTTGGAGAAAAACTGCAACAAACAGCTCCACCATGCCACCCCCAGCCGCACCACAACCGGCCCAGGTGGACCCAGCTGACTGTTGCCCATACATTTTTAAAACTGCAACAAACAGCTCCACCATGCCACCCCTAGCCGCACCGCAACCGGCCCAGGGGGACCCAGCTGACTGTTGCCCATCCAGAAATGTCCCGCTGAGACCTCGCTCAGTAGGGACCCGTTTTAAATTTTTAACACCCGCTTAACACCGATGGGAGTCACCCATCCCTGCAGTGGGCTCCCCCGTCCTCCTTCGATGTAAGCAACCGCCTTCAAAACCCCCCTCCTTTTCCGCCATAGCGAGCAGGCATGACACCTTATGCCTGAGAGTCCCGCCATACCAAAAGTGCCTTTTCAACTCCCTCCATCAATGCTAATGCCCACATATCTATGCCAATATCATTCAAATGGACCCCATCAGATTGCAGAAATTCCCTAAACGGAACTTCCAGATCCCGATGACGAACCACAACCCCCCCATGCAGAGCAATGAATCGGGAAACCTCCCTATTCACCTTGCTCCGAGCTTTATTTATCCTTTCGACTGACCTGGCGTGTCGCCATGCCAGGCGTGCGGCGATGTCCGACCATACGAGCACTAATCCCGGATAGGTTTCCAAAAGCCTCAGGCAGTCAAACTTGACGTCACGGATCAAGTCTCTAGACGTCCTGGAGCCCAAGTCATTTCCACCCGCATGCAAAACGAGTATATCCGGAGGCCTATCCAAATTAGCATAAAAATGAATTTCGGGCATTACCCGGCTCCACAGCAAACCCCTGATACCGATCCACCGAACCGTCGCAACCTCCTTCGTTATGCCCAACTGGCGCCCCGCCGGTCTTGCGTCGGCCCGAATGGAACCCCAATATACATACGAGCGACCTAGCACCCAGATCAACCGAGGGGGTCCTGAAACATAAAACAAAGGGGGGGGGGAATGTAAAGAAGAAAAGAAACTCGTTACCACATAATAACACTATCAAAAAATTGGGGAAAAATCTGATAACATATGAGGCCGGACATAAGACCGATACCTCGCCGACTCCCAGCGACCAATCTTTTTCACAGCTTTAACCCCCAAACTCCAGCGAGCAGCCTCAGTGGCGGCCCCAATCCGAAACGAATGAGAACCAAACTCCAAACCATTCAGACCACAACTAGCTAAACCCCGCCTGAAGATGGTAATAAACTGATACACCGATAATGCAGATCCATCTTGATGTAACAAAAAGGCACCCGATGATGGACCTCTCACCTCCAGAAATGCAGAAACCCATCTCACCGGGCATTCAAACAAACCATCCACAGCCCACAATTCCACCAAACAACCCTTACCAGCTGTATCGGTTTTTGACCGCCTCAAATAACACCGTACTGCCTCCTCCGAGCACACTACTTCCTTCGATAACAGCCCGCCATGACACTTAACATTCTTGCTCACCAATTCGCTTATCCTAAATGCCCCAAAAAATGCCAGAACAAAGGCCGCCCCAAATGGCTGACATTCATATTCAGAACTACACACACCGCTAAGGCAACGCAAAAGCTGACCCAGTATTTCAAACTATACCGGGCACCGCAAATCACGTACCGGATAGCTCCTCCGAAATGCCTTCATCGCCTGGCGAACCAAGAAATCCTTGGTAAAGTCCCTCCAACCACTTAACTTAAAGAAGAAGGCCAAACCTGCTAACCTACCAGCTACAGCTGAGCCCGATAAACCCTCCTGAAATGCCCTGCCGATCATGTACAACAATAAATAGGGATGGTCCGCTTCCGTCACCTGCTCACCTGCCGACTCCTCTAGCTCCTGCCAAAGACGCCACGCAGAAACATATCGAGACCAAGTACTGGGATTAACAGAACACCTCACCAAATTCAACGCTGCACGGACACTAGATCCCACAACCACCGGGGCCAATCGGTTTCCAACTGCTCCGCATCCGGCGCCAGTTCCCGAAAACGATCCCACTGGAAGCGAGACAATGCATCAGCTATTGAATTCTGAACACCCGGTACATGAACAGCACAAAACCAGACATTACAATCCAAACAACGGAGCACTAGATGGCGCAAAAGAGACAGAACCGGCAATGAAACAGCTGACAAGTTGTTAATACAATGCACTACACTCTAGTTGTCACAGAAGAAACACACTTTCTTGTTCCTCAGCTCAGAGCCCCAAACCTCCAAAGCCACCACAATAGGAAACATTTCCAGCAATGCCATGCTTCTTGTCAATCCTGCATCCTTCCATGATTCCGGCCACTCTCCCACACACCATTTTCCACCGAAATAGGCCCCAAAACCATAAGAACCTGACGCGTCTGTAAACAAAACCAGATCCACATTAGAAACGACTTGATCCATCCAAACCGACCTGCCATTATAAGATTGAAGAAAATCCACCCAAATGGACAAATCCGCCTTGTGTTCCGAATTCAATCTTACAAAATGCAACGGATGTTTAATGCCTGCTGTCGCCTGAGCCAACCTACGTGAAAAAACTCTTCCCATAGGTAAAATCCTGCACGCAAAATTTAACTTACCCAAAAGAGATTGCAGTTGGCGCAGGCACAATTTCTTTGCCTGCAAAGCCTCTTGGACACAAGACTTCAGATCTAACAACTTGTCCTCTGGCAAGCGGCATTCCATTCTGACGGAATCCAATTCAATGCCCAAAAACTTCAAAACCGTGGAGGGGCCCTCCGTTTTCTCCGGGGCCAACGGAATGCCAAAGCGAGATGCTACCTGTTCAACCGTCCTAAGCAGCAAAGAACAAACTGAGGACCCAGCTGGCCCAATACACAAAAAGTCATCTAAATAGTGCAATACGGAGTCCAAGCCAGATTCCTCCCTAACTACCCACTCAAGAAAACAACTGAACTTTTCAAAGTAGGAACACGAGATTGAACATCCCATCGGTAGACAACAATCCACGTAATAATGACCGTCCCAAAAACAACCAAGTAAATTAAAACTGTCTGAGTGTATCGAAAGCAGACGAAAAGCGGACTCAATGTCAGTTTTTGCCATGAGAGATCCTTTTCCCAGCCTCCGCACCCAGTCCACGGCCTTGTCAAAAGAAACATACGATACAGATGCCAAATCTGGATCAATACCATCATTAACTGAACTACCATGAGGATACGACAAGTGATGGATTAACCGAAACTTGTTAGGCTCCTTTTTGGGCACAACGCCCAGAGGAGAAACACATAAACACGGCAACGGAGGTTCCAAAAAAAGGACCAGCCATGCGACCTAACTTAATTTCCTTATCCTATTTTTCCTTAACAACTGCCGCATGCATCCGAGCCGAAATCAAATTCTTAGGCCGCACCGTACGTGGCACAACTGCAGACGGAATCCTGAAGCCAAAATTAAAACCATTCCTCAACAACACAGCTGCTTCCTTATCTGGATACCTACTTAGAAACGGAAGCATCCGATCTATTCTCACTGCTGTGCTCCCTTTTTGAAAAAGAGTCGCTTGATTTTTTCTTTCCTTTCTTAAAGCACTTGGAATGGCTGTGGGACCCTCCGCAGCCTGAACATTCGTGCTTAAACTTACAGTCTGTGCCAAAACGGCATTCCCGCTCGTTAAACTGCCAGCACAGCCCCTTCCTGGAGCCTGACGAGGATGCCGCCGAATTGGCAGAACCCCCGCTACTCCCAGGAAAGGACTGCGAGGCCGACCTTGGTGCTGCCATCAATCGCAACCACAAACTAATCTCCTTGTGGTCCCACCGTAAACTAGGACGGACTGCCTTTCTTTGCCTAAACTGTTCATCATACCTCAGCCAGGCCGTCCCACCATAAACACGGTATGCTTCACTAATCGAATCTAAATAACAAAATAATGCAGAACAGTTCTCCGGAGCTTTCTCCCCAATGACACTCGCTAGTGTGGTAAACGCCTGCAGCCAATTTTGAAAAGTGCGAGGAATCAGACGATAACGCCTGCGCTCCTCCTCATCCTTCTTACTCTCATCTGGCTTAACCCTGTCCAAATTAAACGGTAACAAAGAAAAAATTTTCACGTACTCATCCTTCCATATTTTTTCTCGCACCTCCTGCTTTAAATAAGCTCCCAAGGGGCCATCAAAGCACACATAAACCTCGCCCCTCGCTCTGTCATCCAACCGCACTGTATCCACTGGAGTCGCCGCAGCCGCTGGTGCCGCAACCGTCTCATTATCTGCAACTGGCGCGGGAATACCTCCACTCACAACTGCCGGGGTCTCCGCAACTGGCCCTGAACCTCCAGCACCACCCTGCCAAACTCCGCTAGGACCTGACGCAGGTGACAAAAAACCCAGCTCCATGCTAAGAAATTCCGACACAACGTCACTACCCGTCACCCTGTCAGCCGCCAAGCCCCTCTGAAAATACCGCTCCCTCTGATCTACATCATCCGCATTCCCCCGAGGCGCATTTAAACCATGTGACTTACCAGGCCGACTACGAGGAAGCCTCGGAACAGCCGTTTCATGTCCTCCGCCGCGATTGTCCCCACTCTCTTCACTGCGAGATTAAATCTGGCCCTCTTCTTCACAGGCAGAGTCAGGCTCGGGGACATCGCCAGGTAATCCCGACGGAGTCAACCCACCGCTAGACCTGGACCTCCTATCCACAATAGCGCGCTGTCTGGGAGGAGGAGAGACTTCAGCTGCACGCCTGCAGCCCGCATCCCTAGCAGCAATCTGCCCTGTCCCATGGACATCGCACCGGTCCTCGGTGCTACCGACCTCCCGGGTGGGTCGTCTCCTGGCCCCCCACACTGGTCTTCCCGATCTCCGCCGCCGGGTTCCTGCTGATCCTGACGCCTGGGCCCGGTGCGGTTGCACCTGCCGTTCTTCTGGGTCAGCTCCAACTGACCGGTACTGCTTTGCTTTCCCCGCTGCATGGGCCCGGCACGGCTGTGCCTGCCGCTCACCTGAAATAGCTCTGGCTGACCTATTCACCCTCCTGCCTCCTTCTGCTCCCTGGGTCCGGCATCCTTCAGGCTCAGCTCTCCTTCCCCTGGCTGCTCGCTGGGCCCAAAGTGGATGCCCCGGCCGTTCATATAATGTATCTCTCCCTCCTTCAGCAGCAGAGGCCCTGCTCTCCTGAGCAGCCCGCACTTCCTGGATAGGGGGGGGCGGAGCCAATGACGTCACTCACCCCGGCCTCTGGATGATGCCGACGCTGAGAGATTCTTCCAGAGCGGCGTGCGGCAGATGGGGGCTGGGGTTGTGCCTGTGATTCAGAGGAGTCCCTGGAGGGGCTTTGCAACCGGCGCCTGGTCCGGGGAGTCCCTTCCGGGCTGAGTCTCTCCGGTGGCCTGGACCTCCTTGCACCTCTCTGAGGTGCTGCGGGAGCAGCCAAATCTCCGGCCGTCTCTTCAGTGTTCCATCGCTGCAGCTGATCCTGGAGCCACAGCTGTCCCCTGCTCTCAGCCAAGGAACGGATCTCCTGGAAAAGAGCCTCCATTCCTCAGGACCCGACGTAGATTCAGGTATGATAAACTTTTCCCGAATGGACTACCCTCACCACCCCTCACCTTATATACCCCCCACAGAGATACCCCCCACTAGCCAATCAGATAACCCTGTACTATCCCCCTGCCCCTATACTCCTCCCCTACAAATTCGCGCCCAAAACTCTATTCCTTACATTAACCTCTTACCGCCCCAAATCACGGCCTAGCAGACCTCCTGAGTCATGTGGCCCTCCCCTTAAGCCCCCTATGGGGGGATGCAGTCCGGGCCATACTTGAATGAAGGTTTTGAAGGGCATCCACTGTCCCGGCACTACCGGAAGTTCCACAACCAATCTTATAAGGGCACTAAGTTTTGTGGGATCCGATTAGTCCCCAGAAAATGGAGGGGAGGTGATTACCTGAGATTAATGTCGCGGATGGAATCCAAATGGTTCTTCACATTAAATAGCTTGGCTCTGAAGGGCCTTAATCACGAGAGTCAGCTGTATGCCTTTAACTCGCAGCGGTATATACTGTATGTATTTTTTATCCTAGTACCAATTGAACATTTACATTGCACTTTTATGAACCTCCTTATATTTTATCAATATAATATGTCTTTTGGATATATTCCTTTGAATCCACCTATTTTATATATGTATTTGTTTCTATACATTGATACCCCTATTGGAGATACAATACAATGTTTTCATTTTTCTCCTTCATTTTTTCCTTTTTATCTCTGGATGGTACTAAGTGCCGAATTTATACTATCCTGGTAATATACACTGATTAACAGACTGTTTTTTATAGCCATCAGAAATATAAGTATATCATTTTTATTCATTTTTAACTAATTTTGAAAGTTTGAACAAAGTCTTTTTTATTATTATTTTTTTCACACATAGTCTATTCTTATTGGAATTCTATCTTAGTTCTATTGCACCTCCATATGTCCTTTGGCACCGTCTTGATAGTATTGGATCTTCCTCCATTTCTTTGGTTGTATTATCTTTGTGGGGGGCGTTTGGACTTTATTAGGTTACCAGTTTGACTACCAGCGAGAAGCTGACGAAGAGGAACTGTGAAGAGGAACTGTGAGTCCTCGAAACGCGTAGTTTTTTTTGGCCTATACAGGACATCGAAGGAGAAGGAGAGAGTCAATGCACAGGGATAAGCCCTCCTGATATCCAGAAGATACATATAACCATATCATATTATTGATACAAAATATAAATGCACAGAGTCAATAAAATAAAACACTAAACCCCATCCTTACTTTGCAAGATACCTATTCCAACTGTGTATCTAGGTTTTCTGGCACCCGGTGCAGCAGGGGCTGGCTGGCACATTTTAGCCTGGGGGGCAAGCACACAGCAGTGGCCCATGAGTAGCGGCCCATCCTTAACATGTTTATTACCAGATGCATCATAAGCCTATATTCACACGACCGTATTGTCTAAGTGTTGCCCGTGAAAAAAGCTGACAGCACTTGGACCAGTTCAGATGAGTGTTTGTAGTGGTCAGACATAGTACATATTATTCTTATGTATTACTATTTTTAAAGCAGATATACCTTTTTAGAGATGTAGTACCAGGGGCGGACCTACCGCCCGTGCAGCCGGTTCATTGAACGGGGGCCCCCGAGGGAGAGGGGGCCCCTCCAGCCTCCAGCAGGGCCGCCATCATGGCATGACTGCCCTGACTCCAGCATGGGGCCCGGCCGGTCTTGTGCGTTTCCTCATGGGGCCCCCCCCGCAGGACCCCCCGCCATCACATGACCAGAGATGTGCCTGCGCTCAGCATGGGCCCCATGATGAGCGCAGGGACATCTCCGGTCATGTGACGGCGCCGGCACAATACTTACCCCTCCCCGTGCCTCCGCAGCGTCTGCCGCGTCCTCTGACTGTGACGTCTCAGGTCAGAGGGCGCGGTGACGTCTTTACACCGCGCGCTCTCTCCTGAGCTGTCACATCACAGAGCGGGAAGACGTGCGCAACGCTGGAGTCCGGATTAGCAGCAAGTAAGAAGTGAGGTGAGTATTTGATTTTTTTTTTATATGTATGGGGGCATGGGGCATTTAATGGTGGAGGGAAAGTGGGTGTGACATCCTGCATGGGGCATTATATGGGGGAGGTGGTGTGACATCCTGCATGGGGCATTATATAGGGGGGGGATTGGCATCCTCAATGGGGCATTATATGGGGGAGGGGGGAATTGACATCCTGCATGGGGGCATTATATGGGGGTGGGGGGGAGGGATGTGACATCCTGCATGGGGCATTATAAGAGGGGAAGGGGTAAGTGACATCCTGCATGGGGCATTATAAGAGGGGAAGGGGGGAAGTGACATCCTGCATGGGGCATTATAAGAGGGGAAGGGAGGAAGTGACATCCTGCATGGGGCATTATAAGAGGGGAAGGGGGGAAGTGACATCCTGCATGGGGCATTATAAGAGGGGAAGGGGGGAAGTGACATCCTGCATGGGCATTATAAGGGAGGGGGGGAGTGACATTCTGCATGGGGCATTATAAGGGAGGCGGTGTGACATCCAGCATGGGGCATTATAAGAGGGGGAGGGGGGAATTGACATCCTGCATGGGGCATTATATAGAGGGTGGGTGGGTGACATACTGCATGGGGCATTATAAGGAGGGGGAGGTGACCTCCTGCATGGGGCATTATAAGGCAGGGGGTGGTCTGACATGCTGCATGGGGCATTGAAAAGGGGGGAAGTGACATCCTGCAAGGGGCATTATATGGGGGGAAGAGGTGACATCCTGCATGGGGCATTTTATGGGGGGTAGATGTGACATCCTGCAAAGCGCATTAAAAGACGGGTGTCATCCTGCATGGGGCATTATAAGGGGGGAACAGCCTGCATGGAGCCTTACATGGGGGCCAATATTCTGTATGGAGAGTTATATGGGGACCAGTATCCTGTATGGAGCATTATATGGGGACCAGTATCCTGTATGGAGCATTATAAGGGGGTCAGTATCCTGTATGGAGCATTATATGGTGCCCATATTACTGTATAGAGGACTATACTGTCCGGTCTGCACTGTGCCCTGTGAGGATTCGCCGGTTTCTGAGCTATTGTAGAATTTACAATAGATATCTCTTGTGTAATTGGGCATTATAAGGGGGGAACAGCCTGCATGGAGCGTTATATGAGGGCCAATATTCTGTATGGAGCGTTATATGGGGGTCAGTATTCTGTATGGAGCGATATATGGGGGACAGTATTCGGTAGGGAGCGTTATATGGGGACCAGTATCCTCTATGGAGCGTTATATGGGGACCAGTATCCTGTATGGAGCATTATATGGGGACCAGTATCCTGTATGGAGCATTATAAGGGGGTCAGTATCCTGTATGGAGCATGATATGGTGCCCATAATACTGTATGGAGGACTATACTGTCCGGTCTGCACTGTGCGTTGTGAGGATTCTCCGGTTTCTGAGCTATTGTAGAATTTACAATAGATATCGCTCATGTAATGTAGTAAGTGAAATCCTTGGCCTTGTACTATATATATATATTTCTCTGCGGTATCTGTGCATCATGAATCATGGTATGTGTTAAAGGGGCCCACTGAAACTTTGTCGCCCAGGGCCCACAAAAACCTGGAGGCGGCCCTGGGGGTAAGTATAACAAGTTGTATTTTTTTTACATACAATTAATTAACTTGGAGTGGGGGGAATCAGAGATGCACGGGGGGATGAGAGATGCACGGGGGGGGGCCTTCATGCCCCCTATGAAGGGCGGGGTGGGCCCCCAAAAAATTCTTGCACAGGGGCCCACTACAGTCTGTGTCCGCCCCTGTGTAGTATGCTGTGTTTTTCTACACTCCTAAAATAACATATCAGCAGAGTAAAGGTGGTCACACATAAGCCCAGGTCTGCTAGATAGATACCTATGAATTATTATTTTGTATATGCTTTCATACATACTTGATCAATGAAATCATCATTGTAAACTTCAACTCCACATAATAGTATATGATGTAGCAGTCACTAGTGTTGAGCCACCCCCGTAGTGTTCGGGTTCGGTTCGTCGAACACCAGGATGTTCGAGGAACTGTTCGTCGAACACCTTAGAACACCGTCGAACACCGTTAAAACCAATGGAAGGCAAACAAAAACACATAGAAACACATAGAAAACACCTTCAAAGGTGTCCAAAAGCTGACAAACTGCTCAGAAGACGCTCTCTTTAAAAAAGCCGGCCGGCAATTCAGTAGCGGCATACACCGGTACCCGACAATTTAGACAAGAAGGATTAGAGCATCACACATAGATTAGATAGATAGAAACATGTCAGTCACATATATAAGAAGTACAGCGACAGTGTTGGTTACTGTACTTGTTATTTAGTGTAAAGGATTTATTTAAAAAAATATTAGTGTTTTCATGCACCGTCTCTTTAAAAAAGCCGGCCGGCAATTCAGCAGCGGTACCCGACAATTTAGAACAGAAAGAATAGAGCTTCACACATAGATTAGAGAGATAGAAACATGTCAGTCACATATATAAGAAGTACAGTGACAGTGTTGGTTACTGTACTTGTCATTTAGTGTTAGAATAAAGGATTTATTAAAAAAAAAATTGGCGTGAGGTTCCACGTAATTTAAGTCTCTAGCGGAGGTTAAGCAGACGGCTGGGGCAGATGTTTGAAGCCTGGGAAGGCGGTAATACCCATGGAGCTTCCCAGGCTACTAATATCAGCCCCCAGCTGAATACCTAGCCTTTACTAGCTATTAAAATTGGGGACCCCCCCAAAAAAAATGACGTGGGGTCCCCCCTATTTTAATAGCTAGCAAAGGCTAGGCAGACAGCTGGGGGCTGATATTAATAGCCCAGGAAGGGTGCCATGAATATTGGCCCCCTCCCAGGCTAGAAACACCAGCCGTAAGCCGCCGCAGATATGGCGCATCCATAGGATGCGCCAATTCTGGCACTTAGCCTCGCTCTTCCCACTGCCCTGTAGCGGTGGCAGTGGGGTAATAGGGCTGGGGTTGATGTCAGCTTATAATGCCAGCTGACATCAAGCCCAGGTTAGTAATGGAGAGGCGTCTATAAGACACCCCCATTACTAACCCCATAGTCAAAGTTACAAAAATACACAAACACCCAGAATAAAGTCCTTTAATTGAAATAAAGACACAATTCTTTATTGTTCTAAATTAAACCATACTTACCATCACGCCCATTCCAGCTGAAGCCAACGATCTCCTGCAATAAAAGAAAAATAATAAAGCAACATCATCCTTAATAATAATAATAATAATAATAATCTTTATTTATATAGCGCCAACATATTCCGCAGCGCTTAACAATTCACAGGTTCATGTACAACAGTCATAAGTAACATAGCTAAAGATAGTACAATAATTACAGCAAAAATAATGACGACCCTGCTCCTAAGAGCTTACAATCTACAATGAGGTGGGGGTGACACAAAGTACAATGGCTTATTTACAAGGATGGTCCAGCCATCTTGAGGGGATGAGGGATAGATGAAGGCTGAGCTCATCACCTGCCAGTATTTGTGGTGCTTTTTGGTTGGGTGGAGACTTATGTTTGGAGAAATAAGGAATGGGCTATGAGAATATAAAAGGACTTTGATTAGGGAACGTGATAGGCCACCCTAAACAGATGTGTTTTTAGGGAGCGCCTAAAACTGTGTAATCCTTACCTTTCGATGGTTCCCAGGACAGCTCCAATTTTAAATTATTTCAGGAAATTCATGAAATAATTAAAGAAAAATTGACGTGGGGCTTCGCACTATATTTGTGTCCAGCCAGGTACAGCAGGCAGGAACGGGCTGCCCCCAACCACCAGCTGCCTATTTGTACCTGGCCGGACACAACAATATAGGGAAGCCCTTTTTTTCTTAATTATTTCATGAATTTCATGAAATAATTAAAAAAAAAAAATACGTGGGGCTTCGCCGTATTTTTGTGTCCAGCCAGGTACAACTAGGCAGCTGGGGGCTGGAATCTGCAGCGCAGGGAGGCCCAAGCTTTCTGCCCCCCCCCCCCCCCCCGCTGCAAATTGCAGTCCGCAGCCACCCCGGAAAATGGCGCATTCATACAAGCTCTTCTGGCGCTGTACCCAACTCATCCAGGGCCCTGGTGCGGTGGCTCACTGGGTAATAAAGGAGTTAGGGCCAAAATTCATGGGGTCACGCCAATATTAGACATGACCACCATGAATTTCTAGTAAAGTATTTAAAAAAAACACAACACCCATAATAAAGTCCTTTAATTGAAATAAACACACAATTCTTTATTGTTTTAAATTAAAGCATACTTACCATCACGCCCATTCCAGCTGAAGCCAACGATCTCCTGCAATAAAAGAAAAATAATAAAGCAACCTCATCCTTACCTTTCCATGGTTCCCAGGACAGCTTCAGCTCTACTACATCGAGATGACAGGCTGGACCGCAGCAGAAAGCTGCCATCCAGCCTGTCATCCCGCAGACACTGAGAAGCGCAGGCTTGCTTGCGCTCCTCAGTGTCTGGCTGTGACGGCATCCAGATGAGCCGAGTTCATGTCCAATGAACTCAGCTCACCTCATGCACGTCACTGACAGCGTGGGAAAATTCTCCTGCACTCAGCGCTTCAGCGTGAGAATTCTCCCACGCTGTCAGTGACGTGCATGAGGTGAGCTCATGTCCAATGAACTCAGCTCACCACATGCACGTCACTGACAGCGTGGGAGAATTCTCACGCTGAAGCGCTGAGTGCAGGAGCATTTTCCCACGCTGTCAGTGACGTGCCTGAGGTGAGCCGAGTTCATTGGACTTGAAATCGGCTCATCTTTATGCCGTCACAGCGAGACACTGAGGAGCGCAAGCATGCCTACGCTTCTCAGTGTCTGCGGCATGGCAAGCTGGATGGCAGCGTTCTGCTGCGATCCAGCCTGTTATGTGAATGTAGCAGAGCTGAAGCCGTCGTGGGAACCATGGAAAGGTAAGGATGATGTTGGTTTATTATTTTTCTTTTATTGCAGGAGATCGTTGGCTTCAGCTGAAATGGGCGTGATGGTAAGTATGGTTTAATTTAGAACAATAAAGAATTGTGTCTTTATTTCAACTAAAGGACTTTATTCTGGGTGTTTGTGTTTTTTTTTAACTTTGACTATGGGGTTAGTAATGGGGGTGTCTTATAGACGCCTCTCCATTACTAACCTGGGCTTGATGTCAGCTGGCATTATAAGCTGACATCAACCCCAGCCCTATTACCCCACTGCCACCGCTACAGGGCAGTGGGAAGAGCGAGGCTAAGTGCTAGAATTGGCGCATCCTATGGATGTGCCATTTCTGGGGCGGCTGACGGCTGGTGTTTCTAGCCTGGGAGGGGGCCAATATTCATGGCACCCTTCCTGAGCTATTAATATCAGCCCCCAGCTGTCTGCCTAGCCTTTGCTAGCTATTAAAATAGGGGGGACCCCACGTCATTTTTTTTGAGGGGTCCCCCATTTTAATAGCTAGTAAAGGCTAGGTATTCAGCTGGGGGCTGATATTAATAGCCTGGGAAGCTCCGTGGGTATTAACCCCTTCCCAGGCTTCAAACATCTGCCCCTGCCGTCTGCTTAACCTCCGCTAGAGCCTAAAAGTACGGGGAACCCCACGCCAATTTTTTTTTAAATAAATCCTTTATTTTAACACTAAATGACAAGTACAGTAATCAACACTGTCACTGTACTTCATATATATGTGACTGACATGTTTCTATCTCTCTAATCTATGTGTGATTCTCTATTCCTTCTATTCTAAATTGTCGGGTACCGCTGCTGAAATGCCGGCCGGCTTTTTTAAAGAGACGGTGCATGAAAACACTATTATTTTTTTAATAAATCCTTTACACTAAATGACAAGTACAGTAAGCAACACTGTCACTGTACTTCATATATATGTGACTGACATGTTTCTATCTATCTAATCTATGTGTGATTCTCTATTCTTTCTGTTCTAAATTGTCGGGTACCGGTGTATGCCGCTGCTGAATTACCGGCTTTTCATGTTTCACTGTGAGCACTGTTCCCATAGATTTGGGCAATCACTGTAATGCCACAACCACCATGGCTGTGGCATTACAGTGAGTGGCAGACAATCCCTGCATGACTGGTGCTCTAAATAGCGCCAGACATGCAGGACACGCTTTTGGTGCACGAACAGTTATCGAACATAACCTCGAACAGCCGAATTTTTTGCAAATCGTTCGGGTTCGTCGAACAACTCGAACACCGCCCAAAACAGCTCGAATTTGAGATTGGCGAACAGTTCTAGTCGAACACCTCTCATCTCTAGCAGTCACTAATTACCTTGAGTGCTTCATCTGAT
The DNA here is from genome assembly GCF_046119375.1 of Phyllobates terribilis. Taxonomy (NCBI): domain Eukaryota; kingdom Metazoa; phylum Chordata; class Amphibia; order Anura; family Dendrobatidae; genus Phyllobates; species Phyllobates terribilis. The sequence goes on from NW_027362829.1 coordinate 2,103,992, forward strand.
GTCCGTGCACATAGTATACATAGTATACCACATACAGTACAATATATATAAGAGAATATACAGTATGACTGGTATATAGAGACGAGCAATTTGTAGAACCGTGGTCCAGTGGTCAGATGAATATTCTGTGGCTGCTGAACAGGAGCCACCACATAGTCTCCTTTTTACAGCCCCACATAGCCTTCCATATACTGTACAGTGTGAGCCCCACATAGCCTCCTATATACAATGTGAGCCTCACACAACCTCCTATATGAGTATGAGCCCTCACATAGCCTCCTATATACAGTATTAGTCCCCACACAGCCTCCTGCATATAGTGTGAGGACCCACACAGCCTCCTGCATACAGTGTGAGGACCCACACAGCCTCCTGCATACAGTGTGAGGACCCACACAGCCTCCTGCATATAGTGTGAGGAGCCACACAGCCTCCTGCATACAGTGTGAGGACCCACACAGCCTCCTGCATACAGTGTGAGGACCCACACAGCCTCCTGCATATAGTGTGAGGAGCCACACAGCCTCCTGCATACAGTGTGAGGACCCACACAGCCTCCTGCATATAGTGTGAGGAGCCACACAGCCTCCTGCATACAGTGTGAGGACCCACTGTGTGAGTACAGTGTGAGGACTGGTCGTCGGATATGTTGCACGCTTATTGAGATGTGTTATTGACAGCTCTATTATTTTTCTTGCCACTGTCTTGTTAAATATACAGGTTGGATACATTTGGTGTTCATGCCATATAAATTCCTGTTTATAACGAGTACATATTTATGATAGGTAGCTTTGTTTTACTACCATTGGCAGGCATTAACTGGATTTTAGGTCCTAGTGACGTTTTATATCTTTTTTACCTACGTATTCATTAAAGGTTATGTTTTAACCTCTTTCACTACTTTAATTGCTTCATATTACCTTTATTGAGTGGTGACCTGTATGATAGTGTGTGAGCACCAGCTCCAGGCGTCCCTGAAGAGGGGCAGGGAAAAAGTAAAGGGGGCAGTGGGAAGGGGGTTTATCCAAGGAGGGGTGAGGTCAGCAGAGTATGAGAGACAGACTCATCCTAAACCAGGGGTCTCAAACATGCGGGTCGCATGTGGCCCTTCAGACTGGTTCATGCGGCCTGTAGGCACCATAGACCCCGATCGCGGCCCGGTCCAGGAGCTGCCGACAGCTGCACTTTAGTTCAGTGTATTGCTGCGCAGAGACCGGCTCTCTGCATGATACAATACCAATGCCAGCCACCGGCCTATCAGAGGCCAGCAGCGGACATCCGCGTCCCAGCGCAGCGGTGCATGACATCACTAACATGGGTAGATGTCAGCTGCTGGCCTCTGATAGGCCGGTGGCAGGCATTGGTCTCTGCGCAGCAATACACTGAACTAAAGCGCAGCTGCCGGAAGCTCCTGGACCAGGCCGCGATCGTCAAGGGGTCTATGGTGCCTGCGCCCGCATATGCAGAAAGGACACCGAGGGAACGGAGGACAGGTGAGAAGAGACTTTTTTTTTTCTTATATATGTATGTGAAGAATGGAACAGCGGACATTCCTACAATATAGTGACCTGAATGGGGACATTCCTACAATATGGGAACCTGGATAGGAACATTCCTACAATGTGGGACCTGGATGGGGACATTCCTACAATGTGGGACCTGAATGGGGACATTCCTACAATATGGGGACCTGGATAGGAACATTCCTACAATGTGGGGACCTGGATAGGGACATTCCTACAATGTGGGACCTGAATGGGGACATTCCTGCAATATGGGGACCTGGATGGGGACATATCTATAATGTGAGGACCTGGATAGGGACATTCCTACAATGTAGAGACCTGGATGGGGACATATCTACAATATGGGGACCTGGATAGGAACATTCCTACAATATGGGACCTGGATGGGGACATTCCTACAATGTGGGACCTGAATGGGGACATTCCTACAATATGGGGACCTGGATGGGGACATTCCTACAATGTGGGACCTGGATGGGGACATTCCTACAATATAGGGACCTGAATGGGGACATTCCTACAATATGGGAACCTGGATGGGGACATTCCTACAATGTGGGACCTGAATGGAGACATTCCTACAAAATGGGGACCTGGATAGGAACATTCCTACAATGTGGGACCTGGATGGGGACATTCCTACAATGTGGGACCTGAATAGGGACATTCCTACAATATGGGGACTTGGATAGGAACATTCCTACAATGTGGGACCTGGATGGGGACATTCCTACAATGTGGGACCTGAATGGGGACATTCCTACAATATGGGGACCTGGATAGGAACATTCCTACAATGTGGGACCTGGATGGGGACATTCCTACAATGTGGGACCTGAATGGGGACATTCCTGCAATATGAGGACCTGGATGGGGACATTTCTACAATGTGGGGACCTGGATAGGGACATTCCTACAATGTGGGGACCTGGATGGGGACATATCTACAATATGGGGAACTGGATTGGGACATATCTACAATGTGGGGACCTGGATAGCAACATTCCTACAATGTGGGGACCTGGATAGGAACATTTCTACAATGTGAGGACCTGGATGGGGAACATTCCTACAAGATGGGGACATTATAACAAGATGGGGACCTAGATGGGGGACATTACGACAAGATGGGGACTTGGATGGGGTTCATTACGACAAGTTGGGGACCTGAATGGGGGACATTACGACAAGATGGGGACCTGGATGGGGCATTACTACAAGATGAGGACCAGGATGGTGCATTACTACAAGTTGAGGACCAGGATGGGGCATTACTACAAGATGAGGACCAGGATGGTGCATTACTACAAGATGAGGACCAGGATGGGTCATTACTAAAAGATGAGGACCAGGATGAGACATTACTACAAGATGAGGACCAGGATGAGGCATTAGATGAGGCATTACTACAAGATGAGGACCAGGATGAGTCATTAACCCCTTTACAACCCAAGGTGGTTTGCACATTAATGACCAGGCCAATTTTTACAATTCTGACCACTGTCACTTTATGAGGTAATTACTCTGGAACGCTTCAACGGATCTCCCTGATTCTGAGATTGTTTTTTCGTGACATATTGTACTTCATGATTGTGGTAAAATTTCTTCGATATCACTTGCGTTTATTTGTGAAAAAATGGAAATTTGGCAACAATTTTGAAAATTTTGCAATTTTCAAAATTTTAATTTTTATGTCCTTAAATCAGAGAGATATGTCACACAAAATAGTTAATAAATAACATTTCCCACATGTCTACTTTACATCAGCACAATTTTGGAACCAACATTTTTTTTACTGGGGAGCTATAAGGGTTAAAAGTTGACCAGCGATTTCTCATTTTTCCAACAAAATTTAGAAAACCATTTTTTTAGGGACCACATCATATTTAAAGTCACTTTGAGGGGTCTCCATGACAGAAAATACCCAAAAGTGACACCATTCTAAAAACTGCACCCCTCAAGGTGCTCAAAACCACATTCAAGAACTTTGTTAATCCTTCAGGTGCTTCACAGGAATTTTTGGAATGTGGAAGAAAAAAATTAACATTTAACTTTTTTCACAAAAATGTTACTTTAGACCCAATTTTTTTTATTTTCGCAGGGGTAACAGGAAAAAATAGACCCCAAAATTTGTTGATCAATTTCTCCTGAGTAAGCAGATACCCCATATGTGGGGGAACAGCACTGTTTGGGCGCACGGCAGGGTACGGAAGGGAAGGACTTTTTAAATGTAAAATTTGCTTGAATAATTAGCGGACGCCATATTGCATTTGGGGAGCCCCTGATGTGCCTAAAAAGTGGAAACCCCCCACAAGTGACCCCATTTTGGAAACTAGACCCCTCAGGGAACTTATCTAGATGTGTGGTGAGCACCTTGAACCCCCAGGTGCTTCACAGAAGTTTATAACATTGAGCCGTAAAAATAAAATTTTCACATTTTTCCCACAAAAATGTTTTTCAGCCCCCACTTTTGCATTTTCATAAGGGTAACAGGAGAAATTGCACCATACAGTTTGTTGCTCAATTTCTTCTGAGCAAGCAGATACCCCATATGTGGGGGAAAACCACTGTTTGGGAGCGCGGCAGGGTTCGGAAGGGAAGGAGCGCCATTTGACTTTTTGATTGTAAAATTTGCTTGAATAATTAGCGGATGTGCCACTGATGTGCCTAAACAGTGGAAACCCCCCACAAGTGACACCATTTTGGAAACTAGACCCCTCGGGGAACTTATCTAGATGTGTGGTGAGCACCTTGAACCCACAGGTGCTTCACAGAAGTTTATAACATTAAGCCGTAAAAATAAAATTTTCACATTTTTCCCACAAAAAATGTTTTTCAGCCCCCACTTTTGCATTTTCATAAGGGTAACAGAAGAAATTGCACTATGCAGTTTGTTGTGCAATTTCTCTTGAGTTAGCAGATACCCCATATGTGGGGGCAAACCACTGTTTGGGCGCGCGGCAGGGTTCGGAAGGGAAGGAGCACCATTTGACTTTTTGATTGTAAAATTTGCTTGAATAATTAGCGGATGTGCCCCTGATGTGCCTAAACAGTAGAAACCCCCCACAAGTGACACCATTTTGGAAACTAGACCCCTCAGGGAACTTATCTAGATGTGTGGTGAGCACCTTGAACCCCCAAGTCCTTTACAGAAGTTTATAACATGGAGCCGTGAATATAAAAAAAATCAAACTTTTTCCACAACAATGATGTTTTAGCCCCAATTTTTTTATTTTCACAAGGGTAAGAGGAGAAAATGGACCCCAAAAACTTTTGTGCAATTTCTCCTGAGTACGCCAATACCCCATATGTCAGGAAAATACAGTGTTTGGGCGCACGGCAGAGTTCAGAAGGGAAGGAGCACTGTGTGACTTTTTGAACGCAAAATTGTCTGGAATCGATAGCGGACGCCATGTCGCGTTTGAAGAGCCCCTGATGTGCCTAAATAGTTGAAACCCCCCACAAGTGACCCCATTTTGGAAACTACACCCCTCGAGGATTTTATCAAGGGGTATAGTGAACATTTTGAACCCAGAGGTACGACACAAAATTTGATGACATTAGGTCATCATATTGAATAAGTTGTCATTAGTCTTGAGCGCAAGTGCTCGCTATTTGAGTTTGCATCGGGTACTCAGGTATGCACCATGTATCACAGGTGCTCAAGTGAAATGCTCGAGTCCCCTCCCGCATGTTTCACGGTTATTAGACACCCCCAAAAAAACATGCGGGGATCGCTCGAGCATGGTAGGCAATCCCCGCGAGGTTATTTTGGCTGCGAAGCATGTGGGGCGGAGACTCGAGCACCCGCGATACTCAATGCATACCCGAGTACCCGATGCAAACTCAAGTAGCGAGCACTTGTGTTCAACACTAGTTGCCATATCGTCATCTTTTTTTCTTTTTTTTTTTTAATAAGAAAAAAACAACCCTTACCCCCAACCCTAACCCTACCCTAGCCCAACCCTGACCCCAACCCTAACATTAGCACAACCCTAACCCCAACCCCAGCCCTAGTGTTAATTTTTTACGCTGTTACTCGTGCGGTATAAGTGATTAGACGACCTTATTCTTCGGGTCGGTGCGACTACAGAGATACCAGAATGATATCGGGTTTTTATGATTGACAGCTGTCACACACTAAGAGACACATATTTTGTAAAATCTAGTTTTTGCATCGCCATATTTTGAGAGCTATAATTTTTCCATATTTTGGCCGACAGAGTCATGTGATGGATTTTTTTTTGCGGGACAAGCTGACGTTTTTATTGGTGCCATTTTCAGGCACGTGATATATTTTGATCGCTTTCTATTCCAGCTTTTGGGAGGCAGAATAAACAAAAACCTACAATTCAGGAATTGTTTTTTTTTTTGTTTTTTTTTATTCTACTCCGCGTGTGGTAAAATTGATAAGGTAGCTTTATTCTTCGGGACAGTACGTTTACAGTGGTACCACATTTATATCGTTTTTCTATGTTTTGGCGCTTTTACACAATAAAAGACATTTTATAGAAAAAATTATTTTTTTGCATCGCTTTATTCTGAGAGATATAACTTTTTGAATTCTCGGATTATGGAGCTGTATGGTGGCTTGTTTTTTGCGGGACAAGATTACGTTTTCAGCGATACCATTTTTATTTATATTCATCTTTTTGATCGCGTGTTATTCCATTTTTTGTTTGGCGGTATGATGATAAAGCATTGTTTTTTGTTACGTTTTTTTTTTTTTTTTACCGTGTTCAATGAAGGGGTTAACTAGTGGGACAGTTTTATAGGTCAGGTCGTTCCGGACGCGGCGATACTAAATATGTGTACTTTTATTGTTTTGTTTTTTTTTTTCATAATAATATTTATTGATGGGTACATTATATTTTTATTTTTGGTGGATTCTTTTTTTATTTTTTTTTAAATATTTTTACAATTTTTTAAAAAATTGTTTTTCACTTTCTGAGAGGTTTAACACTTTTTTACTTTGTCCCACTCTGGGACTTTCACTTTTTTTATTCTGATAACCTGCATAGCATAGGGATGGAGCACCATCCCTGAGCCATGCAGGCAGTCAGCGCTGCACAGTGAGAAGATTGTTCGGTCATGCACTGCGCATGACCAAACAATCTTCCTGCTGTCTGGTGACCCGGATGTTGTCATGACGACATCGGGTCATCATGGCAACACCCGGGAAGCCGCGGCAGAAAGCGCTGGAGGCCGGAAGAGGAGGTGAGTATTGCGATCACCTCCCCTTGCCACCGCAATGCTGCGATCGACTTCGATCGCAGCATTGCGGGGGTTAATGTGCCGAGAGAGGTGCGGGACCGCTCCCTGCACATAGTACCGGGTGTCAGCTATGACAATCAGCTGACACCCGGCGGCGATCGCGCCCGCACAGCCTGTGTGCGCGCACGATCGCCATGACGTACTAATACAGGTCAGGCTCTTAAAGCCCAGGGCACAGACGCATATTAGTACGTCATGGGCTGTAAAGGGGTTAATACAAGATGAGGACAAATTCAAAAGGTGGATAGAAAAAAAAATATCACTAAAAATGTCATTTTGTCATGCAAAGAATGCGGCCCATCTACCCAGCCGAGTTTGAGACCCTTGCTTTATAAAGTATCTTTGCTTAACAAACAGTTGTTTCTGAGAAGCTAATGATAGCAAATGATCAGGCAATATTTTCTGTGCATTTTCCCATTTCATTCTACTTGTGCCTCCTTTTCGCAAACATTCTGTTGCAATTTTTGGGTTAACTCCTTTACTTTGGATTTTATCTTATTGATCTCCCCTATGCATATTCCTCGTACATATGCTTTCATAGCATCCCATATAAATCTCGTAGATGACGACCCATCATTAAAACGAAAATATTCTAAGATTCTAGAGCTAAGAGTAGGACCAATTAGTTGCAGCCAAAAAGGATTGATGTGCCATGTATATTCCCCCGGAGACCTCACAGCACCCATCTGCAGTTGTACCTGTATAAGCGAGTGGTCAGAGACACTCCTTGGCAGAAACCTCACCGATTTAATATAGGGTATGATTGATTCAAAGCCAATAGCTTGGTCTATTCTTGACAAAGAATGATGGGAGGCGAAGTAACAGGAATATTGTCTGACATCAAGGTGCCGTATTCTCCATAGGTCCACTATGCCTACCTCCTCTAGCAGATAATGTAGAGATGTATATTGTGCATTTTGAAAAATATTTCCAGTATGGAATTTATCCCAGAAAGGGTGGAGGTAGGTGGTAAAATCCCCTCCCCCTGCAAGGTTGGGATTTATGAGGATGTTAGTTTTAGATCAGTTGCAGAACGGAGGGCACGGGAGGGGTGATAGACAGAAATGAGGGATGAGATATAGGGTGGTGCAGAACTGTGGAGGGCTTTATGGGTGAGAGAGATGAGTTTGTATTGTATTCTGTGGTGAATGGGTAACCAGTGCAATGACTGGCACAGGTTAGAGGCGTTGGTGAAGCGGCCTGATAGAAATACGACCCTGGCTGCTTCATTCAGAATGGATTGGAGAGGAGAGAGTTTGTTTACAGGGAGACCGATTAGAAGAGAGTTGCAGTAGTCCAGACGAGAGTGAATAAGAGCGACAGTAAGAGTTTTTGCAGTATCAAAGGTGAGAAAATGTGGGGTTCTGGAGATGTTTTTAAGGTGCAGGTGACATGAGTGAGTGAGTGATTGTAGCCCAGTCAAGAGAGCTTGTAAAAGAACTTCTACATGATGTTTCAAGGATGGAAAGAGACTGTCATCTACTGGCCAGACGCAGTCAAGCGGAACCAAGATATGCAAGGGAAGTTGCAGGGAGAGCAAGTTCAGACGCTGGACCTGATCAAGTGAATTCCCGGAAGGAGTTCCGGAAAATAAGAGGCCAGCGCGCCAAACCTGAGGGGTCTTTGGCGCCAAGCAGCAGAAAGGAGCAGATGTGTTCCCTGCATCCTGAGAAACCCCACGTGACAGGCCTAAGCCAGAGGCCTGTGAGGTGCCACAACCGGGCACCGGTAAAAGAGCTCTGGATATCTCGCGGATGTTACCTCAGTGCTGTGCCTGCTGAGGAGACTAGGAACCTAATTGCGGTGCTGAGTGAGTTCGCGGAACCCGACGTCGCCCGCCGACAGACGAGGCCTGGACCCCCCTATCCAAGGCTCGAGAGACTGCCTCCAACAGCCAAGCAGAGAGGAGTTGAGAGACTTTTGCCCCATGAAAGTCACGCCAGCGGAAGCGGAGGAGCTGCATACGTGAACAGGGCCGTCACTTCCACTGTTCACCCACAGTACCGGGGACAATTGGGTTTAGATACTCAGGTTGGGAGGGGAACGGTTGGGACTAAAAGAGCACAACGTGATCTAATTGAATTTATGCGGATCCGTGAAAGTCAGAGCCCCTGGGCGGCTCCGATCGTGCTGGTCCGAAAGAAGGATGGTACCCTGAGATTTTGCGTGGACTATCGAAAGCTGAATGCCTGTACAGTCCGGGACTCCTATCCACTCCCCCGAATTGAAGAGTCTCTATCTGCACTAGGGAGCGCCAAATTCTTCTCTTCCCTCGACCTGGCCAGTGGCTATTGGCAGGTCCCAGTAGCTGAGAAGGATCATCCGAAGATCGCTTTTGTTTTCCCTATGGGCCTGTTTGAGTTCAATCGGATGCCATTCGGACTAACAAATGCGCCAGGGACCTTCCAACGGCTGATGGAGAGATGCTTGGGGGACCTCAACTTTGAAGCCACTTTAATAAATCTGGACGATATAATTATCTTTTCCGCTACGTTTGAGGATCATCTCCACTGATTGGAACAAGTGTTAGAACGGCTTCAGAGACACGGCCTGAAAATTAAGCCTCGAAAGTGTCGTCTCTTCAAACGAGAAATTGAGTATCTGGGGCACACTGTGTCCAGTGCAGGAGTACACCCCATTGCAGAGAAAGTAGCTGCCGTGCATAAGTGGCCCACGCCCGCCAACCTAAGGGAACTGAGGGCGTTCCTGGGGCTTGCTGGATACTACCGCAGATTCATTAAAGACTTCGCTAAGATTGCGATCCCGCTCAATGAATTGCTGAGAGGAACAGCTGGGGGAGCCAAGCGACAAGCCATCCAGTGGGGCCCACGACAAGAAGAGGCATTCCAAGCATTGAAAATGGCACTAACAGATGCCCCAATCTTGGCCTACGCCGACTTTTCGCAGCCTTTCGTGTTGTACACCGATGGAAGCTTGCATGGACTGGGAGCAGTGCTGGCTCAAGTACAAGGAGGAAAAGAGCGAGTGATCGCGTATGCCAGCAGGTCACTCCAAGATACGGAGAAGAATCCGGAGAACTACAGTTAGTTTAAGCTGGAGCTACTAGCACTGGTGTGGGCCATGACCGAGAAATTTGCTGAGTACTTGTCAGGGTCAGAAGTGCAAGTGCGGACAGATAACAACCCTTTGGCCCACTTGGAGAATGCCAAACTGGGCGCGTTAGGACAGCAGTGGGTCGCAAGGATGTCCAAATACCAGTATAAGATTGCCTATCGGTCCAAGGCCCTGAACACCCATGCCGATGCCCTGTCCCGGGTCACTCATGCGGGGCCGAAGGAGGACAGAGATGAGGAGCTCGAAGGCGACGAGATTTCGGATTTCAGCCAGTTCGTCGCTGCCCAAGAGACCAAAGAGGAGCCGAAGCCCACTCAGATTCTGGGCCATTCAAGAGACGAATGGATACATCTGCAGCAATCCGATCCGGAGTTAGCAAAATTGAGGGAATGGGTCGCCCTTAATCAAAGACCCGAACAGGAAACTAGAGCCACTTCACTTCCAACTACCCTACAAATCCTAGGTCAGCGGGAGAGGCTTCTCCTGAAGGACGGCTTGCTATGCCGAAGAATCCAGCTGCCTCGAGAGTTTGATGTTACCTGGCAGGTGGTAGTTCCAGGAGCGCTAGTAACACAGCTAGCCCAAGAAGCTCATAGAAGAGGTGCTCACTTCGGAGTAGAAAAGACCTTTCGGTGGTTGCAACGGCTGGTGTATTGGCCTCAACTGCAGCAAGAAGTCGAGGGAGTCTGCCGAGCATGTCGCCAGTGTGAGTTGAATAAGCCCCCGGAACAAAGAGCTCCCATTAAGACCATCCGAACTTCTGCCCCCTTGGAGGTCTTGATGATTGACTACTTGATGATAGGAACTTCATACAATGGTTATGGACACTGTTTGGTCATGACTGATCACTTCACCAAGTTCGCATTAGTGACGCCTAATAAAGACCAGACGGCAGAAGCCGCAGCTAAGGCCATCTGTCAAGATTTCATCCGGATTTATGGGTGCCTGAAGCGAATACATTCTGACCAGGGGGCCTGCTTCCAAGGGCGAGTGATGGATGAGTTGTACCGCATCTATGGAATCGACCGTTCCCGAACAACGCCCTACCACCCGCAAGGGAACGGCGCATGCGAGCGCTTTAACCGAACCCTGTTGCAAATGTTGCGAATGCTGGAAGCGGACAAAAAGATGAAGTGGCCCGAATATGTGTCCGAGTTGGTGTGGGTGTATAATAATCGAGTTCATGCGACCACCGGCTACACCCCTTACATGTTGCTGTTTGGAAGAAGTAGCCGAGAAATCACTGAACTGGAGCTAGACTCAGAAGACCACGGCCCGGGCGGTAGCCCAAGTACCTGGATTCGAGAACACCGGCGTCGGCTCCATACAGTGAGAAGACTGGTTGCTCAGAAGTTTCAGGAAGTAGAGCATGCAGTTCGGCCCTCGACGACAGGTGGATCACTTCAGCCAGGAGACCGAGTGCTGGTGAGGGCTAAACGATTTGGAAGTAAACTGGACCATCGTTGGGAGGCGATACCATATCGGGTGGTGAAGAAAGTTCACCCAGACAACCCAGTCTACGAGGTTAGGCCCGAAGGGGATGACGCCGCGACACCCAGAGTGTAGCACCGTAATATGCTGCGACCTTGCTCCTCTGAAGCAGAAGTCTGTAATGGAGTTGGGCCCCCAGACGTATTGGCTGAAGTGCCACATGCAGGAACCTTAGGGGATGAAGAAGGATGGGCCACAATGCAGCTGGGCCCGTCAGAACCGTTGATGCCAACCCCGAGTGGAATTCCAAATGAGTCGGGAAATGATTTGCAATCCCCAGTGGTTGATTCCTCGGATCTCCCGGAGTCACCTCCGCAAGAAGAGATCCGAGAACTGAGCGGGCTAATGCCGGAATCCCTCCTAACCGGTATGCTCAGGAAGAGTTCATCTGGTCTCAAATCCAACAGAAAACGCAGGAGTGTGCCCAACTCCTGTCTGAGCTTGCACTGCCTGGAAGGAGGCATCAGTTCTTCGAGAAGCCCACTCGCCCGAGGACTGGCGAGCAAAAAGGAGGGAGGAATGTAGCCCAGTCAAGAGAGCTTGTGAAAGAACTTCTACATGATGTTTCAAGGATGGAAAGAGACTGCCATCTACTGGCCCGACGCAGTCAAGCGGAACCAAGATATGCAAGGGAAGTTGCAGGGAGAGCAAGTTCAGATGCTGGACCTGATCAGGTGACTTCCAGGAAGGAGTTCCGGAAAATAAGAGGCCAGCGCGCCAAACCTGAGGGGTCTTTGGCGCCAAAGAGCAGAAAGGAGCAGATGTGTTCCCTGCATCCTGAGAAACCCCGCGAGACAGGCCTAAGCCAGAGGCCTGTGAGGTGCCACAGCCGGGCACCGGTAAAAGAGCTCCGGATATCTCGCGGATGTTACCTGAGTGCTGTGCCTGCTGAGGAGACTAGGAACCTGATTGCGGTGCTGAGTGAGTTCGCGGAACCCGACGTCGCCCGCCGACAGACGAGACCTGGACCCCCCTATCCAAGGCTCGAGAGACTGCCTCCAGTAGCCAAGCAGAGAGTAGTTGAGAGATGGTTGCCCCAGGAAAGTCACGCCAGCGGAAGCGGAGGAGCTGCATACGTGAACAGGGCCATCACTTCCACTGTTCACCCACGGTACCGGGGACAATTGGGTTTAGATACTCAGGTTGGGAGGGGAACGGTTGGGACTAAAGGAGCACAACGTGATCTAATTGAATTTATGCGGAAGAGACTCACGGCCTAGCGGGAATAACCGGTGACCCCCGCTAGGGCCAAATGTACAGTTAAAGAACTTACGTGGTGTCTCCCATGACTGAGGGCATCACCCTACTTAAGAGACTTCGCCTTACTTAAGAGACTTCACCTTACTTAAGAGACTTCACCGTACTAAAGAGACTGCACCTTACTTAAGAGACTTCACCTTACTTTGAGAGGCTTCACCTTACTTTGAGAGACTGAGTCTTATTTTGAGAGATTTTGCCTTTTGTTGATATATTGAATTACTGTTCATTACCCTTGTTACTAATCCCTTGTTCAGAATACCTGAATTGTTTATTTTCATCTCAGACTGTTCTCGCCTTGTGTCTTTGTGCGTTGCATTCCCGCACCTGCATTACATGATTGTATATGGGGGATAAAGGAAAGTTGTGTGTCAAATATGACTCCAAGACATCGAGCTTGCTGCTTGGGGGTTATGGTGGCGCAACCCAAGAAAATTGAAAAGTCAGGTATAGGTAGGTTAGTAGACAGAGAAAAAACAAGGAGTTCAGTTTTGGAGAGATTCAGTTTCAGATAGAGGGAAGACATGATGTTAGAGACAGCAGACAGACAATCACTGGTATTTTGTATTAGAGTGGGGGTGATGTCAGGTGAAGAGGTGTATAGTTGGGTGTCATCAGCATTGAGATGGTACTGGAAATCAAATCTGCTGATGGTTTGTCCAATAGGAGCAGTATACAAGGAGAAGAGGAGGGGACCTAGGACTGATCCTTGTGGAACCCCGATAGTAAGAGGAAGATTAGAGGAAGAAGAGCCAGCAAAAGATACCGTGAAGGAGCGGTCAGAGGTAGGAGAAGAACCAGGAGGGAGCGGTGTCCTTGAGGCCTATACAGCTGAGCATAGTGAGGAGGAGCTGATGATCTACAGTGTCAAAAGCAGCAGAGAGATCCAGGAGAAACAGCAGGGAGTAGTGACCATTAGATTTAGCTGTTAGTAGATCATTAGAGACTTTAGTGAGGGCAGTTTCAGTAGAGTGTGAGGAGCAGAAGCAGGATTGTAAAGGGTCGAGAAGAGAGTTATCTGAGAGATAGCGGATTAGGCGGGAATGGACCAGGCGTTCCTGGAGTTTAGAGATGAAGGGAAGATTAGAGACCGGTCTGTTGTTAGCAGTGCAGTTCTGGTCCAGGGATGGCTTTTTCAGTAAAAGGGTTATGATGGCATGTTTAAGTGAGGAGGGAAAGATACCTGAAGAAAGAGAGAGGTCAAATATTTTAGTTAGGTGGGTAGTGATGTCAAGGTAAATTATATATATTATAGAAAATCAATTATTTTATTTTAATAGATTACCTAATCAGTGTGACTTAATATAGAGATGATGGAATAATCTATGTGTATGTATGTATGCAAATGTGTATATGCACATTGATTATGTTAAGAGTTAATGATATATAACAGTTTCTGTTCTCAGGCTATGTGCCCACGATGCAGAAATGCTCCGGTTTTTTCCTGAGCGTTTCTGCATCTCCCTGGCAGAAAAAATGTATGCGGATTGTACATGCGGATTTTACATGTGGATTGTACATGCGGATTTTACATGTGGATTGTACATGCGGATTTTACATGCGTTTTTCCTGCCAGGGACAAGAGGATGTGAAGCTTTCTTCACATGCATTTCCGCATGCGCATTGAAAAGCTCTTTCCAAGCGATTTTAACATCACTTGAAAAGTACTTGACAATTTGGTCACACTATATAAATCCATGCAAACGGCATGGATTTATATAGTGTGTTCGAAAGAATGTTAAAAAATAAAAAATAAATGTCATACTTACCTTCTGATGGCCCCCGGTGTCTTTATCCGATGCGTCTCAGCTTGCCGGCAGCTCGCGGTACACTGAAGGACCTGCCGTCACATGACTAAATGACGTCAGCGCAGGTCCTTGAGTCTACCGCGATCTGCCGGCAAGCCAAGACAAGCACACCGGGGGCTATCAGAAGGTAAGTATAATATTTATTTTTTATTTTATTCTTTTTTTACAGGTACTATGGTACCTGGGTCCGGAGGAGAGTCTCCTCTTCTCCAGACCCGGGTACCATCCGCACATTGAAACGCATGGAATGCGCATGTACTGATCCAGTGATGCGGATTCCATGCGTTCCAATGCAAGTCAATGGCGGCGAAAACGCAGCGCTTCCGCAAAATAATTGGTCATGCTGCGTTTTTTTCCGCAATGATAAGACGTAGCGGAAATTTCTGCAGCATGTGCATAGCACATGCGGATTATCATTGGAGAGTATGGCAGGCCTTCTACCAGGCGTTTTTTAAGCGCTTCTGCAGCGGAATTGCCACTGCGGAAACGCTTAAAAAATGCATCGTGGGCACACAGCCTTATTGTAGACATGAACAACTAAATGATTTCCTGGGAATGACATATGTATGTGCATGGCTGATAACAGAGAGATTCATGTCGAGTTGGCAAAGATGGCACTGAGAGACGACTTCACCCCTCCCATCAGAATTCCTAAGGTGTTACTGAGGCCAGGAGATACATGGATGAGCAAATTGCAGTGTACCAAGTTATCAGAAGGAGCAATGAAGTTTACTAATCCCACCTAGAAGTAGAATATTATATAACCCCATGTCTACATAATAAAGTATGTCATTTTGCGTGGTTTAGTCTCTGAGTGAAGTTTTTCAACCATATTAGCAAATTTCGTTGATTTGCATTCACTCGTACATCTTTAATTAGGAGGAGAGCAGTTACCTAGTGTATCTTAAATTGGTGAAACCTCCACCGTGACAGCTGGGGAAAGGAACTGAATGAGCTGTGAGGGAATAGGGTCACTGTTGCAGGTTGTAGGGCGGGAAGAAGTGAGGAGTCTGGTCACTTCTTCTTCTGTGACCAGCTCGAAGATGGAAAGTGAACTTGAGGTGCGGGAGGGAAGGGAATCCAGACTCTGAGGGGATTGTGTAAAAATGTCTTGACAGATATGATTGATTTTTTGTAGGAAATAAGTGGCCAGATCGTCAGCGCTTAGGTTGGTGACGGGGGTCTGTACTTTAGAGCTCAGGAAGGAGTGGAAGGTTTCAAAGAGTCGTTTAGGATTGTTGGCTAGAGATGTGATGAGAGTGGTAAAGTAGACTTGTTTAGCCGGATGGAGAGCAGAATTATAAGTTTTGAGCATGAACTTATAGTGGATGAAGAGAAACCAAAAACAAGAAAAATACCCAAATAATTGAAAGTAAATGTATAGTGGATGAAGTTTTTTGTCAAAAAAGATTTTCTCCACAGATGCTCCACTCACAAAATAAGAATACTTTGTATGTACAATAAGGCAGGTACATAACTCATCATAGCTCAACATTTCCCGCTCATAATAGAATAACGGAATAGATTCAGGGATAGGCATTTTTTCATAATGGTATATGAAAAGTGCTTGGAGAAAACCGCCTCAAGGAGAAGTCTCTCATCCAGCTCCATTTCGCAGAGATCTCTTATTGGCATCCATTCATGATAAAGCATCTGGAAGGGAGTCAAACATATGAACTCCGCCCTGAGCCGAGCAGGGTAGATTATAGAATAGGAAATTTGCTTTTCACAGAGCCTCCTTTTTCTATCCCAGAACTTGACCCTCTTCTTCTGAACTTCTGTTGAAAAGTCAGGATAAATAGATATTTTCCTTCCATCATGGGTAAGTGAAGAGTGGTCCCTGGCCTTTCGTAGGATAAGGTCTCTCTCTTTAAAATTTCGTAATTTGATGAGTACAGGTCTTGGTGGAGCACCCGGTGGCAAAGGACGTGTAGGAACTCTGTGAGCTCTTTCAATTGCAAAAAATTGAGAGAGAGTGTCTTTGCCGAACATTGTAGTCAGCCAGGATTAAAAAAAAATCAACTGAATTACGACCCTCCGCTTTTTCATGAACCCCGACTAAACGTATGTTATTTCGCCGATGCCTATTCTCTAGGTCATCAACCTTCTTGAGAAGGGCATTGATATTCTGAAGACCTCTCCTGAGATATTTATGTATAGTAGGCATTTGGTCCGCAACAGAACTCACTCTTTCCTCCAACTCATTGACTCGGCGGTTTATTTTCTTCATGTTTTGTCTGATGAGATTAATGTCCTCTCTAAGCCCTCCCATGTGTTTGTTGAGAATTTCTAATGAGAAGCTACAGGATTTTCCAGCAGAGAAAACATCTCGTCGTGTAGGCTCTTGCCCAGAATCATTGACTTCTCCATAGGTGTTGTTAGTGCTCTGCATTTCCTGCACTTCTCTGTTTAACTGTTGCTGTGAGAGTGGTGCCACATTGCCTCCCCTGCACAGTCTCTGTATCTCTCTTCCTCTGTGAGCATACCTGATCAGGTTGTAAATCATCTGAAGGGTCAGAATCTAAGGTCAGTCTGGCAAATCTCCCCAGCTTTGCTGCAGCAGCCTCAGCATCTCTCACTCTGGCTGGTGTGGTGGAGGAGGTGCCATGTTGGAAGGCCCACTATCTGGACTCTGCTCCTTCTCATGCTTGCTTCTGGTCATGTCTGAGTGCACTTTAAGCTTCTCTGTGTACTTTCCCCCAGCCTTTGGTGTGAAGGAATCAATATTTCACTGCTAATAGGTGGAAATGAACGGATGCAGAGCAGGAGCAAAGCACAGAGCTTCCATGTGAAGAGGCTGTCAGCAAAAGGTCCTTTTTAAAGGGGAATCTGTAACACTCCCATCATCTGCTCCTGAGCTCACATTTAGACAGTCTGTATTATATGTATTTTATATGAGCACTGCACTTGACTTTTTCTGGCAGAGAAGATGACACACCCGATCTGCCGCTCCATTTTACAATAGGAATAAAAGTGCCCTGTCAGGGATAAAAATTCCCCATTCTTCCAATCGGTACAGTCCCAAATGGTCAGACCAATCAATCACTGACCAATAAGATATCACCTCTCCTGTGGATCCTATGGAGTTATTGACGCGCCCCCTGGGCCTCTGTTGTGTAGCGTTGCGCACGCGGGGACTACCCGGAGCCGGATCTGATAGGGGTAGTAGTCCTCGTGGCGACGATCCGGTCCGTGCCCAAGGTGTCAAACCAAGTGGCAGAATTTAGTAGAAGATGTTATAGTGTTCGACTACGCCACCCGTTGAATGCGGTTATGAAGCCGCCGCTGCAGGGCAGACCGCTGAGGCCGGTGGTACAGTTGTGCAGCGTGGATAGTATAACCCCCAACGGGAGGGGTATGGCCTCAGGGCAGCGGACGTGGATGATGGGGATAGCAGAATTGCACGCAGGCACCAGGAACCACTCAGAGACGGTGCGGTGTAGTTCAGGGTCTTTACTGGTGGCAAAGGTAGACCCTCCCGGGAGTACTGGCTAGCGATCGGGGCCTGGTCAGTCCGTGAGCAGATAGGATCTCCCCCGGCCAGGCGGAGTTGTAGGCCTCCCCAACTTATTGTACTCTCCCTGGCTACCTTGCTAGAAGCGGGTAAAAGTAGCCCACGTCCCTGAGTGTACCGTGTGGTGCTCACCCGTATGGCCGGTGACTCGGGGCCTTCTGGTAGCCTCCGCTCCACAACGGCGGTGCTGGTCCCTTGCGTGTGACCGTGCCTTCGGGTTTCTTGGCCAGAGGACCTGAAATCCCCTGCCGGTCGGTTTCTGCTGCTGGGAATGGATCAGTCCCCACTGCCTCGGACTCCGTGTCCGGTGAGATCTCTTCACTCAGGACGAGCTCTATAGCTTCCAGTCTCTGACCCCTTTTATCACTGCTCCCACATAGCTCCTGATCTTGCTCTCCCTGTATCTGCTCCACTCCAGACCAGACTGTGTCTCTGTCTGGGACTCCTCTTCTTCTCCTCTAACCCCGCCTCAGCCCCAGTTTATATAGGACTGGGCAGGAAGTGTTGCATGCTTAGGGTTCCTGACCAGGAGACCTCCCACCTGCTCTCAGACGTAATATTGCTATTACTGTGGTAACCAGACCCCTGGGGTGCCACATTATCACCTTTCCTGTGGATCCTATGGTCATAACTTGTTTTCACCAACAAAGTCCTTTACTGCAAATTACCGTAATTGTACATCCCAGTTATGGTATCGCACAGTAAGAGGTGCAGGAGCCTCCTGTATTTTACAGCCGACGCTCCACTATAATCGAGATAATGGCTAACAGGTTTTCATATACAGCTGTAGTGTGGGCCCCTAGAATCAATTCCTATTGGGGCCCCAGACACCCCAGTTTGATCCTGGTTGGGGGTGGGGAGGGTAATTTTGCACCCTTTCGTAAAGAAAAATTGTAAAATCCAAAAAGACATCTCTGGAGAGGGGACATATCACCCTCACATTGAACATATAGGATTATAACTAGAAAAGTGAGAAAGAGCTGACACTTCAACCTCTATTGACGTAGGGCCTCCTGCCGTGGTCAGGTAAATTCAACAAAGAATCTGATGAGAACCAGCCAACAAGTCTAGAATTTGCATACTCAGAGGCGGATAAGTACATTTCCGAAGCAAGGGCTTCCTCTTTTCAAAGGACTTGTCTCAGACACTCTGAAGACTGTGGTCAGTGATGAATATTGGGGTTTGCATCGATCCAATATTCATGGGAGATGTATTTTCGACATCGTAGCAAAGGGACGATCATAATGCATTCACTCACATCATTGTAAGGCCAGCCGAACACCCCCAACTTAATATCGTATAGATGGATAATGCTATCCATGCCATGTTTCATCTCTATAGAAAGGTAAAATCATGATAGAAAACATGACCATGATATTTCCCGCCCGAGACCTCCATGGGCGAAGATATCCTGAAAGTTGGGGATCTCATAAACTTCTAAAAGATCTAGCACACCTATGACAAGTCCTCATATGAGCTCACCAATAGAAGGTATGTGGGTGTAACCGTGATCTTATTAAATCAGAGCTTGGATTTTGGTCATTGGTCAGTCCTGGAAGGTACAGCTTGCTGCAGTTGTATCTGTTTTCCTAAGGAGTTCTTCTAAGGAGTGCTTCCTTGCGCTAAGCTCTGAGCTATTTCTCTGACACAGGTTTAGCACTTTTCTTTTATTATCTTTTTGATTTTATGTTAATGTATATATCATATTGTTTGTATCATCTTTGTGTATTTTTTATACAAACTGCCTACTTTTCAAGATTAGATCACTTGTTTTTATTCTGTTATTCCCACACCCTATCATTTCTTTACTTAGAAAATTGGGAGTGAGGACCGATCAACACGCCCATATGATGGGGCGGTCGAGCATGTAAATTGTAACTCCCTACATGTATTTCTATAGCAGGACGAAGAACGTTTGGCGTTCGAAACGTGTAGGTTTCACAGAGGTCTCCACCTTTATTTATTTTATTTTTGCAATGTGTATATCTTTTTAATGGATTAACAATAAAATCATAATTTTATCTGCAATTGGATCTGGAAGCTGGCGCATCACAATGTCGGTGGATATGCTCCTTCTCTTTTTGGTTGAGGAGAAGGTGACTCCTACAGGGTGAGATAGAAAAATGCAATGGGCCTAAGAACTATCAGGCAGGTAATTGCTTATTACGTGCTTGTTCTACCCTGTGGTGGCTAAGATTGCTCCTGGACTGCTCCTAACAGCGATTCTGCTGCTTCACGTCAACAGAACAGCTCTTCCTCTTCCCGACTGCTCTGTCAAAGAGGCGTGACTGCCAACTTTATGCTGATTGACAGACGGCTCCCTGCAGTTAGGCAGCAGGGAGCCAGCTGTCAATCAGCATGACACCGGCAGTCACACCCCATCAACAGATCAGAGCAGGAGCTGAAAAATCACTGTCAGGAGCGCTCCGTGACCACTCTGAACCAGTAGATATCGGCGCCTGGCACAACAGGCACATAGTTAGCAAATACTTGCCTGCTAGTTCTTAGGTCCATGGTAAAAAAAATAAAAGTCCCGGACAACCCCTTTTAATATTAAGGAGCAGGAATTCTCCACATGATGCTATAATCAAAAAAACATGAAATTCTCTCCTGCCCAGTCAGTCTGCCCGATCTGTTACACCATGATTACCAAAACCTCGACTCATTCCACTGCCCACTTGTATTACCACATACCCGGCTCTGCTTGGCCCCTGTTACCAGGCCATTGGCTTGTCTGACTGCAAGTGCACACTTCTGAACCGGGAGTCCCTGTGGATTTTCACATCCCCTCAATTTGACATAATGAATTTCAGTGACACAGAGGATTGTTCGGCTAGACTGAACAAACTAGCATCTCTTTTTGATAATAAACCGTCAGTGGTGACAACAGAACCGGATGAATTTAAAGATCTCATGTTCCAGATGGAAAACAAAATGACCAGAGAACTTAAAGTTTGGTGGGATCTCACAACCTTGGACACATATATAAAAAAGGAAATGATCCCTAGAGGTCTGCGTTTAAAAAAAAGTCGCCACCACTATATACAATGACGGTTTTCAAGAAGATCAGTATGCGATTCTTAGTCAATGTTCACTGAATCTTATGCACCTCATAATCAAACATGAGGAACTGGAACTGACTTAAATTAAATTGGATATTAAAAATATACAATCGTCTTTGGGGAAATATGTGCAACTAAAAGAATTTAATATTTGTAATGACAAACTGAAATCTAATTTGGCCAAGTTGGAGAACACCATTATGGATATAAAAAGATCCAAGTTCAAAAGGGACAGTGAGGACTATGCGCAGAACAAGATTTATAGTTGGAATAAACAATTACCATCCATCTTAAAAAAACGCTCCCACAAACGTTTTCAGAGATCTGGAAGAGGGAGTTTTAAGGAGCATGATGATATTACGGATAATTCTTTTGCTGCCACCTCTGATGATTACTCAGATTCATCTATGAGTTCAATGGGAGAAATGCAACAATTGTATTTTGTCAAAAATAAATTATCTAGTGCTGGTGGAGCGATTACAAAAAACAGAGGAAGAGGGTGTGGCGCCCCTGAGGGTTCGGTCGCCACAGGTGGGTACTGCATCTTGTGAAAGAGGTGTGGTATCTCCTCTCCCAGGTTAGGATGGAGCACCTGTCAGGACCCCACCTCATCACTCAACACTACACACTCCTGTCCTATGGGGGGCTAGTATGCACTAGGGTGCTGCCCCAGCAGGATAATGGAGATGGGGGAACCAAAGATAGGGGGAACCATGTAGTGGGTGAGGGTGGAGGACGCACTTTTAGGTTACACTTGTAGATACATATTTAATAGCCAGCCATCTTAAGTTCAAGGTTGTTTGATTGTGGTCTTCACAGCTGACAGTGGCCTTGTGTAGGAGCCTGCAGCGTGATGGAGATGCACGGTCCTCGTGATCTGGCCTTGAGACGAGGAGCGGGATAGAGTTAACGGAGGTCTCTACCCGGTCAAGGTCCCTGCTTAAGAAGGCCTGGAGGGGAGCTGAGGAGGAGAGCTCCGCAGGCAAAAGGATCCCAGGGAATACGGAAGGAGCGGCATACGCCACCAGTACTCTCCATTCTGGCCTAGTCAGAGGGACTCCTGCTGCAAGAGGGGTACCGGCCCCCGATATCTCACTTTGTTACTTCACGTCTCAGTCGGAAAAGCCTGAAGGCTAAGTGGTTCCTACCGGGTAACAGACGAAGCGGAGTCGCCACCTGTGCCCTTGTTCTGTGTATAGCCAGAGGGAGACCCAGCCTTGCAACACGCACTGCAAACGGACAGGAGAGGCCCAAGGGGGAGATTTCTAGGAACACACTGGTGCTGGGGGTCCGGATAGACGCACCTGAACTACCGGGGTGTGCCGAACCCCCTTCTCTAGTGGCCGCAGCCCGCCGTGAGGAGCAAGGATAAGCCTTGCAGCTGACCTCTAACAACGTGAGTAAAGCTTGGAAGACTACATCCATTGCCTCCGGTCCATTATTGCAGCGGGACACCACACCGCACAACTGCACCTACTACGACTCCCCTCATCCTCCTGTTTCCTCTGCCCTGAGGCCCTGCTCTGCCTGTGGGGAGTAGTACTACAGTCGGCTGCCACAACATCCGGCCTCAGAGGACTGCAGCAGCGCTGGTGGTGCATCACCAGACACCACAGGTGGCGTAGTCGTTTATCCACTCATAATTGCCACTCATCAACTAGCCCCTATTTTTAATGTGTGCGCCCTGGGCACGGACCGGGCCGAGGCCGCTACTGCATCCCCATTCTACGAACTGGGCCCGCCATCCGAGTACACCCCTTTCCCAGGGAGGGCTAGCCGCTACTGAAACAGCTAGTGGCGGGTCAAACATCACTGGCGTAGTTGGCAGGATTGCGTGCCCGCAGCAACGGAAGAAGTGATTCCCATTGCCAGTGGGTACTGCGCGCCTTTACAACAGACTGTCTTTAACACCCAAGATGGCGCCCGCCCAAGAAGAACGGACGCCATTGTGTGCAAAAAGGACAACCACCCAGCATCTCCCATCGTGGGTCTGGCTTCCCCCATGGCGCCAACAGCTAGGACCGGCCCTTGCATTAGAGACTGTCCGCGAGGTAGTGTCCGTCAAGATGGATGGGACGTCCCAAGGGCTGCCTGTCAGCCAGCCACCCTGGAGCCGCCCCAAGAGAAGGAGGAGTAAGCAACAACAAGGTGTGGCCACAACAATCCTAGAGACTCCACACGCAGCAGCGAGGATGGAAGCAGTGCAGGAAAGATGCTCCGATGCCGCCCCACCAACTGCTGCCTCGCTCGGAATACAGGGGATTCACCTGACCCCGGAGGAGGCCGAGTTCCTCCGAGTGTAGTCACAGGACCTGACCCGGAGGGTTGCGGAGGCCCAGCGTACCGTGTCCGCAGCATGGAGAGAGGAGGTGCTGCAGAAGATTCGGTCCCGCCTCCAAGGTGCAGCAAGCCAAGAAAGCGGAGCAGCAACCCAGGAAGAAGAAACCTCAGAAGACGCGTGCAGCCCAGGACTGGGTAAGATACAAACCCCTGTCCCGGGTGAGAGACGCACGGAGGCCCTAGTGGATCTAATGCCGGCACCCCTGACCCTGGGCGCCGTTGTTTGGGAGCAGATCTTCGCTCCGGAGCTGGAGGCTTACGTGTCATTCTCCGCCGGAGGCTTGCAATGCCTCCCGACTCCCGGCCTAGAAGAGCCTGTGCTTAGTGGGGACACCACCTGCCCCAACCCAGACTGGTCCGCGTCACCGAAGGACCTGCAGCTACCCCTGTTGTTGTGACAGCCAGCGCCACTGGTTACCTGCCCGGCGGCGGAGGAGATGGTCTGGGACAACCAGAGGGGACCTAATGGGCTTCCCCCAGGAGACCCGGGCGAAAGCGCGGAGGCGTAAGGACTTCTGCCGCAAGGAGCTCCTCCAGCTGGACAAGGAGCGGCGGGAGAGGCGGGTACGCTGCGAGCGCCTGGAGGTGCGCGCTAAGGCCGCCAAGTCCAAGGCCTGCCCGGAGGAGGCAACCCATCCAAGCCCCCGGGAGGAAGGGCTGATCGTCCGCTTCCACCAGGAGGCGGGGTGGGGCTTCATCAGGAGTCCCAGTTTGCTCAGGACGTATTTGTGAACCGCAGAGACTTCGAGCCAAAACTGAGGAGGGATGACCCTGGCCGGAATCTCTACCCGGGGAGCGTGGGTGGTAGGCCCTGGATGTGCATAGAGTATTCCAGGGTGAGGCCCCTGCGCACCTGCCGGTAGGGGACCAGTCTGGCTCCGTGAGCAAGAACGAGCCTTTCCCTAGGTGGAGGTACCTGGACTAAGCGGCCCCAGAGGCTGTATCTTTGAGTTGACTTGTTGATTGTTTATGTTTATTATCATGTTTTCCTCCCGGTTTAGAGAGACATTTGTCCCTGCGGACTGGCAGTAGACAGACTCTATTGTATATAGTTATGCATCTATTTAGGTGCTCCCTATCGGTTTTATACAAAACCCACTTCTACTTCTACCTCAGAAGCAAAACCTGTCTGGAGTGGCTCTCCTGGAGGTCCAACACAGGATCTCCATGCCCTGCAGCCACCCCAGGGCCTACGTTGAGGGTTTGGGACAGGTCCCTCTTGCTGCTGAACTGCCTCTTTTTCTATTTTCCTACCAAGCTGTCTACATTCATAATGTCTCTTTGATGTTTTTATACTTTTGTACTATTTATCTGCAACGTTTAAGAATCAGAGCCTCCCATAATGGGAAGATTGTTGATTGTTGTGAAAAAGCATATAAAAAGTCTGTACCATGTTTTGCTCTCTTTGCAGCCCGCGGACATGCGGTGTTTCACCAGGGGGGAATGTGGTGCCCCTGAAGGTTCGGTCGCCACAGGGGGGTACTGCATCTTGTGAAAGAGGTGTTGTATCTCCTCTCCCAGGTAAGGATGGAGTACCTGTCAGGATCCCACCTCATCACTCAACACTACACACTCCTGTCCTATGGGGGGCTAGTATGCACTAGTGTGCTGCCCCAGCAGGATAATGGAGATGGGGGAACCAAAGATATGGGGAACCATGTAGTGGGTGAGGGTGGAGGACGCACTTTTAGGTTACACTTGTAGATACAGTACATATTTAATAGCCAGCCATCTTAAGTTCAAGGTTGTTTGATTGTGGTCTTCACAGCTGGCAGTGGCCTTGTGTAGGAGCCTGCAGCGTGCTGGAGATGCACAGTCCTCATGCTCTGGCCTTGAGACGAGGAGCGGGATAGAGTTAACGGAGGTCTCTACCCGGTCAAGGTCCCTGATTAAGAAGGCCTGGAGGGGAGCTGAGGAGGAGAGCTCCACAGGCAAAAGGATCCCAGGGAATATGGACAGAGCGGTATACGCCACCTGTACTCTCCATTCTGGCCTAGTTAGGGGGACTCCTGCTGCAAGAGGGGTACCGGCCCCCGATATCTGACTTTGTTACTTCACGTCTCAGTCGGAAAAGCCCGGAGGCTAAGTGGTTCCCACCGGGTAACGGACGGAGTGGAGTCGCCACCCGTGCCCTTGTTCTGTGTATAGCCAGAGGGAGACCCAGCCTTGCAACACGCACTGCACACGGACAGGAGAGGCCCAAGGTGGAGATTTCTAGGAACACACTGGTGCTGGGGGTCCTGATAGACACACCTGAACTACCGGGGTGTGCCGAACCCCCTTCTCTGGTGGCCGCAGCACGCCATGAGGAGCAAGGAGAAGCCTTGCAGCTGACCTCTAACAACGTGAGTAAAGCTTGGAAGACTACATCCATTGCCTCCGGTCCATTATTGCAGCGGGACACGACACCGCACCACTGCATCCTCCTGTTTCCTCTGCCTTGAGGCCCTGATCCGCCTGTGGGGAGTAGTACTACCATCGGCTGCCACAACATCCCGCCTCAGAGGACTGCAGCAGTGCTGGTGGTGCATCACCAGACACCACAGGTGGTGTAGTTGTTTATCCACTCATAATTGCCACTCATCAACTAGCCCCTATTTTTAATGTGTGCGCCCTGGGCACGGACCGGGCCGATGCCGCGACTGCATCCCCATTCTACCAACTGGGCGCACCGTCCGAATACACCCCTTTCCAAGGGAGGGCTAGCCGCTACTGAAACAGCTAGTGGCGGGTCACACAAGGGCGGGACGTAAGCGTAAATGCAAACAAGTACCCAACACAGAGCAAAGACGCCATTATTAGAGTGACCTGTTTGGAATCTCTCTAGCTACATCTTATCTGAGAGTCAAATTTCTCTCCTGGCTAAAGGCCTGAGCTTTTCACCTTCTAACGAATTCGACATTTTCAGAACAATTATGGATGTTAACAAACTAGCACGTAACCTCACCATCCGATGTCATTTTATGGACATGAAAAATCCACAGAATACAGCTTCAGAAGAAGTTTCTCCTAGGACAAGCCAGGATTCCATGTTATTATTCACAGAACAACAGTCTTTATTACAAATGAAACAATTCGAGACGGAATCTTTAATTCCAAATGTAAATTTAAATGACGACTTTCGGGCTGGTGATCCTTTCTTTTACCCACTTCAGTCCAGACCATTGGTTCTGGATCAGTTCCAGGACTTAATTGAAAAAGAACTAGTGGAATTAAAGAATGAATTATCTTCTACTAATCATTTGGACTCTAATCTGACATATAGAGAAAAAGACGCTCTTAAAAAATTAAAGGATAATTCAGACATACTAGTCTGCTCAGCGGATAAAGGTGGCACTATAGTACTGAATGCAGGATTGTATAAAAAATTGAATTTGATGGATTTAGAAAATAGGGATGTTTATTTGGAGTTAGCTAGAGATCCTACTGTTGAGTTTAATGCTGCTATGTATAATCTATTAAACGAAGGTTTGCACTGAGGGGCCCTAAAAAAAAAATTAATGGAATATTTATACGTAGATCACCCAATTGTTCCAGTTTACCATTCGCCTTCAAAAATACATAAAAATATTTTCCCACCACCTTTAACACCTTTACTACCCAGGGTGGTTTGCACATTAATGACCAGGCCAATTTTTACAATTCTGACCACTGTCACTTTATGAGGTAATTACTCTGGAACGCTTCAACGGATCCCCCTTATTCTGAGATTGTTTTTTCGCGACATATTGTACTTCATGATTGTGGTAAAATTTCTCCGATAACTCTTGCATTTATTTGTGAAAAAAACTGAAATTTGGCGAAAATTTTTGAAAATTTAGCAATTTTCAAAATTTGAATTTTTATGCCCTTAAATCAGAGAGATATGTCACACAAAATAGTTAATAAATAACATTTACCACATATCTACTTTACATCAGCACAATTTTGGAACCAAATTTTTTTTTTTATTAGAGAGCTGTAAGGGTTAAAAGTTGACCAGAGATTTCTCATTTTTCCAACAAAATTTACAAAACCATTTTTTTAGGGACCACATCACATTTGAAGTCACTTTGAGGGGTCTTTATGACAGAAAATACCCAAAAGTAAGACCACTCTAAAATCTGCACCCCCAAGGTGCTCAAAACCACATTCAAAAAATGTATTAACCCTTCAAGTGCTTCACAGAAATTTTTGGAATGTGGAAGAAAAAAATTAACATTTAACTTTTTTCACAAAAATGTTACTTTGGACCCAATTTTTTTTTATTTTCACAGGGTTAACAGGAAAAAATGGACCCCGAAATTTGTTGTTCAATTTCCCCTGACCACACAGATACCCCATATGTGGGGAAAAAACACTGTTTAGGCGTACGGCAGGGTTCGGAAGGGAAGGAGCGCCATTTGACTTTTTGAAAGTAAAATTTGCTTGAATAATTAGCGGACGCCATGTTGTGTTTGGGGAGCCTCTGATGTGCCTAAACAGTGGAAACCCCTCACAAGTGACACCATTTTGGAAACTAGACCCCTCAGAGAACCTTTACAGAAGTTTAAACATGGAGCCATGAAAATAAATAATCAAACTTTTTTCACAAAAATTAAGTTTTAGCCCCAATTTTTATATTTTCACAAGGGTAAGAGGAGAAAATGGACCCCAAAAACTTTTTGCAATTTCTCCTGAGTACGCCAATACCCTATATGTGGGGAAAATACAGTGTTTGGGTGCACGGCACAGTTCAGAAGGGAAGGAGCACTGTGTGACTTTTTGAACGCAAAATTGGCTGGAATTGAGGGCGGACGCCATGTCACATTTGAAGAGCCCCTGATGTGCCTAAATAGTTGAAACCCCCCACAAGTGACCCCATTTTGGAAACTACACCCCTCAAGGATTTTATCAAGGGATATAATGAACATTTTGAACCCGTTACGACACATAATTTGATAACATTAGGTCATCATATTGAATAAGTTGTCATTAGTCTTGAGCACAAGTGCTCGCTACTTGAGTTTGCATCGTGTACTCGGGTATGCACCATGTATCGCACGTGCTCGAGTGACATGCTCGAGTCCTGCCCACATGTTTCAAGGTTATTAGACACCCAAAACAAACATGCAGGGATTGCTGGTGCATGGCAGGCAATCCCCGCACGTTTTTTTTGACTGTGAAGCATATGGGGCAGAGACTCGAGCACCCGCGATACTCAATGCATACCCGAGCACCCGATGCAAACTCAAGTAGCGTGCACTTGTGCTCAACACTAGTCGCCATATCGTCATCTTTTTTTTTTTTGCTTTTGAAAAAAATCCCAACCCTAGCACAACCCTAACCCTAGAGTTTATTTTTTACACCGTTCCTTGTGCAGTATAAGTGATTAGACGACTTTATTCTTTGGGTCGGTGCAATTACAGCGATACCAGAATCCTATCGGGTTTTTATGATTGACAGCTGTCTCACACTAAAAGACGCATTTTTTTGCAAAATCTAGTTTTTGCATCGCCATATTTTGAGAGCTATAATTTTTCCATATTTTGGCCGACAGAGTCATTTGACAACTTGTTTTTTGCGGGATGAGTTGACGTTTTTATTGGTACCATTTTCAGGCATGTGACATTTTTTGATCGCTTTCTATTCAGATTTTTGGGAGGCAGAATAAGCAAAAACCAACAATTTAGGAATTATTTTTTTACATTTTTTTATGCTGTTCCGCGTGTGGTAAAATTGATGAGATAGCTTTATTCTTTGGGTCTGTACGTTTACAGCGGTACCACATTTATATCTTTTTTTATGTTTTGGCGCTTCGACACAATAAAAGCTATTTTCTAGAAAAAATTATTTTTTTGCATCACTTTGTTCTGAGAGCTATAACTTTTTTATTTTTCAGCTGATGGAGCTGTATCATGGCTTGTTTTTTGTGGAACAAGATGACGTTTTCAGTGGTACCATTTTTATTTATATTCATCTTTTTGATCGCGTTTAATTCCATTTTTTGTTTGGCGGTATGATGATAAAGCATCGTTTTTTGCTTTGTTTTTTATTTTCATTTTTTACCGTGTTCACTAAAGGAGTTGACTTGTGACACAGTTTTATAGGTCAGGTCGTTCCGGACATGGCGATACCAAAAATGTGTACTTTTATTCTTTTGTTTGTTTTTTTTCATTATAATATTTATTGATGGGTACATTATATTTTTATTTTTGGTGGATTATTTTTTTTTTACATTTTTTTACCACTTTTTTTTACTTTTATACTTTGTCCCACTATGGGACTTTCACTTTTTATACTCTGATCGCCTGTATAACATAGGGATGGAGCACCATCCCTGTGCTATACAGGCTGTCAGCGCTGTAGATGCATAAGATACTTTGGTCATGCACTGTGCATGATCAAAGTATCTTTCTGCTGTCTGGTGACCCGGATGTTGTCATGACGACATCTGGGTTACCATGACAACCATGGAACCCAGCCTCAGACAACGCGCGACGGCGGGGAAGAGGTGAGTATGCAGTACTTACCTCCGCAATGCTGTGATCGACTTCGATCGCAGCATTGCGGGGGTTAATGTGCCGGGAGCCATGCGTGACCGCTCCCAGCACATAGCAAAAATCAGCTCACACCCGGCGGCGATCGCGCCCGCACAGCCTGTGTGTGGCCGAAATCAACAGGGCGTACTAATACGTACCTGGCTCTTAAAGCCCAGGGCGCAGGTACAGTACGTATTAGTACGTCCTGGGCTGTAAAGGGGTTAAGACTAGAGATGAGCGTTGTTCTACTCGAACTGTTCGCCAATCTCAAATTCGAGCTGTTTTGGGCGGTGTTCGAGCCGTTCGGCGAACACGAACAATTTGAGAAAAATTCGGCTGTTCGAGGTTATGTTCGATAACTGTTCGTGCACCAAAATCATAACTGGATTTTTTCTCAGTAATGATGAAAATTAATGTTAATACGCAGTTTGAGTGTACAGCGGGGCGGGGGGAGGGGCAGGGGATGGATCTCTGCAGGAACAATGAAGATATCCATTTTTTTTTCTCTTTCCCGCATTTGCAGTGGGGAGGTGCAATCTGTCAGCCTATCAGCAGCGCACACACGGAGCGAAGTGCTTTTTTTCACACAAGCAAGGGCATGTGTCATTGGCAGTGTATGTCACATGTCCTTGCCCTATAAGACCAAGCCATTTTCCCCGTCGCCACCATTTTCTCACTGCTGCAGCTGCGTGTTAGACGGCACCGCTGTTGCTGTGTGCGCTATACCTTGTTAATTTCAAGCCAATTTTCGCACAAATCTACAGATAGCTTGGGAGTAGGGAATAGTTGTGATTGCAGTCCTTTTAAGGACTAGGTTACAGCATTTCCTACGACTTTTATCAGGCAGGTCTGTGCTCTTAAATAGATAGATTGTGGGAGTAAAGACTAATTGTAATTGGAGTCCTTTTCAGGACTAGGTTATATCAGTTCCTATCAATTTTTGCCAGGCAGGTCTGTGCCAGTGCTGTGCAAGTTTTTTTCACAGCATTTGGCTGAATCTAGCAAAGTGTGTTAGTCAGTGGAGTAGCCTATCTGTGTTGCAAGATATACACCTGTGTATAGAATACCAATTTTTTTACTGCACCTAGTGAAGTAAAATCTTTTGGGCATAGCATCATTCTATTAGTCCATCTATACTGACCTCCATCAGGTTGCAAATTGAATATAATTTTTTTCTGCATCTAGCTCTGAAAAAATATTGGGCTTCTAGCTGTGTGTGGGACTTGTTCTATTAATCCATCTATACTGACCTCCATCAGGTTGCAAACTGAATATATTTTTTTCTGCATCTACCTCTGAAAAAATATTGGGCTTCTAGCTGTGTGTGGGACTTGTTCTATTAATCCATCTATACAGACCTCCATCAGGTTGCAAACTGAATATATTTTTTTCTGCATCTACCTCTGAAAAAATATTGGGCTTCTAGCTGTGTGTGGGACTTGTTCTATTAATCCATCTATACAGACCTCCATCAGGTTGCAAACTGAATATATTTTTTTCTACATCTAGCTCTGAAAAAATATTGGGCTTCTAGCTGTGTGTGGGACTTGTTCTATTAATCCATCTATACAGACATCCATCAGGTTGCAAACTGAATATATTTTTTTCTGCATCTACCTCTGAAAAAATATTGGGCTTCTAGCTGTGTGTGGGA
Source organism: Phyllobates terribilis (assembly GCF_046119375.1). Taxonomy (NCBI): domain Eukaryota; kingdom Metazoa; phylum Chordata; class Amphibia; order Anura; family Dendrobatidae; genus Phyllobates; species Phyllobates terribilis. The sequence continues at coordinate 2,135,493 of NW_027362829.1, forward strand.
CTTGTTGTATTAGTCCATCTATACTGACCTCCATCAGGTTGCAAACTGAATATATTTTTTTCTGCATCTACCTCTGAAAAAATATTGGGCTTCTAGCTGTGTGTGGGACTTGTTCTATTAATCCATCTATACAGACCTCCATCAGGTTGCAAACTGAATATATTTTTTTCTGCATCTACCTCTGAAAAAATATTGGGCTTCTAGCTGTGTGTGGGACTTGTTCTATTAATCCATCTATACAGACCTCCATCAGGTTGCAAACTGAATATATTTTTTTCTGCATCTACCTCTGAAAAAATATTGGGCTTCTAGCTGTGTGTGGGACTTGTTCTATTAATCCATCTATACAGACCTCCATCAGGTTGCAAACTGAATATATTTTTTTCTGCATCTACCTCTGAAAAAATATTGGGCTTCTAGCTGTGTGTGGGACTTGTTGTATTAATCCATCTATACAGACCTCCATCAGGTTGCAAACTGAATATATTTTTTTCTGCATCTACCTCTGAAAAAATATTGGGCTTCTAGCTGTGTGTGGGACTTGTTCTATTAATCCATCTATACAGACCTCCATCAGGTTGCAAACTGAATATATTTTTTTCTGCATCTACCTCTGAAAAAATATTGGGCTTCTAGCTGTGTGTGGGACTTGTTCTATTAATCCATCTATACAGACCTCCATCAGGTTGCAAACTGAATATATTTTTTTCTGCATCTGACGCGCCCCTGGGCCTGCTGTGTCGTGCGGCATCGCGCGCACGGGGGCTTACCCGGAGCCGGATCTGTTGGAGGTAGTAGGCTCGTGGCGGTGACCCGGTCCGTGCCCAGGGAGTCAAACTGAGCGGCAGTCTTAGCAGTAGATGTTAGAATGTTCGACTACGCCACCCGTTGAATGCGGCTATGAAGCCGCCGCTGCAGGGCAGACCGCTGAGGCTGATGGTACGGATGTGCAGCGTGGATGGTATAACCCCCAACGGGAGGGGTATGGCCTCAGGGCAGCTGGGGCGGATGATGGAGGTAGTGATAGTGCAGAAAGGAGAGTCAGAGACGTGAGATGCAGTTTCAGGGTTTTTACTCACAGGTGTTCCTTCAGTCACTCTGGCCTTGAGTGACCACCCGAGCCGTGCTGCATTCACCAGGTGTGGGACTCGGCTAACCCCCAGGCAGTTCTGGAGCGTGGTCCTGAGCTCCCTTCTCTTTCTCTCTCTGCTGGCCGTCCCCACCAGGGATCCACCTTTGTCCGGTTCCCTTGGGCCTTCTATGGTAAAACCTTCTCTGGCTTTCCTGACCCTACTCTTGGTGTACCTTCCTGGTGGATGTGGTGAGGGTCGTGGCAAAGTTTGACCACGACCTCCGGTTCCTGGTTAAGGGTTACTTTTGCCTCCGCCAGCTTGGGATCCGGTGCCCTCTTCTGCCAACCCTTCACCCTTCTGGCTTAATTCTGGGTTCTCAGGGTTCCCTCTTGGTCTTATGTCTCCGGGCCTTTCTTCATCCTTCTCTCTGCTTCAGGCCTGGCCCTGGAGCTGGGCCCAGCCGGAGCCACAGCTCCCTGTCAGCCCTCTCTGGCTGAACTCTCTCCTGGACTCTCTGACCCTCTTCCTAAGATGGTGCCCACCATATATACTCCCTCTATGTGTGAGCCCAGGTGACCAGCACCCAATGGGCTCCTACTTCTATGCCCAGAGACCCTCCCCTATCTGCCCCTACACTACTGGGATGTTCCTCCCCCCCTCCCACTCCAGCCAGGGACAGACGCTGTCGTACCTGCACATCTATCTGGTGGGAGTACCGTTGATCTGTCCCCCGGAAATGGGATGAGTGTAGTGCATGCAGCTAGCTGAGCTCAGTCCCACACTCCATCCTTACCCGGGAGTGGAATACCACACCTGTGGGTCGAGGTGCAATACCCCTGTAGCAGCCGAGTCCTCAGGGTGCTACATTCCCCCCCGGTAAATCACAGCACGTCCTCGGGCTGTAAAAGAGTAAAACAATATAAAACATACAAACTTTTTCAAAACATACACGAACATATAAAACATTATAAACATTATCAGATTCTAGCAATATAAACTTTTTCATATAAAACTCTTTTATATAAAATGTTCTTGTTCTTCTGGCCACGGTGCACTTGTGACCAGGTAAAGTGCTACAGTCACTGGGAGGAAAACAGTAATCCTCCTATAAAACCGGTAGGGGGCGCTTTAGGAAGCGCAACTATTTACAAGGGTATGGCCGCTCTCAGTCCTCGGCCAGGTAGAGGGAAAGAAAGACCGCTCTCAGTCCTCGGTCAGTGGGAATAAGGGATGGCTGCTCACAGTCCTCAGCCTGTTAAGGGATAGGGACACACGGGTAACAGTTTGCTGGTCCCTACGGGGACTATACTTTACTGGTAACAGTTCTTGTACCATTACGGGTAACTATTTACAGCTTCACTGTACCGTACTTTAATAACGGCATCCTCCTGCTCCTTCTTGAGGGTAATCTTCAGACCCGTCCGGGTCCTCTTGACCTTCCTCGAACCGCAGCTCTTCCTCAGTCAATCTGTGCACATGGAGAGCATATGGACCTTTGACACATTGATGCCGGGTGAAGGTGACCTCATCACCCAGGTAAAGATCACGTCCTCTGTGTCCCTCCGGCAGATGGCTCTCGACGTCCCTGCGGGTGACAAAGACGTCGCCGGGGGTTCTGTGGTCCCGGATAAAACCCCAACCGTGCTGCAGTTGAAACTTGATTACGGTCCCGGTGGCGCGGGGACCATGGGCTGCACGGGGGTTTCGTCTGGTCCGGCTTTTCTGTTCCGCACTCTGTACTTGCAGCCGCTCCTCGCGGACCCGCCTCTCTCGCCGTTCCCGGTCGAAGACCTCCAGCTGTTGCCGGCAGCACTCTGCTCGCCGGGCTGCGGCCGCCCGGGTCTCATGGGTGAACCCAATGAGGTTTTCTCCGGTGGGGTCCCATTCGAATTGGGCTTCCTCCAACGGGAGCGGGACGATCTTGACAGGCGCCGGAGCCGGGATCAGGGGCTCACACAGGGGCCTTTCCTTCCGGAATCGGGGATGGATGTATTCCGGTGGCCACTCAAAGGGCTGCCCATCCGGGCAAGTATGCTGGGCGAACAGATCTTCACCCAAGGGCAGGACTTTGAGGGTTGAGGGCGCGGTGGTGGCAGCGACGCCCGGATTCACCAGGCCTTGCGACCAGGCTGGGGGCACCCTGAAGGTAAAGGGCACTGTGGAGACGGCGACGCCCGGGGGTACTCGACCTTGCGACCAGGCCGGTGGCGTCTCCTGCTTGGCCGCGCTCAGGGTTGCGGCGCGTGACGTCACAGGGGGCGTGGCTGCGGCTCCTGCTTGAGGCCTAGTCTGGAGCGGTGGCGGTGCAGCGACGGGCACGGTAGGGGGAATTTCGGGCTCTGCGACGGGGAGCTGGGGCAGGCTCACGGTTTCTAAGCTTGGGGTAGTGACGTCCCCTTTACCTGCCTCCGTCTCTTCAGCTCCTTCCACGGCGTCGTCTCCGGCCTTCATTCCTCCTGCACCATCCTCAGAGGCAGTCAGACTCCTCGTCTCGGGTGGCGTGCTCCGCTGGCGGGTTCCAGCCTGCTGGGCCATCTCCCGACTCCATTCAGTCAGCGTTTCTCGCTGCACCTGGGCCATCCTCCGTGCGAGGCCCTCTAGCGCAGTCTGTGCACGCTCCCGGTCTCGGGGGAGCTGTGCCAGGATCTCCACCAGGTCTTGTGGGGTGGTGGCTTGCAACAGGCTCCTGACCACAGGGTCGGTGCTGCCTGACTCTCCCTCCATCTCCGGGTGCGACCTCCCCAGACTCCTCCAGGCTGCACCCATCCTCTCTCTTTTGTTCTTGATCCGCCCACACTGAGGGTGGTCCCGGGGCAGCTTGGTGATTGTCAGTCCCAGGGGCAGACCCCCCACGCTGACGGACATCTCAATCATTACAGTCTCTGATGGTGGGGGCGGTCTTCGCTTTTGGCGCCATTCTTGGACCTGGCCCACGATGGGAGGTGGTCTCTTGCCACCCTCTGGCACGCCCATAATGGCGTCCGCTCTGCCAGGGCGGGAAATCTTCTCTGATGGCGGGAATCGTCTCCCAGTGGCGGGAAACTCCGTGGATGACGGGAAAAGGCTGCAGATGGCGGGCAACCGGCGGGAAATGATCCGAGATGGCGTCCGATGGCGGGGACCCTCCGGAACTGGCGGGAGACTTCTTCTTACGGTACTTATAGACTTTTCTTCAGGCAGGCAGTACCCGGTGGTTACGGGCACGTGATCCTGCCGAATACGCCAAAGTTGATGCGCCCCTGGGCCTGCTGTGTCGTGCGGCATCGCGCGCACGGGGGCTTACCCGGAGCCGGATCTGTTGGAGGTAGTAGTCTCGTGGCGGTGACCCGGTCCGTGCCCAGGGAGTCAAACTGAGCGGCAGTCTTAGCAGTAGATGTTAGAATGTTCGACTACGCCACCCGTTGAATGCGGCTATGAAGCCGCCGCTGCAGGGCAGACCGCTGAGGCCGATGGTACGGATGTGCAGCGTGGATGGTATAACCCCCAACGGGAGGGGTATGGCCTCAGGGCAGCTGGGGCGGATGATGGAGGTAGTGATAGTGCAGAAAGGAGAGTCAGAGACGTGAGATGCAGTTTCAGGGTTTTTACTCACAGGTGTTCCTTCAGTCACTCTGGCCTTGAGTGACCACCCGAGCCGTGCTGCATTCACCAGGTGTGGGACTCGGCTAACCCCCAGGCAGTTCTGGAGCGTGGTCCTGAGCTCCCTTCTCTTTCTCTCTCTGCTGGCCGTCCCCACCAGGGATCCACCTTTGTCCGGTTCCCTTGGGCCTTCTATGGTAAAACCTTCTCTGGCTTTCCTGACCCTACTCTTGGTGTACCTTCCTGGTGGATGTGGTGAGGGTCGTGGCAAAGTTTGACCACGACCTCCGGTTCCTGGTTAAGGGTTACTTTTGCCTCCGCCAGCTTGGGATCCGGTGCCCTCTTCTGCCAACCCTTCACCCTTCTGGCTTAATTCTGGGATCTCAGGGTTCCCTCTTGGTCTTATGTCTCCGGGCCTTTCTTCCTCCTTCTCTCTGCTTCAGGCCTGGCCCTGGAGCTGGGCCCAGCCGGAGCCACAGCTCCCTTTCAGCCCTCTCTGGCTGAACTCTCTCCTGGACTCTCTGACCCTCTTCCTAAGATGGTGCCCACCATATATACTCCCTCTATGTGTGAGCCCAGGTGACCAGCACCCAATGGGCTCCTACTTCTATGCCCAGAGACCCTCCCCTATCTGCCCCTACACTACTGGGATGTTCCTCCCCCCCTCCCACTCCAGCCAGGGACAGACGCTGTCGTACCTGCACATCTATCTGGTGGGAGTACCGTTGATCTGTCCCCCGGAAATGGGATGAGTGTAGTGCATGCAGCTAGCTGAGCTCAGTCCCACACTCCATCCTTACCCGGGAGTGGAATACCACACCTCTGGGTCGAGGTGCAATACCCCTGTAGCAGCCGAGTCCTCAGGGTGCTACACATCTACCTCTGAAAAAATATTGGGCTTCTAGCTGTGTGTGGGACTTGTTCTATTAATCCATCTATACAGAGCTCCATCAGGTTGCAAACTGAATATATTTTTTTCTGCATCTACCTCTGAAAAAATATTGGGCTTCTAGCTGTGTGTGGGACTTGTTCTATTAATCCATCTATACAGACCTCCATCATGTTGCAAACTGAATATATTTTTTTCTGCATCTACCTCTGAAAAAATATTGGGCTTCTAGCTGTGTGTGGGACTTGTTGTATTAGTCCATCTATACTGACCTCCATCAGGTTGCAAATTGAATATAATTTTTTTCTGCATCTAACCCAGGCAATAGTTTTGGCCTAATACCACAGTTTGGCCACTCAGCTCTGCTCGGTTCCCATCCATTGTTTTTTTGTGCAAACAACTCCAGAGTTGTGAATTAGTTAACCACCAAAATGAGTGGAAAAAGGCCTGCTGCTGGTGGAAAGGGGAATAGGCGTGTTGGGAAGGGGAAAAAAGGTTGTGTCCGTGGGGTAGGTGTTAAAGCAACAGTAACATCTGCAGAAGAAAGACCATCTTCCAGCCAAACTAAAATGTCTACTTCTTTTAGCGGACAATGTGATAAGATCCCTTTCTTACGGCCACGCCAATCGCTACAAATTCCAGATGAGGCACAAAAACAGCAGGTGCTTCAACGGATATCAAGTGCTCCTTTAAGTGGGCTCTCCTCCACATCAACTTCAACATCACAAATACTCCAGTCCTCAAAGGTGTCACCCCAATCGCACTTGCTTCCTCACAGCTCCCAAATCTCCAGCTGCCCGTCTGAGTATGAGGTAGAACAGATGGTTGAGTCTGCAGAGCTGTTTACTCATACTATAGCCTGGGAATCAGAGGTCGACTCCAGCGTTTCTGTGAATCCAGACGAGGAAATTATCTGCACTGATGCCCAGAATCTTTATGAGTCGGATCCAGGACCAGACTCAGAAGGTTCTGACCATAATGTAGACCCTCATTCCCAAACTGTAACTCCTGTTGGTGGAGACAATGAGGAAGACGATGATAAGACTCAAATACCTGATTGGAGCGACAACTTTAGTTTTTTGTCAGGGCAGGAACAGGTTGGCTCTGAGGACGACGGGTGTGATAACGCACAGGGTGATGATGATGAGGTTGGAGATCCCACTTACTGTCAACCCACAGTCAGCCAAGAGATGAGGTCAGCAGAGGAGGTGGAGGAAGATGCTAGTGACGACGAGGTCAGGTTGCGCCATCCTGGACAGAGACGTAGTACTGGAAGCACGTCAACAACTGCATCCTCAAACACAACTCTGCCTCTCACCACAAGTCGTGGTGGCTCTTCAGGTCGCATGGGTGCTAAGCCTTGCATAGCCTGGGCATTTTTTCAGATCGATAAAGATGACCCAACCCGTGTTATCTGTAACATTTGTCAGCAAAAGCTAAGTAGAGGCCAAAAAATACATAGCTTGAGTACTTCATGCATGAACCGGCACATGGACATGAAGCATAAGTTGCAGTGGGAAGCTCAGTGTGCTACAATGCGGCCTAGCCGGCCGGGCCAACCACCGTCTGCCATATCTTGTGCATCCGCGGCCTCTTCATCCTCTGTGACTGGGGGGACAGCGGTCACACCTGTTTTGGGGCGCAGACCTGCCACCTCTTTACCCGCAACAGCCAGCGTGATTGGCAGGTCATCATTTTCTTTGGAGGTGGTGACACCAGCTGGTGTTGAGCGCTGTCCGACATCGATAGCACCACCTTTGGATCAAGGCAACCTAACATGTCCGCCTGCATCTTCCTCACAGACCGGCAGTTTGCCGGGGACACCCTTATCAACCCCGTCTAAGCACAATAGCCAGCCCTCGGTCCCTCAGATGTGGACAAGTAAAAGACCATTTCCTCCTAGCCATGAGAAAGCTAAGAGGTTGAATTTCACCATCTGCAAGCTCTTGGCTACAGAAATGCTGCCTTTCCGCCTGGTGGACACAGAGGATTTTCGAGACCTTATGTCCGTCGCAGTGCCCCAGTACCAGATGCCCAGTCGGCACTACTTCTCAAAGAAAGGTGTGCCTGCGCTCCACCAGCATGTCGCACACAACATCACCGCTTTTTTGAGAAACTCTGTGTGTGACAGGGTGCATTTCACCACAGACACTTGGACGAGTAGGCATGGACAGGGGCGTTACATGTCGCTGACTGGGCACTGGGTAACTATGGTGACAGCAGGACAAGGGACTGCTGTCCAAGTCTTGCCGTCCCCACGAGTTGTGCGTCAATCCTCTTTATGTCAAAGTTCCTCCACTGCTTCTGCCTCCTCAACCTCCTCTCGGTCTTCCACCTGCACCCAAAGCCTGTCTGGTCATGCCACAAGCTTTCTAACTGCGCAGAAGGGATCCTGCACACCTCCTTACTATGCTGGCAGTAGGGCTTAACGTCATCAGGCGGTTTTTACATTGAAATGTCTGGGAAATGTGAGTCACACAGCTGAGGAGTTGTGGTCAGCTCTGGAGAACCAATTTCATGAATGGTTGTCTCCACTGGACCTGAAACCAGGGAAGGCCGTGTGCGACAATGCTGCAAACCTGGGTGCGGCCCTTCGCCGGGGCAATGTCACACACGTGCCTTGTATGGCTCACGTGTTGAACCTGGTTGTCCAGCAATTTTTAGCCCACTATCCCAGACTAGATGGCCTTCTGCAGAGGGCACGGTCGCTGTGTGCTCACTTCCGCCGTTCGCATCCCGCAGCTCAGCGACTTACATCTCTACAGAAGTCGTTGGGCCTGCCACTTCACCGGCTAAAATGCGATGTGCCTACCCGGTGGAATTCAACTCTGCACATGTTGCAGCGACTGTGGCAGCACCGACAAGCCCTGGTGCAATACGTTCTGACGTATAGCCTGGGCCAACGAGATTCAGAGCTGGGGCAAATCACGCTGGAGGAGTGGTCTCAGATCAGGGACCTATGCACCCTTCTGCACAGTTTTGAAATGGCGACGAAGATGTTTAGTGCTGACGATGCCATTATCAGCATGACTATTCCGGTGATTTACATGCTGGAGCACATGTTAAACAGAATTCGGAGTCAGGTGGTGGCACAAGAGGAGGTGGAGGAAGTAGAGGAGGAGGAGTTGTATGCGGAAGGGCTAACATCTGCAAGGTCCAGACGGTCGGCAGCACCAAGGCGGCAGGCATGTGAGGGTGGGGGAGATGGTTTTACCAGGGCGCATGGTAGCAGCCAAACTAGTGAGGAAGGTGCAGGAGCCCAGGAAGAAGTGGAGGACGAACTGATGGAAGACTCATCAGATGAGGGAGACCTTGATCACATTTCTGTTGTGCGAGGTTGGGGGGAGAGGACAGAGGAAGGAAGCATGATTGTTACCTCGCCACCAACACAACAGGGACTTGGTGCTCCTGGATGCGCAACACACATGAGTGCCTTCTTGCTGCACTACCTGCAACATGACCCTCGAATTGTGAGAATTAGAAATAATCCTGACTACTGGGTTGCCACACTGTTAGATCCCCGGTACAAAAGTAAATTTGCAGAAATTATTCCTGCCATAGAAAGGGATGCAAGCATGCAGGAGTATCAGCAGAGACTGTTGCAGAATCTTACATGTGCTTTTCCACAAAATACCAGTGGTGCACATAGTGAATCTCACAGTTCCAACTTGCCAACCGTGGGACCGTCAAGTGTTCAGCACTCAAACCGTAACAGAACCACAGTATCTGCTGGTAACATCAATTTTGTGGAATCATTTCACCACTTTTTTAGCCCATCCTTTGCAAGGCCACAGGAGACAAGAAGTCTGACACATAGTCAACGCCTAGACACGATGGTACAGGAGTATCTCCAAGTAAACATTGAAGCCACGACTGTGTCACTGGACCCTTGCTCTTTTTGGGCTTCCAATCTGGATAAATGGCCGGAGCTAGCCACTTACGCCTTGGAGATCTTGTCATGCCCCGCAGCCAGCGTTCTGTCTGAACGTGTGTTCAGCGCTGCTGGTGGTGTGCTGACAGATAAGCGCACGCGGCTCTCCACTGATAATGTAGACAGACTCACGTTCATAAAGATGAACAAATCATGGATCCGAAACGACTTTTCTACCCCTGTGTCATCCTGGGGAGAGTAAAAGCTTGATGATTGGTTAAAATCACCCTACCAACCGTTTTAAGCTTTCAAATTACTAATCATGTTTATCTGTATCTTGGCTGGAAAATAATTTGGGCTTTGTAGCAGTGTGCAGCACTGATCCTATTAGGCCATCTATACTAAAGATTCACCAGATTTAAAATTAATAATAATTTTTAGCTGCATCTAGCCCGGAAAATAATTTTGGGGCTCCGAGATGCGCAAGACACATAAGTGCCTTCTTGCTGCACTACCTGCAGCATGACCCTCATATTGTCAGAATTCGAAGTAATCATGACTACTGGGTTGCCACACTCTTAGATCCCCCAAACTTTTCGATCAACCTTTTCATTTTAATAAAGACCAAAAAAATGGTCATTTTTGAAATTATAAGCATTAGCAGGTTGTTAGAAACTGAAATCAAACAGTTTTCAACTCAAAACTTTATTCTAGGTGATGTTACATTTTCACATAGGACCCCTTGTTCGAAAGGAGCTTCTGAACTCTCTCGTCCATTGAATTTGTCAGGTTTTGGATGGTTTCTGCTTCAATTGTTTTGCATGAGGACAGAATACCCTCCCAGAGCTGTTGCTTAGATGTGAACTGCCTCCCGCCATCATAGACACTCCTTTTAATGATGCTCCAAAGGTTCTGAATGGGGTACAGGTCAGGGGAGCATGGGGGTCACACCATAAGTTTGTCCCCTTTTATGCCCATATCAGCCAGAGATGCAGATGTTTTATGTGCAGCATGAGATGGTGCATTATCATGCAGAAAAATGATCTTGCTGTGAAATACACGGTTCTTCTTCTTGAACCATGGCAGGAAGTGCTGTTTGAGAAAATCCACATACATTATGGAGTTCATCTTTAGCGCCTTCAGGGATCCTAAAGGGGCCGACAATCTCTCTCCCCATGATTCCAGCCCAAAACATTACTCCACCTCCTCCTTGTTGGCGCTGTAGCCGTGTTTGCGTGGGGTGTCCATCAACCAGCCATCCTCCACTCCATCCATCTGGACCATCGAGCGCTGCACGGCACTCATCCGTGAACAAAACAGTTTTGAAATCAGTCTTCATGTAATGTTTGGCCCACTGGAGCCGTTTCTGCTTGTGTGAAGTGGATAGAGGAGGTCGACAGGATGGCGTATGCACAGCTGCAAACCTCTGAAGGACCCTGCATCTTGTTGTTCGGGGGACGTTGGAGGCACAAGCAGCTTCAAAAACTTGTCTGCTGCTATGACAAGGCTTTTTTGCCGCTGCTCTTTCAACCTGACGTAATTGCCTGTAGGAAAGAGTCCTCAATTTGCCCTTATCAGCACGCACACGTGTGTACTGTGAATCAGCTACATACTTCTTGATTGCCAAGACACTTCATCCTGATCATCGCACAATGTTGATTGTAGTCATGCCTTGACCTAAACACTCCACAATTTGTTGCTTCTCAGCAGCCGACACATCCTTTTTCTTTCCCATTTTGGCAGAAAATGTAGGCTGCTTAATAATGTGAGACAGCCTTCTTAAGTAGTCTTGCCTTTCATTGGACACACCTGCCAAACTAATTAGCACAGGTGTCTGCAATTGCTTACAGTGATATAAAGAGCCCTGACACACATCACCATCAATGAGTTTAACTGACAAACAAACAAATTCTTCCCTTATCACTCCTAAACACTTTTTGCATAATAATTTGGAACACAGTGTACATGTGCTTTTCCACAAAACACCAGTGGTTCACGTAGTGAATCTTACAGTTCTAACTTGCCAACCGTGGTCTGTATGGAGTTGTTCAATAAAGGGCCCAAAATTAAGATAACATAGATGGGAGAGGTCTCTATGAATAGGAATTCCTAAGTATTTGATAACCTGTGAGGGCCAGGCAAAGGGAAAGTTGGACTGGATGGAATCCTATATGGATTTGGGGAGGGAGACATTGAGGGCCTCAGACTTCGCTGCATTGATTTTAAAATTTTACCATGTAACAAAGTGATCTATTTCAGCCATAACAGCAGGGATGGATATATGTGATTGAGTGATATATACTAGGACATCATCAGCAAATAGAGAGCACTTGTACTCGGTGCCTTCCACCTCAATCCACCTAATATTGGGGTTATGGCGAATTGATGAGAGCAGGTGCTCCGTCACTAGGATGTATAAGAGAGGGGACAGAGGACATCCCTGCCTTGTCCCATTGGTGATTGTGAAAGGTGATGAAAATGTTCTGATGCACCCCCTGGGCCTTGGGACACCCGGAGCCGGACCCTTTTTGGTGGATGCTGGTGGTTGTAGTCTTCGTGGCGGCGACCCGGTTCCGTGGCTCAGGGTGGTCAAACCAGTGGCGGAACTATTTATGTGGTTTTGATGTTTAAATGTCCGACTACGCCATCCGTGGATTGCGGTCAGAGTGAACCGCCGCTGCAGGGCAGACCGCTGAGGCTGGTGTTGTGGGTGCAGCAGAGCGTAGCATAACTCCCCACGGGAGGAGTATAGCCTCAGGGCAGTGTATGCGGAGGATGGGGGTGATGGTGCAGGGCAGCAGCAGTAACGACACGGAGTCAGTGATGCAGTCCAGGGCCTTTACTCACAGTTCTTATTATCCAGACCACGTCTGCAGGTAACGGCTGCCCACGTCGTACTGTGCTCACCAGGTGAGGGGCTCAGACAACTCCCAGATAACTTTGGAGCGCTTCACAGGACCCCCTTTGTGTGTCCTTTGTCTGGCCTTTCTTACCAACCCTTCTGTCCGGCTGCCTCGGGCCTCCTCTTGGTAAACTTGGCGCCAGTTTCCCTGACCCTATGTGGTGCCTTCCTAGCGGGTGTAGCGAGGGGCTGCGCCACATAAAATGTCACAGCCTCCGGTTTCTAGCTGAGGGTCGTTTCCTGCCTCCACTAGTTTCGGGGACCGGTCTCCCCCTTTGGCCTGACCCCTCCACGCAGGTGGATTCGGGCGTGCGGTGGCGACTCGCCCGTCCGCACCCCTGGGATCCCTTCATTCCTCGTTCCTGGAGCCTTCTCCGCTCCTCTTCCTTCCTTCTCCCTCTTCCAGGCCTGGGCCTCTGTTACTAGGCCCGCCTCCGGAGCAGAGCTCATGCAGAGCCCCTGCTCCCTGCCACTTCTGCTCAGACTTCTCTGCACTGAACTAAGATGGTGCCCACCTTTTATACTCCCTTCTCAATGCACCCAGGAACTGCTTCCTCCCTGCTCCTGCACTACAGGGTTCCCCTTCCTCAGTGTTCCCTCCCCCCACTCCAGCCAGGGACAGGGACTGTCGTGCCCATCTCAGAGGCATATTGGTCGCCCTGCCCCACGGCAATGTGGTGTAATGCATGCAGGTGTCGGGTCCTGATCCACACTCCATCCTTACCTGAGAGTGAGATATCACACCTCTGGGTGAGGTGCAATACCTCTGTATCAACCGAGCCCTCAGGGTGCTACAGTTCCATTTATCTTCAGCCTAGGTGACGTATTGTGATACAGGGCCGTGATTTTGGCTATAAAAGGGTCCCCTAGACCCCTACCCCAAGCTTTTTAAGAGAATCATATATGGCGTGCCAGGAGACTCTATGGAATGCTTTCTCAGCATCCAACGAGAGTATCTAATTACAAATTTTTAACTGCATCTAGCCCAGGAAATACTTTGTGCCTAGTAGCAGTGTCTGCTAGTCAGCGGATTATCCCGGCTGTTAAGCAAGCTACACCACCTGTAGTTTAGACACTTAATTTTTTCAAAGGAAATGCTTCGGGACCATGGGATACTCAGTGAAGAGCATCAGGAGGCACCCCAAGGCATAGGGGCTGGGACTGGCAGTAGGATGCCTTGCGGTGGACAGCCGAGCTCGATCCTTATAAAAGCTTTTTAACTGCAGCAGCTTTAGTGGACGCTACTGGAGCTGGAATTACGCGGCTGCTGGCATGAGACTTGCCCTCCAATAGATCCTTGTAAATGGATTTAAAGTGTATTCATTCAAATTAGAGAGACAATTTAAATTAAAAAGCTTAGAGCTGCCTCCACCACAGGGGGGCTCGCTCGACCCACCAGCGGACAGGCACCAGTATTGGGAGAGGGGGGCTGGCCATCAGGGTTCACCGCGGCTCTGGCACAAACCCGGCGACACGGAGGTGGCACGGGCAGGAGCGGACTGGCCGTGTCGGCTTCTCACTTTTTGGATTTTAGAAGGGCATGACATGCCTATATCTGTGTCTCCCCCTCCTTTTACTCCTCCACCTCTTTTATTTTCGCATGACTATATGTACTTGTCACTTTTCCATGTGTTAGTTATGTCTTCTGAGCAGTTTGTCAGCTTTTGGACACCTTTGAAGGTGTTTTCTATGTGTTTCTATGTGTTTTTGTTTGCCTGCCATTGGTTTTAACGGTGTTCGAAGGTGTTCGACGAACAGTTCGACGAACAGTTCGGCGAACACACGGGTGTTCGACGAACCGAACCGAACTCGAACACTACGGGGGTGGCTCAACACTATTTAAGACCCATAGTGGTGGGGATTGGTTCCCATGGTGAAAAATTAAGTGCCTGGATGGATTTTTACCTACAGCCTCTGGTTCAGGAAACTCCGAGTTACATTAGGGATTCAAAATTCATAGTGACCATTTTTGATAAATTTGAATGGCAAAAAAACTTCGGATGATTGTCATGTGATGTGGTGGCATTATACCCCCTCAATTCCACACCATATTGCTTTAGCATGTTTAACCTACCACCTTGACACATACAGTTCGTACACTATAGAAATAAAAGAATTTCTGGTCATAGCAGTACAGTTCCTCTTAGAGCGTAATTATTTTAGCTTTGATAAAAGTTTTTTTTTACAGAAAAGAGGAGTCAGCATGGGCAGTAAATTTTCTCCTTCGCTAGCGAACATAGTGATGTGTAGGTGGGGGGAGCTTTTCATTTACCATAATGATAACACATATAGTGGACACATTGTGTGGTACGGTAGATTTATTGATGACCTCCTCCTGGTGTGGGGGGCACACAGGAGGAGGCGGTACAATTTGTACAGTACATCAACTGCAATCATTTTAATCTTAAATTCACTTAGTTCTACCATTCATCCAAAATTACTTTTTTGGATCTCGAACTTGAGGCTACCAAGGAGAAAGAATTGGTCAAAATTAATCCCCACAGAAAATCTACAGCCTCAAATTCTATTCTATCAGCTAAATGTTGTCATCCGCCACATATTAAGAGAAATATCCCTTACGGTGAGCTAATACGAACAATACGAAATTGTTCAGATAACATCACTTTTCAGAAGGAATCAGAAAAAAATTGTAACAGACTATCCAATAGGTGCTATCCCGAGTGGTCTTTAAGAAAAGCGAGTAGAATTGTCTCCAATATAAATCGGAAAGATATACTCCGAAATAAACAGAAAAATAACATTAACACATTGGATACTAGAGTAACGTTTTCTACCACCTATAGTCCTCAGTATAATAAAATTACATCTAGAATTAAAAAGTATAACCCTATTATATATCAGAACAAGAAACTAAAAAACCTACTTTCTACTGACATCCGCTTTGTAGCCAGGAAAGCGCCCGCTCTGGGAACCATCCTTTCTCCTAGCTTATACACCAGTGAGACTAATACTGTACAACCAAATTGGCTCAGCACAAAAGGTTTCTTCAGATGTGGAGCCAATCGGTGCAAAGCGTGTCTACATGCGGTTAAAACAGATAGTTTTATGTCCTTAAGTAATGATAGAGAATATAAAATTCATGATTTCCTCAATTGTAATTCATCAGGGGTTATATACCTTATAGAATGCACCTTGTGTAAGGTCCACTATGTGGGTTGTACCACAGGTGCGCTGAAAGTCCGTATCAGAAGACATCTTTCTGATGCGATTAATTTGGAAGCCATAAATACATCAGCAGTATCAAGGCATTTTGCGAGAGTTCATAAAGGTGACACCTCGTTCTTTAAATATATGGAGATAGAGAAGGTATATAGATCCACACGAGGGGGGGATCATAAGTGCAAACTTCTGAACCGGGAGTCCCTGTGGATTTTCACATTGGATACCACAGGGGTTAAATTCAAGATAGGATCTGATACTGCAGTATTAAGAAATATAATTCTGCATTTATTTCCATGCATGTACACTGGGTACGGAAAGTATTCAAACCCCTTTACATTTTTCACTCTTTGTTTCATTGCAGCCATTTGGTAAATTCTAAAAAGTTCATTTTTTTCTCATTAAAGTCCACTCTGCACCCCATCTTGTCTGAAAAAAAACAGAAATGTAGAAATTTTTGCAAATTTAATAAAAAAGAAAAACTGAAATATCACACGGGCATAAGTATTCAGACCCTTTGCTCAGCATTGAGTAGAAGCACCCTTTTGGGCTAGTACAGCCATGAGTCTTCTTGGAAATGATGCAACAAGTTTTTCACACCTGCATTTTGGAATCCTCTGCCATTCTTCCTTGCAGATCCTCTCCAGTTCAGTCAGGATGAATGGTAAACGTTGGTGGACAGCCATTTTCAGGTCTCTCCAAAGATGCTCAATTGGGTTTAGGTCAGGGCTCTGGCTGGGCCAGTCAAGAATGGTCACATAGTTGCTCTGAAGCCACTCCTTTGTTATTTTAGCTGTGTGCTTAGGGTCATTGTCTTGTTGGAAGGTGAACCTTTGGCCAAGTCTGAGGTGCAGAGCACTCTGGAAGAGGTTTTCATCCAGGATATCTCTGTACTTGGCCGCATTCATGTTTCCTTCAATTGCAACCAGTCGTCCTGTCCCTGCAGCTGAAAAACACACCCATAGCATGATACTGCTGTTTTGATCTGCTACAAGAACTAAGGAAAGAGAGGAAATCTGTCCATACAATAGGACTAAGCTGATTCCCTACGATGCAGCGGGCAACCTGTTCCTTGTGAACTTCGTCCGCGGCTAGTCTGAACGCAGACCTATAGATTAAAGGGAGGGGTCCCTAAAAGAACTAAGGACTGGGATAAAATTGGACACCTCCTGGCAGAAGTAGTAGCAGAAGAAGACAAACAGACAAAAGTACTTAGTGGTCCAAGCACCAAACAAACTAGAGAGATACCGTTAGGTACAAAGCACCTGGCTAGATTAAGAGTCAAAGTAACACTGAAGTCCAACAAAGCCTGAAGGGCGGAGCAGGAATAAATAGACAGAAGGTCACGTGACCACAAAATAGAAAAAACTAACAGGAGGGTTCTAACAACTGCCACCACCATGTTTCACTGTTGGGATTGTATTAGGCAGGTGATGAGCAGTGCCTGGTTTTCTCCACACATACCACTTAGAATTATCACCAAAAAGTTCTTTTTTTGTCTCATCAGACCAGAGAATCTTATTTCTCATAGTCTAGGAGTCCTTCATGTGTTTTTGAGCAAACTCTATGCGGGCTTTCATATGTCTTGCACTGAGGAGAGGCTTCCGTCTGGCCACTCTGCCATAAAGGCCCAATTGGTGGTTGATAGTTGACTTTGTGGAGCTTTCTCCCATCTCCCTACTGCATCTCTGGAACTCAGCCACAGTGATCTTGGGGTTCTTCTTTACCTCTCTCACCAAGGCTCTTCTCCCACGATTGCTCAGTTTGGCTGAACGGCCAGGTCTAGGAAGACTTCTGGTGGTCCCAAACTTCTTCCATTTAAGGATTATGGAGGCCACTGTGCTGTTATGAACCTTGAGTAATGCAGAAATTCTTTTATAACCTTGGCTAGATGTGTGCCTTGCCACAATTCTGTCTCTGAGCTCCTTGGGCAGTTCCTTTGAGCTCATGATTCTCATTTGGTCTGACATGCACTGTGAGCTGTGGGGTCTTATATAGACAGGTGTGTGCCTTTCCAAATCAAGTCCTATCAGTTTAATTAAACACATTTGGACTCCATTGAAGGAGTAGAACGATCTCAAGGAAATGGACAGCATGTGACTTAAATATGAGTGTCTGAGCAAAGGATCTGAATACTTATGACCATATGATATTTCAGTTTTTCTTTTTTAATAAATTATCAAAAAAATTCTACATTGCTGTTTTTTTCAGTCAAGATGGGGTGCAGAGTGTACTTTAATGAGAAAAAAATGAACTTTTTAGAATTTATCAAATGGCTGCAATGAAACAAAGAGTGAAAAATTTAAAGGAGTCTGAATACTTTCCGTACTCACTGTATGTATCTATATACACTGCTCCAAAAATAAAGGGAACACTTAAAACAAAAGAATATAACTCCAAGTAAATCAAACTTCTGTAAAATCAAACTGTCCACTTAGGAAGCAACACTGATTGACAATCAATTTCACATGCTGATGTGCAAATGGAATAGACGATAGATGGAAATTATTGGCAATTATCAAGACACCCTCAATAAAGGAGTGGTTCTGCAGGTGGGGACCACAGACCACATCTCAGTACCAATGCTTTCTGGCTGATGTTTTGGTCACTTTTGAATGTTGGTTGTGCTTTCACACTCGTGGTAGTATGAGACAGACTCTACAACCCACAGAAGTTGCTCAGATAGTGCCGCTCATCCAGGATGGCAAATCAATGCGAGCTGTGGCATGAAGGTTGGCTGTGTCCAGAGGCTGGAGGCGCTACCAGGAGACAGGCCTGTACACCAGGAGATGTCGAGGGGGCCGTAGGAGGGCAACAACCCAGCAGCAGGACCGCTACCTCCGCCTTTGTGCAAGGAGGAACAGGAGGAGCACTGCCAGAGCCCTGCAAAATGACCTCCAGCAGGCCACAAATGTGCATGTGTCTGCACAAACGGTTAGATACCGACTCCATGAGGGTGGTATGAGGGCCCGACGTCCACAGATAGGGGTTGTGCTCACAGCCCAACACCATGCAGGACGCTTGGCATTTGCCACAGAACACCAGGATTGGCAAAGTCGCCACTCGCGCCCTGTGCTCTTCACAGATGAAAGCAGGTTCACACTGAGCACATGTGACAGACGTGACAGAGTCTGGAGACGCCGTGGAGAGCGACATCCTTCAGCATGACCGGTTTGGCAGTGGGTGAGTAATGGTGTGGGGTGGCATTTCTTTGGAGGGCCGCAGAGCCCTCCATGTGCTCGCCAGTGGTAGCCTGACTTCCATTAGGTACTGAGATGAGATCCTCAGACCCCTTGTGAGACCATATGCTGGTGCGTTTGGCCCTGGGTTCCTCCTAATGCAGGACAATGCCAGACCTCATGTGGCTGGAGTGTGTCAGCAGTTCCTGCAAGATGAAGGCATTGAAGCTAAGGACTGGCCCGCCCATTCCCCAGACCTGAATCCGATTGAGCACATCTGGGACATCATGTCTCTCTCCATCCGCCAACGTCACGTTGCACCACAGACTGTCCAGGAGTTGGCGGATGCTTTAGTCCAGGTCTGGGAGGAGATCCCACAGGACACCATCCGCAACCTCATAAGGAGCATGCCCAGGCGTTGTAGGGAGGTCATACAGGCACGTTGATATATATATATATATGCCTTTTTGTCATTCTAGTAGTAGGGCCATAATTAAGACATGATTTGTTGAAACGCGTAGGTCTGTAAGCTATGATAGTTGCACATTTGCTGTATTCTTTGTGGAGCAGTGTTTTATATGGCTAATAAAAGCTAAGTTTTAATATTTTTTCAACTAAACAAACCTTTACGCTGGATCATTTGCACTTTTCCCTTGTCTGACTACACTTACGTTTCGCCCTGGTACCACTTATCTGCATCTCCAGAAGTTTCCCATTTCTCTATTATACTTTTCAAGTTACATTTTGAGACTTTCTCCTCCTGTTGTTGCACATATTTTTTTTCCCTTCATCTGCACAGGTATCATTAATCTATCAACTATAATGGCCGTACCAGGTCCTGCAGGTCCTGTATCCCGTACACATGACGTGGGCAGTGCACGGCATGCCACTAGTTTTTATTCTGAGTGCTCTTATATACGGTGGTAGTTTTACACAATGTTGAGCCTGTGATCTGCAGAGTGAAATGTCTGACTGCTAGAACAGAAGTATACGGCAGATTCTGCAGCATGGATACATAAAGGACGTCCTGGGGGAATATACCTCCCTCCAACACTCGTCCAGTCCCTGCCTCACACTAGAGACATTTATAATAACTCCAGGACTATGGAGCTGGTCATTTTCTCATAATCTGTGGCCATTATTAGTGATCTCGCATTGTACGGTAATATCACCCTGGAGGTTGTGATGTATTTAGTGTAATAGCGCCATCTAGAATATACAGTATATATCAGGCGATACCATGCTTTCTATAGTTAGTCGTCTTCTGTGCCCTCTATAGCTATCTATTATACTTTATATTTCTTTATAATAATTTATAATAAATTACTCGATAGTTTTACAGCTTTATGATGTTTATTAATCTGCTGTAATTATAAAAGAAAGTCCAACCTTACAGTGGACACAGGTGGAAGTGTCCTCCATGATGGTGTAGGCTGAGGTGAAGCAAGTATATAGTCAGTGGGGGATCAAGATGACCAGTATTCCCCAGGGTTCCTTGTTATCAGGGAGGGACCCGGTGTATGCAATCAAAAGATCTTATCCTCTGACCGGCTGTGTGCCATCAACAGGTAATGATCCTCTGTCCGGCTGTGTGCCATCAACAGGTAATGACCATCGGCAGTGCGACATCAACTGTTCATCACCCTCCAGCTGTGTGCCATCAACAGGTAATGACCATCCGGCAGTGCGCCATCAACAGGTAATGACCCTCTTGCTATGGCCATCAATAGGTCATCACCCTCCGGCTGTGTGCCATCAACAGGTAATGACCATCCGGCAGTGCGCCATGAACAGGTAATGACCATCCGGCTGTGTGCCATCAACAGGTAATGATCCTCTGTCCGGCTGTGTGCCATCAACAGGTAATGACCCTCTGGCTATGGCCATCAATAGGTCATCACCCTCCGGCTGTGTGCCATCAAATGTTTTTATCTTCTGTCCAGTTTTGTGCCATCAAGAGGTAATGACCCTCCAGCTGTGGGCCATCAACAGGTCATCACCCTTCGGCATTTAGGCTTCTTGTCTTCTGTAAGATGCGATTCTTGAGTCTCCTGATGTTAAAAAATATTTAAAAAATCACCGATTAAACTAATAATCTATCTTGTACATAAGCATCACAATTTATAATCTATCTAGTGCATAAGTATGACAATTTAGCTCACAGAACATACACTATGCTAAAACATTAGACCCTACAAGCAGAAATTTGCTAAACTAACATAAATATAACTGACAAATCAGTAGAAAAATCGCTACCAATGGCACAGCTCTCTTCACATCAACCTGTAACTATAGTAGATAAGAAATAGAGGACAATGCTCATAGTCAGTTATCAACAATTCGGCATGGGGCATCCCACCAGAGACATTATAATATCTAGTAGATTATAGATGGCAATAGAATTTACCAACAAGCACATAGTACGCGAAACTCAAGTACATAGTATGCCAAACCTCGACACGTTTTCCTAAAATAGGTTCATCAGAAGCACATACTAGACAGTGATACTTAGCAAAGAGTTCATAGATATATGCGCCATATGATAAGGTGCTAAAGTGCAAGTGTGTGACGAAATATCCATTCGATTTCAGGTGCAATGCTGCATTGTATGTAGTAAGATGGTGCCCATCAGACAGCATGTATAGGACTAACCTGTGATGAAAACACGAGCAATGGGAAAGTTCAAGCAGTTGCCTTCTCAATCTTCCTCGCCTCTAAGACATCTAAGGAAACATCTTCTCCTCTTGATTTTGGGTTGAGGTGTTGTAGGCATTTCAGGCTCTGGCATTCTAGGTTCTGACATACTAGGTTCTGACATGCTAGGTTCTGGTGTTCTAGGTTCTGGTGCTCTTGGCTCTGGAATTCTGGGTTGTTGGCTTCTCTGAAAAATCAGTAACGTCTCTTTATGCTCCGTGGAACTTCGAGCTCTTCTTCCTATATTGTTGTGATGGATCGTTCTGACCCAGACAATATCACTGAACGCCACTTTATAGTTGCAACTAGGAACCTTTTTCGCATCCTGCGGTGCAGGAGCCATGGATGGAGTAGAACATTTGCCATTGGGCAGGACAGGTGTTCTCCTGGAGTCTTGCTCCTGAATCTGAGGGATGCAAATCGGCTCCTTACAAGCACTTTGTCCCATCAGAATGGTTTTGTTCTCAGGATTTTTCTGATTGTTTCACCAGGTTCAGACATTGCCCACTTGCTCAGGACAAGACTTAAGGCCAAATACTCTAGTATTGTCAGTAGTGTCATCACCGCAACAAAAACTGCGTCACGGAAGAGCCAAAGAGGAAGATTGATGGAAGCTTGATAGGTGCTTCTCCTGAGATCCACGGGTAGTGGGTCATCCTATAATAAAGAAAAAAAAACATAATAAAGTCCTGTATATTTATACCCAATCCAGTCAAACAGAGAGCCCTTGTTATTATACAGTGATGGATACATTATCAAGCAACTTTCAGAAATATCCCATTGAGAAGATCAGGAAGAAGTTTGGGATTCACCTCCAGGGTCCATGGAATATTATTTACAATTGGACTTTCATATGACGGACGGTCACGTGTCCAGTATGAGAAGTCCTGCAAGAGGCGATATTCTCATTAGCTGATCCTTGTGACCTCCATATTGATGAGAACATACTCGCCCTCAGTGTACTGTAATGTGGGGGGTAGAGCAACGTAAAGCACAGAAATGATAGGATGATACTCATCATCTCCAGAGGTCTCTCAGCACCAAGGTATGGTCAATGAGATACAAGCTGCAGATGGGCCGAGGCTTCTAATATACCCAGGGGTGACATCACAAAGCCCTCTGTGACATCATTGCACAGTTCTATCCATCATGTCATTGATACTTTGGACCTAACTAAATGTCTAAAAGAGAACCCTTCCACATGATTTCCAATCACGGAGCAGCTTCAGTTTTTCAAGAAAAGTTTAAAAAATATAATCTGTGCTGTGATTGGTCACAATGGCACATGAAGCAGAACGTCTTTAGATCTTTTAAAGGGAAAGTGTCAGCAATTTTTTTACAATTGTAAAATTGTAAAGTATTTATATTTATATATAAATACACATATATATTTAAAAAGGTTTTAATGGTATAAAATCTGAAAAAAATATTTTAACTGTTTTGATGTTTTCATCTTGTAGACACTAGGGGGAGCAGCTGCTGACATTTCCATGAAAACAGAATACAGCTAGCTCGCATTACGACTGCAGTAAAAGTGGGCGGGATCTGCTCACATGGGTGTGATGTCACTCCTCCCCTTCTGGGCGTTTGCAAAAAGGTAAATGAGACTGTAGTTTAGGATCACAGTGCGGAGCGATCACTGGTGACTGCAAAGTGATATATAAGGGACAACACCAAAGTCATTAATCACTACAAGGACAAGGCAGGAATGTGGGAGTCAGACGGGTCACCCCACACTTATATCCCCTCTGACTGTCACTTCCTAAGCTCCTTTCCCTGCCATAACCTCTTATTCCCGCAGGTAAATTGTTACAGGACCCCCCTCCCCATCCCCTTCCCCTGCCGCAGCTGATTCTAAACGTCCTCCATATGTAATAATAGACAGGTACTCACCGGCAGCCTATGGTAATTCACAGGGTAGAACAGGGTACAGCACAGAAACAATATGGCGATCCTCATTGTCTCCAGGGGGTATCTCAGCACCAAGATATGGCCAATGAGATATGAGCTCCAGGTGGATGGAGCCCCCTTATATACCCCAAGGGTGACATCACAACGCCCTCTGTGACATCATCACCCACAACATTCCATCACATGACATCACCCAGCACCAGCATCATGTGACCCAGCATAAATAGAAAGTCCTTGTTGCCTATAGCAACTATTCAAAACTAAGTTTAAACTTTTCCAACAGCTAAAGGCGGCTCTGTGATGGCAGTTTCTTCTTGTGGACGGTTGTGATAAATCTGCAGAACATCTACATAACGCGACATGTAGAAAATCCTGTCTTTTCCCCTCTGTTCTTCCTCTGGTGCTACAGAGACAGATAGAAGGAGCTTTTCCAGACCTTACAGTGCACAATATGGGACCTAATCACTGATATCCCAGATCTCCTCAGTACAAGCATACCGCCAACCTATGAGGACTAGAAAGAGGGCGAAACCATGCGGCACGCGTAGTCTGACCACGCCCCTATCCACACCCCAAGCTACGCCCATTTACCATGTCTTTCTCCCCCGGCAGGAAGAGTTATCAGAGGGGCGGTGGCAGTGAGGGACATTCAGCAGAAACTCGGGACTGAAGGGCATCGACCTAAATCCGGGACTGTCTGCTGTATCCAGGACGGCTGGGACTAGAGATGAGAGGATCGACTCATGGGACTCAGGTCCAGCATCCAGGTCAGTGGTAATTGGTGGCTGGACGGGAGGCCCTGTCGCGGCTTTAGATTAGCCCGGGCTGCTGCAATATCATCTGTGCGTCCTGCTCTTCTCTAGTTGGGACCTGTGGATTATTTTTTGTTCCCTCATTCACAGTCGGACCCTTCAGAACTTTCTCATCTCTGTGTAGTTTCACTATATGACATCTGGATTTTTTGTGTCTGTAAGGCAGTGTTCACACGTAGCATAAATACTGTGCACCAATCTACACAATAACAATCTCCTCTGGTTATTGCATCTTTGGTGCACTATTTTAGGCTTTTTCCCCCTTTTTTGATGCATTTTGGTGCAGATGTGAAACCGCTTTTTTAATTGTTTTTTACAGTACAGAAAAGCTTTGATTCTGCACTTAAAAAAGTATCTGCAGTTTTTTACAGACGTTTTTTTATGCTCCACATAGAAGTCTATAGAGGAAAAAAATCACCAAAACCGCACAGGGTGGGGGCAGGGTGAGGGACACTGAGGGCAGAATGGAGGCATGGGGGGGTCGAATGGGAAACATGGAGGCAGAATGGGAGACATTGGGGGCAGAATGGAGTCACATTGGGGGAGAATGGAGTCATATTGGAGGCAGAATGGAAACACATTGAGGGCAGAATGGAGACATGGGGGGCAGGATGGAGAGACATTGGGGGCAGGATGGAGAGACATTGGGGGCAGGATGGAGAGACATTGGGGCAGGATGGAGACAAATGGAAACATGGGGGCAGGATGGAGACATTGGGGGCAGGATGGAGACAATGGGGGCAGGATGAAGACAATGGGAGTAGGATGTGGGACATTATTACTGTAGGGGCTAATTAAAGGATATTATTACTGCTGTAATGTATTTTATTTTTGAGGATACTGTTTTCTGTGGGGGGTTCATGTTACTGTGCAGGGCGGCACTATATCACTTTTTTTCTTCATCTGGTGTAGTGTAGAAGTTGGGGAAATATTGGGGAATGTGCTCTGTAAGCTGCTCTAGATAACTGTGTTATTTTATGCAGAGACGAGTCCTGGCGAGAAGAAGTGATGGCGGTCTGCGATGGATGAAGAGGAAAAGTGGAGATGAAGGACTTCAACTAGAGACATCACCAGTGAGTCAGTGTGTTATCTGTACACTGACACTATACACTGTATACTATACACAGAGCTCATGTGAATAATGGCACTATTAGTAATGGTAATATTAGTATTCTGTTTTTGTATTAATGCTCAGAATGGTAGTATTCGGTCACTATGTGGTGGTAATATGTGATCTGGTCATGGTGTGGCGGTATTTGTCCCTTGTCCACTACAGGATATTGGCCCCTCATGCCGTCCACATGGAGTTTGTTTCCGTCCTCTTGAGACTGTGCTGCGAGATATAGCAAACCTTCTTGTGACGGCACGTATGGATTCCGTCCTGGCAGAGCCAGACCACCTGTACAACCTGAATGGGCCGCCTCATGTTACCCACAATTACCAAGACACAACAGAAATGGAAAACTAGAGAAGTCAGGGAGGAGGAAGAGAGAGGAATTGTCTGTGGCAATGTCATGCTCCAGGATTTGATTCCTTCAGTTTGTGTTCTGTGGTCGGCTTCTCTTTCTGCCGAGCCACAGGACACACACCTTTTCACTGGGTGTTTGGGTTCTGCTTTTCTGGCTGCAGCCTGCTTAGCTTTACACATTTGTATTTTTATTTGGATGCCTATCACATTTTGGGTGCAGCTTTATAGTCTGCGTTTCCTTCTGGTGATAGATTCATTTGGATATTCTGACATTCTGTTGATATTTGGAGCTAGGGTTTTTCGCTTTGCTGTTTATTTGCTATAGTTTGCACTTTTCTTCTTTTTATCATTTGAAAATAGGCAGTATATTTGTTAACAGTACTTGCTGTATTCTTTGTTTGGTATTTTGTTTCTTACTTTACTTGCTTTGAGATTATTCCTTTGTTCAGCACACTTCTCTTCTTTAGATAATTCACACTCTGCTCTGCCCTCTGGTTCTTTAGGAGGAACGTGAAGCAACTTGTCTGCCTTATAGGCAGTTTAGGCCATAGTTGTCATCTCCTAGTCTGTGGTTAGGTCTATCTCTTCACCCGCAGGTACCACTGGGGACTGTGTAGTCAAGGTATCTAGTCTGTACAGGAGCAAGCAGAGTCAGTTGTAGTTTTTAGTGTTTAACCTATTTTCCCAAGTAAGTTGCTACACAAGCATAGATAAACTAGGAGTTGTTAGGAGCATTCAGGGTGAGCCACTATTGATAGGGGGCGCCATTGCGTTATCTTAGGGTGCCAACCTCCACCATCATGTAGGGACAGACCAGGGTCAGAGTAGTGCTTCTACCAGTCTGAATTTGGATCTGCCAGGTTCAGGTATTTGTTCCCCTTGTTTGTACACTAGCAATGTACATGGGCTTGTGCAGTCATAATAGGCCACTATCTGCACCATTCCCTCTTTCGGGGTGTCTCGCTGTTCCTCTCCCGGGCTCCTGTTCACACTTTCATCTGCACCAGAAGAGGTGACACTGATTCACAATCACTTCTGCCCCTAACTAGACAGATCGATGTCCCTGACATTTAAGTGACTCGTGGTTATACAGTAAAAGTGTGTGAAGATGTCGGACAACGTCCCAGAAGACTTTTACAGTTTGTGTCATTATAACATGTATAATGGTTGAGCAATGTTTAATGCTGAATTTAATGTAATATCTCCCATCAGAGCTGTAGTAGATTGGACAACTGGGTAAGGAAGATTTAACAGTCAGCTGGCCCTACAGATGGGAGGAGTGTTTGGAAGTAAGAAGAGAGTTTCTTCCTGCTTAGAGAAGTCAGCACTGGAATGAGTAGTGAGGTGACGCCAAATACAGAGAGTGTGACAGATGAGGCCGCATAGTGAGGAGTGTGAGACTGGAAGGAAGCAGAACAGAGATAGCAAGATTCTGTAACTGGATCCAGTGGCAGAGTAATATGGCCAGAGCAGGCTGTACCCTGTGTGGTGAAGTGGACTATAGACAGAAAGAGGTCAGCTGCACTGGATACGGCCAGGAGCTTAAGGAGGTAGAGCTGTGGGTTAGCGGGTAACCCTGAGACAGCACAGGCAAATTAACATAGTAACATAGTTTTTAAGGTTGAAGGAAGACTAAGTCCATCTAGTTCAACCCATAGCCTAACATGTTGATCCAGAGGAAGGCAAAAAAAAAACATGTGGCAAACACTAAGCTCCACATTGGGGAAAAAAATTCCTTCCCGACTGCATACGACAATCAGACTAGCTCCCTGGATCAATGCCCTATCAAGGAATCTAGTATATATAACCTGTAATATTATACTTTTCAAGAAAGGAATCCATGCCCTTCTTAAATTTTATTAGTGAATCACTCATTACAACATCATGCGGCAGAGAGCTCCATAGTCTCACTGCTCTTACAGTAAAGAATCCCCGTCTGTGATTATGATTAAACCTTCTTTCCTCCAGACGTAGAAGATGCCCCCTTGTCCCGTCTCTGGCCTCAGAGTAAAAAGATCAGTAGACAGGTCTTTGTACTGTCCCCTCATATACTTGTACATAGTAATAAGATCACCCCTAAGTCTTCTTTTTTCCACAATAAATAACCCCAAGTGTAATAACCTGTCTTGGTATTGCAGACCCCCCAGTCCTCTAATAAGCTTTGTCGCTCTTCTCTGCACCCTCTCTAGTTCAGCTATGTCTTTCTTATACGCCGGAGACCAGAACTGAACACAGTATTCTAAGTGTGGTTGCACTAGTGACTTGTATAGAGGTAAAATTATGTTCTCCTCATGAGCATCTATGCTTCTTTTAATGCATCCCATTATTTTATTTGCCTTTGCAGCAGCTGCCTGACACTGGCCACTAAACGTGAGCTTGTCGTCCACCAATACACCCAGGTCTTTTTCAGTTACAGTTTTGCCCAGTGTTTTACAATTAAGCATATAATTATACATTTTACTTCCTCTGCCCAAGTGCATTACCTTACATTTATCCCCATTAAAGTTCATTTGCCATTTATCAGCCCAAGCTTCTAGTTTACATAGATCCTCCTGTAATATAAAATTGTCCTCCTCTGTATTGATTACCCTGCAGAGTTTAGTGTCATCTGCAAATATTGAAATATTACTCTGTATGCCCCCTACAAGGTCATTAATAAATATATTAAAAAGAAGGGGGCCAATACTGACCCCTGTGGTACCCCACTGTTAACTGAGACCCAGTCTGAGTGTTTTCCATTAATAACCACCCTTTGTTTCCTATCACTGAGCCAATTCTTATCGCACATACATATATTTTCCCCTATCCCCATTGTTCTCATTTTATGTATCAACCTTTTGTGTGGAACCGTATCAAAAGCTTTTGAAAAGTCCATATACACAACATCCACTACATTTCCTCGGTCCAGTCCGGAACTTGCCTCCTCATAAAAGCTGATCAGATTAGTTTGACAGAAACGGTCCCTCGTAAACCCATGTTGATATTGGGTCATGAGGTTATTCTTCTTCAGATACTCTAGTATAGCATCTCTTAGGAAACCCTCCAGGATTTTACCCACAGTAGAGGTTAAGCTTACTGGCCTATAATTTCCAAGTTCAGTTTTTGTCCCCTTTTTGAATATTGGCACCACATTTGCTATACGCCAGTCCTATGGTACAGACCCTGTTATTATGGAATCTTTAAAGATTAAAAATAATGGTCTATCTATGACGTTACTTAATTCCTGCAGTACTCGCGGGTGTATCCCATTCGGGCCCGGGGATTTGTCAACTTTAGTGATTTTTAGATGCCGCCGTACTTCCTGCTGTGTTAAGCAAGTGACATTTAATGGAGAATTTTTGTTATCACTGATCATGTTTTCTGTCATGCGATTTTCTTGTGTAAATACGGTTGAAAAAAAATCATTTAGCATATTGGCTTTTTCCTCATCCTTATCCACCATTTCCCCCAGACTATTTTTAAGGGGGCCAACACTATCATTTTTTAGTTTTTTACTATTTATGTAGCTAAAGAATATTTTGGGGTTATTTTTACTTTCTCTGGCAATGATTCTCTCTGCCTCAATCTTTGCTGCCTTGATTTGGTTTTTACAGAATTTATTTAATTTTCTATATTTATTTAATGACTCATCACTACCTACTTGCTTTAGTTCTCTAAATGCTTTCTTTTTGTCACATATTGCGCCCCTTACAGCTCCATTTAGCCGTAGTGGTTTCCTCCTATTTCTAGCATGTTTATTCCCATAGGGTATATATTGTGCACAGGTCCTATTCAGGATGCTAATAAATGTCTCCCATGTGCTTTGTGTAGCTTTATGTCTCAGGATATCATTCCAGTTTATTGCACTAAGATCATCTCTCAACCGTTGGAAATTTGCCTTCCTGAAGTTTAGTGTCCTTGAATCTTCTCTACTACACATCTTATTAAAGGTTACATGAAAATGTATTATTTTGTGATCACTATTACCCAAGTGACCCCCAACTCGTATACAGTACAGACCAAAAGTTTGGACACGCCTTCTCATTTAAAGATTTTTCTGTATTTTCTTGACTATGAAAATTGTACATTCACACTGAAGGCATCAAAACTATGAATTAACACACGTGGAATTATATACTTAACAAAAAAGTGTGAAACAACTGAAAATATGTCTTATATTCTAGGTTCTTCAAAGTAGCCACCTTTTGCTTTGATGACTGCTTTGCACACTCTTGGCATTCTCTTGATGAGCTTCAAGAGGTAGTCACCGGAAATGGTCTTCGAACAATCTTGAAGGAGTTCCCAGAGATGCTTAGCACTTGTTGGCCCTTTTGCCTTCACTCTGCGGACCAGCTCACCCCAAACCATCTTGATTGGGTTCACGTCTGGTGACTGTGGAGGCCAGGTCATCTGGCGTAGCACCCCATCACTCTCCTTCTTGATCAAATAGCCCTTACACAGCCTGGAGGTGTGTTTGGGGTCATTGTCCTGTTGAAAATAAATGATGGTCCAACTAAACGCAAACCGGATGGAATAGCATGCCGCTGCTAGATGCTGTGGTAGCCATGCTGGTTCAGTATGCCTTCAATTTTGAATAAATCCCCAACAGTGTCACCAGCAAAGCACCCCCACACCATCACACCACCTCCTCAATGCTTCACAGTGGGAACCAGGCATGTAGAGTCCATCCGTTCACCTTTTCTGCGTCGCACAAAGACACGGTGGTTGGAACCAAAGATCTCAAATTTGGACTCATCAGACCAAAGCACAGATTTCCACGGGTCTAATGTCCATTCCTTGTGTTCCTTAGCCAAACAAGTCTCTTCTGCTTGCTGCCTGTCCTTAGCAGTGGGTTCCTAGCAGCTATTTTACCATGAAGGCCTGCTGCACAAAGTCTCCTCTTAACAGTTGTTGAAGAGATGTGTCTGCTGCTAGAACTCTGTGTGGCATTGACCTGGTCTCTAATCTGAGCTGCTGTTAACCTGCGATTTCTGAGGCTAGTGACTTGGATAAACTTGTCCTCAGAAGCAGAGGTGACTCTTGGTCTTCCTTTCCTGGGGCGGTCCTCATGTGAGTCAGTTTCTTTGTAGCGTTTGATGGTTTTTGCGACTGCACTTGGGGACACTTTCAAAGTTTTCCCAATTTTTCTGACTTACTGACCTTCATTTCTTAAAGTAATGATGGCCACTCGTTTTTCTTTACTTAGCTGCTTTTTTCTTGCCATAATACAAATTCTAACAGTCTATTCAGTAGGACTATCAGCTGTGTATCCACCTGACTTCTGCACAACACAACTGATGGTCCCAACTCCATTTATAAGGCAAGAAATCCCACTTATTAAAATTGACAGGGCACACCTGTGAAGTGAAAACCATTTCCGGTGACTACCTCTTGAAGCTCATCAAGAGAATGCCTAGAGTATGCAAAGCAGTCATCAAAGCAAAATGTGGCTACTTTGAAGAACCCAGAATATAAGAAATATTTACAGTTGTTTCACACTTTTTTGTTAAGTATATAATTCCACGTGAGTTAATTCATAGTTTTGATGCCTTCAGTGTGAATGTACAATTTTCAAAGTCATGAAAATACAGAAAAATCTTTAAATGAGAAGGTGTGTCCAAACTTTTGGTCTGTACTGTATTTGACATGCGGTCTGGCCTGTTGGTTAATATTAGGTCTTGCAGTGCCCCCCTTCTTGCTGGGTCCTGAACCAGTTGTGAAAGGTAATTGTTAGTGTTGAGCGAAGATGCTCGACACTGCTCGGTACTCGCCCGAGCATCACGCTACTCGGGATGTTCGGCGAGCACCGAGCATTTCCGGGTTAGTCGGGCGGGAGCTCGGGTCTCCACCCTGCATGTTTGGCGCTCTTTACAGAGCCAATGAACATGCAGGGATTGCCAGCCAGTCACTGTAATGCCGCAGCCATGTTGTTTGTGGGCATTACAGTGATTGGCTGGCCGCACAGCGTCACCTCGAGTATTTAAAACCGGGCGCCGCCATCTTGGACACAGTCGCTCCGGATCAGACAGTGTAGGGACAGCGCTGCTGATTTAGGGAGAGATATATCCTGCAAAATAGTTAGTGTAGGGTCTGTAAAGGCTGCCAGATCAAACAAACAGTCCTTCTCAGGACTAATATCCATCCCAGGTATATCAGGCAGGCAGGCAGGCTGTATAGGAGACGCAGTGGTTATACCAGCAAACGCTGCATTACAGTCCTGTGTGCTGCTCCTGTTGCTGAAATTGCTGAACTTAGCTCCAGGTCCCGGGGGCCAGGAAAAATCCTTTTTTTTTATCTAAATCCTCTTTTTTTTTTCCTCCTTCACAATGTACAAATACCCATCTTATTAACCTTTTGGTGTCCCCCCCCCCCCAAAAAGAAAAAAGTGTGCCTCTGATTTTTCAGACACAAATATATCTGTTGAAAATAGTCTGGTGTAGGCCAGAGAAATAGAAGTGTGGTTTTGCAGTTCTATGGGCCATTTGTATCTAAAAAAAACAGTTTGAGTGTGTCACTCACTGTTCAGCCGCAAATATATATATTTAAAAAAGTCTGGTATACACCAGTAAATTATTACTGTGGTTTTGATGTTCCACGGTAAAACATCTCTATTATCCTGTTTTTGGCATTTTTTGCTGTATAAAAATAATAATAGTGTCTCCCTGATTTTTCAGACACAAATATATCTGTTGAAAATAGTCTGGTGTAGGCCAGAGAGACAGAAGTGTGCTTTTGCTGTTCCACGGTAAAAAATCTCTATTATCCTGCTTTTTGCATTTTTTGCTGTAAAAAAAAATAGTGTCTCCCTGATTTTTCAGACACAAATATATCTGTTGAAAATAGTCTGGTGTAGGCCCGAGAAATACAAGTGTGGTTTTGCAGTTCCACGGTTCAAACCTCTGTATTATCCACTTTTGGGCCATTTGTATCTAAAAAAAACAGTTTGAGTGTGTCGCTCACTGTTCAGCCGCAAATATATATATATTCAAAAAAGTCTGGTATACACCAGTAAATTCTAACTGTGGTTTTGCTGTTCCACGGTAAAACATCTCTATTATCCTGCTTTTGGCATTTTTTGCCGTAAAAAATAAATAGTGTCTCCTGATTGTTCAGACACAAATATATCTGTTGAAAATAGTCTGATGTAGGCCCGAGAAATACAAGTGTGGCTTTGCAGTTTCACGGTTCAAACCTCTGTATTATCCACTTTTGGGCCATTTGTATCTAAAAAAAACAGTTTGAGTGTGTCGCTCACTGTTCAGCCGCAAATATCTCTATTTAAAAAAGTGTGGTATACCCCAGTAAACAATAACTGTGGTTTTGCCATCCCACGGTAAAAAATCTCTATTATTCAGGTTTTGGTAGTTTTTTCCGTAAAGAAAAACAGCAGTGTCTCCTGACTGTTGTGACACAAAAATATATCTGTTGAAAATAGTCTTGTGTAGGCCCGACATCCCAGTGTGGTTTCGCAGTTCCACGGGTCAAATCGCTGTACTATCCAGTTTTGGGCCTTTGGTATCTAAAAAAAAGCAGTTTGAGTGTGTCGCTCACTGTTCAGCCGCAAATATCTCTATTTAAAAAAGTGTGGTATACCCCAGTAAACAATAACTGTGGTTTTGCCATCCCACAGTAAAAAATCTCTATTATTCAGGTTTTGGTAGTTTTTTCCGTAAAGAAAAACAGTAGTGTCTCCTGACTGTTGTGACACAAAAATATATCTGTTGAAAATAGTCTTGTGTAGGCCCGACA
Organism: Phyllobates terribilis; assembly: GCF_046119375.1. Lineage (NCBI taxonomy): Eukaryota > Metazoa > Chordata > Amphibia > Anura > Dendrobatidae > Phyllobates > Phyllobates terribilis. The sequence continues at coordinate 2,168,779 of NW_027362829.1, forward strand.
TCCCAGTGTGGTTTCGCAGTTCCACGGGTCAAATCACTGTACTATCCAGTTTTGGGCCTTTGGTATCTAAAAAAAAAGCAGTTTGAGTGTGTCGCTCACTGTTCAGCCGCAAATATCTCTATTTAAAAAAGTGTGGTATACCCCAGTAAACAATAACTGTGGTTTTCCTCTTCCACGGTTCTAATCTACTCTTTATTACCCTTTTTCCATTGATAGTGCAAGTGTAAGCTATTTTACTTCATTTACAATGGGCAAGGCGCGTGGCAAGGGACTTGGAAGTGGACGTTCTGGTGATGGTTCGTGCAGAGGACGGGGCCGTGGCCAAGGTGAAAATGTGCCACAACCAACAGCCACATCTTCTCGCTCCCACTTCTTGACCGAATTACTAGGGAAGCACAGAACAACACCAGTATTGAGAACTGATCAGACAATACTTCCAGTTACCTGGGCACCACCACCTCCGGTCTGTCTTCCACACGGTCAACTCTTAGTAGCCGTGAGTCTCGACAGCATACTCCTCCTCACCCTGATGCTCCTTCCTCCCACCATGCCGAGTGTCGTCAGACAGCAAGTGATCCCACACTTGGACACTCTGAAGAGCTGTTCACTGGTCCATTTCCATATTTGGGCCGCTCGCCTGATACGCTTGAAGTGGTGGAAGAGGAGATCCCATGTTGCGATGCCCAAATATTTGAACAGCCACGGCCACAGGAAGTCGACGTTGGCAATCTGTCACAAGAGGTGGACGATGACGAGACACAATTGCCAGGAAGTGAGGAGGAGGATCGTGGTGCGCAAGCGGAAGAGGAGGAGGTGGTGGATGATCTAGTAACTGACCCAACGTGGAAGGAGGACATGCAGAGTGAGGCCAGCAGCACACAGGGGGAGGGAGGCAGAGTACCCCAACAGGCAGGAAGAAGCAGTATGGTGGCCGCAGACAGAAGGCAGGCAACCGTTTCCCGTAACACCAACACGAGGGACGTTGCCAGTATAAGCGGTAGGTCTTCCAGAGTCTGGAATTTTTTAAAGACTCTGCTGATAACCCCAAAAAGGCCATATGTTCCACCTGCCATGCCAGCATCAGCAGGGGTGACAAAACTACCAGCCTGACCACCACCAGCATGATCAGGCACATGGCAGCAAAGCACCCGACTTTGTGGGGCGAAACCCAGGGTCCACGACCAGTGTCAACGGGTGTCACCACTGCTTCTTCCACTGTTGTGCGTGCAATAGAACCCCCTGTTGTGTGTGCAAGGCAATCCCCTGTCCATACTGCATGTAAAGATGCCCCCTCCTCTCAGTCTTCACTTGTTATGGCAGTTTCTCAAGAAACAGCATCAACGTCCACGTCCACGTCCCACCGCAGCGTTCAATTGTCCATATCCCAGACCTTTGAACGAAAGCGGAAATTCGCAGCTAACGCCCCACAGGCCACAGTCCTAAATTCACACATTTCACGACTGCTTGCATTGTAAATGCTGCCTTTTAGGCTGGTGGAGACGGAATCCTTCCGCAATCTTATGGCGGTGGCCGTCCCTCGGTACTCGGTCCCCAGCCGACACTATTTTGCCTGGTGTGCCATCCCCGCACTACACAAGCACGTGTCCCAAAGCATCTGCCGTGCCCTCAACAACGCAGTTACTGGGAGAGTCCACCTGACAACGGACACGTGGACAAGTGCTTGTGGCCAGGGACAGTACATCTCTCTGACGGCACACTGGGTAAACATAGTGGAAGCTGGGATCCAGTCGGACCTTGGGACGGAACACATCCTCCCCACACCGAGGATTGCGGGCCCTATGTCAGTCAGAGTTGCCCCCACAGTGTACAGCTCCTGCACATCCTCCTCCTCCTCCTCATGTTCAGCCTCCATCTCAGATATCACCACATCAGTTACAAGCTGGAAGCATTGCAGTACTGCCTCCGCCAAGCGGCAACAGGCTGTGCTGAAACTCATAAGCTTAGGTGATAAACCTCACACTGCTTGTGAGTTGTGGACAGCTGTGAAAGAGCAGGCAGATCTGTGGCTGAGACCGCTGAACCTACATCCCGGCATGGTCGTGTGTGACAATGGCCGTAACCTGGTGGCGGCTCTGAGGCGAGGTGAGATCACACACGTACCATGCCTGGCTCATGTGCTTAACCTCGTGGTTCAGCGGTTTCTTAAATCGTACCCCGAGTTGCCAGATCTGCTCGTGAAAGTACGCCGCCTGTCAGCTCATTTTCGCAAGTCGGCTACAGCTTCCGCCGCCCTTGCTGTGCTGCAGCAGCGTTTGCAGCTTCCGGCACACCGACTGGTGTGTGATGTCCCCACACGTTGGAACTCTACCCTCCACATGTTGCAAAGGATTTGTGAGCAGAAGAGAGCAGTTGTGGAGTACCAGCTGCAACAAGGCCATCGATATTCAGGTCAGACTCCAAACATAAGACCTCAGGAGTGGACCTGGATGTCTGACATATGTACCATTCTGACAAACTTTGAGGAGGCCACCAAGATGGTGAGTGGCGATGACGCCATCATTAGTGTCAGCATCCCACTTGTCTGTCTTTTGCAACGCTCTCTGCAGAGAATTAAAGAGGAGGCATTGCAGCCAGAGTATGATCAGATGGATCAAGAAGCCGTAGCGGGCGATTACACACAGCCCAGCCTCATCTCATCCCAATGTGCATTGGGGGACAATGAGGGAGAGGAGGAGGAGGAGGAAGAACAGGAGCTGCTATCATGCGTTGTAGACGGTAGTACCTGTACAAGTGTCATACCGTCGGTTCAGCGTGGGTGGCCTGAGGACAGGGGGGAGGAGGAAGAGGAGGAGGAGGAGGAGGAGAGCATGGTCAGTCATCATCTTGGTGAGGACACGGAAATCTTGCGCGTTACCAGTCTGGCACGCATGGCTGACTTTATGTTACGCTGCCTTAACCGTGGCCCTCGCGTTGTCAAAATGTTGGGTGACAGTCATTACTGGTTGGTGACACTTGTAGACCCCCGCTACAAGGAGAACTTTCACTCTCTTATTCCTGAGGTGGAGAGGTCTACAAAAATGGGGCAATACCAGAAGGCCCTTGCTGCAGAACTCTTAAAAAAATTCCCATCTGAACACGCTAGCGGCAGAGGTCACAGTTCGTTGCCCAACCAAGGCGTACAGGCGAGAGAGATGCAACTCCAATCCAGCAGAGGCAGGGGAACACTGTCAACTTTCTGGGACAGTTTTCTGACACCCGCCCAGCTTACAGGCCCTGAGGCGCGGGGTACTCTCACAAGGAGTGGAAAATTTCAAAAGATGGTGAGGGAGTACCTTGCCGATTGTACCAGCGTCCTCCGTGATTCCTCTGTGCCTTTTAATTATTGGGTATCCAAGCTGGACACTTGGAATGCACTCGCTCTGTACGCCTTGGAGGTCCTGGCCTGCCCTGCCGCTAGCGTGTTATCGGAGCGTGTTTTTAGTGCCGCTGGGGGAATTATAACTGATAAGCGCACTCGCCTGTCAACTGACAATGCTGACAAGCTGACCCTTATCAAAATGAACAAGGGCTGGATTGGGCCAGACTTCTCATCACCACCAAATGACAGCAGAGTAACATAAAGTCAAATCCACTGTGTTATTTCGGGAGGTGTATTCCCATGCATCGCTTCACACCCACACATGGGTATACGCTTCCTCATTTCGGCTGTTTTTTGCTCTTCTCCTTATCCTCAGCCTCCACGACCACTATACCACCAGGGTGACCGTGGTCCATGTTGCCAGCATTGCAAGTTCCTCTGTCCTAATTTTTGGCAGCTTCTGCTTGGAAGGCATAGGCAAAGACTATGGGAGACCCACTCCCCAATAATGGGAATAATGTTTTTAATATGCTGTACTGCATGGCTCTTGTAAGGGGCATTAAAATCGTCTTGTTAAGCTACTGTGACCTCCACGTCTCTTCCAAGGGTCGTTAATATTGTCTTTTTATTCCACTGCGACCTCCACCACTCTTCCAAGGGGCATTAAAAGCGTCTTGTTAAGCTACTGTGACCTCCACGTCTCTCCCACAGGGCGTTGATATTGTCTTTTTATTCCACTGTAACCTCCACCACTCTTCCAAGGGGCATTGATATTGTCTTTTCATTCCACTGCGACCTCCACCACTCTTCCAAGGGACATTAAAACCGTCTTATTAAGCTACTGTGACCTCCACGTCTCTTCCACGGGGCATTGATATTGTCTTTTTATTCCACTGTAACCTCCACCACTCTTCCAAGGGGCATTAAAACTGTCTTGTTAAACCACTCTGAACTCCACGTCTCTTCCAAGGGGCATTAAAACCATCTTGTTAAGCTACTGTGACCTCCACATCTCTTCCAAGGGGCATTAAAACTGTCTTGTTAAACCACTCTGAACTCCACAGCTCTTCCAAGGGGCATTGACATGTTGTTTTTAATTACCTCTAACCTCCACGACTCTTGCAACGGGCATTGCATTTCCTCCTAATTTTTGTCAGCTTTTGCTTTTCAATGCATAGGCGAACACTAAGGGAGACCCACTCCCCAATAATGGGTAGAAGGTTATTAATACGCTGTAATCCACGTCTGTTTCAAGGGGCATTGCAGTGCTTAATAATTTTTGGAAAGCCTTCCATTCCCTGCTTAGGCCAACAGTGTACAGGAGACCCAGTTGCTATAAATGGAAAAAACGGTTTAGTTAAGGCCCTCTAACCTCCATGTCACTTCCAAGGGGCATTGGAGTGCCTCGAAATTTTTGGTAGGCATTGCACTCACTGTTTGCCTTATAACTGTGTAGCTGAACCGCTCCTTTTGGTACAGAAACATATCCTACAAGACATGTGTGGTTGGCTGGCCTGATATTGATGTGAATGGTCCCTGTTCCTCCTGCTCTTTCTCCTTTGCCACCACCTCATCCATCATTCATCACCTGAAGCTTTGTTTTAACGGGAGTCATAGAACTGGGATAGTAGCAGGAAAACATCCAGCAATCCTCGAAGGAGGTAGAATATGTGCCAAAACGCTGACCACCTCAGGCCTAGCTGCTACTACATACATGCGCTTGCATTCCAAGGAACAGAAAGCTAAGGAGGTGGATGGCCTCATGATCATGAATAATTTACTCGTTGTGTAGGAGGCCGACCACTGCTGCTGTCTACCTTCTGAACTTTGTGTTGAAGCCTGATTGACCCAGGACCCGCAATCCTCTATGTCTGGAGGACGTGTTGCATCCCAGTGTCCAACTGTGTCCCGGCTTCCACAATATTAACCCAGTGTGAAGGCGTCAGTGAGATGGACCATTCCTGGCCACATTCACTTGTCCACGTGTTTGTGGTTAGGCAGTCCTTCCCACTAAATGCACTGGGGAGGGCACAGGTAATGTTTCGGTATGCGCACTTGTGTATAAGGCGCACCGGGACAAGTAGGGGCGGCTGGGGACCGTTTATGGACACCCGGCCACCCCCACGCGGCTGGGGACTGTGTGTGGGCACCCGGCCGCGGGGCGGCTGGGGACTGAGTATGGACACCCGGCCGCCCCCTGGCGGCTGGGGACCAAGCGTGGACACCCGGCCGCCGGGCAGCTGGGGATTGAGTATGAATACCAGGCTACCGACGCAGCCATGACGTGGTGGCCAGATTCCACCTCCACATGCCTAAAAGGCCCAATTTCAAGTGCAAGCAAGCTAGCAGTATGGTATTGCAGCCTGGGGGTGGGTGGGTGGCAGGCTGCATACTTGCGCTTGTATTGCAAGTTATGGGGGAGGTACAATTGAACACTGCCCTGGGACAAGGACTTGCACGGGGATAGTTGCAAGTCTGCATCTTCTGATGCGGCAAGGATCACTTCTGATGGGCACACTTTTAGGCAGTGACCTGGGTGTCAGAGATGCTTCCAGGGGTCTTCCCCATGCTGTTCCCATGTCTTTTTAGCACTGTATTCATGTGTCACACAGCACATGGCCAGATAAGGTTGTAAAATGTTAAAATGACATTTCCCGGTGAATGCATTTGTCACGGTTGAAAGCAATACAAACGTGCAAAAACGCATAAAAAATGCTACTTGTGAACATAGCCCAAGGTGTGGAGGAGTATTTTTGTTTTTGGTTATTTATTTTACCTTATACACAAGTCTTTACCCTGGAAAGGATGTTCCTTAACCCCTTTCCGACCTGGTCAGTAATAGTACGCACCAGGTCGGGAAGGCCGGTTCAGCGGGGGCTCCGGCGGTGAGCCCACACTGAAGCGAGCACATGTCAGCTGATTATTGGAATCGCAATCCACCCGCGGCTGTTAACATGTTAAATCTCTGACAGTGGCATTTAACTCGCGCTTCCGGGAGTCCTAAGCCCCGCCCATCAGTGACCCCGTCACATGATCGCGGGTCACCAATGGGTGGGCATGACAACTCAGGGTCTGCAGCAGACGCCTGTGGTTGTCATGTCTCAATTGCTATGAGCGCCACCTAGTGGTCAGCGCTCATAGCAAGTGAGCATTTCTCCTGCATACAAGCGATCTGCTCATCACTTGTATGCAGTAGAAGCAATCAGACAACTACTGCTTCTAGTCTCCTCTGGAGACTATAGAAGCAAGCAGAAAGTGTAAAAAAAAAGTTTTTTAAAAAATAAAAAAAATAAAAAATATATAAAAGTTTAAGTCCCCCCCCTTTCGCCCCATTCAAAATAAAAAATATATATATATAAAAAAAAAACACATACACATATTTGGTATCGCCGCATTCAGAATCGCCCGATCTATCAATATAAAAGAAGAATTAATACAATCAGTAAACGGCGTAACGAGAAAAAAATTTTAAACGCCAGAATTAAGTTTTTTTGGTCGCTACAACTTTGCAATAAAATGTAATAATGGGCGATCAAAACATCGGATCTACCCCAAAATTGTATCAATAAAAACGTCAGCCCGGCACGCAAAAAATAAGCCCTCACCTGGCCCCAGATCCCGAAAAATGGAGAAGCTAAGGGTCTCGGAAAATGGCGTCATTTTTTTTGTTTTTTTTAGCAAGCTTTGGATTTTTTTTTCACCACTTAAATAAAAAAGAGCCTATACATGTTTGGTGTCTATGAACTCGTAACGACCTGGAAAATAATGATGGCAGGTCAGTTTTAGCAATCTGTGAACGTGGTAAAAAAAGGACCCAAAAAACAACTGTGGAATTGCATTTTTTTTGCAGTTTCACTGCACTTGGAATTTTTTTCCCATTTTCCAGCACATGATATGGTAAAACCAGTGATGGTGTTTAAAAGTACAACTCGTCCTGCAAAAAATAAGCCCTGACATGGCCATATTGAACGAAAATTAAAAAAGTTCTGACTCTGGGAAGAAGGGGAGCAAAAAAGGAAAACACAAAAACAGAAAGACCCATGGTCGTTAAGGGGTTAACATATTTCACAGGAAAGCACTTTCACTTTCGTTTTTGAACGTTTTATGGTTAGCCTGTAAAAGTGGCTTAATACCTCTGACCACGTTGTTGACAGCAGTGACCTGGGGGTCAGAAATGCTTCCAGGGGCGATCCCCATGCTGTCCCCATGTCATTTGAGCACTGTCACTATCGTTTTGGGCACTTTTTAGGCTTTCTACAGACTGCCGGGGGAGCCGCCGCAAAAATGTTCGGGTCTCCCATAGACTAACATTGGGCTCGTTGCTCGGGTCGAGCACCCGAGTATCACGGCGAGCTCGGCCCGAGCTTCGAGCACCCGAGCATTTTAGTGCTCGCTCAACACTAACCTCTACCCATCTACGTGATGTACAAGAAAACATGATTCATCAGACCAGAACCCTTTCTTCTATTACTCTATGGTTCAGTTCTGATGCCCATATACCCTTGTAGGTGCTTTTGGCTGTAACCGGGTCAGCATGACAATGACCAGTGTGCATCTCCATATGTAATAAGCTGCAATACTTTATCCTGACATCTTTTCTTCATAGCCAAAAGTTAATTTTTCAGCAATATGTGCCACAGTATTTCTTCTGCAGCACCGGACCAGCTGGGGCTACTGTACCTTTCGTTCCACACAAGTATCAATGAGCCTTGGGCGCCCATGACTCCGCCACCTGCTCACCGGATGTTCTACCCTGGTAGGCACTAACTATTGTATGCCAGGCACACCCCACAACACCTGCTGTTTTTGAGATCTTCTGACAACCCTCATGGGGGCACCTCTGACAAGGAGAATATTGAGATCTCTAGACATCATGATTTGTCCATTGAAAATGGAGCTGTTTAGGGAATAGAGCGCACAGAACATAGGGAAAAAAAACACTGGAGGGGGAAAGAAATAATTTGAGGTGCTCACCTGGAGGGATTGTGAGAGTCACAGCTCCTAAACCAGGAGTAATAGAACGCTAGCTGCCATCTATAAGAAATATCTTTTATGTATTCTTTTACCCTATGCACAAAATAAACATTCATGGAAAACTATAAATTGGCAGCAGCGTGTGCAATGTCCTCAAGGGCCAACATACATACGCTGAAAGTAGATTTGCAAATAACATTTTTCGCTGTTGCCCGTTCCTGTGGCACCATTAATGTACTAGGCCTTAATGAGTTTGGTGACATAACGTCTTGTGATCGCTATTTTAACTCTCTAAGAACCAGGGAGTTTTTTATTTAAGCGCTTTTTGTGTTTATGGAGCTGACGTTTTTATTGATACCAATTTGGAGTACATAGAACGTTTTGCTAGCTTTGTATTGTATTTTTTTTGTTAAGTGAGGTGACAAAGAACCCACAATTTTGGCATTTTGATTTTTTTTTTCTGCAATGTTTACCGTAAAGGTTAATTACCATAATTCCATACTTTGATACATCTGACTTTTACGGATGTGGCGATACCAAATGTTTTTTTTCCGTTTCTTTGTTTTTAATAGGGAAAACGTGGTATAGTTAAAAATTATCTATTTTTTATATTTTGACTTTTTATTTTTTTTACATTTTTTTTGTACCCATTAGTGGACTTTGGCTGTGTGCCCACGTAGCGTTTTTCAAGCGTATATGCTGCGGAATTTCCGCAGCGTAAACGCTTGAAAAACGCATGTATATCCGCACCCCATGGTCCCCAATGGCATTCCGCAATGTCAATGCCCATGCTGCGGATTTTTCCGCAGCGTATATGCTGCGGTCAAAAATCCGCAGCATGTTCATTAATTTTGCGGAAGCGCAGCGGAATCAATGTGCGGATGGTACCCAAGTCTGGAGGAGAGGAGACTCTCATCCAGACCTGGGTACCAAAGAACCTGTAAAAAAAAGAATAAAATAAAGTTTATACTTATCTTCTGATGTTTTCCCTCCGTCGCGCTGTTGTCTGAAGGACCTGCCACGTCATTGAGTCATGTGACCCATCACATGACTCAATGACGTCACCGCAGGTCCTGCACACAACAGCGTGAGCCGCTCAAGCCTCCGGACGGGTCAGAGAATGCATCAGAAGGTGAGTATAAACTTTATTTTTTTATTTTTTACCATTCTGAACAAGTTGTCAAGCACTTTTCCAAGTGATGCTTGGAGAAGTGCTTGATAACCCGCATGCGGAAATGCATGCAAAGACCCCTCACAAACGCTTCTACCTGGCGGGAAAACCGCATGTAATATCCGCATGCGATTTTCCCGCCAGGGAGAAGCGTAAAAAATATGCTTCAGGTCCGCAACGTGGGCACATAGCCTTAAACATGTGATCCTTGGATTGCTTATATATACTGTAATACCACAGTATTGCGGTATTTACTGGAAATCATGGTTTCCTATGGCACTCAGTCTGCTGTAAAAAGTACTAAGATGGGCCTTAAAGGTAAAGGCATTTTGCCCATAGCGGTAGACCACGTGGCCGCTATGGCGCTCATTAGCTGGGAAAGCCTGATGCTACAGGGCTTTCTTCTTCCGCATATCATTCTTTGAAAGATGGCCTTTGTCCCCCATCATTCAGCCTGTACGTCTGTGCTCGAAGTCTCAGCACTGCAGGTGCAATGACGTCACTAGATTGGGCCCTCTGTCTGGAGTTTTTTTTTATTTTGGCAACAAGAAAAGCGTATACTGTGGGATCCATCATACATGATGTGGGGCGGCCATCATACTGTGTGAGCGAACTGTTGGGGGCCATCATACTGTGTGAGCGAACTGTTGGGGGCCATCATACTGTGTGAGCGAACTGTGGAAGACATCATACTGTGTGAGCGAACTGTTGGGGGCCATCATACTGTGTGAGCGAACTGTTGGGGGCCATCATACTGTGTGAGTGAACTGTGGAAGACATCATACTGTGTGTGTATATGTGTGGGGGGCTGTAAGAGCATCATACTGTGTGTGTGTGTGTGTGTGTGTGGGGGGAGTAGTGTACGTGCATTATACTGGTGGGGTTTGCCATGGGGTCATCATGTTGTCCATGTAAGGACTACTGTGGGAGAAAATTATGACAGGAGATTCACTCCGAGGTATCGCACCGTGTGTGGAGGGCAGCATACTCTATGGGGTTTATTAAAATGGTATCAGTGTGTGCAAACAAGAGGAATCAGTAGCAGGGGCATTATTTCTGTGTCCAAGCCACAAAACATGTCCTCTCCCTGTATTTAAGAGTTGGAAAGTAGGCCCTTGTGTGACTGCATCAATATGTTTTAACCCTGCCTAGTCCATCAATATAGACTCCTGGTATGGGGCCCCATGATTTCCATGAACGCCTCTGCTTAAGCTGGCCCCCGGCTGCTGTGGTAACCCATCGATTAACAGCGCACATTCAAAATAGTTAACAGACACCATCAGCTTCTTGTGGAGTTCCTGAGCCTCCTCCACACACGCAGGCTCCTTCTCAGGATGTTCATTCACATCCTAATGCGGTGAGAGGTTACATATAAAAATAAAATCCTAAAATCTTGGAATTTTTGCTTTGCCCACTAATACTCCATTTACACAGACAGATTAGTGGCAGTAAACTACCACTAACTGGTAAATATTTACTGATTGTCGGAGGTTTAGAAGCCTGTTTACACAGGAAAACCATGCTAAATGATGTGCGTTGAACGTTCAGAAGGCGTAAGCTTACCATTGTTCTTGGCAGTGCAAGTCCTGTTTATACAGGATGATGCGCCGCCAAGAAGAATGATTTTTAATGATTTAAAAATAATTTCACCCTACGAACAAGCATTTCAGCAGCAGCCTTTGCAGCTCCTCGGAAGAATTTTTTTTTTTTACCAGGAGACCTGAATCCCCCGTGGTCTAGAGGTCTCAGGGGGTCTCAGCGCTGCTGGGACCCCTGGCCCTCCCCTGGCGGATCTGCTTACCCCCTAAGGAGGTCCCCGCAGAAGCCTGCCGGCCCCGGGGGATACAGGGCGCTCCCTGGCGGAGACGCACACTGCATCTAGGGGTCCCTGCGAGCTCCGCCGTGGGGGGGAGCGAAGGGCCATGGCTCCACACATCCCTGTGTTAGTACCTTGCGGGGTCAGGTCTCTGCACTATCCGGGCTTTTTCGGAAGGCTATTGCCTCACGCAGGGATGTGCGTTCATTTTTTCGCGGGGTTGCACGTCAGTTTCCGCCTCGGAAGGCGGTTGTGGCTCCTTGGCGGCTCAATTTAGTTTTGGAGACTCTTCAGCATGGGCCATTTGAGCCTATGGATTCAGCTACGCTTTACTTGCTTTCTTGGAAGGTGCCCTTCCTGGTGGCGGTCACCTCTTTAAGAAGGGTTTCGGAGTTGGCGGCACTGTCTTGCTCGCCCCCTTTTCTGGAATTCCACCCGGATCGTGTGGCGCTTCGTACCCGTGGAGATTTTTTACCTAAAGTGGTGTCGCGTTTTCCACCTCAATCAGGACATCGTGTTGCCTTCCCTCTGTCCGAAACCAAAGAGTCCGAAGGAGCGGGCCTTGCACTCGTTGGATTTGGTGCGGGCATTGAAGTTCTATCTTTCAATCACGCAAGGGTTTCGAAAATCGGATTCTCTGTTTGTGATTCCTGCTGGTCGTCGCCGTGGTCAGCGGGCTTCCAAGGACACTATAGCTCGGTGGATATGTTCGGCTATACTGGAGGCGTACCGGCTCAAGGGCGAGCCTTGTCCGGTTAAGGTTCAAGCTCATTCCACGAGAGCTGTTGGTTCGTCGTGGGCTTTTCGTCAGGGGGCTTCGGCAGCGCAGCTCTGCCGGGCGGCTACCTGGTGCTCCGTTCACACGCCAATGCGGCCTTGGGACGCAGGGTCCTGCAGGCGGCGGTGGTTTAGGTTATTGACTCGCCCCCTGGGCCGTGGGGCACTCGGATCCGGGCAATTAGGGAAACGGTGGGAGTAGTAGTGGCAACCCGGTTCCGTGGCTCAGGGTTGTCAGGCCAGTGGTAGACCGTTATGTGCTGTTGATTATGTTCGACTACGCCACCCGTGGATTTGCGGTCATTAGGAACCGCCGCTGCAAGGCAGACCGCTGGGGCTTATGATGTATGCAGCTGGGATGGTGTGACTCCCCACGGGAAGAGTGCGGCCCCAGGGCAGTATAATGGATGGTGGGAGTGATGGTAGTGAGAGTCCCAGTGCTGATAGTGCTGGAGGAGCAAGGAGCACACAGACAAAAGGTTGCAGTCCAGGGTCTTTACTAAACAGGTAAACTGACCCACAAACAGTCCCGGCTAGGAGGAGACCTGGATGTCTGAGAGCAATGGGGAAATTGGCCCTGGTCAGGGTGAGGGTGTAGGCCTACCGTGCTTTCTGCGCTCCTTCTGGCTATCTCCTTGTTATAGGGTAACAGCCCACGTTTCCAAGCTTTCCGTGTATTCTCGCCTGTATGGCCTGCGACGTGGGTTCCTTTCTGCTCCCAGCCTTGTACGGCTTTACTGGTCCCTTCGGTTGTGGCAGGGCCTCCAGGCTTCTTAGGCCAAGGAATATACAGTCCCTTGCGGACTGGTTCTCTGCTGGAGGATGTAGAATCCTCTCAGCCTCAGACACCAAAGTCTGGTAAAGTTAAGTCTTTTCTCTTCCAAGACAGGCTCTCTTCGCCTCTTGTCTCTGGCTTGTGGCTCTCCTACTGCCACACTTCCTCTTAGGTGCAATCAACTTTCTGTCCCTGCTCCACTCTGCTCCACTCTGGGACACGTCTCAGTGCTGAGACAGGCAATCCAGTTCTCTCTAACCCTGCCCCCAGCACCAGCTTTTATAGGGGCACCCTGCTCCCCCTACTGGCCTGAGACAGGAGGCATTGCATGCTAATGTTCCCCTGACTAGAGAACCTCCCCCCTGCTCTCAGACACAGCTTTAATTACACTTGTGGCATCCAGGCCAGGGTGACACATTCCCCCCTAGTGAAATTTAGTACTCCGGGACTAAACAGTAAACAAAGACAATATGCATAACAATAAAACATTAATAGACAGACGACGCACAAATTGAGTTCTTAAGGTCACAGTGTGGCCTGTGACCGGGTGTCCATATCATCAATACAACGGGGAGCCTTAACTAGGTGGGGGTCTGTCCTACCCCAAGTCCTTTACAGTCTTAGTTCATTCCTGGGTTAAGCTCCGAACGCAGTCCATGCAAGGTCCCGGTTATAAAAAGTCCATAACCTTTGAGTCCTTACGGTAGCTGCAAGAAACTGAAACACACTATTAATAAACATGCAGGTAACTTTGGCAAACAATTCAACATTTGGCAACAAGGTTATTTACACTTTTAGTACATCCTATATTCTCCAGCGAGCGGGTATCTGCCCCTTTGTGCTCCTGGTTGACCTACGTAGCCCACTGTCTGGTGGTGGACCAACCTGGCTTTCCCCACTAGCGTTAGGGGTACAGCTACCAGCTGGGTGTACAGGTAGGACAGGCAGCTGTCTGCGGGTTCTTTGGCTTACCGCAGGCATGGCAGGCTCACTGTCAGCAGAGGGTTGACTCTCCTGGGCTGCTGGAACAGGCTCTTCTGCCCCTGGAACCGCTTGCTCCTCTTCACCTTCCGGCTCTGGTGTTGGTTGTTGCTGTGCCGGTTGCAGGAAATGCAGGACGGGTACCACTATGGCATCATTTATGCGAGTCCAGGACTGAGGGAACTCTCCGAGAACGGTGCTGATCATTTCTTCCTTGTCCTCTGCGGGTTCAAGGTCACTCTGATCCTCTTCTGCACTACGGAGTTGCTCGGGGCACCTTTTGTGGTGGTCTCTGGAGACGACACTAGTGGTTTCTCCTCCGTCCTTGGTGATTACGCACACCTTTGGGTTGTCGTGGTCAGACTGCATTACGGTGTAGGGTTCCCTTTCCCACTGGTCGTCCAACTTATGTAGCCTTCTTTTTCGCTTTAGGACTTGCTCACCAGGTTCTAGGGGACCAGCAGGGGCGTGTTGATTGAAGAGTCTTTCTTGCTTCTCTCTCACCTGGGCCAGGCTCTTCTCCACACTCTCCCGTACCTTCTTGTACTGCAGTTGCCTTTCCGTATCCCAGTCCGCATCCGGGGAGGTGTCCTCAGGTATTAGGACTCCCATCTCCAGGTCTACGGGCAGCTTACCCGGTCTGGCTCGCATCAGGTAAGCCGGGGTGCAGTTTGTAGCATTCACCGGGATATTGTTGTATAGGTCTATCAGGTCCGGCAGTTTTTCTGGCCACAGGCTGCGTTCCTCCAGGGGCAACGTCTTCAGGAGATCAATGACTATATTGTTCATCTTCTCACACATCCCGTTGGTTTGGGGGTGGTAAGGCGTTGTACGAATCTTCTTACAGCCATAGAGGTTGCAGAACTCCTGGAAGATTTCATCCTCGAACGCTGGACCCTGGTCTGTCAGGACCTGTTCCGGATACCCGTGCGGACGGCAGAAGTATTGCTGGAAGGCTCTGGCCGCTGTTTGGGCTGTCAAGTCCTTTACCGGGACCACCACGAGAAAACAGGAATAGTGGTCCACGATTGTCAGGGCGTAGATGTACCCTGACCGGCTTGGAGCCAACTTGACGTGGTCTAGAGCTACCAGCTCAAGAGGCTGCGTGGGGACGATGGGCCTCAAGGGTGTCTTCTAGCTGGTGCGGTCCTTCCTCCTTAGGTGACAAGGGCCACAGTCTCTGCACCACTTTTCTACAGCTCCTCTCATGCCGACCCAAAAGAACCTTCCTCTTAGCAGGAACTCCAGTTTCTTCCAACCGAAGTGTCTCGCTCTGTCATGGTAAGCTCCCAGAACCATAGCTGCATCCCGCCTTGGAATCACGACTTGCCAGGTCAGCTCGTGTGTCCGGTGGTTGACAATCCTTCTGCACAACTTGCCTTCGTAGAGGAACAGCTTGCTCTTCTCCTTCCATAGCTGTCTAGCTTCCTCTGGAGCATCCGGATTCATGCGGGCGTCTTCCTGGGTCAGCAGTTCTTTCACCAGGCGGACTGCAGGGTCACTATCTTGGGTCTCAGCCCAGCTGTGGTGAGGTAGGGGGTTGATCATCGCGGTTGTTAGATCCTCCTCCTTCACGCGGTGGGAGTGTTGAGCGGCTCCATACCGGTGAAACGCGGGGAGTTCTACCTCCTCCAGCTCTTCTGGGTCTTCGTCACCTTCAGGTAAGTGAGGCATCCTTGATAGGGCGTCCGCGTTGGCGTTGGTTTTTCCTGCCCGGTACTTGATCACGAAGTCATAGTTGGAGAGACGGGCCATCCACCGCTGTTCCAGGGCACCCAGTCTTGCATTGTCCAGGTGTGTCAACGGGTTGTTGTCCGTGTACATGGTGAACTTTGCGGAGGCCAGGTAATGCTTGAAGCGTTCCGTCACGGCCCACACCACCGCCAAGAATTCTAGCTTGAAGGAGCTGTAATTCTCCGGGTTCCTCTCGGTGGGTCTCAGCTTCCGGCTGGCGTACGCGATCACCCTTTCTCTGCCCTGTTGGTTTTGGGACAGTACGGCTCCCAGTCCCACATTACTGGCGTCTGTGTGGAGGATAAAAGGCTGGCCATAGTCAGGGTAGGCCAGGATCTCATCCCCCTTGAGGGCCATCTTCAACAGGCGGAAGGACTCCTCTTCCGGTTGATCCCACTTGAAGGGTGGCTTTTGACTTCGGGACTTAGACTGTCCAATCAGGAGGTCCTGCATAGGAGCTGCCATCTTAGTGAACCCGGGGATGAACCTTCGGTAGTAGCCTACCAACCCGAGAAACTGTCTCACCTCTTTGATGTTCGAGGGGCTTGGCCAGCTCTTGATTGCCGTGACCTTGTCAGGGTCGGGGGCCACTCCTTCCGCGCTTACCACGTGCCCTAGGTACTGGACCTTTGGTTTCAGCAGGTGACACTTCGATTGTTTTACCTTCAGGCCATAGCCTGCCAGGGCTTCGAACACCTCAGCCAGGTGTTTGAGATGGTCCTCGTAGGTCTTCGAATAGACGATCACGTCGTCCAGGTAAAGGAGGACCGTCTCGAAGTTTCGGTGCCCTAGACAGCATTCCATCAGACGCTGGAAGGTCCCTGGTGCGTTGCAGAGCCCGAAAGGCATACAGTTGAACTCACTCAGTCCCATCGGGGTGGTGAAGGCGGTCTTCTCCTTGTCAGCCTCTGCCACAGGAACCTGCCAGTACCCGCTAGTAAGGTCCAAAGTAGAAAATAAGTTAGCTGATTTTAGTGCGGCTAAAGACTCCTCTATTCTAGGCAGCGGATATGCGTCTTTGTGGGTGATACGGTTGATTTGTCTATAGTCCACGCACATTCTCATGGTGCCGTCTTTCTTTTTGACCAGAACCAAGGGGGCTGCCCAGGGGCTACAGCTGTCTCTAATAACCCCAGCTTCTTTCATCTCTCTTAGCATGCCCTTTGCGTTCTGATAATGTGCAGGGGGTACAGGTCTGTGTCTTTCTTTTATCGGTGGGTGGCTCCCTGTGGGGATGTGGTGTTCTATCCCCTTTACTCTGCCGAAGTCTAGCGGGTGCTTACTAAAGACTCTCTCGTACTCCTGTACCACCCGGTAGACTCCTTGTTTTTGGTGCAGGGGAGTGGAGTCAGCACCCACGTGGAGTTTCTGGCACCAGTCCTCCTTTTGTTTCTGGGAGCCATTACCCTCCGCCTGTGGAGATGGAGGCAAGGGTTCCACGGCCCTGATAGCTTTGTGTTCGACAACAAACAGTTTGGCGAGTGTAGCGTACCTGGGTAAGTGTACTTCCCTCTCCCCAATGTTGAGGATGCGGACGGGCACCCTCCCATGACGGACATCAACCACCCCCCCGGGCTGTCAAAATGGTGGGCCTGCTGTCTGAGTACACGGGTTCTACCATGGCTTGGTAGTCTCTACCTCTCAACCCGATTGCAGTCCGACACCAGATCATCATTTCACTTTTGGGAGGCATGGAAATGGGGAATGGATCACTGAGTCTTACGCTACCGATCTCACCACCAGACAGTTCTACCTGCTGCCGTCTCATCAGGGCTTTTATCTCCTTGTTGAGGACTCTCTGTTGGCTGGAACTAGCATTCACCGCCACCTGTTGTAGAATTACAATTACCTCTGAAAGACAATTTTCAATTATGTTAGTACCCACAGTTAGCTTAGGGTGACTTTCATGACGGTCAATGTCCACAATAATCACTCCCTGTGCTGGCAGTTCAACTTTACCAATTTTAATGGTCATCTCCTTGAACCCCATCTGCGGCACGGGTAAGCCATTACTGGCGATGATGCTCAAGTTACTGTCTGGATACCGTGTGATATCAGCATCAGTCCAATACTGCTTAAAAAGTACATAAGGGATTGTGGTTACTTGCGACCCAGTATCCAGCAAGGCGCTCATGGGGATACCGTCCAGCACCACGGGTAAAACCGGGCGCCCCCCAACATACTTATCACGCCAATTATAAGGGCCTGGTGATCTTATGCCTGGGGGTCGGCCCTCTGCCCCAGGTTGGACCCGTTTAAGTTACAGTACCTGGAAAGGTGTCCGGGCTGGTTGCATCGACGGCAAATGGGCTGTCCATCCTCTGCGTAGCGGTCTGTGGGCCTCCCTCGGAACAACGGGATCCTCCTCTGTCGACGCCACGGGACATCCTCCGGACTTGAAGCCAGCTCGATGGGTCTTGACGGGTCCACTTGCAACGCCTGGACGGTCCTGGTCAACGCCGCTACGCTCCTGGTTAGCTCCTGGACTTGGTGGTGCAGGCCTTTCGACGGGGCTTGGTTCAGGGCCTGTGCATCAGCCTCCACGGAGTCCATAGAGGAGGGCGCCGCCTCCTGGTGGTAGGTGATAGCAGGGCGCCGGGGGTTTATAGCGCCACTGGTTGCAGATTCACGGAGCACCCTTATGGCCCTGTCCTTAAATTGGGCAAAAGTCAGGTCGGGGTTCTGAAAGAACATGAGGCGCAGTTGGGCCCTGTGGGCGCTAGACAGCAGACCCTCTATGAATTGTTCTGTTAGCAGCTTATCGGTTTCCTGCACACTGCCAGGGTCAGTTTGTTGAATAGCCCTCAAGGCTTCCTGCAGATTTAAGGCATAGTCTCTGATGCTGTCCTGTGCCCGCTGCTTACATCCATAGAACCTCATTTTAATTTCAGCGGAGGTACGTGTGTCAAAGGTACCCCGCAGCCGGGCCAGAATACCCTTCACAGTTCTTTTCTCCTCAGTGGGCCATGATTTTACCTCCCTCTGGGCTGCGCCAGTTAACTGCCCTGTTAATATGCTGACCTTCTGTTCCTCTGTCAGGGGGTAAACGTGGAACAAACTGTATAGCCTTTCCTTGAAGTCAGTTAGGGCATGGGGCTCCCCTGAGTATTTGGGCAGCCAGGCCGCTCCAGGGATGTAGGGCAGGGAAAAGGGCATCACCGCTGCTGCAGCTGCATTGGTGGTAGTGGGGGCCTCTGTGTCCGACATCTTCCTCCCCCTAGTTAAGCGTGGCCTACTTTCCGACGATCCTCTTCTGTAGGCCGCGGCTCCGCTGCTGCTGCTATGGACGAGGACCTGGCGTCGCGTCCTGATGACGTCAGCGTCGCTCCCTCTCCCAGGACCTTGCGCAGCGTCGGTGCGTGGGGCGGAGCTTCGAATCTCGCGCGGTTTTGACGTCCACACCCCTCTTCTTCCCGCGCGGCGTCCTGAAGATGGCGTCCGATGGCGGGAAGCAGCTGCGGATGGCGGGAAGGCGGCAGAAGACGGCGGGAAACGGTCCAAGATGGCGTCCGATGACGGGAATCGGCTCCGGATGGCGGGAAACGACTCCGGACGGCGGGAAACTTTGCCTAAGTTGTTGGGGTGTTGGCGATTCTGCCACTGTTTCCCACCCTTGAGTTTTGGACTGCTTTGGGACGTCCCACTGTGTCTCCCTTCCTTCCCTTCTGCTGCTGAAAGACGGATTTTGGTAAGACCTTACCTGTAAAATCCTTTTCAGCGAAGGAAGGAAGGGAGACACAGCACCCTCCCATGGCAGAAGTGTATTATGGTTTTTCCAGATGTGGCGCGACTCCCTCCTGATGGCGGTCATCTGGTCGGGGGTTGGCGCACTAGGGCTCTGTTCCAGCATTGCCAGCTCATAAGCAGTTGTCAGGTCCAGTAAGTAGTGCCTGGGACTGTGTGTTTTCATGCTGTTATATACATAACCTGTTCTCTCACATTTCTGAATTTTCAGAAGGGGTTGTGTTGTTCCCCTGGTGTTGTCTGCTCTTCCTTAGCTTGTGCACGGACTGGAGAACATGGGAGTAGGAGGAGCCTCAGCTGGAGGGGCCGGTTGTCACTTTTTCTAAATCTGAGGTGAACTATCCTGTGGGGGTCCGCCTACCCCCACTAGTAATGGATCTGTGTCTCCCTTCCTTCCTTCGCTGAAAAGGATTTTACAGGTAAGGTCTTACCAAAATCCGTCTTTTTCTCGTTTTACCCTATAGCCTATTTACACTCCACTTCTCAGCAGCTCTCGTTTATAATCTTTCAGTGTAAATGCATATTAAGTCTCAGCATTGGCTTACCCTGCCTGTTCTGTAGAGATTCTCAGCAGCCATCTTATTATCATCACAGACAGGATTCAAATAAAAGGGAACATCTTGTCATATAGATAATACAGGATCCACCATTCACAAAAGGTGATGGTCTCAGCTGACCTTCTCCCCCCTCTCTGCACAATGACCTCTGCACAGGTCAGAGAGCATGCCTATAACCCAGTGAACATCCACAGTCTAAAGTGGTCCATATATCCACTGTAAGGCTTATCAGCTCAGGTAATATTGCCGCCTGATCATTTACAGAGAATACAATTAGAAAAATCTTGACAATCAGAAATTAAAAACCTATTGATAAAAAAGAATATAAATGTCTGGTTTTAATAATTACAGAAATTTCTAGCTGATATATTCCTTAACATGATCAACACTCGTATAAGACGTAGATAGTACTCGGACCTCACAAGTGACCGCGGTCAGATAGTATTTCATCTAAATCACAATTAGTCAGGAAGCAGGAAACCACTAGAATAAAATTCCGCAAGTACAAGAAACGTGATTGTATATTATCATTAGGCCATATTTAGTAGCTTTACCGAGAATTCTATAATAAAGGCTCAGTGGTCAATGTTCTCGTGTATAAAACATTCACATAACATAAAAATAAGTAACAATGCAGAACACTGACGTGGTAAATCTAAAGCTTCCTCCTAAAAGGAAAACCCCACGCGGGGAGAGGACCACATCTGAAGACTCGACAATGACACATTATGATGGAATGATCATCTCGGAGCTTCTCCTGCTGAGCCTTCACCTCTTTCCAGGACATCGAGGGAAAAAAGAAAATACCTGACTATTCAAGGAACCATTCCTGAATAATTCTTAGTATTCTGGGATATTTGGCTGCATCCGTTCTTTATGGAAATAAGGATCTACAAAAGCCAAACTGTTGTAAAATGCAGCAAATGTTCTATTGTGTGGTATACTGGGATCTACGGGGGCTTCAAACTCTGGGGTGACCATTATAAAGCAGCACAGAGCCCATTGTATAAACTCTACTGGTATATTTAGCTGGATTAGAACCAAAATATCTAACTGAAGGCCCACCATACATATTAGACTAATGTTGACCTATCCCACCGATATTGACAGATTCAGCTGAAACTCAAATGTGTATGGGGGCCCAGACAACTGATTGTTGGGGAAGTTAAAGGGGTATTCCTATCTCCAAGATCCTATCCCAATATGTAGTAGGTGTAATAATAATATTAGCAAATACCTCCAATTAGAAATGTAGTATAGTCCTTCTGATTAGCAATGTTGCTTACCCCATGTGCAAGGCATTGCAGTAGCTTAGGCATCCATGGTTACGACCACACATAGTTACGCTTAGTGGTCGTAACAATGAATACCTAAGCTACTGCAATGCCCTGCACATGGGGTAAGTGACATAGCTAATCAGAAGAACTATCCTACATTTATAATTGTAGGTATTTGCTAATATTATTACACCTACTACATATTGGGATAGGATTTTGGAGATGAGAATACCTCTAAAGTGTCCGACATGTCCGATTTTGAACTATTGATCCTTCTGTTTCCCTGGAGATAACTTATCACCAAAGATGTAGGACTGCGGTTCTCTTATAGAGAACACAGAGACACTCGGCTGAAGTACTCTTGTGTATGGGACAACGCTTTACTGTTGGAATTGCTGTGGCATATGAGAGGAGACTGACTATGAGCATCACTATCACGGTGAAAATATTTAGGATTTTTAAAGTCCTAATTTTAGGAGGTCCAAGTCCTAAAAAAATATTATTAACCAGAAACAATGCATTATTTAGAAAAAGACTCATCCATCGCCTGATTGGATTGTTTATAGTCATCTCATCTGCCCATGTAAACAGGACGTGCTGCCGACAATAAGCAACCATCTTGGTACACTTTGTATCGGCCCTTTTGAAAAGGCTTTATATGAGCACCGGTGGACTTGTTAGTGGGGCTGTGGCCTGACGCTGATGATTGGCCACACTATCTATCAGTATTCGGTCAGTATTTTTTCTCAGGAGTGGGAGCCAAAACCAGGTGAGGAACAATCAGAGAAACGGTCTAATAGAAACAAGTCACCAATTCTGCATTTATCACCCACTCCTGGTTTTGGCTCCCACTCCTGAGAAAAAATACTGACCGAATACTGATAGTGGGGCCGTGGCCTCAGTCCACAAGTCCACAGTGCATGACCGTGCTCATTCATGTGTATTTGTACATGTGAGATCTGAAATGAACGTGAACGACTGTGACCTGTTTGGTGAGATAAAGGTTACTGACGCACTTGATCTAAACTTAGTCCCGCAGTCCGGCTTCACCCATTTTTTTCCTACAGATCATATTACCTGAACTTATCATGTGTCTTCCCAGGCTGTAAACAGAGAGGAGGCAGTACATTGTAAAGACGAGGCCTACAGCGTCCAAAGCCCAAACCCGAGAAGCCAACAACTAATCTGTCCGGTGTACAAATACATTCCACCCCTCTGTTATCCTGATCAGACAAGGAGCTCACATGGCTCATTACAGGACGGGACGGAAGTTCTCTTAAAGTGATCTACACCTCCGACATTAAATGTGACGATACGTTTCTAATGTCTAGACGGAGTGAGCCGTCTTTCTTTTTGACGAAGAAGAAGCCTGCTCCCGCCGGGGAGGTAGATTTCCGGATAAATCCCCGGGCCAGATTCTCCTCAATATATTCAGACATGGACCGGGTCTCAGCAGCGGACAAAGGGTAAATACGCCCACGGGGAGGAGTAGCGCCTGGTATCAGGTCGATTGGGCAATCGTATGGTCTATGAGGGGGTAATGTCTCTGCTTCTCTTTTATTAAAGACATCCGCATAAGACGTAGATTGGCTGGGGTAGGAGAAGGACGGGCAGGAAGAACGGAAACTAAACAAGTCTTATGGCAGTCCTGTCCCCAGCGAAGGACTTCTCCGGTCTGCCAATCAAGCACGGGTGCATGTTTCTGGAGCCAAGGTAGGCCTTGCAAGAGGGCGTGAGAGAGTCCAGGCAGAACATGGAAGAAGATGCTCTCAGAGTGCAGCATTCCCACCTGCAGAGTTATGGTGCTCCTTACTGCCACAGTAGAAGCAGCTCCCCTCAGCACGGCGTAATTCTTGACGGGTTTTGACCATCTTGGTCTGGTCGACCTGCATAGGCTCGGGTGAGTGTGCCTGAGGAGTAACGGAGGAACGGAGGAAGTGACGGGATTCTGAAAGGTAGGGGCAAGGCGTGGAAACCTCCTCTCACGGGTGACCTCTTTGGTGCGCTCCTGGAACCGGATGTCAATCCGGGTGGCGAGTGTTATTAAGTCGTCGAGAGTGGTAGGAATGTCCCGACCGGTGAGTTCATCTTTAATACCGCCGGATAGACCCTCCCAGAAGACGGACACCAGGGCGTCATTATCCCAGACAAGCTCCCGAAGCAAGGGTACGGAACCGTATGGCATATTCGCCCACGGTGAGACTTCCTTGACGGAGGCGTAGCAGAGATGAGGCGGATGAGGTCTTCCGTCCTGATTCGTCGAAGACTTTCCGTAAAGCCTTGAGAAAGGCTGGCAGGTTGGACACCAGGGAATCTCCTCTCTCCCATAGAGGATTTAGCCAAGCCAGCGCCTCCCCCGTGAGATGGGACATGATGATGGCTACTTTGGCTCGGTCGGTGGAAAACTGGTGTGCCAAAAGTTCGAAGTGCAGAGTGCACTGGTTAGTGAAGCCCCGTGCCTGACCGGGATCTCCGCCAAAACGAGGCGGGGCGGAGAGACGGGGACCGGGAAGGGATGCTATGGTATTGATGGGCAGCGGCGGTGCCGGGGTAGTAAGTGTGCGAGTGGAAGCAGCTCCCGATGAGACAGTCAGTGTGTCCAGGCGAGAGTTAACACTACGCAGGTGACTCAGGATGGACTCCTGTTGGGACCTCTGACGGGAAAGTTCATGACATAGGTCCGAGAGCGAGGGAGCTTGGGTGCCACCGGGTTCCATGGCCCGAGCAAACTGTAATGGGTCTGGGAGGTGGAACCTCTGAGCTACTATACAAAGGGCAGTCCTTGTAAGGAAGCGGGTGGCTCCCAGGGAAGGCGGGTAGGTAGATACTGCAAGTGACAAGGACAGTCTCAGGGTAGAAGGGCAGGGCGGTCACAGCAAGTGACGGGGACAGTGTCTTGACAGGCGGGTGGTCACGGCAAGTGACGGGGACAGTATCTTGACAGGCGGGTGGTCACGGCAAGTGACAACAAGGTAAGAGTCTCAGGGCAGGCAGGGGGTCACGGCAAGTGACGGCAGAGCCTCCAGGTAGGCTAGCAGGCAGGTAGTAGGTGAGCGCTCCCAGGTGAGCGAGTAAGAGTCTCTGGACAGGCAGGTGGTCACAGCAAGTGACGGATAAGCCTCCAGGTAGGCTAGCAGGCAGGTAGCAGGTGAGCGCTCCCAGGTGAGCGAGTAAGAGTCTCTGGACAGGCAGGTGGTCACAGCAAGTGACTGCTAAGCCTCCAGGTAGGCTAGCAGGCAGGTAGCAGGAGAGCGCTCCCAGGTGAGCGGGTGAGAGTCTCTGGACAGGCAGGTGGTCACAGCAAGTGACGGCTAAGCCTCCAGGTAGGCTAGCAGGCGGGTAGCAGGTGAGCGCTCCCAGGTGAGCGCTCCCAGGTGAGCGGGTAAGAGTCTCTGGACAGGCAGGCAGGTATCTGGCAGGTAGTTCCTGGTCCGCAGGCGGACTGATCCATAGACAGACTGGCAGGTGCTGGTAGGCAGACTGTCGGACCACAGGATTGCAAGCAGGTACACAGAAATCAGGCAGATATCAGACAGGTATCAGGCAGGTATCAGGCAACGGGACCTGAGGGCTGAAGCAGAGTTGAAAGGCTTTGCAACAACAAAGCTCGGGCACCTCCATTTTGGAGGAGGTGCCTTATATATGGTGAGGTCCTCCGGCCATTGGCCGGGGACTCCTTAGGACTGCGCGCGCGGCCCCTTTAAGAGAGAGGGAGCGCGCGCGCGCCCTAAGCACATTGACCAGGAAGCAGCGTGCGCTGCCAGCAGAGCGGGAGGAAGACGCCGGGCACAGAGTGGAGAGGTGAGGGGAACGGCGTCCCTGCCTAGCAGGAGGCAGGGACGCCGACGCTACAGTCGTCACGTGATTGTAGCAGCCATCACGTGATTGTGGCAGCCGTCATGTGATTGTGGCAGCCGTCACGTGCTGGTATAACACGCTGCAATTAGAAATGGGAATCGGCACAGAAGTCTCAATATAAAGTCAGTGCTGGTAGTAACACAAGAATCCAACAAGCCGAGCGTCCACACGTCGTCCAGCAGCCCAACATGGATGATGAGAAGCTGCGGGACGTCACATAATCCGCGATATTCAGGCAGAGAACACAAACCGCAATGTGCTGCCACTGACATCTTCATCAGCTCAGGAGGAGGCGACTCTGTGAGAACATCACCGTTTTGTTTTCCCCCCTGAATATTGTGGATTATTAGATGACTGATGTTCTGCTACTTTTTCTTTTTGAAGTTGTCTACACACATAATGGCTGCAGAGGACTGAGAGAAAGTCCACAGGGAACAAAACAGAAGTCGGGAACAGAAGGGGAGACGAGGGCTGAGCCACTTACACAGACAGAAAGCTGAGGAGGACATGTTATTACTCCAGGATCTGCTCCATTCATTCCCTATGTGGCATCCAAGCGCTGAGCTCGGCTTTTTCCAGAGCCCCATAGAGAATGAATGGAGCTGCAGTTGTTCCCTGACTTTCCGTTCCTTCCCGATCAGACGATGGTTCGCAGTGGTCAGACCCCACGATCAGTAAGTGATCACTGAGCCTGTGGATAAGTGATAACTAAAGTTGACAAATCCCCAGGCCCGGATGGGATACATCCGCGAGTACTGCAGGAATTAAGTAACGTCATAGATAGACCATTATTTTTAATCTTTAAAGATTCCATAATAACAGAGTCTGTACCACAGGACTGGCGTATAGCAAATGTGGTGCCAATATTCAAAAAGGGGACAAAAACCGAACTTGGAAATTATAGGCCGGTAAGCTTAACCTCTACTGTGGGTAAAATCCTGGAGTGTTTCCTAAGAGATGCTATAATAGAGTATCTGAAGAAGAATAACCTCATGACCCAATATCAACATGGGTTTACAAGGGACCGTTCCTGTCAGACTAATCTGATCAGTTTTTATGAGGAGGCAAGTTCTGGACTGGACCAAGGAAATGTAGTGGATGTTGTGTATATGGACTTTTCAAAAGCTTTTGATACGGTTCCACACAAAAGGTTGATACATAAAATGAGAACAATGGGGATAGGGGAAAATATATGTATGTGGGTTAAGAATTGGCTCAGTGATAGGAAACAAAGGGTGGTTATTAATGGAAAACACTCAGACTGGGTCTCATTTAACAGTGGGGTACCACAGGGGTCAGTATTGGGCCCCCTTCTTTTTAACATATTTATTAATGACCTTGTAGGGGGCATACAGAGTAATATTTCAATATTTGCAAATGACACTAAACTCTGCAGGGTAATCAATACAGAGGAGGACAATTTTATATTACAGGAGGATCTATGTAAACTAGAAGCTTGGGCTGATAAATGGCAAATGAGCTTTAATGGGGATAAATGTAAGGTAATGCACTTGGGCAGATGAAATAAAATGTATAATTATATGCTTAATTGTAAAACACTGGATAAATCTGTCACTGAAAAAGACCTGGGTGTATTGGTGGACGACAAGCTCATGTTTAGTGGCCAGTGTCAGGCAGCTGCTGCAAAGGCAAATAAAATAATGGGATGCGTTAAAAGAGGCATAGATGCTCATGAGGAGAAGATAATTTTACCTCTATACAAGTCACTAGTGCAACCACACTTAGAATACTGTGTACAGTTCTGGTCTCCGGTATATAAGAAAGACATAGCTGAACTAGAGCGGGTGCAGAGAAGAGTGACCAAGGTTATTAGAGGACTGGTGGGTCTGCAATACCAAGACAGGTTATTACTCTTGGGGTTATTTACTGTGGAAAAAAGAAGGCTTAGGGGTGATCTTATTACTATGTACAAGTATATGAGGCGGATGTCAAAGCCGGCTGCAGCCGGGGGTCACGTGATGCCTGTGAGCGGCCAGTGATAGCGCCACTCACAGGCATTATCTGCAACGGAAGGTAATTACAAAAATCCTTAGGGGCCCCGGGGAGACACATTGGGGGGGGGGGTAATATAAAGTACTGGACAAGCCCTTTAATCTCGGACAGCACCATGATGCCATCCGTGGGCTGTCTATGTTTTTCATGGACCCATAGACTTGTATAGGTCTTTTTCATCTGTGATATTGGAAGAAAAAACAGACATGTCTCCGTGAGTTTTGCACAGACACATAGTCCATGAAAATACACAGGCATGTGAATAGCATTAGCATTAACACGTACATGTGGATACGGATGTCTGAATGAGGCCTCAATGAGAGCTTGATATTTTAAGAATATCTCTTTAAAGCCATGATCCTCTAGTTACAAGGATGTATCTCATGTCCTTGGCTACTGACCTGCAGGTTAGGAAATTTTGTGACTGGGAAAGAAGATCTACAAGATTTCAACATTACTCAGGACAGAGAATATCTTCAAGAAGTATCTTCTAGTGGACCATTGGTTACATCAGGAACTGTGCAATTCTTAAATCCATGTACCCATCTTATTTTATTATTGGCATTTTGATTTCACCATTCTTATGTTTCTCTGTACAGTGGCACTGCCAGCGATGCCAGCGACCCAGATGGGCAGGAAAAAACTGAAATGGTTTAGGTTCACATACCCATTCAGTCTCCGGATATGTGGGAGTCCCTAAGGTCTGACACCCCCACCAATCCTGAAGTGATGGCATATCTTACCAATATGCCATCACTTTATACATTTTTCTCCTGCACAGTTATTGAAAATTTTTTGCCAAGGTTCAACCTTCACAGTTTATAAGTGATTGCTGTTATCCAGACTGTGGGGCACCGTGTGATCAGATCAGCATCAGGGACACGTCAACCATCCATATTCTATTTCTGTTACAAGCCTATAGTGACCATACACAGAGCACATATTCTCTCACATCAGTTCCTTCCTCTCCTTCTCGCGGTTGCACAGAAAGTTTCCATACTGACAGGAGTATATATGGTGTTGTATGTGGACCAAGAATCTCTCATTAAATTCAAACGCACAAGGAAAGTGCTCCATGAGCTGCCAGACACATTCCAGGAACTGGTCTATCACTGGGGACACCTCCTTGGGATCCCCATCTAAATTTCCATACCTTAAAAAAAAAAAAATTATGCTGAAGCAATGCAATTGGGGTATATGCATGCAACATCTTTTTCAGGTGGACTGCGCTCCCAAAACCGCCTGAGACTGGGAATGGCACAGAAAAACTACAGTAAGTATATTATATTAGAATGTATGGTGTTTTTTTTTTGTCTCTTTTGCCGAGAGGAGGAGAGCTGATGGAAGATTTGGAAAGTGACACAGCTAAACTCAGCTGTGCTGACCCTAGCCCCACACTGACTGCTGGGCCCATATCTGAAATATGTTGATTGATGGGATTTGAATACAGTTGATATTCTAATCATGCAGGAGGTTAGACCAGGAGATCCGGGCTTTCATTATAACCCACACACTGAGAAACCTGCTGTAAGATATGGTGTGGACGTGTTCTTTTTCTAGCATCTTGCTGCCTGTTTATAATTGGACAGCATCGTACAAGGAGAAGTACATGCCCCACAGTGAAAGCTCTCTGATAACACCCACTTGGATGTAACGAAAATTAACTCATTAGGTGACAAATACTTTGATTGTTAATATCCCTGCAACAGAGATGCAAAATAAAAAAAGAACTAACAAATTTTTTTTTTCTGCTCTGAAGCTACAACGTGTTTTCAGTTCAGCATGAAAAATTTGGTGAAAGGCCCTCTGTAAATAAGTGACTCTGTTTGACTTTTCCAACATATGTGCAGTGACCAGGGTTACCTGTGATTAAATTTGTGTCCAAATGAAATCCAGTATTTTTCAATTAACACCTAATTGGGAAAAATAAAAGTTACACTATGCAAAAAATATCAACTCCGTAAATCTCCACCAATGAAGATACCAGTATCTAGGAATGTTTTCATGTGTTTTAACCAGCCAGAGGAATCAAGACCCCAAAGAAATTCACCCATAGAAGGAGATCGGAGCTCACAAACTGCAATCATCAACAGAACAATAAGCTCACTATAGCAACAGATTCTGTATGTGAAGTATTTCTGCTCCAAGACTTGAGATAGAGAATATATATATATATATATATATATATATATATATATATATATATATATACAGTCATGGCCAAAAGTATTGAGAATGACACCAAAATTATATTTTTACATGATCTGCTGGCCTCTAGTTTTTATTAGTGTTTGTCTGATGTTTATATCACATACAGAAATATAATTGCTGTAGCATCGGCGTCTCTGCCCCGTTCTAGGCAGAGACGGCGTCCCTCTCACCTCCCCGCTCCTGGCGCGGCGTCCT
Organism: Phyllobates terribilis; assembly: GCF_046119375.1. NCBI lineage: Eukaryota > Metazoa > Chordata > Amphibia > Anura > Dendrobatidae > Phyllobates > Phyllobates terribilis. The sequence continues at coordinate 2,198,181 of NW_027362829.1, forward strand.
CCAGCGCTGCTCTCCCCGCTGCTTCCGGCGCGCGCTCCTTCCCCGGCAGTGTGCTTAGGGCGCGCGCGCGCTCCCCCTCTCTTAAAGGGACCGCGCGCGCCGTCCTAAGGAGTCCCCGGCCAATTGCCGGAGGACCTCCCATATAAAGGGCACCTCCTCCAAAATGGAGGTGCCCGAGCAATGTTGTTTGCACCTGTGTCTCACCTGTGCTTCAGCCCTCAGGTCCCGTTGTCAGTTACCTGCCAGTTACCTGCCAGATTCCTGCCAGCTTGCTGCCTTTGTCCTGCCTGATATCCAGTCACCTGCCTGCTAGCCTGAGGTCCGACGGTCTGCCTTCCAACTCCTGTCAGTCTGTCTATGGACCAGCTTGCCCGCTCACCTGGGAGCGCACACCTGTTACCTGCCTGCTAGCCTACCTGAAGGCTCCGCCGTCACGTGCTGTGACCATCTGCCTTTCCCGAGACTCCTGCCCGCTCACCTGGGAGCGCCCACCTGTTACCTGCCTGCTAGCCTACCTGGAGGCTTCGCCGTCACGTGCTGTGACCACCTACCATTCCAGAGACTCTCGCTTGCTCACCTGGGAGCACACATCTACCATCTGCCTGCTAGCCTACCCGGAGGCTCTGCCATCACAGGTCGTACCTACCCTTTACCCAGAGACTGCCCCGGTCACTTGCCGTAACTCCAGCCCGTCCACTCAGAAACTGTCCCGGTCACCTGCTGTGACTGCCTGCCCGTCATCCCTGATTGCCACCCGCTCCCTTACAAGGACCGCCCCCTTGTATAGTAGCTCAGAGGTTCCGCCTCCCAGACCCGTTACAGTTTGCTCGGGCCATGGAACCCGGTGGCACCCAAGCTCCCTCGCTCTCGGACCTGTGTCATGAACTGTCCCGCCAGAGGTCCCAACAGGAGTCCATCCTGGGTCACCTGCGGAATGTCAATTCTCGCCTGGACACTCTGACTGCTCCGCCAGCAACCTCCGCCAGCGCCATGATTCGCAATCCGACAGCTCCGCTGTCCACCAACACTATGGTATCCTACCCCGGACCCCGGCTTTCTGCACCTCCTCGCTTCGGAGGCGACTCCGTTCAGGCTCGGGGCTTCATAAATCAGTGCACCCTGCACTTTGAACTCCTGTCCCACCAGTTTAACTCCGACCGGGCCAAAATTGCCTTCATCATGTCCCATCTCACCGGAGAGGCTCTGGCCTGGCTAAATCCTCTATGGGAGAGAGGAGACCCCCTGGTGTCCAACTTGCCTGCCTTTCTCACGGCCTTCCGGAAAGTCTTCGACGAACCCGGACGGAAGACCTCATCCGCATCGTCACTGCTACGCCTCCGTCAGGGAAGCCTCACCGTGGGCCAATATGCCATACGGTTCCGTACCCTTGCCTCGGAGCTGGCCTGGGATAATGACGCTCTGGTTTCAGTCTTCTGGGAGGGTCTGTCCGGCCGTATTAAAGATGAACTTGCCGGTCGGGACATCCCTACCACCCTCGATGACCTGATAGCTCTTGCCACCCGGATTGACCTGCGGTTCCAGGAGCGTGCCAAAGAGGTCACCCGTGAGAGGAGGTTTCCACGCCTAGCTCCTACTTTTCAGCAACCCGTCACTCCCTCCGTCTCTCCTAAGCCTATGCAGGTCGACCAGACCAAGATGGTCGGTTCTCGCCAAGAATCTCGCCGAGCCGAGGGAAGCTGTTTCTATTGTGGCAGTAAGAAGCACTTCATCCGTTCCTGCCCGGAAAAGCCGGGAAACGCCAGTGTCTAGGACCACTCGGAGAGGTCGTCCTAGACAAAAGTAAGTCCTCTCCGTCTCTAACCTTACCGGTCTCTATTGCTTGGGGAGAAAACCGTCTCTTCGAACTCGCCCATCTGGATTCTGGAGCTGCTGGAAACCTCATCGCCCAGTCTCTGGTAGAGAGATACCATATTCCCACCAAGTCCCTGGCGGAGCCATTGTCAGTTGCTTCCGTGGATGGAAGACTTCTCTCGGAGACCATCCTGCTCGTCACCGAACCTATAACCCTACAGGTGGGAATGCTGCACTCTGAGGAGATCTCATTCCATGTGCTGTCCGGACTTTCTCACTCCTTGTTGCTAGGTCTACCTTGGCTCCAGACACATGAACCCGTATTGAACTGGCGGTCCGGTGAAGTACTCCGATGGGGTCCTGACTGCCATAGGACCTGCCTGGTTCCGGTCCGTCCACTTTGCCCTCAGCCTACTCCAGCTAACTTACCTGGTCTCCCGGCTCCCTACTGGCCCTATGCGGACGTCTTCGGTAAGAAGGAAGCTGAGACGTTGCCGCCCCATAGGCCATACGATTGCCCGATCGACCTGGTACCTGGCACCACTCCTCCCCGTGGGCGTATCTACCCGTTATCTGCAGCCGAGACCCGAGCCATGTCTGAGTACATTGAAGAGAATCTGGCTAGGGGATTTATCCGAAAATCTACCTCCCCGGCTGGAGCCGGATTCTTCTTTGTCAAAAAGAAAGACGGCTCGCTACGTCCCTGTATTGACTACAGAGGACTCAATCTCATTACGGTAAAAAACAAATATCCCCTGCCACTCATCTCCGAATTGTTTGACCGGCTCAAGGGCGCCAGGATCTTCTCCAAGCTGGATCTTCGAGGAGCGTATAATCTGGTCCGTATCCGTCAAGGAGACGAGTGGAAGACGGCATTCAATACCCGGGACGGTCACTACGAGTACCTTGTGATGCCCTTCGGTCTCTGCAATGCTCCCGCGGTCTTTCAGGAACTAGTCAATGACATCTTCCGTGACCTCCTGTACTCCTGCGTAGTGGTATACCTGGACGATATCTTTGTCTTCTCTCCGGATCTCCCCACACACCGGAGGGATGTTCGTCAGGTCCTGCTTAGGCTTCGGCAGAACCACCTTTACGCCAAATACGAGAAGTGCCTCTTCGATCAGACCTCCCTTCCGTTCTTGGGCTATGTCATCTCCCAAACAGGTCTGCAAATGGATCCCGAGAAGCTCTCTTCCGTTCTAAAATGGCCTCGTCCTGAAGGTTTGAAGGCGATACAGCGATTCCTGGGCTTCGCTAATTATTATCGTCTTTTCATCCCACACTTCTCGTCTCGGACTGCTCCCATATCTGCACTTACCCGTAAGGGGGCTAACCCCAGGATATGGTCGCCTGAAGCCGAGGAGGCCTTCCTTTCCCTAAAGAAAGCCTTCGCCTCTGCTCCCGTCCTGCACCGTCCGGACTGTAATAAACAATTCTACCTGGAGGTTGATGCTTCCTCCTCCGGAGCCGGAGCGGTGCTCACCCAGAAGTCTTCTACTGGGAGAATGGTAACGTGCGGCTTCTTCTCCAAAATCTTCTCCTCGTCGGAGCGCAACTACTCCATTGGAGACCGGGAATTGCTAGCCATCAAATTGGCACTAGGAGAGTGGCGCTATCTGCTTGAAGGGGCTCTCTACCCGGTAATTATCTACACGGATCACAAAAACCTGGCATATCTCCAAAATGCCCAGAGGCTCAATCCTCGCCAGGCCCGGTGGTCGTTGTTTTTTGCCCGCTTCGACTTCACTCTTCATTTCCGTCCGGCGGACAAGAACGTCAAAGCTGATGCCTTGTCTCGGTCTTTCCTGTCCTCCGATCAAGAGGAGGAACCTACGCACATCATCGACTCCTCCAAGGTGATGAATGTGGCTCCCTTGGATCTAACTCGTCTTCCACCCGGTAAGACGTTCATAGCTGTGCCAGATCGGGAGAGGGTTCTTCGCTGGGGACATTCTTCTAAACTAGCTGGCCATGCTGGCCAAAAAAAGACCTTTCAACTTATTGCCCGGCATTACTGGTGGCCTACCCTACGTAAGGACGTGGTAGACTTCGTCGCGGCCTGTTCATCCTGTGCTCGTAACAAAGTTCCCCGACATCTACCTGCCGGCCATCTCCTGCCCCTTCCCGTACCTGCTGCTCCTTGGCAACACATCGCTATGGACTTTATCACCGACCTTCCAGTTTCTGCCGGTTGTACCGTCATTTGGGTTGTCGCTGACCGTTTTTCTAAGATGGCCCACTTCATTCCCCTGCCTGGTCTTCCGTCTGCACCCGAGTTGGCTAAAGACTTTATCCGCCACATCTTCCGTCTCCATGGTCTGCCCCTCCACATCGTGTCGGATCGTGGGGTTCAGTTCACCTCTCGTTTCTGGAGAGCCACTTGTAAGCTGCTGGACATTACCCTGGATTTCTCCTCCGCTTACCACCCTCAGTCCAATGGTCAAGTGGAGCGGATCAATTAGATCTTGTCCAGCTACCTCCGGCACTTCGTGGATGCTCACCACTCGGACTGGGTGGATCTTCTACCGTGGGCCGAGTTCTCTTATAACAACCATGAGAGCGAGTCCTCTTCCAAATCCCCGTTCTTTATAGTTGGTGGCCAACATCCCCGGATTCCACTTCCTGTCTCCGTTTCTGTGGACAACCCTGCTGCGGAGTCTCTTGTCAGCGAATTTTCTACTATTTGGGAGAGCACCAGGTCCGCTCTTCTTCTCTCCTCTGAGCGGATGAAGAGATATGCTGATAAGAGACGTCTGGATCCGCCCCAATTCCGTCCGGGAGACAAGGTTTGGCTCTCATCCAAACATGTGCGGCTCAAAATACCCTCCTACAAGTTGGGTCCTCGATTCATCGGCCCCTTCGAAGTCCTCAGGCAAATTAACCCTGTGGCCTACAAATTAAAACTCCCGGCCACCCTACGGATCCCCAACTCCTTCCACGTATCTCTCCTCAAACCCGTTGTCTTTAACTCTTTTTCCAAAAATCCAGGTGCCCCTCCTGCTCCGGTTTCCGCTGATGACATCTTTGAGGTAGAGAGTATTCTGGCCTCCAAGAGGGTAAGAGGAAAAACCTTTTTTCTGGTAGATTGGAAGGGGTTTGGTCCTGAGAAGAGAACTTGGGAACCCAGGGAGAACATCAACGCCCCGCTTCTCCTTGAAAAATTTCTTTCTGGCCTAAAAAAGAGGGGGCCTAAAGGGGGGGGTACTGTAGCATCGGCGTCTCTGCCCCGTTCTAGGCAGAGACGCCGTCCCTCTCACCTCCCCGCTCCTGGCGCGGCGTCCTCCAGCGCTGCTCTCCCCGCTGCTTCCGGCGCGCGCTCCTTCCCCGGCAGTGTGCTTAGGGCGCGCGCGCACGCGCTCCCCCTCTCTTAAAGGGACCGCGCGCGCTGTCCTAAGGAGTCCCCGGCCAATTGCCGGAGGACCTCCCATATAAAGGGCACCTCCTCCAAAATGGAGGTGCCCGAGCAATGTTGTTTGCACCTGTGTCTCACCTGTGCTTCAGCCCTCAGGTCCCGTTGTCAGTTACCTGCCAGTTACCTGCCAGATTCCTGCCAGCTTGCTGCCTTTGTCCTGCCTGATATCCAGTCACCTGCCTGCTAGCCTGAGGTCCGACGGTCTGCCTTCCAACTCCTGTCAGTCTGTCTATGGACCAGCTTGCCCGCTCACCTGGGAGCGCACACCTGTTACCTGCCTGCTAGCCTACCTGGAGGCTCCGCCGTCACGTGCTGTGACCATCTGCCTTTCCCGAGACTCCTGCCCGCTCACCTGGGAGCGCCCACCTGTTACCTGCCTGCTAGCCTACCTGGAGGCTTCGCCGTCACGTGCTGTGACCACCTACCATTCCAGAGACTCTCGCTTGCTCACCTGGGAGCACACATCTACCATCTGCCTGCTAGCCTACCCGGAGGCTCTGCCATCACAGGTCGTACCTACCCTTTACCCAGAGACTGCCCCGGTCACTTGCCGTAACTCCAGCCCGTCCACTCAGAAACTGTCCCGGTCACCTGCTGTGAATGCCTGCCCGTCATCCCTGATTGCCACCCGCTCCCTTACAAGGACCGCCCCCTTGTATAGTAGCTCAGAGGTTCCGCCTCCCAGACCCGTTACAATTGCAATCATATTATGAGTACCAATAGGTTATATTGACAGTTAGAATGAGTTAATGCAGCAAGTCAATATTTGCAGTGTTGCCCCTTCTTCTTCAAGACCTCTGTAATTCTCCCTGGCATGCTCTCAATCAACTTTTGGACCAAATCCTGACTGATAGCAGTCCATTCTTGCATAATCAATGCTTGCATTTTGCCAGAATTTGTTGGTTTTTGTTTGTCCACCCGTCTCTTGATGATTGACCACAAGTTCTCAATGGGATTAAGATCTGGGGAGTTTCCAGGCCATGGACCCAAAATCTCTATGTTTTGTTCCATGAGCCATTTAGTTATCACCTTTGCTTTATGGCAAGGTGCTCCATCATGCTGGAAAAGGCATTGTTGGGCGCCAAACTGCTCTTGGACGGTTGGGAGAAGTTGCTCCTGGAGGACATTCTGGTACCATTCTTTATTCATGGCTGTGTTTTTAGGCAAGACTGTGAGTGAGCCGATTCCCTTTCCTGAGAAGCAACCCCACACATGAATGGTTTCAGGATGCTTTACAGTTGGCATGAGACAAGACTGGTGTTGCGCTCACCTCTTCTTCTCCGAATAAGCTGTTTTCCAGATGTCCCAAACAATCGAAAAGGGGATTCATCAGAGAAAATGACTTTGCCCCAGTCCTCAGCAGTCCACTCCCTGTACCTTTTGCAGAATATCAGTCGGTCCCTGATGTTTTTTCTGGAGAGAAGTGGCTTCTTTGCTGCCCTCCTTGAATCCAGCCCTTGCTCAAAGAGTCTCCGCCTCACAGTGCGTGCACAAGCACTCACACCAGCCTGCTGCCATTCCTGAGCAAGCTCGGCACTGCTGGTAGTCCGATCCCGCAGCTGAAACAGTTTTAAGATACGGTCCTGGCGCTTGCTGGTCTTTCTTGGGCGCCCTGGAGCCTTTTGACAACAATGGAAGCTCTCTCCTTGAAGTTCTTGATGATGCGATAGATTGTTGACTGAGGTGCAATCTTTGTAGCTGCGATACTCTTCCCTGTTAGGCCATTTTTGTGCAGTGCAATGATGGCTGCACGTGTTTCTTTAGAGATAACCATGGTTAACTGAAGAGAAACAATGATACCAAGAACCAGCCTCCTTTTAAAGTGTCCAGTGATGTCATTCTTGCTTAATCATGACTGATTGATCGCCAACCCTGTCCTCATCAACACCCACACCTGTGTTAATGGATCAATCACTAAAACGATGCTAGCTGCTCCTTTTAAGGCAGGACTGCAATGATGTTGAAATGTGTTTTGGGGGTTAAAGTTCATTTTCTGGGCAAATATTGACTTTGCAAGTACAGTAATTGCTGTTAAGCTGATCACTCTTTGACATTCAGGAGTATATGAAAATTGCCATTACAAAAAATGAAGCAGTAAACTTTGGAAAAATTACTATTTGTCTCATTCTCAATACTTTTGGCCATGACTGTATATATATATATATATATATATATATATATATATATATATATATATATATATATATACATATATGGTTGTGTAGGATACTCCAAGTGAGGATATGACTTAAAAATTGTACAATGAAAATGTAAAATTCTGTATTATTTATTATATTGGGGTTGGTCACTTTATATAAAAAAAATTCCAAAAGGGTGATAAAATGTAATGTTTGGCACATACAACTATAGATTACTTCCCCGGAGTTTGCCTTCTTCCTAAGGTGCGCCTGGAGGCCATGTTTCTCCCCAGGTAAGTTATACACCTCTACCCATCTACGTGATGTACAAGAAAACATGATTCATCAGACCAGAACCCTTTCTTCTATTACTCTATGGTTCAGTTCTGATGCCCATATACCCTTGTAGGTGCTTTTGGCTGTAACCGGGTCAGCATGACAATGACCAGTGTGCATCTCCATATGTAATAAGCTGCAATACTTTATCCTGACATCTTTTCTTCATAGCCAAAAGTTAATTTTTCAGCAATATGTGCCACATTATTTCTTCTGCAGCAGCGGACCAGCTGGGGCTACTGTACCTTTCGTTCCACACAAGTATCAATGAGCCTTGGGCGCCCATGACTCCGCCACCTGCTCACCGGATGTTCTACCCTGGTAGGCACTAACTATTGTATGCCAGGCACACCCCACAACACCTGCTGTTTTTGAGATCTTCTGACAACCCTCATGGGGACACCTCTGACAAGGAGAATATTGAGATCTCTAGACATCATGATTTGTCCATTGAAAATGGAGCTGTTTAGGGAATAGAGTGCACGGAACATAGGGAAAAAAAACAGTGGAGGGGGAAAGAAATAATTTGAGGTGCTCACCTGGAGGGATTGTGAGAGTCACAGCTCCTAAACCAGGAGTAATAGAACGCTAGCTGCCATCTATAAGAAATATCTTTTATGTATTCTTTTACCCTATGCACAAGATAAACATTCATGGAAAACTATAAATTGGCAGCAGCGTGTGCAATGTCCTCAAGGGCCAACATACAGACGCTGAAAGGAGATTTGCAAATAACATTTTTCGCTGTTGCCCGTTCCTGTGGCACCATTAATGTACTAGGCCTTAATGAGTTTGGTGACATAACGTCTTGTGATCGCTATTTTAACTCTCTAAGAACCAGGGAGTTTTTTATTTAAGCGCTTTTTGTGTTTATGGAGCTGACGTTTTTATTGATACCAATTTGGAGTACATAGAACGTTTTGCTAGCTTTGTATTGTATTTTTTTTGTTAAGTGAGGTGACAAAGAACCCACAATTTTGGCATTTTGATTTTTTTTTTCTGCAATGTTTACCGTAAAGGTTAATTACCATAATTCCATACTTTGATGCATCTGACTTTTACGGATGTGGCGATACCAAATGTTTTTTTTTCCGTTTCTTTGTTTTTAATAGGGAAAACGTGGGATAGTTAAAAATTATCTATTTTTTATATTTTGACTTTTTATTTTTTTTACATTTTTTTTGTACCCATTAGTGGACTTAAACATGTGATCCTTGGATTGCTTATATATACTGTAATACCACAGTATTGCGGTATTTACTGGAAATCATGGTTTCCTATGGCACTCAGTCTGCTGTAAAAAGTACTAAGATGGGCCTTAAAGGTAAAGGCATTTTGCCCATAGCGGTAGACCACGTGGCCACTATGGCGCTCATTAGCTGGGAAAGCCTGATGCTACAGGGCTTTCTTCTTCCGCATATCATTCTTTGAAAGATGGCCTTTGTTCCCCATCATTCAGCCTGTACGTCTGTGCTCGAAGTCTCAGCACTGCAGGTGCAATGACGTCACTAGATCGGGCCCTCTGTGTGGAGTTTTTTTTTATTTTGGCAACAAGAAAAGCGTATACTGTGAGATCCATCATACATGATGTGGGGCGGCCATCATACTGTGTGAGCGAACTGTTGGGGGCCATCATACTGTGTGAGCGAACTGTTGGGGGCCATCATACTGTGTGAGCGAACTGTGGAAGACATCATACTGTGTGTGTATATGTGTGGGGGGCTGTAAGAGCATCATACTGTGTGTGTGTGTGGGGGGGGAGTAGTGTAGGTGCATTATACTGGTGGGGTTTGCCATGGGGTCATCATGTTGTCCATGTAAGGACTACTGTGGGAGAAAATTATGACAGGAGATTCACTCCGAGGTATCGCACCGTGTGTGGAGGGCAGCATACTCTATGGGGTTTATTAAAATGGTATCAGTGTGTGCAAACAAGAGGAATCAGTAGCAGGGGCATTATTTCTGTGTCCAAGCCACAAAACATGTCCTCTCCCTGTATTTAAAAGTTGGAAAGTAGGCCCTTGTGTGACTGCATCAATATGTTTTAACCCTGCCTAGTCCATCAATATAGACTCTTGGTATGGGGCCCCATGATTTCTATGAACGCCTCTGCTTAAGCTGGCCCCCGGCTGCTGTGGTAACCCATCGATTAACAGCGCACATTCAAAATAGTTAACAGACACCATCAGCTTCTTGTGGAGTTCCTGAGCCTCCTCCACACACGCAGGCTCCTTCTCAGGATGTTCATTCACATCCTAATGCGGTGAGAGGTTACATATAAAAATAAAATCCTAAAATCTTGGAATTTTTGCTTTGCCCACTAATACTCCATTTACACAGACAGATTAGTGGCAGTAAACTACCACTAACTGGTAACTATTTACTGATTGTCGGAGGTTTAGAAGCCTGTTTACACAGGAAAACCATGCTAAATGATGTGCGTTGAACGTTCAGAAGGCGTAAGCTTACCATTGTTCTTGGCAGTGCAAGTCCTGTTTATACAGGATGATGCGCCGCCAAGAAGAATGATTTTTAATGATTTAAAAATAATTTCACCCTACGAACAAGCATTTCAGCAGCAGAAGGGAAGGAAGGGAGACACAGATCCATTACTAGTGGGTTGGCGGAGCCCCACAGGATAGTTCACCTCAGATTTAGAAAAAGTGACAACCGGCCCCTCCAGCTTAGGCTCCTCCTACTCCCATGTTCTCCAGTCTAAAATTTGAGGTCGCAGAGGATAGTCGCTGCCTTTGCAGCTCCTCAGAAGAATTTTTTATTTTTACCAGGAGACCTGGACCCCCCGTGGTCTAGAGGTCTCAGCGCTGCTGGGACCCCTGGCTGATCTGCGTACCCCCTAAGGAGGTCCCCGCAGAAGCCTGCCGGCCCCGGGGGATACAGGGCGCTCCCTGGTGGAGATGCACACTGCATCTAGGGGTCCCTGCAAGCTCCGCCGTGGGGGGGAGCGAAGGGCCATGGCGCCACACATCCCTGGGGGTCCCTGTGGCGCTCAGCTGGGTAAGTGCCCTGTGTGTCTGTTACTGTCTTATGGTGACTGCACCTTTTGTCTTTTCAGGCAGAGGTGTAATCCTGGAGAATGCACATCACCGCTGCTGTTAGCAGGGGAGCGGGTCAGAGGAGCGCGGGCTCCGTTAGTGTAACGGGGGGCGTGGCTTATGTTCTTGGCTGCCTGCCATCGCCTGTGCAGACAGGAAGCGCCTGGAAAGCGCGCGCTGGGCAGTCCCCGCCCCCCTCCTGCCTTCCTTCTCTTCGGCTCTGCAAACGGCCATTGCCTCACGGAGCTCAGCGCTGTCCTCTCCCTCCCCCCTGCTCTCCGCTCTCACACACAGGCTCCAGGAAGCTGGTGAGTCATCTGTTTGTCTCATCTCTACAGCACAGAGCGCTGCTGTCTTCTCTGCTGCATGCACACCTTAGTCCTTTTAAGGCAAGGTGCATTGCGTGTTCAGCAGCATTAACTCCTTCTGGCCATCATCAGAAAACCTTTTTTCTGCAGTGCTGGGGTAGCTTTTCTCCCTCTAAGGAGAAGCTTTAACCCTTCAGTGCTTGGTAAATTGTTTTGTGGGAACAGGCTGTGATAGCAGGATCTCACTTCCCCGGTTACTGTGCTCTTGTAAGGGGTTATTACTGCTCTTTCCGCGACGCTCGCTACTGAGTAGGGGGCATGTCGGATCAGGGTCCAGGCGGCGCGGACCTCTCTCCCGGCCCGCTTCAGGATCGGTCACGCGTATCTGATATGCCGGGGTTGACGGCGTCAGGTTCGTCTCTGGTCAGGGGCCTCAGTGATGTTAAAGCGCTCACTCGCTCCATTGACAGTCTGTCTGACCTCCTGGGTCACTGGGTATCAGCTAAGTCCCTACCGGCGCGGGGCAAGAAGCGGCACAGGCCTGTGGTGGCGCTGTCTCCTCCTCGCAGCGCATCAGAGGCTTCGGATTCACCGACAAGCTCTGCTGGTGAGATCTCCGATTCTGATGAAGAGGATGGGCAGGGTCGCTCGGCTTCGCTTTCAGGCCGCGTGGATGCTCTTATTGGAGCCATGCGGGAAGTGTCAGGAGTCGCGTCGGGCTCGTTCGACACTGCCGGCGCACGATGAACTTAACGAGGCGGTGGAGAAAGAACGCCTGTGTCCGGAAAAACGCTTCCAAGGGATGCGGTTTTTGGATGCCCTGTATCCCTGCTCCACAGAGATGAACGCTAATTGGGTCCCCTCTCCTGAAGTGGACGTGCCATTGTCTCAGCTGAGCAAATCTTCTTTGCTTCCGGTTAAAGGGAAGGCGAGTCTACAGGATCCGCTGGACAGAAGGACGGAGTTAGCGGCGAAGTCCATCTACGAGGCCGCGGGTCATGGATTCCGAGCGGCCTTGGGGGCCAAGTGGGGACAGCCTGTACATCTAGTGCACTAGTTAGGCGTTGGGCCAGATGGTGATGCTGAGCAGTGTCTGCCCCAGCTGGACCAGAATGGGAGACCACAGAATCCACAGATGATTCTGACCCAATTTCATGCCCAGCACATGCCTGACACCTAACATTATACTGGTGAGGCTTCCCTGAGATGGTTGGATCAGCTGCGCTCGGCATGGCAAGATGGGACTCCGCTGTCTGACGTGGAAAACGCTCTTCCAGCTGTTGGAAGAGGCGGCCCGATATAGCAGAGACTGGATACTACTTCGGTTCTGACCAGGGCTCAAGCCTCGGCCGTCACAGTCAGGAGAGCACTGTGGCTCAAACAGTGGACTGGAGACGCAGTATCCAAACAAGGTTTGCTTACTCTGGCGTACAAGGGCGGTCAGCTTTTTGGTTCGGACCTCACGGAGCTGATTGCTAAGGCCAAGGATGTGGCTTTGCCACAGCGGAAAGCAGCAGCTTCTACACGTCTGACAGGTCAAGTGCCGGTAGTGGTCGTCGGTCCTTTCGACCCAGGGGACGATTCGATCAGCCCTCTTGGAGATCGGGTCGTCCCTCGTCTTCCGGTAAGAAGTCCACCCAGAAATCCCGTACTCCCTGGAAACAGCATTTCCGTCGGGACAAAAGGGAGCTTGACAAAAAGCCCGCTAAGGCGGACTGACGCCAGGATCCCTCTCGAGGGCTCTCGGGTGGGAGGTCGGCTGCTACAATTCCGGTCGGTTTGGGCGTCCCACGTATCGGACACCTGGGTGACGAGGGTTGTGTCAGCGGGCTATTTCATAGAGTTTCACTCCCTACCCCCGGACAGGTTTCGTCAGTCTCGCATCCCGTCCTTGCCCAAGCTGGCTGCCGCTCTGCTGCGGGAGGTCGACTCTCTTCTGCAGCAGGGTGTAGTGGTTCCGGTTCCGCCAGAGGACCGGGGAAGGGGTTTTTTACTCCAACCTTTATGTGGTCCCCAAAAAAGGAGGACAAGTTTCGTCCCATTCTGGACCTCAAGGATTTGAATCTTCATGTCCGAATCCGGAAATTCCGTATGGAGTCTCTTCGCTCCGTCGTGGCGGCCTTGTCGCAGTACGATTTTTTGGTGTCGATCGGCATCCGCGACGCCTATTTGCATGTCCCTGTCGGCAGGGCTCACCAGCGCTTCCTGCGTTTCGCCGTAGGGCAGGCCCATTACCAATTTGTGGCCCTACCATTCGGGTTGGTCTCTGCGCCCAGGGTTTTTACAAAGGTTCTGGCGCCGCTCATGACGCTCCTTCGAAAGCAAGGAGTTACGATTCTCCCCTACCTGGACGACCTGTTAATTGTGGCACCCACAGCGGAGGAGGCAGTGACAGCTCGCGATCTCTCCCTTCAGCACCTGGAGGACTTCGGGTGGCTGGTCAATTGGAAGAAGTCGTCATTGGAGCCGTCGCAGTCAATCCTGTTCTTGGGGATGCATTTCGACACCGTACGGGCAGTGGTGTCCCTCCCTCCGGACAAACAAGCGAACCTTCGTCACCACGTCCAGGCTATGAGGTCGGTGAGGGTGATGTCCCTTCGGAAGTGCATGCGCCTTCTGGGTCTGATGGTGGCGGCAATGGAAGCGGTGCCGTTTGCACAATTTCATTCCCGGGATCTCCAAGATCTTATTCTGACCCGTTGGGACCGATCGCCGACTTCGCTGGATCGCTGTGTCGTCATCTCCCGCAGGGTGCGAGAGTCTCTTGGATGGTGGTTACGTCTGGAGGCTCTATCCCTGGGGAAATCCCTTCTTCTCCCACGGTGGTCGGTGATTACTACCGATGCCAGCCTGACTGGCTGGGGGGGGGTTTGGAACGACCTCTGGGTTCAGGGGGTCTGGTCGTCAGAGGAGTTGTCTCTGCCAATCAACATTCTGGAGTTGAGAGCAATATTTCTCTGCCTCCGACATTGGACGGTCCCTTTGAGCGGTCTGCCGGTCTGGATTCAGACGGACAATGCGACAGGCGGTCGAGGAGTTCCAGACTCATGATGGAGGTCTCCCGGATGCTGGTTTGGGCCGAGTCCAGGGTTCCAGTCATCTCCGCGTTTCACATCCCGGGTGTGCTGAATATCTCGGCGGACTTCCTCAGTCGCGAGCGGGTAGATCCCAGAGAATGGAGTCTTCATCCGGAGGTTTTTACTCTGCTGTGCTCCCGTTGGGGGACTCCCCAAGTGGACTTGATGGCATCCAGGCTGAACGCCAGGATTCCGACATTCATGTCCAGGTACAGGGACCCGGAGGCTGTGGCGGTAGATGCTCTAGTGGCCCCGTGGGACCAGTTCGAGCTGATCTATGTGTTTCCGCCGGTATCCTTACTTCCTCTGGTGATCAGGCGGATCAATCTCGAACGGGTATCGGCGATTTTGGTGGCGCCGGATTGGCCGCGGAGGGTGTGGTATTCAACGCTGGTGTCTCTTCTGGCGGCGCCTCCAGGGCCCGGACCTGTTAACCCAAGGGCCCATTCGTCATCCGGACCTGAAGTCACTTCGTTTGACGGCGTGGCTCTTGAGACCAAAATCTTGACCCGTCGTGGGTTTTCGGCCGAGGTCATTGCCACCTTGCGGGCGGCCAGAGGTCCAGCTACGACTAGGATTTATCACAGAACTTGGGAGGCCTTCTATTCATGGTGTTCTGGATCGTCAAGGAACCCGAGGGTTTTTTCCATTCCCAACTTCTTGGCCTTTCTGCAATGTGGTCTGGTCAAGGGTCTAGCAGTTAGTACCTTGCGGGGTCAGGTCTCTGCACTATCCGGGCTTTTTCGGAAGGCTATTGCCTCACGCAGGGATGTGCGTTCATTTTTTCGCGGGGTTGCACGTCAGTTTACGCCTCGGAGGGCGGTTGTGGCTCCTTGGCGGCTCAATTTAGTTTTGGAGGCTCTTCAGCATGGGCCATTTGAGCCTATGGATTCAGCTACGCTTTACTTGCTTTCTTGGAAGGTGGCCTTCCTGGTGGCGGTCACCTCTTTAAGAAGGGTTACGGAGTTGGCGGCACTGTCTTGCTCGCCCCCTTTTCTGGAATTCCACCCGGATCGTGTGGCGCTTCGTACCCATGGAGATTTTTTACCTAAAGTGGTGTCGCGTTTTCCACCTCAATCAGGACATCGTGTTGCCTTCCCTCTGTCCGAAACCAAAGAGTCCGAAGGAGCGGGCCTTGCACTCGTTGGATTTGGTGCGGGCATTGAAGTTCTATCTTTCAATCACGCAAGGGTTTCGAAAATCGGATTCTCTGTTTGTGATTCCTGCTGGTCGTCGCCGTGGTCAGCGGGCTTCCAAGGACACTATAGCTCGGTGGATATGTTCGGCTATCCTGGAGGCGTACCGGCTCAAGGGCGAGCCTTGTCCGGTTAAGGTTCAAGCTCATTCCACGAGAGCTGTTGGTTCGTCGTGGGCTTTTCGTCAGGGGGCTTCGGCAGCGCAGCTCTGCCGGGCGGCAACCTGGTGCTCCGTTCACACTTTTACTAAATTTTATAAAGTGGACGTGAGTGCTTCCGCCAATGAGGCCTTGGGACGCAGGGTCCTGCAGGCGGCGGTGGTTTAGGTTATCTCTTTATTTTTTGTTCGGTGCTTGTTGCGCGCTTGCCTAAGTTGTTGGGGTGTTGGCGATTCTGCCACTGTTTCCCACCCTTGAGTTTTGGACTGCTTTGGGACGTCCCACTAGTAATGGATCTGTGTCTCCCTTCCTTCCCTTCTGCTGCTGAAAGACGGATTTTGGTAAGACCTTACCTGTAAAATCCTTTTCAGCGAAGGAAGGAAGGGAGACACAGCACCCTCCCATGGCAGAAGTGTATTATGGTTTTTCTAGATGCGGCGCGACTCCCTCCTGATGGCGTTCATCTGGTCTGGGGTTGGCGCACTAGGGCTCTGTTCCAGCATTGCCAGCTCATCGCAGTTGTCAGGTCCAGTAAGTAGTGCCTGGGACTGTGTGTTTTCATGCTGTTATATACATAACCTGTTCTCTCACATTTCTGAATTTTCAGAAGGGGTTGTGTTGTTCCCCTGGTGTTGTCTGCTCTTCCTTAGCTTGTGTACGGACTGGAGAACATGGGAGTAGGAGGAGCCTAAGCTGGAGGGGCCGGATGTCACTTTTTCTAAATCTGAGGTGAACTATCCTGTGGGGCTCCGCCTACCCCCACTAGTAATGGATCTGTGTCTCCCTTCCTTCCTTCGCTGAAAAGGATTTTACAGGTAAGGTCTTACCAAAATCCGTCTTTTTCTCGTTTTACCCTATAGCCTATTTACACTCCACTTCTCAGCAGCTCTCGTTTATAATCTTTCAGTGTAAATGCATATTAAGTCTCAGCATTGGCTTACCCTGCCTGTTCTGTAGAGATTCTCAGCAGCCATCTTATTATCATCACAGACAGGATTAAAATAAAAGGTAACATCTTGTCATATAGATAATACAGGATCCACCATTCACAAAAGGTGACCTTCTCCGCCCTCTCTGCACAATGACCTCTGCACAGGTCAGAGAGCATGCCTATAACCCAGTGAACATCCACAGTCTAAAGTGGTCCATATATCCACTGTAAGGCTTATCAGCTCAGGTAATATTGCCGCCTGATCATTTACAGAGAATACAATTAGAAAAATCTTGACAATCAGAAATTAAAAACCTATTGATAAAAAAGAATATAAATGTCTGGTTTTAATAATTACAGAAATTTCTAGCTGATATATTCCTTAACATAATCAACACTCGTATAAGACGTAGATAGTACTCGGACCTCACAAGTGACCGCGGTCAGATAGTATTTAATCTAAATCACAATTAGTCAGGAAGCAGGAAACCACTAGAATAAAATTCCGCAAGTACAACAAACGTGATTGTATATTATCATTAGGCTATATTCAGTAGCTTTACCGAGAATTCTATAATAAAGGCTCAGTGGTCAATGTTCTCGTGTATAAAACATTCACATAACATTAAAATAAGTAACAATGCAGAACACTGACGTGGTAAATCTAAAGCTTCCTCCTAAAAGGAAAACCCCACGCGGGGAGAGGACCACATCTGAAGACTCGACAATGACACATTATGATGGAATGATCATCTCGGAGCTTCTCCTGCTGAGCCTTCACCTCTTTCCAGGACATCGAGGAAAAAAAGAAAATACCTGACTATTCAAGGAACCATTCCTGAATAATTCTTAGTATTCTGGGATATTTGGCTGCATCCGTTCTTTATGGAAATAAGGATCTACAAAAGCCAAACTGTTGTAAAATGCAGCAAATGTTCTATTGTGTGGTATACTGGGATCTACGGGGGCTTCAAACTCTGGGGTGACCATTATAAAGCAGCACAGAGCCCATTGTATAAACTCTACTGGTATATTTAGCTGTATTAGAACCAAAATATCTAACTGAAGGCCCACCATACATATTAGACTAATGTTGACCTATCCCACCGATATTGACAGATTCAGCTGAAACTCAAATGTGTATGGGGGCCCAGACAACTGATTGTTGGGGAAGTTAAAGGGGTATTCCTACCTCCAAGATCCTATCCCAATATGTAGTAGGTGTAATAATAATATTAGCAAATACCTCCAATTAGAAATGTAGTATAGTCCTTCTGATTAGCAATGTTGCTTACCCCATGTGCAAGGCATTGCAGTAGCTTAGGCATCCATGGTTACGACCACACATAGTTACGCTTAGTGGTCGTAACAATGAATACCTAAGCTACTGCAATGCCCTGCACATGGGGTAAGTGACATAGCTAATCAGAAGAACTATCCTACATTTATAATTGTAGGTATTTGCTAATATTATTACACCTACTACATATTGGGATAGGATTTTGGAGATGAGAATATCTCTAAAGTGTCCGACATGTCCGATTTTGAACTATTGATCCTTCTGTTTCCCTGGAGATAACTTATCACCAAAGATGTAGGACTGCGGTTCTCTTATAGAGAACACAGAGACACTCGGCTGAAGTACTCTTGTGTATGGGACAACGCTTTACTGTTGGAATTGCTGTGGCATATGAGAGGAGACTGACTATGAGCATCACTATCACGGTGAAAATATTTAGGATTTTTAAAGTCCTAATTTTAGGAGGTCCAAGTCCTAAAAAAATATTATTAACCAGGAACAATGTATTATTTAGAAAAAGACTCATCCATCGCCTGATTGGATTGTTTATAGTCATCTCATCTGCCCATGTAAACAGGACGTGCTGCCGACAATAAGCAACCATCTTGGTACACTTTGTATCGGCCCTTTTGAAAAGGCTTTATATGAGCACCGGTGGACTTGTTAGTGGGGCTGTGGCCTGACGCTGATGATTGGCCACACTATCTATCAGTATTCGGTCAGTATTTTTTCTCAGGAGTGGGAGCCAAAACCAGGTGAGGAACAATCAGAGAAACGGTCTAATAGAAACAAGTCACCAATTCTGCATTTATCACCCACTCCTGGTTTTGGCTCCCACTCCTGAGAAAAAATACTGACCGAATACTGATAGTGGGGCCGTGGCCTCAGTCCACAAGTCCACAGTGCATGACCGTGCTCATTCATGTGTATTTGTACATGTGAGATCTGAAATGAACGTGAACGACTGTGACCTGTTTGAGATAAAGGTTACTGACGCACTTGATCTAAACTTAGTCCCGCAGTCCGGCTTCACCCATTTTTTTCCTACAGATCATATTACCTGAACTTATCATGTGTCTTCCCAGGCTGTAAACAGAGAGGAGGCAGTACATTGTAAAGACGAGGCCTACAGCGTCCAAAGCCCAAACCCGAGAAGCCAACAACTAATCTGTCCGGTGTACAAATACATTCCAACCCTCTGTTATCCTGATCAGACAAGGAGCTCACATGGCTCATTACAGGACGGGACGGAAGTTCTCTTAAAGTGATCTACACCTCCGACATTAAATGTGACGATACGTTTCTAATGTCTAGACGGAGTGAGCCGTCTTTCTTTTTGACGAAGAAGAAGCCTGCTCCCGCCGGGGAGGTAGATTTCCGGATAAATCCCCGGGCCAGATTCTCCTCAATATATTCAGACATGGACCGGGTCTCAGCAGCTGACAAAGGGTAAATACGCCCACGGGGAGGAGTAGCGCCGGGTATCAGGTCGATTAGGCAATCGTATGGTCTATGAGGGGGTAATGTCTCTGCTTCTCTTTTATTAAAGACATCCGCATAAGACCAATAGGGAACCTGTAGGCCAGGTAGATTGGCTGGGGTAGGAGAAGGACGGGCAGGAAGAACGGGAACTAAACAAGTCTTATGGCAGTCCTCTCCCCAGCGAAGGACTTCTCCGGTCTGCCAATCAAGCACGGGTGCATGTTTCTGGAGCCAAGGTAGGCCTTGCAAGAGGGCGTGAGAGAGTCCAGGCAGAACATGGAAGAAGATGCTCTCAGAGTGCAGCATTCCCACCTGCAGAGTTATGGATTCGGTGATGAGTTGAATGGGATGCGGTAAGAGACCCCCATCCACGGAGGCGACAGATAAGGGTACAGCCAGGGGTTTGGTGGGAATGTGGTATTTCTCTACCAGGGATAGAGAAATGAGATTTCCGGCAGCTCCAGAGTCAAGTTCAGCTAGTTCACAGAAACTGTTCTCCCCGCAGATGATAGAGACCGACAGCATCAGAGATGGAGAGGGTTTACTCTTGTCTAGGACGACCTCTCTGAGCTATCCTAGACACAGGCGTTTCCCGACCTCTCCGGGCCGGAACGGATCCGGTGCTCCTTACTGCCACAGTAGAAGCAGCTCCCCTCGGCACGGCGTAATTCTTGACGGGTTTTGACCATCTTGATCTGGTCGACCTGCATAGGCTCGGGTGAGTGCGCCTGAGGAGTAATGAAGAAACGGAGGAAGTGACGGGTTTCTGAAAGGTAGGGGCAAGGCGTGGAAACCTCCTCTCACGGGTGACCTCTTTGGTGCGCTCCTGGAACCGGATGTCAATCCAGGTGGTGAGTGTTATTAAGTCGTCGAGAGTGGTAGGAATGTCCCGACCGGCGAGTTCATCTTTAATACGGCCGGACAGACCCTCCCAGAAGACGGACACCAGGGCGTCGTTATCCCAGGCAAGCTCCGAAGCAAGGGTACAGAACCGTATGGCATATTGGCCCATGGTGAGACTTCCTTGACGGAGGCGTAGCAGAGATGAGGCGGATGAGGTCTTCCGTCCTGGTTCGTCGTAGACTTTCCGGAAAGCCGTGAGAAAGGCTGGCAGGTTGGACACCAGGGAATCTCCTCTCTCCCATAGAGGATTTAGCCAAGCCAGCGCCTCCCCCGTGAGATGGGACATGATGAAGGCTACTTTGGCTCGGTCGGTGGAAAACTGGTGTGCCAAAAGTTCGAAGTGCAGAGTGCACTGGTTAGTGAAGCCCCGTGCCTGACCGGGATCTCCGCCAAAACGAGGCGGGGCGGAGAGACGGGGACCGGGAAGGGATGCTATGGTATTGATGGGCAGCGGCGGTGCCGGGGTAGTAAGTGTGCGAGTGGAAGCAGCTCCCGATGAGACAGTCAGTGTGTCCAGGCGAGAGTTAACACTACGCAGGTGACTCAGGATGGACTCCTGTTGGGACCTCTGATGGGAAAGTTCATGACATAGGTCCGAGAGCGAGGGAGCTTGGGTGCCACCGGGTTCCATGGCCCGAGCAAACTGTAACAGGTGTGGGAGGTGGAACCTCTGAGCTACTATACAAAGGGCAGTCCTTGTAAGGAAGCAGGTGGCTCCCAGGAAAGGTGGGTAGGTAGACTCTGCAAGTGACAAGGACAGTCTCAGGGTAGAAGGGCAGGGCGGTCACAGCAAGTGACGGGGACAGTCTCTTGACAGGCGGGTGGTCACGGCAAGTGACGGGGACAGTCTCTTGACAGGCGGGTGGTCACGGCAAGTGTCAACAGGGTAAGAGTCTCTAGGCAGGCAGGGGGTCACGGCAAGTGACGGCAGAGCCTCCAGGTAGGCTAGCAGGCAGGTAGCAGGTGAGCGCTCCCAGGTGAGCGAGTAAGAGTCTCTGGACAGGCAGGTGGTCACAGCAAGTGACGGCTAAGCCTCCAGGTAGGCTAGCAGGCAGGTAGCAGGTGAGCGCTCCCAGGTGAGCGGGTGAGAGTCTCTGGACAGGCAGGTGGTCACAGCAAGTGACGGCTAAGCCTCCAGGTAGGCTAGCAGGCGGGTAGCAGGTGAGCGCTCCCAGGTGAGCGCTCCCAGGTGAGCGCTCCCAGGTGAGCGGGTAAGAGTCTCTGGACAGGCAGGCAGGTATGTGGCAGGTAGTTCCTGGTCCGCAGGCGGACTGATCCATAGACAGACTGGCAGGTGCTGGTAGGCAGACTGTTGGACCACAGGATTGCAAGCAGGTAGACAGAAATCAGGCAGATATCAGGCAGGTATCGCGCGCGGCTCCTTTAAGAGAGAGGGAGCGCGCGCGCGCGCCCTAAGCACATTGACCGTGAAACAGCGTGTGCTGCCAGCAGAGCGGGAGGAAGACACCGGGCACGGAGCGGAGAGGTGAGGGGAACGGCGTCCCTGCCTAGCGGGAGGCAGGGACGCCGACGCTACAGTCGTCACGTGATTGTAGCAGCCGTCACGTGATTGTGGCAGCCGTCACGTGCTGGTATAACACGCTGCAATTAGAAATGGGAATCGGCATAGGAGTCACAATATAAAGTCAGTGCTGGTAGTAACACAAGAATCCAACAAGCCGAGCGTCCACACGTCGTCCAACAGCCCAACATGGATGATGAGAAGCTGCGGGACGTCACATAATCCGCGATATTCAGGCAGAGAACACAAACCGCAATGTGCTGCCACCGACATCTTCATCAGCTCTGGAGGAGGCGACTGTGTAAGAACATCACCGTTTTGTTTTCCCCCCTGAATATCGTGGATTATTAGATGACTGATGTTCTGCTACTTTTTCTTTTTGAAGTTGTCTACACACATAATGGCTGCAGAGGACTGAGAGAAAGTCCACAGGGAACAAAACAGAAGTCGGGAACAAAAGGGGAGACGAGGGCTGAGCCACTTACACAGACAGAAAGCTGAGGAGGACATGTTATTACTCCAGGATCTGCTCCATTCATTCCCTATGTGGCATCCAAGCGCTGAGCTCGGCTTTTTCCAGAGCCCCATAGAGAATGAATGGAGCTGCAGTTGTTCCCTGACTTTCCGTTCCTTCCCGATCAGACGATTGTTCGCAGTGGTCAGACCCCACGATCAGTAAGTGATCACTGAGCCTGTGGATAAGTGATAACTAAAGTTGACAAATACCCAGGCCCGGATGGGATACACCCGCGAGTACTGCAGGACTTAAGTAACGTCATATATAGACCATTATTTTTAATCTTTAAAGATTCCATAATAACAGGGTCTGTACCATAGGACTGGCGTATAGCAAATGTGGTACCAATATTCAAAAAGGGGACAAAAACCGAACTTGGAAATTATAGGCCAGTAAGCTTAACCTCTACTGTGGGTAAAATCCTGGAGGGTTTCCTAAGAGATGCTATAATAGAGTATCTGAAGAAGAATAACCTCATGACCCAATATCAACATGGGTTTACGAGGGACCGTTCCTGTCAGACTAATCTGATCAGTTTTTATGAGGAGGCAAGTTCTGGACTGGACCAAGGAAATGCAGTGGATGTTGTGTATATGGACTTTTCAAAAGCTTTTGATACGGTTCTGACACAAAAGGTTGATACATAAAATGAGAACAATGGGGATAGGGGAAAATATATGTATGTGGGTTAAGAATTGGCTCAGTGATAGGAAACAAAGGGTGGTTATTAATGGAAAACACTCAGACTGGGTCTCATTTAACAGTGGGGTACCACAGGGGTCAGTATTGGGCCCCCTTCTTTTTAACATATTTATTAATGACCTTGTAGGGGGCATACAGAGTAATATTTCAATATTTGCAGATGACACTAAACTCTGCAGGGTAATCAATACAGAGGAGGACAATTTTATATTACAGGAGGATCTATGTAAACTAGAAGCTTGGGCTGATAAATGGCAAATGAACTTTAATGGGGATAAATGTAAGGTAATGCACTTGGGCAGAGGAAATAAAATGTATGATTATATGCTTAATTGTAAAACACTGGGCAAAACTGTAACTGAAAAAGACCTGGGTGTATTGGTGGACGACAAGCTCACGTTTAGTGGCCAGTGTCAGGCAGTTGCTGCAAAGGCAAATAAAATAATGGGATGCATTAAAAGAAGCATAGATGCTCATGAGGAGAACATAATTTTACCTCTATACAAGTCACTAGTGCAACCACACTTAGAATACTGTGTTCAGTTCTGGTCTCCGGCGTATAAGAAAGACATAGCTGAACTAGAGAGGATGCAGAGAAGAGCGACAAAGCTTATTAGAGGACTGGGGGGTCTGCAATACCAAGACAGGTTATTACACTTGGGGTTATTTACTGTGGAAAAACGAAGGCTTAGGGGTGATCTTATTACTATGTACAAGTATATGAGGGGACAGTACAAAGACCTGTCTACTGATCTTTTTACTCTGAGGCCAGAGACAGGGACAAGGAGGCATCTTCTACGTCTGGAGGAAAGAAGGTTTAATCATAATCACAGACGGGGATTCTTTACTGTAAGAGCAGTGAGACTATGGAGCTCTCTGCCGCATGATGTTGTAATGAGTGATTCACTAATAAAATTTAAGAAGGGCATGGTTTCCTTTCTTGAAAAGTATAATATTACAGGTTATATATACTAGATTCCTTGATAGGGCGTTGATCCAGGGAACTAGTCTGATTGTCGTATGGAGTCGGGAAGGAATTTTTTTCCCCAATGTGGAGCTTAGTGTTTGCCACATGGTTTTTTTTTGCCTTCTTCTGGATCAACATGTTAGGCTATGGGTTGAACTAGATGGACTTAGTCTTCCTTCAACCTTAAAAACTATGTTACTATGTTACTTTGCCTGTGCTGTCTCAGGGTTACCCGCTAACCCACAGCTCTACCTCCTTAAGCTCCTGGCCGTATCCAGTGCAGCTGACTTCTTTCTGTCTATAGTCCACTTCACCACACAGAGTACAGGCTGCTCTGGCCATATTACTCTGCCACTGGATCCAGTTACAGAATCTTGCTATCTCTGTTCTGCTTCCTTCCAGTCTCACACTCCTCACTATGCGGCCTCATCTGTCACACTCTCTGTATTTGGCGTCACCTCACTACTCATTCCAGTGCTGACTTCTCTAAGCAGGAAGAAACTCTCTTCTTACTTCCAAACACTCCTCCCATCTGTAGGGCCAGCTGACTGTTAAGTCTTCCTTACCCAGATGTCCAATCTACTACAGCTCTGATGGGAGATATTACATTAAATTCAGCATTAAACATTGCTCAACCATTATACATGTTATAATGACACAAACTGTAAAAGTCTTCTGGGACGGTGTCCGACATCTTCACACACTTTTACTGTATAACCACGAGTCACTTAAATGTCAGGGACATCGATCTGTCTAGTTAGGGGCAGAAGTGATTGTGAATCAATGTCACCTCTTCTGCTGCAGATGAAAGTGACAACAGGAGCCCGGAAGAGGAACAGCGAGACACCCCTAAAGAGGGAATGGTGCAGATAGTGGCCTATTATGACTGCACAAGCCCATGTACATTGGTAGCGTACCAACAAGGGGAACAAATACCTGAACCTGGCAGATCCAAATTCAGACTGGTAGAAGCACTACTCTGACCCTGGTCTGTCCCTACATGATGGTGGAGGTTGACACCCTAAGATAACGCAATGGTGCCCCCTATCAATAGTGGCTCACCCTGAATGCTCCTAACAACTCCTAGTTTATCTATGCTTGTGTAGCAACTTACTTGGGAAAATAGGTTAAACACTAAAAACTACAACTGACCCTGCTTGCTCCTGTACAGACTAGATACCTTGACTACACAGTCCCCAGCGGTACCTGCGGGTGAAGATATAGACCTAACCACAGACTAGGAGATGGCAACTATGGCCTAAACTGCCTAAAAGGCAGACAAGTTGCTTCACGTTCCTCCTAAAGAACCAGAGGGCAGAGCAGAGTGTGAATTATCTAAAAGAAGAGAAGTGTGCTGAACAAAGGAATAATCCCAAAGCAAGTAAAGTAAGAAACAAAATACCAAACAAAGAATACAGCAAGTACTGTTAACAAATATACTGCCTATTTTCAAATGATAAAAAGAAGAAAAGTGCAAAGTATAGCAAATAAACAGCAAAGCGAAAAACCCTAGCTCCAAATATCAACAGAATGTCAGAATATCCAAATGAATCTATCACCAGCAGGAAACGCAGACTATAAAGCTGCACCCAAAATGTGATAGGCATCCAAATAAAAATACAAATGTGTAAAGCTAAGCAGGCTGCAGCCAGAAAAGCAGAACCCAAACACCCAGTGAAAAGGTGTGTGTCCTGTGGCTCGGCAGAAAGAGAAGCTGACCACAGAACACAAACTGAAGGGATCAAATCCTGGAGCATGACATTGCCACAGACAATTCCTCTCTCTTCCTCCTCCCTGACTTCTCTAGTTTTCCATTTCTGTTGTGTCTTGGTAATTGTGGGTAACATGAGGCGGCCCATTCAGGTTGTACAGGTGGTCTGGCTCTGCCAGGACGGCATCCATACGTGCCGTCACAAGAAGGTTTGCTATATCTCGCAGCACAGTCTCAAGAGGATGGAAACAAACTCCATGAGGGGCCAATATCCTGTAGTGGACAAGGGACAAATACCGCCACACCATGACCAGATCACATATTACCACCACATAGTGACCGAATACTACCATACTGAGCATTAATACAAAAACAGAATACTAATATTACCATTACTAATAGTGCCGTTATTCACAGGAGCTCTGTGTATAGTATACAGTGTATAGTGTCAGTGTACAGATAACACACTGACTCACTGGTGATGTCTCTAGTTGAAGTCCTTCATCTCCACTTTTCCTCTTCATCCATCGCAGACCGCCATCACTTCTTCTCGCCAGGACTCGTCTCTGCATAAAATAACACAGTTATCTAGAGCAGCTTACAGAGCACATTCCCCAATATTTCCCCAACTTCTACACTACACCAGATGAAGAAAAAAAGTGATATAGTGCCGCCCTGCACAGTAACATGAACCCCCCACAGAAAACAGTATCCTCAAAAATAAAATACATTACAGCAGTAATAATATCCTTTAATTAGCCCCTACAGTAATAATGTCCCACATCCTACTCCCATTGTCTTCATCCTGCCCCCATTGTCTCCATCCTGCCCCCAATGTCTCCATCCTGCCCCCATGTTTCCATTTGTCTCCATCCTGCCCCCAATGTCTCTCCATCCTGCCCTCAATGTCTCTCCATCCTGCCCCCAATGTCTCTCCATTCTGCCCCAATGTCTTTCCATTGTGCCCCAATGTCTCTCCATTCTGCCCCCATTTCTTTCCATTCTGCCCATGTCTCTCTATTCTGCCCACGTCTCCATTCTGCCTCCATGTGTCTATTTTGCCCCATGTCTCCATTCTGCCCCCAATGTGTCTCCATTCTGCCCCCAATGTCTCTCCATCCTGCCCCCAATGTCTCTCCATTCTGCCCCAATGTCTTTCCATTCTGCCCCAATGTCTCTCCATTCTGCCCCCATTTCTTTCCATTCTGCCAATGTCTCTCCATTCTGCCCACGTCTCCATTCTGCCTCCATGTGTCTATTTTGCCCCATGTCTACATTCTGCCCCCAATGTCTCTCCATTCTGCCCCCAATGTCTCTCCATTCTGCCCCGTCTCAATTCTGCCCCGTCTCCATTCTGCCCCCAATGTCTCTCCATTCTGCCTCCGATGTCTCCATTCTGCTCCGTCTCCATTCTGCCACCATGTTTCTATTCTGCCTCCATGTTTCTATTATGCACCCAATGTCTCCATTCTGCTCCCCTTTCTCCATTCTGCTCCCCTTGCCTCCATTCTGCCCCAATGTCTCCATTCTGCCCCCCTTGTCTCCATTCTGCCCTCCCTGTCTCCATTCTGCCCCCCTGTCTCCATTCTGCCCCCCTTGTCTCCATACTACCCCCTGGTTTCTATTCTGCCCCCAATGTCTCCATTCTGCCCCCGTCTCCATTCTGCCCCCCATGTTTCTATTCTTCCCTCCATGTCTCCATTCTGTCCCCCTTGTCTCCATTCTGCCCCCATGTTTCTATTCTGCCACCCTTGTCTCCATCCATACTGCCCTCTGGTTTATATTCTGCCCCCAATGTCTCCATACTGTCCCCATATCTCCATTCTGCCCCCTATCTCCATTCTGCCCACCGGTCTCTATTCTGCCCCGTCTCCATTCTGCCCCCATCTCCATTCTGCCCCCTATCTCCATTCTGCCCCCTATCTCCATTCTGCCCCCTATCTCCATTTTGCCCCCCGGTCTCTTTTCTGCCCCGTCTCCATTCTGCCCCCCTGTCTCCATTCTGCCCCCCTGTCTCCATTCTGCCTCCTGTCTCCATTCTGCCCCCTATCTCCATTCTGCCCCCCGGTCTCTATTCTGCCCCGTCTCCATTCTGCCCCCCTGTCTCCATTCTTCTCCCCTGTCTCCATTCTGCCCCGTCTCCATTCTGCCCCCATGTCTCCATTCTGCCCTCAATGTGTTTCCATTCTGCCTGCAATATGACTCCATTCTCCCCCAATGTGACTCCATTCTGCCCCCCTGTCTCCATTCTACCCCCCTTGTCTCCATACTACCCCCTGGTTTCTATTCTGCCCCTAATGTCTCCATTCTGCCCCCATCTCCATTCTGCCCCCCATGTTTCTATTCTTCCCTCCATATCTCCATTCTGTCCCCCTTGTCTCCATTCTGCCCCCATGTTTCTATTCTGCCACCCTTGTCTCCATCCATACTGCCCTCTGGTTTCTATTCTGCCCCGTCTCCATTCTGCCCCCTATCTCCATTCTACCCCCTGTCTCCATTCTGCCCCCTATCTCCATTCTGCCCCCCCGGTCTCTATTCTGCCCCGTCTCCATTCTGCCCCCCTGTCTCCATTCTTCCCCCATGTTTCTGTTCTGCCACCCTTGTCTCCATCCATACTGCCCTTTGGTTTCTATTCTGCCCCCAATGTCTCCACACTGTTCCCATGTCTCCATTGTGCCCCCTATATCCATTCTGCCCCCCGGTCTCTATTCTGCCCCGTCTCCATTCTGCCCCCCTGTCTCCATTCTGTCCCCTGTCTCCATTCTGCCCCCTATCTCCATTCTGCCCCCCGGTCTCTATTCTGCCCCATCTCCATTCTGCCCCCCTGTCTCCATTCTTCTCCCCTGTCTCCATTCTGCCCGTCTCCATTCTGCCCCCCATGTCTCCATTCTGCCCTCAATGTGTTTCCATTCTGCCTCCAATATGACTCCATTCTCCCCCAATGTGACTCCATTCTGCCCCCCTGTCTCCATTCTACCCCCCTTGTCTCCATACTACCCCCTGGTTTCTATTCTGCCCCTAATGTCTCCATTCTGCCCCGTCTCCATTCTGCCCCCCATGTTTCTATTCTTCCCTTCATATCTCCATTCTGTCCCCCTTGTCTCCATTCTGCCCCCATGTTTCTATTCTGCCACCATTGTCTCCATCCATACTGCCCTCTGGTTTCTATTCTGCCCCCAATGTCTCCATACTGTCCCCATGTCTCCATTCTGCCCCCTATCTCCATTCTGCCCCCCGGTCTCTATTCTGCCCCGTCTCCATTCTGCCCCCTATCTATATTCTGCCCCCTGTCTCCATTCTGACCCCTATCTCCATTCTGCCCCCCGGTCTCTATTCTGCCCCGTCTCCATTCTGCCCCCTGTCTCCATTCTTCCCCCATGTTTCTATTCTGCCACCCTTGTCTCCATCCATACTGCCCTTTGGTTTCTATTCTGCCCCCAATGTCTCCACACTGTACCCATGTCTCCATTGTGCCCCCTATATCCATTCTGCCCCCCGGTCTCCACTCTGCCCCGTCTCCATTCTGCCCCCCTGTCTCCATTCTGTCCCCTGTCTCCATTCTGCCCCCTATCTCCATTCTGCCCCCTATCTCCATTCTGCCCCCCGGTCTCTATTCTGCCCCGTCTCCATTCTGCCCCCCTGTCTCCATTCTTCTCCCCTGTCTCCATTCTGCCCCGCCTCCATTCTGCCCCCCATGTCTCCATTCTGTCCTCAATGTGTTTCCATTCTGCCTCCAATATGACTCCTTTCTCCCCCAATGTGACTCCATTCTGCCCCCAATGTCTCCTATTCTGCCTCCATGTTTCCCATTCGACCCCCCCATGCCTCCATTCTGCCCTCAGTGTCCCTCACCCTGCCCCCACCCTGTGCGGTTTTGGTGATTTTTTTCCTCTATAGACTTCTATGTGGAGCATAAAAAAACGTCTGTAAGAAACTGCAGATACTTTTTTAAGTGCAGAATCTAAGCTTTTCTGTACTGTAAAAAACAATTAAAAACGCGGTTTCACATCTGCACCAAAATGCATCAAATAAGGGGGAAAAAGCCTAAAATAGTGCACCAAAGATGCAATAACCAGAGGAGATTATTATTGTGTAGATTGGTGCACAGTATTTATGCTACGTGTGAACACGGCCTTACAGACACAAAAAAGCCAGATGTCATATAGTGAAACTACACAGAGATGAGAAAGTTCTGAAGGGTCCGACTGTGAATGAGGGAACAAAAAATAATCCACAGGTCCCAACTAGAGAAGAGCAGGACGCACAGATGATATTGCAGCAGCCCGGGCTAATCTAAAGCCGCGACAGGGCCTCCCGTCCAGCCACCAATTACCACTGACCTGGATGCTGGACCTGAGTCCCATGAGTCGATCCTCTCATCTCTAGTCCCAGCCGTCCTGGATACAGCAGACAGTCCCGGATTTAGGTCTATGCCCTGCAGTCCCGAGTTTCTGCTGAATGTCCCTCACTGCCACCGCCCCTCTGATAACTCTTCCTGCCGGGGGAGAAAGACATGATAAATGGGCGTAGCTTGGGGTGTGGATAGGGGCGTGGTCAGACTACGCGTGCCGCATGGTTTCGCCCTCTTTCTAGTCCTCATAGGTTGGCGGTATGCTTGTACTGAGGAGATCTGGGATATCAGTGATTAGGTCCCATATTGTGCACTGTAAGGTCTGGAAAAGCTCCTTCTATCGGTCTCTGTAGCACCAGAGGAAGAACAGAGGGGAAAAGACAGGATTTTCTACATGTCGCGTTATGTAGATGTTCTGCAGATTTATCACAACCGTCCACAAGAAGAAACTGCCATCACAGAGCCGCCTTTAGCTGTTGGAAAAGTTTAAACTTAGTTTTGAATAGTTGCTATAGGCAACAAGGACTTTCTATTTATGCTGGGTCACATGATGCTGGTGCTGGGTGATGTCATGTGACGGAATGTTGTGGGTGATGATGTCACAGAGGGCGTTGTGATGTCACCCTTGGGGTATATAAGGGGGCTCCATCCACCTGGAGCTCATTTCTCATTGGCCATATCTTGGTGCTGAGATACCCCCTGGAGACAATGAGGAGCGCCATATTGTTTCTGTGCTGTACCCTGTTCTACCCTGTGAATTACCATAGGCTGCCGGTGAGTACCTGTCTATTATTACATATGGAGGACGTTTAGAATCAGCTGCGGCAGGGGAAGGGGATGGGGAGGGGGGTCCTGTAAGATTTTACCTGCGGGAATAAGAGGTTATGGCAGGGAAAGGAGCTTAGGAAGTGACAGTCAGAGGGGATATAAGTGTGGGGTGACCCCTCTGACTCCCACATTCCTGCTTTGTCCTTGTAGTGATTAATGACTTTGGTGTTGTCCCTTATATATCACTTTGCAGTCACCAGTGATCGCTCCGCACTGTGATCCTAAACTACAGTCTCATTTACCTTTTAGCAAACGCCCAGAAGGGGAGGAGTGACATCACACCCATGTGAGCAGATCCCGCCCACTTTTACTGCAGTCGTAATGCGAGCTAGCTGCATTCTGTTTTCATGGAAATGTCAGCAGCTGCTCCCCCTAGTGTTTATAAGATGAAAACATCAAAACAGTTAAAATATTTTTTTCAGATTTTATACCATTGAAACCTTTTTAAATATATATGTGTATTTATATATAAATATAAATACTTTACAATTTTACAATTGTAAAAAAATTGCTGACACTTTCCCTTTAAAAGATCTAAAGACATTCTGCTTCATGTGCCATTGTGACCAATCACAGCACAGATTATATTTTTTAAACTTTTCTTGAAAAACTAAAGCTGCTCCGTGATTGGAAATCATGTGGAAGGGTTCTCTTTTAGACATTTAGTTAGGTCCAAAGTACCAGTGACATGATGGATAGAACTGTGCAATGATGTCACAGAGGGCTTTGTGATGTCACCCCTGGGTATAGTAGAAGCCTCGGCCCATCTGCAGCTTGTATCTCATTGACCATACCTTGGTGCTGAGAGACCTCTGGAGATGATGAGTATCATCCTATCATTTCTGTGCTTTACGTTGCTCTACCCCCCACATTACAGTACACTGAGGGCGAGTATGTTCTCATCAATATGGAGGTCACAAGGATCAGCTAATGAGAATATCGCCTCTTGCAGGACTTCTCATACTGGACACGTGACCGTCCGTCATATCAAAGTCCAACTGTAAATAATATTCCATGGACCCTGGAGGTGAATCCCAAACTTCTTCCTGATCTTCTCAATGGGATATTTCTGAAAGTTGCTTGATAATGTATCCATCACTGTATAATAACAAGGGCTCTCTGTTTGACTGGATTGGGTATAAATATACAGGACTTTATTATGTTTTTTTTCTTTATTATAGGATGACCCACTACCCGTGGATCTCAGGAGAAGCACCTATCAAGCTTCCATCAATCTTCCTCTTTGGCTCTTCCGTGACGCAGTTTTTGTTGCGGTGATGACACTACTGACAATACTAGAGTATTTGGCCTTAAGTCTTGTCCTGAGCAAGTGGGCAATGTCTGAACCTGGTGAAACCATCAGAAAACTCCTGAGAACAAAACCATTCTGAAGGAACAAAGTGCTTGTAAGGAGCCGATTTGCATCCCTCAGATTCAGGAGCAAGACTCCAGGAGAACACCTGTCCTGCCCAATGGCAAATGTTCTACTCCATCCATGGCTCCTGCACCGCAGGATGCGAAAAAGGTTCCTAGTTGCAACTATAAAGTGGCATTCAGTGATATTGTCTGGGTCAGAACGATCCCTCACAACAATATAGGAAGAAGAGCTCGAAGTTCCACGGAGCATAAAGAGAGGTTACTGATTTTTCAGAGAAGCCAACAACCCAGAATTCCAGAGCCAAGAGCACCAGAACCTAGAACACCAGAACCTACCATGTCAGAACCTAGTATGTCAGAACCTAGAATGCCAGAGCCTGAAATGCCTACAACACCTCCACCCAAAATCAAGAGGAGAAGATGTTTCCTTAGATGTCTTAGAGGCGAGGAAGATTGAGAAGGCTACTGCTTGAACTTTCCCATTGCTCGTGTTTTCATCACAGGTTAGTCCTATACATGCTGTCTGATGGGCACCATCTTACTACATACAATGCAGCATTGCACCTGAAATCGAATGGATATTTTGTCACACACTTGCACTTTAGCACCCTATCATATGGCGCATATATCTATGAACGCTTTGCTAAGTATCACTGTCTAGTATGTGCTTCTGATGAACCTATTTTAGGAAAACGTGTCGAGGTTTGGCATACTATGTACTTGAGTTTGGCGTACTATATGCTTGTTGGTAAATTCTATTGCCATCTATAATCTACCAGATATTATAATGTCTCTGGTGGGATGCCCCATGCCGAATTGTTGATAACTGACTATGAGCATTGTCCTCTATTTCTTATCTACTATGGTTACAGGTTGATGTGAAGAGAGCTGTGCCATTGGTAGCGATTTTTCTACTGATTTGTCAGTTATATTTATGTTAGTTTAGCAAATTTCTGCTTGTAGGGTCTAATGTTTTAGCATAGTGTATGTTCTGTGAGCTAAATTGTCATACTTATGCACTAGATAGATTATAAATTGTGATGCTTATGTACTAGATAGATTATTAGTTTAATCGGTGATTTTTTAAATATTTTTTAACATCAGGAGACTCAAGAATCGCATCTTACAGAAGACAAGAAGCCTAAATGCCGAAGGGTGATGACCTGTTGATGGCCCACAGCTGGAGGGTCATTACCTCTTGATGGCACAAAACTGGACAGAAGATAAAAACATTTGATGGCACACAGCCGGAGGGTGATGACCTATTGATGGCCATAGCCAGAGAGTCATTACCTGTTGATGGCACACAGCCGGACAGAGGATCATTACCTGTTGATGGCACACAGCCGGATGGTCATTACCTGTTCATGGCGCACTGCCGGATGGTCATTACCTGTTGATGGCACACAGCCGGAAAGAGAATCATTACCTGTTGATGGCACACAGCCGGTCAGAGGATAAGATCTTTTGATTGCATACACCGGGTCCCTCCCTGATAACAAGGAACCCTGGGGAATACTGGTCATCTTGATCCCACACTGACTATATACTTGCTCCACCTCAGCCTACACCATCATGGAGGACACTTCCACCTGTGTCCACTGTAAGGTTGGACTTTCTTTTATAATTACAGCAGATTAATAAACATCATAAAGCTGGAAAACTCTCGAGTAATTTATTATAAATTATTATAAAGAAATATAAAGTATAATAGATAGCTATAGAGGGCACATAAGACGACTAACTATAGAAAGCATGGTATCGCCTGATATATACTGTATATTCTAGATGGCGCTATTACACTAAATACATCACAACCTCCAGGGTGATATTACCGTACAATGCGAGATCACTAATAATGGCCACAGATTATGAGAAAATGACCAGCTCCATAGTCCTAGAGTTATTATAAATGTCTCTAGTGTGAGGCAGGGACTGGACGAGTGTTGGAGGGAGGTATATTCCCCCAGGACGTCCTTTATGTATCCATGCTGTAGAATCTGCCATATACTTCTGTTCTAGCAGTCAGACATTTCACTCTGCAGATCACAGGCTCAACATTGTGTAAAACTACCACCGTATATAAGAGCACTCAGAATAAAAACTAGCGGCATGCCTTGCACTGCCCACGTCATGTGTACGGGATACAGGACCTGCAGAACCTGGTACGGCCATTATAGTTGATAGATTAATGATACCTGTGCAGATGAAGGTATATATACCAACGTGACTGTATGACCTCCCTACAACGCCTGGGCATGCTCCTGATGAGGTTGCGGATGGTCTCCTGTGGGATCTCCTCCCAGACCTGGACTAAAGCATCCGCTAACTCCTGGACAGTCTGTGGTGCAATGTGACGTTGGCGGATGGAGCGAGACATGATGTTCCAGATGTGCTCAATCGGACTCAGGTCTGGGGAACAGGCGGGCCAGTCCATAGCTTCAATGTCTTCATCTTGCAGGAACTCCTGACACACTCCAGCCACATGAGGTCTGGCATTGTCCTGCATTAGGAGGAACCCAGGGCCAACCGCACCAGCATATGGTCTCACAAGGGGTCTGAGGATCTCATCTCGGTACCTAATGGAAGTCAGGCTACCTCTGGCGAGCACATGGAGGGCTGTGCGGCCCTCCAAAGAAATGCCACCCCACACCATTACTCACCCACTGCCAAACCGGTCATGCTGAAGGATGTCGCTCTCAACGGCGTCTCCAGACTCTGTCACGTCTGTCATATTTGCTCAGTGTGAACCTGCTTTCATCTGTGAAGAGCACAGGGCGCGAGTGGCGACTTTGCCAATCCTGGTGTTCTGTGGCAAATGCCAAGCGTCCTGCATGGTGTTGGGCTGTGAGCACAACCCCTATCTGTGGACGTCGGGCCCTCATACCACCCTCATGGAGTCGGTATCTAACCGTTTGTGCAGACACATGCACATTTGTGGCCTGCTGGAGGTCATTTTGCAGGGCTCTGGCAGTGCTCCTCCTGTTCCTCCTTGCACAAAGGCGGAGGTAGCGGTCCTGCTGCTGGGTTGTTGCCCTCCTACGGCCCCCTCCACATCTCCTGGTGTACTGGCCTGTCTCCTGGTAGCGCCTCCAGTCTCTGGACACAGCCAACCTTCTTGCCACAGCTCGCATTGATGTGCCATCCTGGATGAGCTGCACTATCTGAGCAACTTCTGTGGGTTGTAGAGTCTGTCTCATGCTACCACGAGTGTGAAAGCACAACCAACATTCAAAAGTGACCAAAACATCAGCCAGAAAGCATTGGTACTGAAATGTGGTCTGTAGTCCCCACCTGCAGAACCACTCCTTTATTGAAGGTGTCTTGATAATTGCCAATAATTTCCATCTATCGTCTATTCCATTTTCACATCAGCATGTGAAATTGATTGTCAATCAGTGTTGCTTCCTAAGTGGACAGTTTGATTTCACAGAAGTTTGATTTACTTGGAGTTATATTCTGTTGTTTTAAGTGTTCCCTTTATTTTTGGAGCAGTGTATATAGATACATACAGTGAGTACGGAAAGTATTCAGACTCCTTTAAATTTTTCACTCTTTGTTTCATTGCAGCCATTTGATAAATTCTAAAAAGTTCATTTTTTTCTCATTAAAGTACACTCTGCACCCCATCTTGACTGAAAAAAACAGCAATGTAGAATTTTTTTGCAAATTTATTAAAAAAGAAAAACTGAAATATCACATGGTCATAAGTATTCAGATCCTTTGCTCAGACACTCATATTTAAGTCACATACTGTCTATTTCCTTGTGATCCTCCTTGAGATGGTTCTACTCCTTCAATGGAGTCCAAATGTGTTTAATTAAACTGATAGGACTTGATTTGGAAAGGCACACACCTGTCTATATAAGACCCCACAGCTCACAGTGCTTGTCAGACCAAATGAGAATCATGAGCTCAAAGGAACTGCCCAAGGAGCTCAGAGACCGAATTGTGGCAAGGCACACATCTAGCCAAGGTTATAAAAGAATTTCTGCATTACTCAAGGTTCATAACAGCACAGTGGCCTCCATAATCCTTAAATGGAAGAAGTTTGGGACCACCAGAAGTCTTCCTAGACCTGGCCGTCCAGCCAAACTGAGCAATCGTGGGAGAAGAGCCTTGGTGAGAAAGGTAAAGAAGAACCTCAAGATCACTGTGGCTGAGCTCCAGAGATGCAGTAGGGAGATGGGAGAAAGTTCCACAAAGTCAACTATCACTGCAGCCCTCCCCCAGTTGGGCCTTTATGGCAGAGTGGCCAGACGGAAGCCTCTCCTCATATGAAAGCCCGCATAGAGTTTGCTCAAAAACACATGAAGGACTCCCAGACTATGAGAAATAAGATTCTCTGGTCTGATGAGATGAAGATAGAACTTTTTGGTGATAATTCTAAGTGGTATGTGTGGAGAAAACCAGGCACTGCTCATCACCTGCCTAATACAATCCCAACAGTGAAACATGGTGGTGGCAGTTGTTAGAACCCTCCTGTTAGTTTTTTCTATTTTGTGGTCACGTGACCTTCTGCCTATTTATTCCGGCTCCGCCCTTCAGGCTTTGCTGGACTTCATTGTTACTTTGACTCTTAATCTAGCCAGGTGCTTTGTACCTACTGTATCTCTCTAGTTTGCTTAGTCCTTGGACCACTAAGTACTTTTGTCTGTTTGTCTTCTTCTGCTACTACTTCTGCCAGGAGGTGTCCAATTTTGTCCCAGTCCTTAGTTCTTTTAGGGACCCCTCCCTTTAATCTATAGGTCTGCGTTCAGACTAGCCGCGGACGAAGGCGGGTCTGTTCACAAGGAACAGGTTGCCCACTGCATCGTAGGGAATCAGCTTAGTCCTATTGTATGGACAGATTTCCTCTCTTTCCTTAGTTCTTGTAGTTCTTGTAGCAGATCATAACAGCAGTATCATGCTATGGGTGTTTTTTTCAGCTGCAGGGACAGGACGATTGAAGGAAACATGAATGCGGCCAAGTACAGAGATATTCTGGATGAAAACCTCTTCCAGAGTGCTCTGCACCTCAGACTTGGCCAAAGATTCACCTTCCAACAAGACTATGACCCTAAGCACACAGCTAAAATAACAAAGGAGTGGCTTCAGAACAACTATGTGACCATTCTTGACTGGCCCAGCCAGAGCCCTGACCTAAACCCAATTGAGCATCTTTGGAGAGACCTGAAAATGGCTGTCCACCAACGTTTACCATTCATCCTGACGGAACTGGAGAGGATCTGCAAGGAAGAATGGCAGAGGATCTCAAAATGCAGGTGTGAAAAACTTGTTGCATCATTTCCAAGAAGACTCATGGCTGTACTAGCCCAAAAGGGTGCTTCTACTCAATACTGAGCAAAGGGTCTGAATACTTATGCCCGTGTGATATTTCAGTTTTTCTTTTTTATTAAATTTGCAAAAATTTCTACATTTCTGTTTTTTTTTCAGACAAGATTGGGGTGCAGAGTGGACTTTAATGAGAAAAAAATGAACTTTTTAGAATTTACCAAATGGCTGCAATGAAACCAAGAGTGAAAAATTTAAAGGGGTCTGAATACTTTCCGTACCCACTGTACATGCATGGAAATAAATGCAGAATTATATTTCTTAATACTGCAGTATCAGATCCTGTCTTGAATTTAACCCCTGTGGTATCCAATGTGAAAATCCACAGGGACTCCCGGTTCAGAAGTTTGCACTTATGATCCCCCC
This sequence comes from Phyllobates terribilis, assembly GCF_046119375.1. Taxonomy (NCBI): domain Eukaryota; kingdom Metazoa; phylum Chordata; class Amphibia; order Anura; family Dendrobatidae; genus Phyllobates; species Phyllobates terribilis. The sequence goes on from NW_027362829.1 coordinate 2,235,965, forward strand.
CTCGTGTGGATCTATATACCTTCTCTATCTCCATATATTTAAAGAATGAGGTGTCACCTTTATGAACTCTGGCAAAATGCCTCGATACTGCTGATGTATTTATGGCTTCCAAATTAATCGCATCAGAAAGATGTCTTCTGATACGGACTTTCAGCGCACCTGTGGTACAACCCACATAGTGGACCTTACACAAGGTGCATACTATAAGGTATATAACCCCTGATGAATTACAATTGAGGAAATCATGAATTTTATATTCTCTATCATTACTTAAGGACATAAAACTATCTGTTTTAACCGCATGTAGACACGCTTTGCACCGATTGGCTCCACATCTGAAGAAACCTTTTGTGCTGAGCCAATTTGGTTGTACAGTATTAGTCTCACTGGTGTATAAGCTAGGAGAAAGGATGGTTCCCAGAGCGGGCGCTTTCCTGGCTACAAAGCGGATGTCATTAGAAAGTAGGTTTTTTAGTTTCTTCTTCTGATATATAATAGGGTTATACTTTTTAATTCTAGATGTAATTTTATTATACTGAGGACTATAGGTGGTAGAAAACGTTACCCTAGTATCCAATGTGTTAATGTTATTTTTCTGTTTATTTCGGAGTATATCTTTCCGATTTATATTGGAGACAATTCTACTCGCTTTTCTTAACCGGTTCAGGACCGCCCACTGTACATAAACGTCGGCGCTGCCCGGGCTCTGTGCAGCGCCGACGTTTAAAAACGGTGGGTGGTCCCGCAGCGCTCAGGACCCCCAGGGTCCTGCTAGCGCTGCGGTACCGGTTCAGAGCGATAGCTCTGACATGTGGCATCATGGGGACCTGAATGGATCAGGTCCCCATGATGTTAACCTGTTCCTATCTTCTAGATGCCGCGATCCATAGCGATCGCGGCATTTAAAAGATAGTGACAGCTGGTGGTCAGCGATCGGGACCCCCCACATACCTCAGGAGCGGCGGGGATCCCGGTGCTGTGACCTCTGACATCATCGAGACCTGATTGGCTCAGGTCTCGATGATGTCAGCGTCACACCAGCCAATCAGAGAGATCACCAGGGAAGTTTGTTTTAGCAACAAACTTTCCCGGGCGATCTGCCTGATAAATACACTGTTTCTCCTCCGATCTCAGTGAGAGAGCAGAGGAGAAACAGTGTGACAAGAGCTGTGTCAGCCTTGCCACTGTGAAAGTAAAAAAAAAAAATAAAAAAGAAAGTAAGAGTTAGGGTTAGTCAGTCCTGTCAGATCTATCAGTCAGTCAGTCCTGTCAGATCTATCAGTCAGTCAGTCCTGTCAGATCAGTCAGTCAGTCCAGTCTGATCAGTCAGTCAGTCAGTCCTGTCAGATCAGTCAGTCCTGTCAGATCTGTCAGTCAGTCAGTCCTGTCAGATATGTCAGTCAGTCAGTCCTGTCAGATCTGTCAATCAGTCAGTCCTGTCAGATCAGTCAGTCCTGTCAGATCTGTCAGTCAGTCAGTCCTGTCAGATCAGTCAGTCCTGTCAGATCAGTCCAGTCAGTCAGTCCTGTCAGATCTGTCAGTCAGTCAGTCCTGTCAGATCTGTCAGTCAGTCAGTTCTGTCAGATCAGTCAGTCCTGTCAGATCAGTCCTGTCAGATCTGTCAGTCAGTCAGTCCTGTCAGATCAGTCAGATCAGTCCTGTCAGATCAGTCAGTCAGTCCTGTCAGATCAGTCAGATCAGTCAGTCCTGTCAGGTCAGTCAGTCCTGTCAGATCAGTCCGGTCAGTCCAGTCCGGTCAGTCCAGTCCGGTCAGTCCAGTCCGGTCAGTCCCGTCCGTTCAGTCCGGTCCGTTCAGTCCAGTCAAAAAATATAAAAATAAAATGGCCCGTCAGACTTATACCGCAGAAGAGGTGTATGCCCTGCTATGTTCTGACACTGATGACAGTGCAATCTCAGATGGAGATATGGATTTTGAGGGCTTTAGTAGCGGCGACACTGAGAGCTCAGAAATGAGCAGTGATTCTGTTCCATCCTCAAGCCCAAGGACCAGTACAGCAATAGGTGCAAATAGCGCTACTGGAGAAACGTCTCCAAATCAGGGAACACTGCCCAGTACAAGCGCTGTCCCTGCTACTAGTGAATTGGCACACCCCAGTGTACAAGGGGCTTTGCCACATGATCTAGCATTTCCCAGATGGGAGGCTTCGGATTCGGCTGCTCCATTCAGCCCTGATTTCAACGCCACTCCTGGTATAAATGTGGAGGTGGAAGATTTTGGACCAATTCATTTTTTTAATTTGTTTTTACAGACAGCTTGCTAGAGCATATTGTCGTGCAAACAAATTTATATGCATCCCAATTCATAAGCCAGAATCCCCGATCTTACTATGCTAGGGCAAATTTATGGACACCAACTAATGTCCCGGAAATAAAAAAATTTTTAGGACTTACATTTGCCATCGGGCTTGTTAAAAAACCGAGCATTCGATCCTACTGGTCCACCCACCCTGTTCAAGCCACCCCTATGTTTTCAGTCATTCTGCCTAGGACCCGTTATGAAATGCTCATGCGGTTTTGGCATTTTAACGACAATAGTCAATGCCTGCCCAGAAATGCCCCAGAACATGACAGGTTATATAAAATTAGACCCATCATTGAAAATTTGTCAGAAAAATTCTTAAGCCTCTACACCCCAACACAAAATATTTCTATAGATGAGTCCCTTGTAAAATTCAAAGGAAGACTGCACCTCAAGCAATTTATCCCATCTAAAAGGGCAAGGTTTGGAATAAAGCTCTATAAAATGTGCGAAAGTTCAACCGGATACACATCCGCTTTTCGCATATATGAGGGGAAAGACAGCGAACTAAACCCACCAGGATGCCCTACTTATCTGGGGACATCTGGAAAAATTGTTTGGGAGCTGATAAGTCCATTTTTTCAAAAAGGCTACAATCTATATGTGGACAATTATTACACCAGCATACCCCTATTTAAAAGTCTGGTTGAACACAACATCGGGGCTTGTGGGACCATCCGTAAAAACCGTCAGGGGTTTCCACAACCATTGGTCAACCAAAAGTTTCAAAAGGGGCAGTCAGGGGCTGTACGCAACGGAGAGCTGCTTGCCCTGAAATATAGGGATAAGAGGGATATTTTTGTCCTCAGCTCGATCCACACAGATGCCACAAGGGCCACTGTAGAACTAGGATCCACCACTCCGAAGCAAAAACCTGTGTCAGTCATTGACTACAACAAACACATGGGGGGTGTGGACCTTGCAGACTAGGTTCTACAGCCATACCAGGTATCAAGAAAGTCCTATACCTGGTATAAAAAGTTGGTTATTTATTTGTTTCAGGTGGCCACATACAATTCTTTTGTGTTGTACAAAAAAGCAGGAAATTCAGATCCTTTTCTTGATTATCAAGAAAAGGTAATTGAAAATCTTGTCTTTCAAAGTGTTAGCCCCGCTCATCCATTAGAATCTGAGGATGTGAAAAGACTCACTGAGCGACATTTTATTGCACTTATTCCAGCAACGGAAACAAGAAGGAACCCCCAGAAAAGATGTCGTGTATGTACTAAGAGAGGAATGAGGCGTGATACCCGCTACTATTGCCCACAATGCCCATCATTGCCAGCCTTATGCGTCACTGACTGCTTTAAAATCTTCCACACAGAACCACGTTTTTAAACTGTAAAAATGTATCCCAATTTGTCATTCAAACATTTGGTTCATTTAGTGAATGACATATTCGAGTAGAGCTCACTTAATTTCCAGGGGGGGTTCTCCAGAATCTAAACCTTCCATTGCGTGCTTGTTTCTGGAAATCATCCATCGAGTTAAAATGGTCACTAAACCCATAGATGAATTCCCAGAGGGGTGTCATTTCCAAAATGGGGTCACTTCAGGGGGGATTCTTTAGCTCTGGTACTCTGAAAAGTGCCAGAACAGCATAATCCCCCCTGAAGTGACCCCATTATGGAAATGACACCTCTGTGGGAATTCATCTATGGGTTTAGTGACCATTTACCTATCTACTTATTTTCCCACCACTAGATTAATTTATACAGAGGAGCAGATTGTAAAATTCGGTCACTTGTTGTGGGTTTCCTCTGTTTAGGCACCTCAGGGGCTCTCTAAATGCAACATGGCGTCCGCTATCCATTCCAGTCAAATTTCCATTACAAAAGTCAAATGGCGCTCCTTACCTTCCGAGCCATGCCGTGCGCCCAAACAGTGGCTTTGCACCACATATGGGGTATCAACGTGCTCAGGAGAAATTGCACAACACATTTTGGGGTCCATTTTTTCTGGCTGCCCTTGTGAAAATTAAAAATTTGAGGCTAAAGTAGCAGTTTTGTGTTAAAAATGTGTTTTTTTATTTTCACCCTTCAACATTATAAAATTCTGTGAAGCCCCTGGGGGTTCAAGGTGCTCACCACACATCTAGATAAGTTCGTTGAGGGGTCTAGTTTCCAAAATGGGGTGACTTGTTGGGGTTTCCTCTGTTTAGGCACCTCAGGGGCTCTCCAAATGCAACATGGCGTCCGCTATCGATTCCAGTCAAATTTCCATTCCAAAAGTCAAATGGCGCTCCTTACCTTCCGAGCCATGCCGTGCGCCCAAACAGTGGCTTTGCACCACATATGGGGTATCAGCGTGCTCAGGAGAAATTGCACAACATATTTTGGGGTCCATTTTTTCTGGCTGCCCTTGTGAAAAATAAAAATTTGAGGCTAAAGTAGCAGTTTTGTGTTAAAAATGTGTTTTTTTATTTTCACCCTTCAACATTATAAAATTCTGTGAAGCCCCTGGGGGTTCAAGGTGCTCACCACACATCTAGATAAGTTCCTTGAGGGGTCTAGTTTCCAAAATGGGGTGACTTGTTGGGGGTTTCCTCTGTTTAGGCACCTCAGGGGCTCTCCAAATGCAACATGGCGTCCGCTATCGATTCCAGTCAAATTTCCATTCCAAAAGTCAAATGGCGCTCCTTACCTTCCGAGCCATGCCGTGCGCCCAAACAGTGGCTTTGCACCACATATGGGGTATCAGCATGCTCAGGAGAAATTGCACAACACATTTTGGGGTCCATTTTTTCTGGCTGCCCTTGTGAAAATTAAAAATTTGAGGCTAAAGTAGCAGTTTTGTGAAAAAAAGTTAAATGTTCATTGTTTTCTTCCACATTCCAAAAATTCCTGTGAAGCACCTGAAGGGTTAATAAACTTCTTGAATGTGTTTTTGAGCACCTTGAGGGGTGCAGTTTTTAGAATGGTATCACTTTTGGGTATTTTCTGTCATAAAGGCTCCTCAAAGTCACTTCAAATAAGATGTGGTCCCTAAAAAAATGTTTTTGTAAATTTTGTTGTAAAAATGAGAAATCGCTGGTCAACTTTTAACCCTTATAGCTTCCTAACAAAAAAAAAATTTTGGTTCCAAAATTGTGCTGATGTGAAGTAGACATGTGGGAAATGTTATTCATTAACTATTTTGTGTGAAATATCTCTCTGATTAAAGGGCATGAAAATTCAAAGTTTGAAAATTGCAAAATTTTCAAAATTTTCGCCAAATTTCCGATTTTTTCACAAATAAACGCAAGTGATATCGAAGAAATTTTACCACTATCATGAAGTACAATATGTCACAAAAAAAAATCTCAGAATCAGGGGGATCCGTTGAAGCGTTCCAGAGTAATTACCTCATAAAGTGACAGTGGTCAGAATTGAAAAAATTGGCCCAGTCACGAAGGCAAAAACAGGCTCTGGCGCGAAGTGGTTAAAGACCACTCGGGATAGCACCTATTGGATAGTCTGTTACAAATTTTTTCTGATTCCTTCTGAAAAGTGATGTTATCTGAACAATTTTGTATTGTTCGTATTAGCTCACCGTAAGGGATATTTCTCTTAATATGTGGCGGATGACAACATTTAGCTGATAGAATAGAATTTGAGGCTGTAGATTTTCTGTGGGGATTAATTTTGACCAATTCTTTCTCCTTGGTAGCCTCAAGTTCGAGATCCAAAAAAGTAATTTTGGATGAATGGTAGAACTAAGTGAATTTAAGATTAAAATTATTGCAGTTGATGTACTGTACAAATTGTACCACCTCCTCCTGTGTGCCCCCCACACCAGGAGGAGGTCATCAATAAATCTACCGTACCACACAATGTGTCCACTATATGTGTTATCATTATGGTAAATGAAAAAGCTCCCCCACCTACACATCACTATGTTCGCTAGCGAAGGAGAAAATTTACTGCCCATGCTGACTCCTCTTTTCTGTAAAAAAAAACCTTTTATCAAAGCTAAAATAATTACGCTCTAAGAGGAACTGTACTGCTATGACCAGAAATTCTTTTATTTCTATAGTGTACGAACTGTATGTGTCAAGGTGGTAGGTTAAACATGCTAAAGCAATATGGTGTGGAATTGAGGGGGTATAATGCCACCACATCACAGGACAATCATCCAAAGTTTTTTGGCCATTCAAATTTATCAAAAATGGTCACTATGAATTTTGAATCCCTAATGTAACTCGGAGTTTCCTGAACCAGAGGCTGTAGGTAAAAATCCATCCAGGCACTTAATTTTTCACCATGGGAACCAATCCCCACCACTATGGGTCTTAACCCCTTTACAGCCCAGGGCGTACTAATACGTACAGTACAGACCAAAAGTTTGGACACACCTTCTCATTTAAAGATTTTTCTGTATTTTCATGACTATGAAAATTGTACATTCACACTGAAGGCATCAAAACTATGAATTAACACATGTGGAATTATATAGTTAACAAAAAAATGTGAAACAACTGAAAATATGTCTTATAATCTAGGTTCTTCAAAGTAGCCACCTTTTGCTTTGATGACTGCTTTGCACACTCTTGGCATTCTCTTGATGAGCTTCAAGAGGTAGTCACCGGAAATGGTCTTCCAACAATCTTGAAGGAGTTCCCAGAGATGCTTAGCACTTGTTGGCCCTTTTGCCTTCACTCTGAGGTCCAGCTCACCCCAAACCATCTCGATTGGGTTCAGGTCTGGTGACTGTGGAGGCCAGGTCATCTGGCGTAGCACCCCATCACTCTCCTTCTTGGTCAAATAGCCCTTACACAGCCTGGAGGTGTGTTTGGCGTCATTGTCCTTTTGAAAAATAAATGATGGTCCAACTAAATGCAAACCGGATGGAATAGCATGCCGCTGCAAGATGCTGTGGTAGCCATGCTGGTTCAGTATGCCTTCAATTTTGAATAAATCCCCAACAGTGTCACCAGCAAAGCACCCCCACACCATCACACCTGCTCCTCCATGCTTTACGGTGGAAACCAGGCATGTAGAGTCCATCCGTTCACCTTTTCTGCATCGCACAAAGACATGGTGGTTGAAACCAAAGATCTCAAATTTGGACTCATCTGACCAAAGCACAGATTTCCACTGATCTAATGTCCATTCCTTGTGTTCTTTAGCCCAAACAAGTCTCTTCTGCTTGTTGCCTGTCCTTAGCAGTGGTTTCCTAGCAGCTATTTTACCATGAAGGCCTGCTGCACAAAGTCTCCTCTTAACAGTTGTTGAAGAGATATGTCTGCTTCTAGAACTCTGTGTGGCATTGACCTGGTCTCTAATCTGAGCTGCTGTTAACATGCGATTTCTGAGGCTGGTGACTCGGATAATCTTATCCTCAGAAGCAGAGGTGACTCTTGGTCCTCTTTTCCTGGGGCGGTCCTCAAGTGAGCCAGTTTCTTTGTAGCGATTTATGGTTTTTGCCACTGCACTTGGGGACACTTTCAAAGTTTTCCCAATTTTTCGCATTGACTGACCTTCATTTCTTAAAGTAATGATGGCCTCTCGTTTTTCTTTACTTAGCTGCTTTTTTCTTGCCATAATACAAATTCTAACAGTCTATTCAAGAGGACTATCAGCTGTGTATCCACCAGACTTCTGCACAACACAACTGATGGTCCCAACCCCATTTATAAGGCAAGAAATCCCACTTATTAAACCTGACAGGGCACACCTGTGAAGTGAAAACCATTTCCGGTGACTACCTCTTGAAGCTCATCAAGAGAATGCAAAGAGTGTGCAAAGCAGTCATCAAAGCAAAAGGTGGCTACTTTGAAGAACCTAGAATATAAGACATATTTTCAGTTGTTTCACACTTTTTTGTTAAGTATATAATTCCACATGTGTTAATTCATAGTTTTGATGCCTTCAGTGTGAATGTACAATTTTCAAAGTCATGAAAATACAGAAAAATCTTTAAATGAGAAGGTGTGTCCAAACTTTTGGTCTGTACTGTATATAGATAACATATATTTTGCACCATTAATTTTGTTGTAAATACATATATATAGAATTATTTAAGGTCATCACAGAGGAGATATGTATCATCAACTTTTAAACAGTTGGTGATGGAAACCCATATTTGTAACTACAGTGTCCAAGATGCTGAGAGACTTATTTGTCTTTTCACTGGGCTGGGTTTTTTGTGAACAGCTGAAGAGATGGGTGGGACGGCTGTTCACCATATCTCCTCCTCTGGCTCTAATTCATGTGGATAGAGACATCGCTACATAGATATATATTCATATATATCTCTATTTATATCTTAAAAAATTGTAGATTTTAGACATATATTATACATAGATATATGATAGATATTATATACTTTAAATAATTCTATATTTTTAGTACATACAGTACATACATAATAGCTAAACACATACATATATATGTTTGTTAATGTTGTTATATATATATATATATATGCAAATTGCCTCTTCAGAGAAAAAGAGGACTTGTACTCTATAGCGCCACCTATTGGAAGCAGCAATCCTACAAGTCACAATCAACCCTTTAACGAGTCGTGCAATATGACTTAGGATAAAAGCCAAATCAGAATCTCAATTTGCAGACACGGCGTTTCGGGCTGTTGGCCCTCGTCAGTGCAAAGTATGAGTACTGATTTGGCTGGTGAGAGGCTCTGGACTGAGGTCTTTTTCTCTGAAGAGGCAATTTGCATATTCAATTTCCCAGAGAAGCATTGCATGGCGAATAAGCCTCCTTACCTTGACGTGCCAGAGCCGGTGTGTCACTCTCCATAAGGAGGAATGCTACCCCTTAGACATATCATATATATATATAGATTGAGGAGACATTATAGATACATACTTACATAGTTTCACCATATATACATAAATAATATATTTATATCATATAATAATATTGATTCATTTATATAGCACTATTAATTCCATAGTGCTTTACATACATTTGCAGCACTGTCCCCATTGGGGCTCACAATCTAAACATCCTATCAGTATGTCTTTCAAGTTTCATAGTTCCATCTATCTATCTAATACATAAGAATAGAATCTAATAACATTTCTATGGATTGTCTTTCTGTTCCTATTATGTAAAGTATGAAGCTTTGCCATTATTTGTGACATGATAATAAATTGGATCCTTTCACTTCCTTTCTGTTTTTTTGCTCCACCTTGGAAACGGACAATCACACACACATCAAACTACACAAAACAATGGACCACATCCAATTATAGTCACAACAGCTTCCAAGAGACCATATAGTGTAAACCCGCACACAGGAGACACCACATAGTGACCATCACTCAAGAAACACAACACCAGATCCCAAAATACAGCACCCAACAAGGAAGAGACAGTGCACAGGTGTGAACGACGTCAAATCATGCAACAAATACAAGACACAAATGCGGAAGGATGATATAGAACAAGGATGATGGAAAGCGCAAATGGTGGGACACATGGCCACTGCTCCTGTTAGCACCACTAAGGGTACACAGAGGTTCATTTCACCGCACTCCCCATGCAATAGCATCCGGCCTATTTCTAGTATATATATAATGCAAAATCAGATAAGAGTCAACGGAAATGAATTCTTGCAGCCGACTATAGATTATATTCTAAGCATCCTGTTTCTCCAAAGAAATGATTAGTGTCTCTACACATCTCAGAGTCAGTTGTTTCTGACCGCAAAGATAACATCTGTCTACTTTCCACTCATTCCAGGACCTTTCAGTAAAGCTATATATACTATATATATACACACACATATATATACACACACATATATATACACATTATATAGTTATTACAAAAATTATTCTAACATTCCCCCCTTTTGTAAATTTCAAAATCACATCTCTGTACCCATCAGGGCTTTTGTTTCCTTATTACGGTTTTCACAGGACCCATCGGATTTCAGAGTCTTGGTTATTTTCGGGGAAGGTATAATGTTCAGAATCATTATCATCAGGCTCCATAGTCTCCATTCCTCCATACATAGTCTTTGTTATGGCAGAGTCAATAAGTCTTTGTGCGAGTCCTCTAATGCACAGTATAGCACAACAGCCACAAACAGGGAGTCCACTGGCCACAATGGCCAGAGATATCAGCGCGGAAGTGACCTGGCCAGACCATTTCCCAAACCATCCTTCAATCCAGGAAGAAAAATTGTCACCATATCCAGAGTTCTCAGCCAGTTTATTAGATAGGGCAGTCAGTCCATCAAGGGCATTGGTGATGCTACCATCAGGAGCTGTAGGATTATTAGGGATGAAATTGCAACAAAATCCTCCAACATACTACATACATCTTCTCTTTCTGCTAAGAGGATGCCTAATGCCATTCTGTTCTGCCAAGCCATGAGGGAAGTTGGTCCTAGCTGCTCAGCTATCCCTTTAGCTGCATCTCGAGTGTAATTAACAAATCTCTGTTGGTTGTAGTATATGTAGTTTATCCAGTCTACATTTTTATTTATTGTCACCCACCATATGATGGACTCCCACCCAGCTGCTACCTGGTTCCTAGCCTTGTATTCGTTGGGCACTCCTCTGGGAACTCCAATGTCATCTATGTATATGACGCGCCCCCTGGGCCTGTGTTGTGTAGCGTTGCGCAAGCGGGGAATACCCGGAGCCGGATCTGTCGGGGTTAGTAGTCCTCGTGGCGGTGACCCGGTCCGTGCCCAGGGTGTCAAACTAAGTGGCGGAATTTAGCAGAAGATGTTATAGTGTTCGACTACGCCACCCGTTGAATGCGGTTATGAAGCCGCCGCTGCAGGGCAGACCGCTGAGGCCGGTGGTACAGTTGTGCAGCGTGGGTAGTATAACCCCCAACGGGAGGGGTATGGCCTCAGGGCAGCAGACGTGGATGATGGGGATAGCAGAATTGCACGCAGGCACCAGGAACCACTCAGAGACGGTGCGGTGTAGTTCAGGGTCTTTACTGGTGGCAAAGGTAGACCCTCCCGGGAGTACTGGCTAGCGATCGGGGCCTGGTCAGTCCGTGAGCAGATAGGATCTCCCCCGGCCAGGCGGAGTTGTAGGCCTCCCCAACTAATTGTACTCTTCCTGGCTACCTTGCTAGAAGCGGGTAAAAGTAGCCCACGTCCCTGAGTGTACCGTGTGGTGCTCACCCGTATGGCCGGTGACTCGGGGCTTTCTGGTAGCCTCCGCTCCACGACGGCGGTGCTGGTCCCTTGCGTGTGACCGTGCCTTCGGGTTTCTTGGCCAGAGGACCTGAAATCCCCTGCCGGACGGTTTCTGCTGCTGGGTATGGAACAGTCCCCACAGCCTCGGACTCCGTGTCCGGTGAGATCTCTTCAGTCAGGACGAGCTCTACAGCTTCCAGTCCTGGACCCCTTTTATCACTGCTCCCACAGAGCTCCTGATCTTGCTCTCCCTGCATCTGCTCCACTCCAGACCAGACTGTGTCTCTGTCTGGGACTCCTCTTCTTCTCTTCTCTTTTCCTAACCCCACCTCAGCCCCAGTTTATATAGGGGAAGTCCTTCCCCTCCCAGGACTGGGCAGGAGGTGTGGCATGCTTAGGGTTCCTGACCAGGAGACCTCCCACCTGCTCACAGACGTAATATTGCTATTACTGTGGTAACCAGAACCCTGGGGTGCCACATTCCCCCCTAGTAAAATTTAGTACTCCGGGACTAAACATATTTTTGAAAACATAACAGGGTATAAACAGGAACAATACAATAAGGAAAAACACGTTAGGGTGGTTACGGAGTGTCCGCAACCGGGTGCAATTTTTGAAGCAAAAAGGGTGTCCATTTCACCAAAGAACGGGGAGCCGTAACCAGGTAGGGGTCTGTCCTGCCCCGAGTCTTTAACAGTCTATAGTCTGTTCCTGGGTTACGCTCCAAACATATATACAACAGAGTTCCGGTTAATCCACAAAAGACACCTATAAAATAACTGGAAAAACATAATTATTTACAAGCAACAGTAAACAGGTAAATACCAATAAGACAGTATGAACACTTTAGATCCTCCAACGTACGGGCAACTGGCCTCTATTGGCCCTAGTAGACCTACGGAGCTTACTGACCGGTCCTGAGCTACAGGGTGTAGGAGCTGTCAAAGGTAAGCTGGGCAGCTGTCTACGGACTCTTTGGCTCACTAGGGGCACGGCAGGCTCACTATAAGCAGAGGGTCGATTCTCCTGGTCTGCTTGTGTGGGGTCTTCTGCCTCCTGGACCGGCTGCTCTTCCAGCTCTACCTGTTTTTCCGTAGGCACTTGGGATGCTGTCTGGAGGAAGGTGAGGACGGGTACCACAACAGCGCCATTTACCTGTGTCCAAGACCGAGGGAAGTCTCCGAGTACAGTACTGACCATCTCTTCCCTTTCCTCTGCGGGTCGAGGGTTTTCTTGATCTTCTTCAGGGTTTCGTAGCTGCTCGGGACACTTCTTCAGGTGATCTCGGGAGACAATGGCTGTGGTTTCTCCTCCATCCTTACTGATTGTGCAGATTTTTGGGTTTTCATGGCTTGATGGCAGTATGGTGTACGGGTCCTTCTCCCACTGGTCGTCCAACTTGTGGAGCCATCTTTTCCTCTTCAAGACCTGCTCTCCAGGTACCAGGGGAACAGCGGGAGCACACTGGTTGTAAGTCTTCTCCTGTCTTTCTCTTGCTTGACGGAGACTTCGCTCAACGCTCTCCTGTACTTTCCGGTACTGCTGCTGCCTCTCTGTGTCCCAGTCTGCTTCTGGTGAAGTGTCCTCGGGTGTCAGGACTCCCATATCCAGATCAACAGGCAGCTTACCAGGTCTTGCTCTCATTAGGTAAGCCGGGGTACAGTTGGTAGAACCTACAGGGATGTGGTTGTATAGGTCCACCAGATCAGGCAGTTTCTCAGGCCACAGACTGCGTTCTTCCAGGGGCAATGTTTTCAGAAGGTCTATCACCACCTGGTTCATCTTCTCGCAAAGTCCATTGGTTTGCGGATGATAGGGTGTTGTTCTTATCTTCCGGCAGCCATACAGAGTGCAGAACTCCTGGAAGACTTCCGCTTCAAAGGCAGGTCCTTGGTCCGTCAGCACCTGCTCTGGGTATCCGTGTGGACGACAGAAGTGCTGCTGGAAGGCTCTAGCTGCTGTTTGAGCCGTTAAGTCCTTGACGGGGACTACAACCAAGAACCGGGAGTAGTGATCCACGATGGTTAACGCATAGACGTAGCCACTTCTGCTGGGGGTCAGTTTTACATGGTCCAAGGCTACCAGTTCCAACGGCTGCCTGGTGACGATGGACTGCAGGGGAGTCTTCTGGCTGGCACGGTCCTTCCTTCTTAGGTTGCATGGGCCACAGTCTCTGCACCACCTCTCGATGGTCCCTCTCATGCCTACCCAGTGGAACCGCCCGCGCAGCAGGAACTCCAGCTTCTTCCATCCGAAGTGCCCAGCTCCGTCGTGGTATGCCTCCAGTACCATAGCCGCGTCTCTTCTTGGCACCACTACTTGCCAGATCAGTTCATGCGTCCGGGAGTTAACCATTCTGCGGCACAACTTCCCCTTGTAAAGAAACAGTCGACTCTTCTCAGCCCACAGTTGCTTGGTCTCCTCCGGAGCGTCTGGGTCAAGGCGGGCATCTGGCCGAGTCAGCATCTCCTTCACTAGTCGGACGGCGGGGTCACTGTCTTGTGTTTCCGCCCAGTTGTAATGAGGTAAGGGGTTGAACGTAGCGGATTGCTTACCCCTTACACGGTGGGAATACTGGGTAGTCCCATGACGGTGAAACGCGGGGAGTTCAACTTCTTCCAGTTCCTCTGGATCTTCCCCTACGTCCGGTAGGTTTGGCATTCTGGACAAGGCATCCGCGTTGGTATTGGAGCATCCTGCCCGGTATTTGATCGTGAACTCATAGTTGGACAGGCGGGCCATCCATCTCTGCTCCAGGGCACCGAGTCTTGCAGTGTCCAGGTGTGTCAACGGGTTGTTATCCGTGTACACGGTGAACCGCGAAGAGGCGAGGTAGTGCTTAAAGCGTTCGGTGACTGCCCACACTACCGCCAGGAACTCTAGCTTGAATGAGCTGTAATTCTCAGGGTTTCTTTCGGTGGATCGCAGTTTTCGGCTGGCGTAAGCAATTTCCCGTTCTCTCCCCTGCTGGATCTGGGACAGTACGGCTCCTAGCCCGATGTTACTTGCGTCGGTGTAGAGGATAAAGGGCTGGCTGTAATCAGGGTACGCCAGGATTTCATCCCCCGTGAGGGCCATCTTCAGCTGGCGGAAGGACTCTTCTTCCAGCTTCTCCCATCTGAAGGGCGGCTTCTGGTTCTTGGCCTTCCTGGACTGGCCTATCAGGAGGTCCTGCATAGGAGCTGCCTTTTTGGTGAAACTGGGAATGAATCTTCGGTAGTAGCCTACCAACCCGAGGAACTGCCGCACTTCCTTTACGCTGGAGGGTCTTGGCCATTCCTTAATCGCGGTGATCTTATCAGGGTCGGGAGCCACTCCGTCAGCACTCACCACGTGTCCCAGGTACTGCACTTTTGGTTTTAGCAGGTGACACTTCGACGGTTTCACCTTCAGACCGTAGTTTGCCAGGGCTTCGAACACTTCCGCCAGGTGTTTCAGATGGTCCTCGTAGGTTTTGGAATAAACTATAACATCGTCCAGGTACAGCAGGACCGTCTCAAAGTTCCGGTGTCCCAGACAGCATTCCATCAATCGTTGGAAGGTTCCTGGTGCGTTGCAGAGTCCGAACGGCATGCAGGTAAACTCGCTAAGTCCCATCGGGGTGGTGAATGCGGTCTTCTCCCGGTCCGCCTCTGCGACAGGAACCTGCCAGTACCCGCTAGTGAGATCCAAAGTGGAGAAGAAGTTAGCAGATTTTAAAGCAGCCAAAGACTCCTCTATCCTTGGTAAGGGGTACGCATCTTTGTGTGTGATACGGTTGATTTTCCGGTAATCTACACACATTCTCATGGTGTTGTCTTTTTTTTAAACCAAGACTAGTGGAGCTGCCCAGGGGCTACAGCTATCCCTGATTACCCCAGCCTCCTTCATGTCTCTAAGCATCCCCTTGGCGTGTTGGTAGTGTGCAGGGGGTACGGGACGATACCTTTCCTTTATGGGAGGATGATCTCCCGTGGGGATGTGATGTTCCACTCCCTTTACTCGCCCGAAGTCCAGCGGGTGTTTACTGAACACTCTCTCGTATTCCTGGATCACCCGGTAGACTCCCTGCTTTTGGTGAGCAGGTGTGGAGTCAGTACCCAAATGCAGTTGCTGACACCGGTCCTCCATTTGTTGCTTAGAGCCGTTACCTTCCTCTGGATGAGATGGAGGCAAGGGTTCCACGGACTGTACAGAATTTTGGTTGATGGTATACAATTTGGCTAGCGTAGCATACCGGGGCAGGTACACTTCCCTCTTCCCGATATTTATTATGCGAACGGGCACCCTCCCATGGCGTACATCAACCACCCCCCGTGCCGTCAAAATGGTGGGCCTACTATCTGAGTAGACTGGTTCTACCATTGCCTGGTAATCTCTACCTCTCAGACCAATAGCTGCCCGACACCAAATCATCATTTCACTTTTCGGGGGCATGGCAATAGGAAAAGGGTCACACATTCTCACGCTACCAATCTCACCACCGGAGAGTTCCACCTGTTGCCGTCGCATCAGTGCCCGGATCTCTTTTTGGAGCACTCGCTGCTGGCCGGAGCTGGCGTTCTTGGCAACCTGCTGTAAAATGAGAATCACCTCTGCAAGACAATTTTCAATCACATTAGTTCCTAGAGTTATCTTTGGGTGACTCTCGCGCTTGTCAATGTCTACAATGATCAGTCCCTGTGCTGCCAGTTCGACTTTACCGATTTTAATGGTCATCTCTTTAAATCCGATCTGTGGCACGGGCTGACCATTGCTGGCGATGATACTCAAGTCGTCGTCTGGGTAGCGGGTTATATCCGAGTCATTCCAGTACTGCTTGAAGAGCACGTACGGGATGGTGGTGACCTGTGACCCGGTGTCAAGTAGGGCACTCATAGGAATGCCATCCAGTACTACAGGCAAGACTGGACGTCCTCCCACGTATTTGTCACGCCAGTTCGATGGGCCTGGTGATCTTATTCCTAGGGGTTGGCCCTCTACCCCAGGTTGTGCCAGTTTAAAGGACAGTACCTTGCCATATGTCCGGGTTGATTGCAGCGGCGGCAGATGGGTTGTCCGTCCTCGTTGTATCGGTCGCTGGGTCTTCCTCTGGCCGGTGGGGTCCTCCTTGGTCGGCGCCACGGGATATCCTCCGGTCCGGATGCCAGCTGGATCTTCCCTGGAGTAGAAACCTGTAAAGACTGCACAGTTCGGGTTAGCGCGGCAACGCTTTTAGTTAGCTCTTGGACCTGACCGTGCAGGTCTGTAGCCGGGTCATTGTTTAAAGCCTGCGCATCAGCTCCCACAGGCCCTGCCGACAAGGGCGCCGTCTCCTGGTGGTAAATGGTAGCAGGGCGTTTGTGGGTCACAGCGCCACCTGGTGCCGGTTCTCGGAGCACCCGGATGGCTCTGTCCTTGAACTGTGCAAAGTCCAGATGAGGGTCCTGTAAGGCCATTGCTCGCAACTGGGTTCGGTGGGCATTGCAATGTAGACCCTCTATAAATTGTTCAGTCAACAACTTGTCTTCGTTTCCCACGCCGTCAGGCTCGGCCTGCTTAATGGCTCTCAGGGCCTCTTGTAGGTTTAGTGCATAGTCCCTTATATTCTCATGTGCTCGCTGCTTGCACCCGTAGAATCTAAGCTTGATCTCGGCTGAGGTACGGGTATCAAAGGTGTCCTTCAGCCGGGCTAGTATCTCTGCGACAGTCCTCCTCCTCCCAAGTGGCCAGGACTTTACCTCCCTTTGGGCTGCCCCTGTTAATTGAGCCACCAGGATGCTCACCTTTTGCTCTTCTGTGAGGGGGTACACCTGGAAGAGGCTATCCAGCCTTTCTCTGAAGTCATTTAGGGTATGGGACTCCCCTGAGTACTGGGGTAGCCAGGCTGCCCCCGGGATGTAGGGCATGGTGAAAGGCATGACCGCAGCAGCAGTGGTGCTGGCGGTGGCTGTAGCAGTGAAGCTCTCCTCCGTATCCGACATCCTCCTCCCCCCTAGTGGACCGTGGCCTACCTTGCGATGATCCTCTTCCGTAGGCCGCGGCTCCGCAGTGGATCGTCAGGGTTGAGGACCTTCCGTCGCGCTCCTGTGACGTCGGCGTCTGCTGGGCTCCTTCCAGGACCTTACGCAACGTCCGGATGTGAGGCGGGGCTTCAGTTCTCGCGCGCTTTCGGAGTCCACGCCCCTCTTATTCTCGCGTGGCGTCCTCGAGATGGCGTCCAATGGCGGGAAAACTCCACGGATGGCGGGAAGAAGGCAAAAGATGGCGTCGGATGGCGGGAATCTTCACCACAGGTAAGTTTAACAGTCTTTTTCAGGCACGCAGTACCCGGTGGTTGCGGGCACGAGATCCTGCCGACTACGCCAAAGTTGACGCGCCCCCTGGGCCTGTGTTGTATAGCGTTGCGCACGCGGGGAATACCCGGAGCCGGATCTGTCGGGGTTAGTAGTCCTCGTGGCGGTGACCCGGTCCGTGCCCAGGGTGTCAAACTAAGTGGCGGAATTTAGCAGAAGATGTTATAGTGTTCGACTACGCCACCCGTTGAATGCGGTTATGAAGCCGCCGCTGCAGGGCAGACCGCTGAGGCCGGTGGTACAGTTGTGCAGCGTGGGTAGTATAACCCCCAACGGGAGGGGTATGGCCTCAGGGCAGCAGACGTGGATGATGGGGATAGCAGAATTGCACGCAGGCACCAGGAACCACTCAGAGACGGTGCGGTGTAGTTCAGGGTCTTTACTGGTGGCAAAGGTAGACCCTCCCGGGAGTACTGGCTAGCGATCGGGGCCTGGTCAGTCCGTGAGCAGATAGGATCTCCCCCGGCCAGGCGGAGTTGTAGGCCTCCCCAACTAATTGTACTCTTCCTGGCTACCTTGCTAGAAGCGGGTAAAAGTAGCCCACGTCCCTGAGTGTACCATGTGGTGCTCACCCGTATGGCCGGTGACTCGGGGCCTTCTGGTAGCCTCCGCTCCACGACGGCGGTGCTGGTCCCTTGCGTGTGACCGTGCCTTCGGGTTTCTTGGCCAGAGGACCTGAAATCCCCTGCCGGACGGTTTCTGCTGCTGGGTATGGAACAGTCCCCACAGCCTCGGACTCCGTGTCCGGTGAGATCTCTTCAGTCAGGACGAGCTCTACAGCTTCCAGTCCTGGACCCCTTTTATCACTGCTCCCACAGAGCTCCTGATCTTGCTCTCCCTGCATCTGCTCCACTCCAGACCAGACTGTGTCTCTGTCTGGGACTCCTCTTCTTCTCTTCTCTTTTCCTAACCCCACCTCAGCCCCAGTTTATATAGGGGAAGTCCTTCCCCTCCCAGGACTGGGCAGGAGGTGTGGCATGCTTAGGGTTCCTGACCAGGAGACCTCCCACCTGCTCACAGACGTAATATTGCTATTACTGTGGTAACCAGAACCCTGGGGTGCCACATATACACTAAAATCTAAGGATTCTCGGGGGGTGTCACGCTTCTGTCTACTCCCACCACATACCTTTGACCATGTTACTGTTGATAATAGGTGGAAGGGCATGACTAGCTGGATAACCGCACAATCCCTTTTAGAACCCTACGGCAATCTGGCTGGTATTCTTTTGTCACCACATGACCACCATATGTCTTCTCTCAGGGTGGTCCGTTTTGACCATATGACTGAGTAGTTGGTGTTGTGGGAAACATTGATTAGTTCTCTACAAAAGTCGTCCTGGAGTTCGTCATGTCCGTTCCCAGGAAGACTGAAACAAGTATAGTTACCAGGATAAGCAATCACCTGTTGTTGGATATCTGTTTTTTTTAAGTGGGGGAAATAAAAGTGATAATGTTTTGCATTTTCTTTCCTTATCTGAGGGGACAGGAAGTTTTCCATATAGTTTAATTATGTACTGTAACCCTTCTGGGTCCTCCTGATCATGTAGGGGAAAAGGGACAGTACCTAGCTGTGGTCTGGCTGTTGCTCAAGCTACACAGTTTAGTTTGTTAAGGCTTTTTGCAGAATATCTAAGCAATTCTAACCATTCATTTTTCTTCTCATAGATTGTCTCTAGAGCTAGTTTATCTTTATAGATTAAGTTAGTGAACCCAACTGTGGGACCCATGGACTCCATTATGGTTCTTTCTGACATACTTTCCTTGGGGCGTGTTTTGGTATTATTCTGAACTTCTATGTAGAAATGTCCTATTGGGTCTGTTCCTGATGCATCAGATCCAATACCATATAACCTTTGGTCTCTCATCTTTGTTTTTTTTAAGATTAATACTAATTTTGCTACAATCATCCTTTTTTGTGCAACGGGAAGTTTATTTTTTCCTAATGAGGAACCTGGATTTCAAATCTGTGTGGCCATAAATTTTATACCCATAGTCTTGGTTGTCCATCCAGCAAGGGACCAACCAGTAAACATTCAGACTCCCCTGTTATTTTGGTTTATAACACAAACATATTTTTCTGACCCAGTTAGTTTGGCAGGTTGTTCTCCATCTTCACATCCTTTATATAACAGGTGTAACGGGTCAGGGAGGTGGAACCTCTGAGCAACTATACAAGGGGGCGGTCCTTGTAAGGAAGCGGGTGGCTCCCAGGGAAGACGGGCAGGTAGTCACGACAATTGACAGGGACAGTCTCTGGGTAGAAGGGCAGGTAGTCACGGCAAGTGACAGGGACAGTCTCTGGGTAGAAGGACAGCAGGCAGGTGGCTGGTGAGCGCTCCCAGGTGAGCGGGCGAGAGTCTCTGGACAGGTAGGTGGTCACGGCAAGTGACGGCAGGACCTCCAGGTAGACTAGCAGACAGGTAGCAGGTGGACGCTCCCAGGTGAGCGGGCAAGAGTCTCTGAACGGGCAGGTGGTCACGGCAAGTGACGGCAGAGCCTCCAGGAAGGCTAGCAGGCAGGTAGCAGGTGAGCGCTCCCAGGTGAGCGGGCAAGAGTCTCTGGACAGGCAGGTGGTCACAGCAAGTGACGGCAGAGCCTCCAGGTAGGCTAGCAGGCAGGTAGCAGGTGAGCGCTCCCAGGTGAGCGGGCAGGCTGGTCCATATACAGACTGACAGGTGTCGGAAGGCAGACCGTCGGACCGCAGGCTTGCAAGCAGGTAAGCGGATATCAGGCAGGTATTAAGCAGGAATCTGGCAGGTGACTGGCAGGTAACTGGTAGCGGAACCTGAGGACTGAAGCAGAGTGAAGGCTTTGCAACAGCATTGCTCGGGCACCTCCATTTTGGAGGAGGTGCCTTATATATGGTGAAGTCCTCCGGCCATTGGCCGGGGACTCCTTAGGACGACGCGCGCGGCCCCTTTAAGAGACGCGCGCGCCCTAAGCACCGTGGCCGGGAAGCAGCGCGCGCTGCCAGCAGAGCGGGAGGAAGACGCCGGGCACAGAGCGGAGAGGTGAGGGGAACAGCGTCCCTGCCTAGCAGGAGGCAGGGACGCCGACGCTACAGTACCCCCCCCCCTTTAGGCCCCCCCTTTTTTAGGCCAGAGAGAAATTTATCAAGGATGAGAGGGGCATGGATGTTCTCCCGGGGCTCCCACGTTCTCTCCTCAGGACCAAACCCCTTCCAATCTACCAGAAAAAAGGTCTTTCCTCTTACCCTTTTGGTGGCCAGAATGTTCTCTACCTCAAACTTGTTCTCAGCGGAAACCGGAGCAGGGGGCGTACCTGTAGACTTGGAAAATGAGTTAAGTACCACGGTTTGAGGAGAGATACATGGAAGGAGTTAGGGATCCGTAAGTTGGCCGGGAGTTTCAATTTATAGGCCATTGATTTGTTTGATAACTTCCAGTGGGCCGATGAATCGAGGCCCTAACTTGTAGGAGGGAATCTTGAGCCGGACATATTTGGACGAGAGCCAGACTTTATCTCCAGGACGGAATTGTGGAGGATCCAGGCATTTTTTGTCAGCGTGTTTTTTCATCCGCTCGGACGACTGAAGGAGTGCGGATCGGGTACTCTCCCAAATGGAGGAGAATTCGCTAATGAGAGATTCCGCAGCCGGATTGTCCACCGAGGTGGAGACGGGAAATGGGATCCGAGGATGCTGACCGAAGACTACAAAAAACGGGGATTTGGAGGAGGATTCGCTCTCGTGATTATTGTAAGAGAATTCGGCCCATGGTAGGAGATCCACCCAGTCCGAATGGTGGGCATTAACGAAGTGCCGGAGGTAACTGGTCAGGATCTGATTGATCCGCTCCACTTGACCATTGGACTGTGGGTGGTAAGCGGAGGAGAAGTCCAGGGTGACGTCAAGCAGCTTACATGTGGCTCTCCAGAAGCGTGAGGTGAACTGAACCCCACGATCCGACACAATGTGGAGGGGCAGGCCATGGAGACGGAAGATGTGGTGGATAAAGTCTTTAGCCAGTTCGGGTGCAGACGGGAGACCCGGCAGGGGAATGAAGTGCGCCATCTTGGAAAAGCGGTCAGCGACCACCCAAATGACCGTACAACCGGCAGAGACAGGGAGATCCGTTATAAAGTCCATAGCTATATGCTGCCACGGGGCAGCAGGTACTGGAAGAGGAAGGAGGCGACCGGCTGGCAGGTGTCTCGGAACTTTGTTGCGGGCGCAGAACACACAGGCTGAAACAAAGTCTATTACATCCTTGTGCAGGGTAGGCCACCAGTAATGCCGGGTAATAAGCTGGAGGGTCATTTTCTGACCGGCATGGCCAGCTAGTTTAGACGAGTGACCCCAGAGTAGGACTTTCTTCCGATCAGGTACTGTTACGAACGTCTTACCGGGAGGGAGACGATTTAGATTCACGGGAGCCACCTGCATTACTCTGGCGGGATCAATGATGTGCTTCGGTTCCTCCTCTAGATCAGACACCAGGAAGGATCGGGACAAGGCGTCAGCTTTGATGTTTTTGTCTGCCGGGCGAAAATGAAGAACGAAATCAAAGAGGGCAAAAAACAAGGACCACCGGGCTTGGCGCGGGTTAAGTCTCTGGGCGCTCTGGAGGTAAGCCAAGTTCTTGTGATCCGTGTAAATAATTATTGGGTGAAGCGCCCCCTCGAGCAGGTAACGCCAATCCTCCAGTGCCAGCTTAATGGCCAATAACTCTTGATCTCCTATAGAATAATTGCGCTCAGAAGAGGAGAAGAGTTTGGAGAAGAAGCAGCAAGTTACCATTCTTCCGGAAGGCGACTTTTGGGCAAGTACCTCTCCTGCTCCAGAGGAAGAGGCGTCAACTTCCAGGAAGAATTGTTTGTTGCCGTCTGGACGATGCAGCACCGGGGCAGAAGAGAAAGCCTGTTTTAAGGAAAGAAAGGCTTCCTCTGCTTCGGGCGGCCATTCTCTGGGATTAGTGCCCTTAAGGGTGAGCGCAGAGATTGGGGCAGTCCGGGAAGAGAAGTGCGGTATGAAGAGGCAATAGTAGTTGGCAAAACCCAGGAACCGCTGAATAGCTTTCAACCCCTCTGGTCGGGGCCACTTCTGGATGGCAGACAGTTTCTCAGGGTCCATTTGTAGGCCGGTCTGAGAGATTATGTAGCCCAGAAACGGAAGCGAGGTCTGCTCAAAGAGGCACTTCTCAAATTTAGCGTAGAGATGGTTCTGCCTGAGCCTGAGCAGAACCTGACGAACATCCCTCCGGTGTGTGGGGAGATCCGGAGAGAAGACCAAGATGTCGTCCAGGTACACCACTACGCAGGAGTAGAGAAGGTCCTGGAAGATGTCATTGACCAACTCTTGAAAGACGGCGGGAGCGTTACAGAGACCGAAGGGCATTACCAGGTATTCATAGTGGCCGTCCCGGGTGTTGAATGCCGTCTTCCATTCATCCCCCTGACGGATACGGACCAGGTTATACGCCCCACGGAGGTCCAGCTTGGTGAAGATTCTAGCCTCCCTCAGACGGTCAAATAATTCCGGAATGAGCGGAAGGGGGTATTTATTCTTCACCGTGATCTGGTTAAGGCCTCTATAGTCTATACAGGGACGGAGTGAGCCGTCCTTCTTTTTGACAAAGAAGAAGCCTGCTCCCGCCGGGGAAGTAGATTTCCGGATGAATCCTGGGGCCAGATTCTCCTCAATATATTCTGACATGGATCGGGTCTCAGCAGCGGACAAAGGGTAAATGCGCCCACGGGGAGGAGTAGCGCCGGGCATCAGGTCGATTGGGCAGTCGTATGGTCTATGAGGGGGTAATGTCTCTGCCTCCTTTTTATTAAAGACGTCCGCATACGACCAATAAGGAGCAGGAAGACCAGGTAGATTGGCTGGAGTAGGAGAAGGACGGACAGGATGGACGGGAACTAAACAAGTCTTATGGCAGTCCTGTCCCCAGCGAAGGACTTCTCCGGTCTGCCAATCAAGCACGGGTGCATGTTTCTGAAGCCAAGGTAGGCCTAGTAAGAGGGCGTGAGAGAGTCCAGGCAGAACATGAAAGGAGATGCTCTCAGAATGCAGCATTCCCACCTGTAGAGTTAGAGATTCGGTGATGAGTTGGATGGGATGTGGTAAGAGGCCCCCATCCACGGCGGCGACAGATAAAGGTACGGCCAGAGGTTTGGTGGGAATGCGGTATTTTTCTACCAGGGATTGAGAAATGAGATTTCCAGCAGCTCCTGAGTCAAGTTGAGCCAGTTCAAAATAGCGGTTCTCTCCGCAGATGATAGAGACTGACAGCATCAGGGATGGAGAGGGTTTATTTTTGTCTAGGGCAACCTCTCTGAGCGATCCTAGACACAGGCGTTTCCCGACCTCTCTGGGCAGGAACGGATCCGGTGCTCCTTACTGCCACAGTAGAAGCAGCTCCCCTCGGCACGGCGTAAGTCTTGACGGGTTTTGACCATCTTGGTCTGGTCGACCTGCATAGGCTCAGGTGAGTGTGCCTGGGGAGTAACGGAGGGAGTGACGGGTCTCTGGAAGATAGGGGCTAGACATGGAAACCTCCTCTCACGGGTGACCTCTTTGGCACGCTCCTGGAACCGGATGTCAATCCGGGTGGCTAGTGTTATTAAGCCGTCGAGAGTGGTAGGAATGTCCCAACCGGCGAGTTCATCTTTAATACGGCCGGACAGACCCTCTCAGAAGACAGACACCAGGGCGTCGTTATCCCAGGCCAGCTCCGAAGCAAGGGTACGGAACCGTATGGCAAATTGGCCCACGGTGAGATTTCCTTGATGGAGGCGTAGCAGAGACGATGCGGATGAGGTTCTCCGTCCGGGTTCGTCGAAGACTTTCCGGAAAGCCGTGAGAAAGGCTGGCAGGTCGGACACCAGGGGGTCTCCTCTCTCCCATAGAGGATTTAGCCAAGCCAGAGCCTCCCCCGTGAGGTGGGACATAAAGGCTACTTTGGACCGGTCGGAGATAAACTGGTGGGAGAAGAGTTCAAAGTGCAGGGTGCACTGGTTTATGAAGCCCCGAGCTTGAGCGGGGTCACCTCCGAAGCGAGGAGGTGCAGAAAGCCGGGGTCCAGGGCAGGATACCATGGTATTGGTGGGCAGCGGCGCTGCCGGGTTGCGAGTCATGACACTAGCGGTGGTTGCTGGTGGAGCAGTCAGAGTGTCAAGGCGAGAGTTGACATTCCGCAGGTGACTCAGGATGGACTCCTGTTGGGACCTCTGACGGGACAGTTCATGACATAGGTCCGAGAGCGAGGGAGCTTGCGTGCCACTGGATTCCATGGCCCGAGCAAACTGTAACGGGTCAGGGAGGTGGAACCTCTGAGCAACTATACAAGGGGGCGGTCCTTGTAAGGAAGCGGGTGGCTCCCAGGGAAGACGGGCAGGTAGTCACGGCAAGTGACAGGGACAGTCTCTGGGTAGAAGGGCAGGTAGTCACGGCAAGTGATAGGGACAGTCTCTGGGTAGAAGGGCAGGTAGTCACGGCAAGTGACAGGGACAGTCTCTGGGTAGAAGGGCAGGTAGTCACGGCAAGTGACAGGGACAGTCTCTGGGTAGAAGGACAGCAGGCAGGTGGCTGGTGAGCGCTCCCAGGTAAGCGAGCGAGAGTCTCTGGACAGGCAGGTGGTCACGGCAAGTGACGGCAGGACCTCCAGGTAGACTAGCAGACAGGTAGCAGGTGGACGCTCCCAGGTGAGCGGGCAAGAGTCTCTGGACGGGCAGGTGGTCACGGCAAGTGACGGCAGAGCCTCCAGGAAGGCTAGCAGGCAGGTAGCAGGTGAGCGCTCCCAGGTGAGCGGGCAAGAGTCTCTGGACAGGCAGGTGGTCACGGCAAGTGACGGCAGAGCCTCCAGGTAGGCTAGCAGGCAGGTAGCAGGTGAGCGCTCCCAGGTGAGCGGGCAGGCTGGTCCATAGACAGACTGACAGGTGTCAGAAGGCAGACCGTCGGACCGCAGGCTTGCAAGCAGGTAAGCGGATATCAGGCAGGTATCAAGCAGGAATCTGGCAGGTGACTGGCAGGTAACTGGTAGCGGAACCTGAGGACTGAAGCAGAGTGAAGGCTTTGCAACAGCATTGCTCGGGCACCTCCATTTTGGAGGAGGTGCCTTATATATGGTGAAGTCCTCCGGCCATTGGCCGGGGACTCCTTAGGATGACGCGCGCGGCCCCTTTAAGAGAGGGGGAGCGCGCGCGCGCGCGCCCTAAGCACCGTGGCCGGGAAGCAGCGCGCGCTGCCAGCAGAGCGGGAGGAAGACGCCGGGCACGGAGCGGAGAGGTGAGGAGAACAGCGTCCTTGCCTAGCAGGAGGCAGGGACGCCGACGCTACAACAGGCAGAAGTCCATCAAAAAGGTGACCGTCTGACCTACTTCAAAAGTGAGATTTAAATTATTAAATCCAAAACCTCTCCAACCCTCTGGACTTTCCCACCCTGCTGGATCTATTACCTTCCAATTTCCCATAACCATGTGTAGGATTCCCAAAATAACTGTCCCTAGTACATCTTTTTTTTCTTCTACTGCCTACCCTGTCTCCGTCCACCGGGAAAAGGGAAGTGGGTGTCTTCACCGGTTTGAGATGATTCTCCCTTTTGGAGAACCCCCCTTTGTAGCCGGGTTTATGCTTCAGGAGACTGGGTTTGTTCCCTGCCTAACTTTCCCTAGACTTCCGTCAACCCTTTTAATAGTGGGACAGATGTATCCGTGATGTACATTCAGCAATTTTGACAGCAGTGGGAGTGGTCAATAGGACTTGGTAAGGACCTTCCCACTTAGGCTGGTGCCAGTGTTTCTTCTTTATCACCTTCACAAGGACCCAGTCAGCACGTTTCACAACCTCAGGTTTCGGTAGCAGTTCTCCTGAGAAAAAATTAGGGGTAGAGACTTATTTGAGTGTTGTTATCTTAGCCAATTATTCTGCTAATGTACAGTCTGATTCCACATCTATTCTCTTGAAGGGTTTTCGCTGAGGTAACAGAAAGTAAGGTAACCAAATGTGTTGGAATAGGTGTAGGATCGGAGCAAAACCTTCAGTACAGTCAACATTGTCCCACCTGAGTGTATCATGACATGGGGTCTATTTATCCGGAAACAGAGAGACAACTTAACCCAGAGTTAGGTGATTTGGGTTCCAGTATCATCTCTATGCTGACGACACCCAATTATACACTTCTTCCCCTGACATCACCCCTACCCTAATACAAAATACCAAGGATTGTTTGTCTGCTGTGTCTAACATAATGTCCTCCCTCTATCTTAAACTGAATCTCTCCAAAACTGAACTTCTGGTGTTTTCCCCCTCTACTAACCTAACTCTACCTAACATCGAAATTACCTTGGAGGATTCAACAATAACTCTCTAGCAGCACGCCCGCTGCCTTGGGGTCATATTCGACACTAACCTCTCCTTTACTCCCTATATCCGATCACTCACTCGCTCTTGTCACCTGCATCTTAAAAACATCTCCAGAATCTGATCTTTTCTCACTTTTGAAACTGTTAAAACTCTTACTGTCGCTCTTATTTACTCTCGTCTGGACTACTGCAACTCTCTTCTGATCGGTCTCCCTCTTACCAAAATTTCCCCTCTCCAATCTGTCCTGAATGCGGCAGCCAGGGTCGTATTTCTGTCCAGCCGCTTCACTGATGCCTCCACCTTGTGCCAGTCATTACACTGGTTACCCATTTGCTATAGGGTCCACTATAAACTCATTGCTCTCACTCACAAAGCTCTCCACAGTTCTGCACCACCTTATATCAACTCTCTCATCTCAGTCTATCGTCCTACACGTGCCCTCCGTTCCACAAATGACCTAAGACTAACATCCCCCATAATCCGAACCTCGCACCTCCGTCTCCAAGACTTCTCTCATGCTGCGCCAGTTCTCTGGAATGCTCTACCCCAGACGATCCGATTGATGCCTAGCCCTGATGTCTTCAAGCGCGCCTTAAAAACCCATCTCTTTAACCCCTTAAGCCCCGCGGGTAGTTTGCACGTTAATGACCGGGCCAATTTTTACAATTCTGACCACTGTCACTTTATGAGGTAATTACTCTGGAACGCTTCAACGGATCCCCCTGATTCTGAGATTGTTTTTTCGTGACATATTGTACTTCATGATTGTGGAAAAATTTCTTCGATATCACTTGCGTTTATTTGTGAAAAAAACGGAAATTTGGCAAAAATGTTGAAAATTTTGCAATTTTCAAAATTTGAATTTTTAAGCCCTGAAATCAGAGCGATATGTCACACAAAAGAGTTAATAAATAACATTGCCCACGTGTCTACTTTACATCAGCACAATTTTGGAACCAAACTTTTTTTTTGTTAGGGAGCTATAAGGGTTAAAAGTTGACCAGCGATTTCTCATTTTTCCAACAAAATTTACAAAACCATTTTTTAGGGACCACATCACATTTGAAGTCACTTTGAGAGGTCTTTATGACAGAAAATACCCAAAAGTGACACCATTCTAAAAACTGCACTCCTCAAGGTGCTCAAAACCACATTCAAGAACTTTATTAACCCTTCAGGTGCTTCATAGGAATCTTTTGAATGTGGAAGAAAAAAATGAACATTTAACTTTTTTCACAAAAATGTTACTTTAGACCCAATTTTTTTTATTTTCACAGGGGTAACAAGAAAAAATGGACCGCAAAATTTGTTGTGCAATTTCCCCTGGGCACGCAGATACCCCATATTTGGGGAAAAAACACTGTTTGGGCGCACTGTAGGGCTCGGAAGGGAATGAGCGCCATTTGACTTTTTGATTGTAAAATTTGCTTGAATAATTAGCGGACACCATGTTGCGTTTAGAGAGCCCCTGTGTGCCCAAACATTGGAGCTCCCCCACAAGTGACCCCATTTTGGAAACTAGACCCCCCAATGCACCTATCTAGATGCATAGTGAGCAGTTGCAACCCCCAGGTGCTTCACAAATTGATTCATAAAAATGAAAAAGTGAAAAAAAAAACACTTTTTCATTGTTACGAATCAATTTGTGAAGCACCTGGGGGTTCCAACTGCTCACTATGCATCTAGATAGGTGCCTTGGGGGGTCTAGTTTCCAAAATGGGGTCACTTGTGGGGGAGCTCCAATGTTTGGGCACACAGGGACTCTCTAAATGCAACATGGTATCCGCTAACAAATTGAATGGAAAATCGGCTCAAATTGTTAGCGGACACCACATTGCGTTTGGAGAGTCCCTCTGTGCCCAAACTTTGGAGTTCCCCCACAAGTGACCCCATTTTGGAAACTAGACCCCCCAAGGCACCTTTCTAGATGCATAGTGAGCACTTGGAACCCCCAGGTGCTTCACAAATTGATTCGTAATAATGAAAAAGTGAAAAAAAAAACACTTTTTCATTTTTACGAATCAATTTGTGAAGCACCTAGGGGTTCCAAGTGCTCACTATGCATCTAGGTAGGTGCCTTGGGGGGTCTAGTTTCCAAAATGGGGTCACTTGTGGGGGAGCTCCAAAGTTTGGGCACAGAGGGGCTCTCCAAACGCAATGTGGTGTCCGCTAACAATTTGAGCCGATTTTCCATTCAATTTGTTAGCGGATACCATGTTGCATTTAGAGAGTCCCTGCGTGCCCAAACATTGGAGCTCCCCCACAAGTGACCCCATTTTGGAAACTAGACCCCCCAAGGCACCTATCTAGATTCATAGTGAGCACTTGGAACCCCAGGTGCTTCACAAATTGATTCATAAAAATGAAAAAGTGTTTTTTTTTTCCACTTTTTCATTTTTACGAATCAATTTGTGAAGCACCTGGGGATTCCAAGTGCTCACTATGCATCTAGATAGGTGCCTTGGGGGGTCTAGTTTCCAAAATGGGGTCACTTGTGGGGGAGCTCCAATGTTTGGGCACACAGGGGCTCTCCAAACGCAACATGGCGTCTGCTAACAATTTGAGCCGATTTTCCATTCAATTTGTTAGCGGACACCATGTCGCGTTTGGAGAGCCCGTGATGTGCCTAAACAGTGGAGCTCCCCCACAAGTGTCCATACTATACCCCTCAAGGATTTTATTAAGGTGTATAGTGAACATTTTGAACCCAGAGGTACGGCACAGAATTTGTTTACATTAGGTCATCATATTGAATAAGTTGTCATTATTCTTGAGCGCAAGTGCTCGCTACTTGAGTTTGCATCGGGTACTCAGGTATGCACTATGTACAGCGTGTGCTCGAGTGACATGCTCGAGTCCCTGCTCCGCATGTTTCACGGTTATTAGACACCCAAAAAAAAACATGCGGGGATCGCTCGTGCATGGCAGGCAATCCCCGTAAAGCTTTTTGGCCGCGAAGCATATGGGGCAGAGACTCGAGCATGTCACTCAAATACCCACGATACTCAATGCATACCAGAGCACCCGATGCAAACTCAAGTAGCGAGCACTTGCTCTCAACACTAGTCGCCATATCGTCATCTTTTTTTCTTACTTTTGAAAAAAATCCCAACCCCATCACAACCCTAACCCCAACCCTAACCTCAACCCCAGCCCTAACCGTAGCACAACCCTAACCGTAGCACAACCCTAACCCTAGCACAACCCTAACCCTAGCACAACCCTAACCCCAAACCCAGCCCTAACCCTAGCCCAATCCTAACCCAAGAGTTTATTTTTGACGCCGTTCCTGGTGCGGTATAAGGGATTAGACGACTTTATTCTTCGGGTCGGTGTGATTACAGCAATGCCAGAATCATATGGGGTTTTTATGACTGACAGCTGTCACACACTAAAAGACGCATTTTTTGTAAAATCTAGTTTTTGCATCGCCATATTTTGAGAGCTATAATTTTTCCAGATTTTGGCAGACAGTCATGTGACGGCTCGTTTTTTGCGGGATGACTTGACGTTGTTATTGGTGCCATTTTCAGGCACGTGACATTTTTTGATCGCTTTCTATTCCGATTTTTGGGAGGCAGAATAAACAAAAACCAACAATTCAGGAATTGTTTTTTTTTTTTTTTTTTTTTATTCTGTTCCGCGTGTGGTAAAATTGATGAGGTAGCTTTATTCTTCGGGTCAGTACTTTTACAGCGGTACCACATTTGTATAATTTTTCTATGTTTTGGCGCTTATACACAATAAAAGCTATTTTATAGAAAAAAATATTTTTTAGTATCGCTTTATTCTGAGAGCTATAACTTTTTTATTTTTCGGCTGATGGAGCTGTGTGGTGGCTTGTTTTTTGCGGGACGAGATGATGTTTTCAGCGGTATCATTTTTATTTATATGCGTCTTTTTGATCGCGTGTTATTCCACTTTTTGTTTGGCGGTATGGTGATAAAGCATTGTTTTTTGCTTCGGTTTTTTTTTTTTTTTTTACCGTGTTCACTGAAGGGGTTAACTAGTGGGACAGTTTTATACGTCAGGTTGTTCCGGACGCGGCGATACCAAATATGTGTACTTTTATTGTTTTTTTTTTATTTTTTTTTTTAATAATATTTATTGATGGGTACATTATATTTTTATTTTTGGTGTATTATTTTTTTATTTTTTTATAATATTTTTGCACATTTTTTTTTTTTTTTTCCACTTTCACACAGTTTATACACTTTATTACTTTGTCCCACTCTGGGACTTTCACTTTTTTTTTTCTGATCGCCTGCATGGCACAGGAATGGAGCACCATCCCTATGCCATGAAGGCTGTCAGAAGTGCACAGTGTGAAGATTGCTTGGAGATGCACTGCGCATGTCCAAGCAATCTTCCTGCTCTCTGGTGACCTGGATGTTGTCATGACGACATCGGGTCGTCATGGCAACAAGCGGGAAGCCTTTGCAGACTGCGCTGGAAGCCGGAAGAGGAGGTGAGTATCGGCGATCACCTCCCCTTGCCCCCGCAATGCCGCGATCGACTTCGATCGCAGCATCGCGGGGGTTAATGTGCTGGGAACGGTGCAGGACCGCTCCCTGCACATAGTACCGGGTGTCAGCTGTGACAATCAGCTGACACCCGGCGGCGATCGCGCCCGCACAGCCTGTGTGCGCGCGCGATCGCGATGACGTACTAATACGGGTCAGGCTCTTAAGTCCCAGGGCACAGACGCGTATTAGTACGTCAGATGTTATTAAGGGGTTAAACAAGCCTACCACCTCAAATACTCAGTAAACTAACTTTCCCCTGTTCCCTCCTAAATACTATTCAGAATCTGTTCCCTTCTCTTCATCTGTCTCCACACCCTCCATGCACACGATAACTGCACTCGGTAATTGAGTATTGCACTTGAACATACGTGCTGATGACCGGATCATACAGCTTTATATGACAATCCTGACTTATTATAATTGCCAGACCTGAAATAACAAGCACTTTCCACTTATTGTGTCCCCCCCATTTCCTTGTAGAATGTAAGCTTGCAAGCAGGGACCTCACTCCTAATGTAACTGTTTAAACTGTCTCACCTTGTATTGAATTTATTGTCTGTACATGTCCCCGCTTAATTGTAAAGTGCTGCAGAATATGTTGGCGCTATATAAATAAAAATTATTATTATTATTATTCCTAGAAAACTCTGTATACGTTAAATGTATATTAATGTCATAGGGATTTAGCACTTTTAATAATAGTTTGTACAGAAACAATATCCTCTTCACCAAGGCAGGTTGCCAAGTGAACAGTGGTGGTCTGAGAGAAGAAGATGTAGACTACAGAGGAGGAGAGGGGGAAGACAGAGTCTATAATGGGAGTTAAGAGAAGCTCAGCGAGCATCACTACACAGCCAAGCATGTAGGGGATTCTTTCCCTTGTTCCTATCAACCTTCAAACGGAGCAGCTAACTTGAGGACCAAACATGAGGGAGCAAAACGTCTGCCAATCGGGGTGAGTGATTGCCTGGTCCTCTAGAGCACACATTTGTCTACTGCTATTGCAGGTGTGCCCAGGACGCAGGAGCTACATTTGGCCTTTGGTGGTTACACACAGAGGACTGTGGGGATAACGTCATTCTGTATTTGCACTTCATGTAATATGATGGATAGTGGGGATGGGACAGTGAGGCCTAATATGGATAGAGAATCGTCAGGGAACCTCTATAGCGTCAGTACTGGACACCAGACATTAGACACATAGAGGGACTTACTTGTAAGCTACTCATTTGTTTTCCCATTGCTCTGTCTCCATTGCCGGATGTTTATCTGTAATAAAGAACTGTTT
Source organism: Phyllobates terribilis (assembly GCF_046119375.1). Classification (NCBI taxonomy): domain Eukaryota; kingdom Metazoa; phylum Chordata; class Amphibia; order Anura; family Dendrobatidae; genus Phyllobates; species Phyllobates terribilis. The sequence goes on from NW_027362829.1 coordinate 2,268,855, forward strand.
TACCACCAGCACGTGCTTGCCTGTACTATACTCTTCTTTGGCTGTTTAACCCCTCGGGCTGTGAACGAGTAAAGTTACCATCTGTTTTACCGTTGCCAAAGTCTCCTGGCTTCAATACCTCTCGCCTACTTCTCTCCCTCAACCCTATCTCCCTCCATCACCAAAACACCATAGGGAATGTAAACCACATCGTACACCACTGTGAAGGCACAGGAGAACGACGTTTAACCCCCGCAGCCATGTCTCCCTACAAATATGACTCCGCAGCTCCAGGCGTCGGGCACAGCCACCACCGTCCTTGCCACCAGGGGACCGCAGAGAGTATCTGACCCATGCCCGGCATACTGGAGGGTCTAGGCCCTGCGCTCCGGTGCCTATCACACATATAGCCAACAACTATAAAAATCAATATCTATCATGAACACTGACATACAGACACTTAGCCAATATTATATAATAACTTGTGAAATGAGTCAATCAGGCATCTTAAGAGATTTGGTATAAGATATAACATGCCTGGTGACAATAACACTCAGGTGTATTCTACTTCCACACTTACGACAGACAATGTTTCCAATAATGGACAAGAAAGCAGGTGAGACAAAACTTTGAGTAGTTAGTAAAGTCGCATGCTGTAAATACTTTATGATCTTTACCATCTCTCCTGTGCTATGGCTCAATACTGCAGCATATCTAAAGAGGTTACTGGGCAATATATATTTGTTTTCTGCAGATACATATATGCCATCTTTGAAGATAGCACCTTTTATTACCCATGTAGTTTGCTCAGATTTTGGGGATGCTTGTTGCATCTCTTTGAGGATTTGTAGGTCAATAAGACTAGTCTCATGTAATGTCAGTATGTTGCGGTGGCTGCTTGTGCTGATAGGTGTTTCGGAGTGCTTTGGCCATCAGGACTTTATCCTGAGTTACTACTGCATATTCTGTGGCATTTGTGCCATCTGGGTTATTTTTTGTCTGTCAGGGCATTCTCGAAGAAAATGCCCAATCTTCCTGCAATGCCAACAAGATGTTTTGTCGCCCACTCCCCTACCTCTTCCTCTACCTCTCCCCTACCTCTGTAACCCTGTTCTTCATTCAAGTCTTTCTGTGTGAGGACAATATCACACCCATCCTGTATTACTAACACCAGTCCCTTTTTATCCTTCTTTTTGTCTTTATAATATTTTTCGGCATGTCGGCCATTTTCTCTCTTTCAGGCTTCACACAACCATATATTTGCACTTGTAGGTCCAGACTTTTTGAATTTCTCACTGCACTTTCCTATTTCTTCCACCAAATTTTCACATTTCATCAAACTAAGTTTATCATCAAACCCAAACCTTTTCTACCATCTGTCCCCATACTTTGCACATTCTGGGTGTATTTTATGGATATACTTCACATCGCCTTCCAGTGGTCCATTCTTTTGATAACACCATAAACATTCACATTCATGACCCTTACCTGAGACATCTCCCATGTTTAGAGTAAAACCCTTTGTAAGGACGTCTAATTTGACTATGGCCGTACATTGTTCAGGCTGATCTATATTAAGAGGACTATTATCTTTTGGATAATATAATTTTCCTTCTTCGATTTCACATATTTTCAGTTGTTTCACACTTTTTTGTTAAGTATATAATTCCACATGTGTTAATTCATAGTTTTGATGCCTTCAGTGTGAATGTACAATTTTCATAGTCATGAAAATACAGAAAAATCTTTAAATGAGGTGTGTCCAAACTTTTGGTCTGTACTGTATGTGCACACGTTAAGTACTTTCTGCAGACATTTCTGCACCAAAAACGTCTTGTGGCAGGAAAAACACAACATAACATAAATTCGCACACTTTTACCGTATTTTTTACTTGCATTTCCCCCCCCATGCATCTGATGAAAATCGCTGAATGGATTGACAGGCTGCAAATATAAAACTGCTTCTAATCTGCAAGGAAAAAAGAAGCAGCGTGTGCACGAGGCCTCAGGAATCTCATTCACTTTGTTGGTACGAGGAAATGCTGCAACAAATACTTAAATATGCCCAAACCCAAAGCTCTAATCTCTCGGGCTCCAGAGTGCAGAAGCAGTTAACCCCTTCCTGACAGGGCCAATTTCTGTTTTTGAACTTTAGTTTTTTCCTCCCCTTCTTCCCACAGCCATAACTTTTTTACTTTTCTGTCCACATAGACATATGAGGGCTTGTTTTTTGGGGGACGAATTGTAATTTTGATTGACACCATTGATTTTACCACTTTGTACTGGAAAACAGGAAACAAAAATTCCAAGTTCGGTGAAATTGAGAAATACACGCAATCTGACATAGTTTCTTGGAAATTATTTTTACAGTGTACATTTTGTGGTAAAAATGACCTTGCAGTGTGATTCTGCTCATCGGTACGATTACAGCGACACCAAACAAGTCCAGTTCTTTCATTATTTTACCGGTGAAAATAAATCAGAAGTTTGAAATAAAACCATTTTTGGGTTGTCGCCATTTTCCGAGACCCGTAACGTTTCTATATTTTTATTGATACCATTTTGGAATGGATATGACATTTTGATCACTTGTTACAGCATTTTTAGGGGTATTGCAGAAAATAATGTCATTTTGGCGTTTTTGAATATTTTTCTGTTTTATGGTGTTTACGAATCGTGTTGCTTGTGGTTTTATTTTGATAGATCAAACTTTTCTGAATGCAGCGATATCTCATATGTGTATTTTTTAAATTTTTTAATATCTTTATTTTTAATGCAGGAAAATGGGGGCGATTGGAACTTTTATGTTTTTTTTTTAAAAATCTTTTAAAACGTTTTAAAATAGCTTTTAACTTATAGCTTGTGCTATATACAGCGATGACACAGTATTGCAGCAGTTAATGAAAATCACAGTCTCCTTTGAAGCACGGCTATAGTCAGGATTTCAATGGAGGTCGGTAATGGAGCACTGTGTTGTGCCATTATACAGTATGGAGCACTATGTGAGGCCCATTATACAGTATGGAGCACTATGTGAGGCCCATTATACAATATGGAGCACTATGCGAGACGATTATTCTGTAGGGATCACTATGTGTGGTCCATTATACAGTATGGAGCACTATGCGAGGCCATTATACTGTATGGAGGACTATGCGAGGCCATTATACTGTATGGAGGACTATGCGGGGCCCATTATACTGTATGGAGGACTATGTGGGGCCATTATACTATATGGAGGACTATCTGAGGCCCATTATATTGTATGGAGGACTATGTGGGGCTATTATACTGTATGGAGGACTATGCGGGGCCCATTATACTGTATGGAGGACTATGAGAGACCATTATTCTGTATGGAGCACTATGTGTGGTCCATTATACAGTATGGAGCACTATGCGAGGCCATTATACTGTATGGAAGACTATGCGAGGCCATTATACTGTATGGAGGACTATGCGGGACCCATTATACTGTATGGAGGACTATGTGGGGCCATTATACTGTAGGAGGACTATGTGGGGCCATTATACTGTATGGAGGATTATGTGGGGCCATTATACTGTATGGAGGACTATGCGGGGCCCATTATACTCTATGGAGGACTATGTGAGGCCCATTATACAGTATGGAGCACTATGTGAGACCATTATACTGTATGGAGGACTATATGGGGCCATTATACTGTATGGAGGACTATGTGGGGCCATTATACTGTATGGAGGACTATGCAGAGCCCATTATACAGTATGGATCACTATGTGAGACCATTATACTGTATGGAGGACTATGTGTGGCCCATTATACTGTATGGAGGACTATGCGAGGCCATTATACTGTATGGAGGACTATGCGAGGCCATTATACTGTATGGAGGACTATGCGGGGCCCATTAAACTGTATGGAGGACTATGTGGGGCCATTATACTGTATGGAGGACTATGTGGGGCCATTATACTGTATGGGAGATGACGCGCCCAGGGGATTGGGGGAGGGACGACTCAGCGCCCGGGCCTTAGTTGTTGTTTGCCAGACCTTGGGGGGGGGGGATGTCGCGGTGGTCGGCTCCCGGGCCCGTACCCTGGGGTCACTCTTTAAAAAGGGAAAAAGAAGGGGGGTCGGGTTTGTGTGGGGAAAAAGGGGAATGTTCGTGATGCCACCTGCAGTTTCTGGTGAGGATCACCAGCGCTCCGGCAGTCCTCTGAGGCCGGTGTTCAGGCAGCTTAGCTGGTGCGGCTCCCTACAGGTGGAGCAGGGCCTCAGGGCAGCGTAGAGAAGAGAGAGTGAAGTAAAGCGTTGGCGGGTGCAGGGCCGTGGAGGAAAGAGCAGACAGGGACAGTAGTTGCAGTCATCCAAGTCTTTACTCACAGATTTGATCGTTCAGCTCAGAGCTTCTCTCTGCTGTCACACGGCAAGCTGCGGCCGCCAGGGTGGGGCTCAGCACACTCCAGGTAGTTCAGGAGCACTTGACAGGACCCCCGCTCTAGTGTGTCCCTCTCTTCTCCTACTTCTCCTTCTCTCTCCTTCTCCCCACTGAGTCCCGTACGGGTACTGCAATGTCCTTTTTGGGTAACTTGAAGCTCCCGGACCGACTGGGTGCCCTTTTTGGTGACTTGTGGTGAGAACGTGGTGTAAAGCCGGGTCCCTCTGGATAAACTCAGATTAGGGAATACAGGTGGCGACTCCGTCCGTATCCCCCTGGGATCCACATAAGCCTCCAGACTTTTCCGACAGAGACGTGAAGTGCAAAGTCAGATAATTGGGGACCGGTACCCCCTCTTGCGGCAGGGTCTCTCTGGCTGGGCCAGAATGAGATATGGAGGTGGCGACTCCGCTCCGTCCGCACCCCCTGAGATCCTTTCGCCTGTGGAGCTTGTCTCCTCTGCTCCCCTCCTAGGCCTTCTTAGTTGGACCCTGACCGGGGACAGAGCCAGTTATAACTCTGCCCCGACCCCCCGTCTCGAGGCCTGAGACTGGGAACCGTGGACCCTCAGCCAGCCGCAGCCTTGTGCTGAGTTGCCGACCGAAAGACCCACAACCAAAGACCTTGTTGCTAAAATCGCCTCTAATTATATATGATTCTAGTTAAGTTCTGTAGATTAATGCTTCCTCCACCCTCACTCACTACTTGGTTCCCCCTAATCTTTGGTTCCCCCCAACAACTCCATTCAGGCCCGAGGCAGCACTATGGTGCATTAGGCCCCCTTCAGAACTGGAGTGGTGTAGTGTTGAGTGTGTGGTTGGGGTCCTGTGCAGTACTCCATCCTTACCTAAGAGAGGAGATACCACACCTCATTCTGAGGTGCAGTACCCCTGTGGCGACTGAACCCTCAGGGGCGCCACAAAAGCAATGTAGGGCCCTGTTATACTGTATGGAGGATTATGTGGGGCCCATTTTACTATATGGGGAACTATGTGGGGCTCATTATTCTGTATGGAGCACTGTCACTGTATGGCCATTATACTGTATGGAAAGCAATGTAGGGCCCTGTTATACTGTATGGAGCACTGTGTGGGGCCCATTATACTGTATGGAGCACTGTGTGGGGCCATTATACTGTATGGAGCACTATGTGGGGCCAGTATACTGTATGGAGCACTATGTGGGGCCCATTATGCTGTATGGAACACTATGTTGGGCCCATTATACTGTATGGAGCACTATGTGGGGCCCATTATACTGTAGAGAGCACTATGTGGGGCCCATTATACTGTATGGAGCACTATGTGGGGCTCATTATACTGTATGGAGGACTATGTGGGGCCCATTATACTGTATGGAACACTGTGTGGGGAACATTATACTGTATGGAGCACTGTGTGGGGCCATTATACTGTATGGAGCACTATGTGGGGCCATTATACTGTATGGAAAGCAATGTAGGGCCCTGTTATACTCTATGGAGCACTGTGTGGGGCCATTATACTGTATGGAGGATTATGTGGGGCCATTATACTGTATGGAGGACTATGCAAGGCCATTATCCTGTATGGAGTACTATGTGGGGCCCATTATTCTGTATGGAGGGCTATGTGAGACCATTACACTGTATGGAGGATTATATGGGGCCATTATACTGTATGTAGGACTATCTGGGGCCATTATACTGTATGGAGGACTATGTGGGGCCATTATACTGTATGGAGGACTATGTGGGGCCATTATACTGTATGGAGGACTATGCGGGGCCATTATACTGTATGGAGGACTATGTGGGGCCATTATTCTGCATGGAGGACTATGTGGGGCCATTATACTGTATGGAGGATTATGTGGGACCCATTATACTGTATGGAGGCTTATGTGGGGCCATTATACTGTATGGAGGATTATGTGGGGCCCATTTTACTGTATGGAGCACTATGTGGGGCTCATTATTCTGTATGGAGCACTGTGTGGCCATTATACTGTATATAATAAGCAATGTAGGGCCCTGTTATTGTGACGCTCTAGCCCTCCCTGGGAAGGTGAACTTGGACGGCGGGCCTGTAGTTGTGGGGGATGTCATCGTGGCCTTGGCCCGGTCCGTGCCCAGGGCTGTCACATAAAATATTATGGGCTTCTGGATGAGTCGTTGTTCGACTACGCCACCTGCGGTTTTTGGTGAGGGTCACCAGAGCTGCAGCACTGCTCTGAGGCCGGTGTTCAGACAGCTCGGATGGTACGGCTCCCCACACGTGGAGCAAGGCCTCAGGGCAGCATAGAAAGAGAGAGAGAGCGTGGAATAGAGCGTTGGCGGGTTCAGAGCTGCGGAGTAAGGAACAGACAGAGACAAAGGTTGAAGTCATCCAAGTCTTTACTCACAGGTGTAGTGGTTCAGCTCAGAGCTTCTCTCTGCTGTCACACGGCGTGTTGCTGCCACCAGGATGGGGTTCAGCACACTCCAAGTACTTCAGGTGCACTTGACAGGACCCCAAGCTCTAGTGTGTTCATCTCTTCTCTTACTTCTCCTTCTCCCTCCTTGTGCTCCCCACTGAGTCGCGTACGGGTACTGCGATGTCCTTTACGGGTTTCGTGTAGTCCCCGGACCGACTGGGTGCCCTTATTGGTGACTGGTGGTGAGAACTTGGTGTAAGGCCGGGCCCCTCTGGATAAACGCAGATTAGAGGATACAGGTGGCGACTCCGCTCCGTCCCTATCCCCCTGGGATCCACATAAACCTCTGGAATTTTCTGACAGAGACGTGAAGTGCAAGGTCAGATAATCGGGGACAGGTACCCCCTCTTGCGGCAGGGTCTCTCTGACTAGGGCAGAATGAGGCATGCAGGTGGCGACTCCGCTCTTTCCGCACCCCCTGAGATCCTTTCGCCTGTGGAGCCTATCTCCTCTGTTCCCCTCCTGGGCCTTCTTGTGTGGACTAAGACTGGGAACAGAGCTGGCTATAACTCAACTCTGCCCCAATCCCCAGTCTCGAGGCCTGAGACCGGGAATAACAGAATCCTAGAACAGCTGCAGCTTGTACTGACTAACCACTCCAGGGAACTGCGACCAAAGACCCGGTACTAAAGATGGCCTCTGTTTATATATGATTCTATTAAGGTGTGTTATAAAGTGCTTCCTCCACCCTCACTCACTACTTGGTTCCCCCTTACTTTGGTTCCCCCCAACTCCTCCATTCAGACCCAGGGCTGCACTATGGTGCTTTAGATCCCCGTCCTGAACTGGAGTGGTGTAGTGTTGAGTCCGTGGCAGGGGTCCTGTGTAGTACTCCATCCTTACCTTGGAGAGGAGATACCACACCTCGGTCTGAGGTGCAGTACCCCTGTGGCGACTGAACCCTCAGGGTGCCACATTATACAGTATGGAGCACTGTATGGGGCCAATTATACTGTATGGAGCACTGTGTGGGGCCCATTATACTGTATGGAGGATTATGTGTGGCCATTATACTGAAGGAGCACTGTGTGGGGCCAGTATACTGTATGGAGTACTATGTGGGGCCCATTATACTGTATGGAGCACTATATGGGGCCCACTATACTGTGTGGAACACTATGTGGGGCCCATTATACTGTATGGAGAACTATGTGGGACCCATTATTCTGATATGGAGGGCTATGTGGGGCCCATTATTCAGTATGGAGGACTATGTGGGGCCATTATTCTGTATGGAGGACTATGTGGGGCCATTATACTGTATGAAGGACTATGTGAGGCCATTATTCTGCATGGAGGACTATGTGGGGCCATTATTCTGCATGGAGGACTATGTTGGACCCATTATATTGTATGGAGGACTATGTGGGGCCATTATTCTGCATGGAGGACTATGTGGGGCCATTATTATGCATGGAGGACTATGTGGGGCCATTATTCTGCATGGAGGACTATGTGGGACCCATTATACTGTATGGAGTACTATGTGGGGCCATTATTCTGCATGGAGGTCTATGTGAGACACATTATACTGTATGGAGGACTATGTGGGGCCATTATACTGTATGGAGGACTATGTAGGGCCATTATACTGTATGGATGACTATGTGGGCCATTATTCTGCATGGAGGACTATGCGGGGCCATTATACTGTATGAAGGACTATGCGGGGCCATTATACTGTATGGAGGACTATTCAATGTTATATTTGATAAGGGAAAACTTCCTCAATTGTAGACATTTTTTAAATAAATATCACGGTTGTCTTGCAACTTTGTCCAAGCTTTTCATTTTGGCCCTCCGGGTATTTGAGTTTGACAAAATATAAAGGGATGTCGGGGCATACAGTATTGCCATATCGCACTGCGTCATAATTCAGCTGTCACAGAGAGAGACTGCAGACTTTTCTTTTGCAAGCAGAAAACCCTATAAGATATAAAGGGATGTCCGGGCATACAGTATTGATGACCTATCTACATTTACAGGATAGGTCATCAATAGCAGATCAGTGGGGGTCCGACACCTGGCGCCCCCAAGAGCAGCTGTTTGCTCAGGCGGCATTACTGAGCGGCTGCTGCTGGTTCTGCAGCTCAGCTTCTGTTCATTTGAATAGTAGTGACTACAGTACCAGCAGCGACTGGCAGAGGCCACTACACTCTGGATAGAGCTGCGCTTGCTCCGGAGCTTGTAACAGCTGACCGATGGGGGCACCAGCTGTCAGACCCCACCTATCTGCTTTTCATGACCTATCCTGTATATGTAGAGAGGTCAACAATCCCATATGCCCGGAAATATCCTTTACTCTCTTATAGTTGTTTTCTGGTCACAAGAGAAAAGTCTGCAGTTACTCTGACTGCAGACAGCTGAATTATCACACTGTCACGATTTGTGCACACTGTCTCGATTTTCCTGTATTTTAATGCGGGAGGGCGGTCACTTGACCTCATGTATGCGATTTACATACTTGCAGTCACATGCCGACTAGTCTCATCCAGATTCTTTCAATTCTCTTATATTGAGTGGAGCAAGATGAGTCTCGTCCGCACATGACTGCAAGTATGTAAATAACATACATTTAAAGGAAAATTCCTTTAAAGAGAATTTCCAACCTTCTTGAAAATTTTACAGGGGACAGGGTTTGTTTTAAGAAAAAGAAAAACAACCTTAAAGGGGTTGTCCAGCTTTAGGCTACAAGCCTGCAATTTCTCTGTGCGCGCTGTGAGGGTTCTCAGGTGTCGGTGCCCGATGTGAATTGAGTGCAGCCGAACACAGTCTAGTCAGAATGTGGCCAGAAGTAGAAGTATGCGTATCACATGCTTGTGGTCACACACCCGACACCTGAAAATCCTCACAGCGAGCAGGGCGTGCAATGTGAGGATTCACAAGTCTGCAGTCACATAAAGTGACTGCAGTCTTGTAGCTTAAGGCAGCTTGCACCTGTTCACACTTGCTTTATTCTGTTCGGAGGTGCTGGTCAAGTTTTTTTTAGTTTACTTTTGGAGGTTGTGACAGCCTCCTTTTCTGACTGTGCACTCCTCTGATCAGCCTAAGGCCCCCTTCACATGTACGTGTCTGCGTTACGTGTGACATCCGTTTTTTTCATGGATACCACACGTGTCCATTATAACCTACAAGCTATTCAACCCGTTCTACGCCAGGGTGGCAAGCATTTTTATTGGTATATGGTCTCCCATGCTGGTATGTGCTGCCCCCCTCCTGGTATTTGTGCTGCCCCCATCCTGTCCCCACGATCCCATCCTGGTATGCATGGCACCTCTCACCCCCAATCCTGGTATGCAAGGCACCCCTCACCCCCAATCCTGGTATGCATGGCACCCCTCACCCCCAATCCTGGTATGCATGGCACCCCTCACCCCCAATCTTGGTATGCATGGCACCCCTCACCCCCAATCCTGGTATGTGTGGCATCCCATCCCTCATCCCTATCCTGGTATGTATGGTATCCCAGATCCTGGTATGCATGGGCCGCTCCCCCTCATCCTGGTATGCATGGGCCCCTCATCCCCAATCCTGGTATACATAGTACCCCTCATCCCCAATCATGGCATACATGGTACCCCTCATCCCTATCATGGTATGTATGGTACCCCTCATCCTGGTATACATGGTACCCCGCATTCCTATCCTGGTATGTATGGTACCCCTCATCCCTATTCTGGTATGCATGGCACCCCTCACATCCCTATTCTGTTATACATGGCACCCCTCACACCCCAATCCTGGTATGCATGGTCCCGTCACCCCCCAATCCTGGTATGCATGGTCCCCTCACCCCCCAAACCTGGTATGCATGGTCCCCTCACCCCCCAATCCTGGTATGCATGGTCCCCTCAGCCCCCAATCCTGGTATGCACGGTCCCCTCACCCCCCAATCCTAGTATGCATGGTCCCCTCACCCCTTAACCCTGGTATGCATGGTCCCCTCACCCCCCAATCCTGGCATGCATGGTCCCCTCACCCCCAGTCCTGGTATGCATGGTCTTCTCCAATTTGAAATTTACATCCCCAAAATGGCCGCAAAGGCCCGCGCATGCGCAGTAGCATCTTTCGGTTTCCGAAAGATGCTACTGCACACGCGGGGTCGCCATTTTGCTAAAGGAAAAGGAAACTTGCCTGCAGCAATATGGCACCCAGCAACCGAAAGATGCTACTGCGCATGCGGGGGCCCCGGCAGCCATTTTGGGGGATGTAAATTTCAAATTGAGAGAGAAATTACAAAGGCAATATTTAAAATAGAAGCAGAAGCACAGTGACCTGTCAGAGGCCAGAGATAGGAATACATAATGAGAGCACCACTTACAGCCCCTCCCTAAAGTCCCACCCCAGAGCAAGAGCATATCATTATGGCAGAACTGAAAATAAAGATTACAAAAGAACCTCTGGACGGATTTCATCAACAAAGGTATCATTTTACTCAGTGTAATGGCGCCCACCGGTCAGTGTATGTAGTTTACTAAGCACAGTCCTGCTCACATGTGCGCTTTAAGGCTTGTCCTGAGCAAGAAGGCAAAGTCTAAACCTGGTGAAACAACTATAAAACCCACTCCTAAGAACAAAAACATTCTGGAAGAACAAAGTACTTGTAAGGAACCAATTTGTATCCCTCAGATTCAGGAGCAAGTTTCCAGGAGAATAACTGTTCTGCCAAATGGCAAATGTTCTGGTCCATCCATGGCTCCTGCACCATAGGATGCGAATAAAGTTCCTAGACGCAACTATAAAGAGGGTTTCAGTGATATTGTCTGGGTCCATACTGTACCATATTACAGCAGAAGAAGAGCTCGAAGTTCTACAGAGCAAAAAGAGGTTTCTGATCTTTGAATGAAACCAATAACCAATAACCTAGAATTTCAGAGCCGAGAACGCCAGAGTTGAGCACACCAGTACCAAGAATACCAGAGCCTAGAGATTCAGAACCTTGAGTGCTGGAGCCTAGAAAGCCCACAATACTGCAACACAGAATCGAGAGGAGAAGATTTTTCTGTAGATGTCTAAGAGGCAAAAAAGATTGAGAAAACAGCTGCCTGTAGTTTCCATCGCTTGCATCTCATCTATTCCCGATCCATCACAGATTTGAGGGATACCTCCTGATGTCATCAGCATCGTAACCATCTGTGTTTCACATCCTACAGATGACGATAAACTTGAAGTTCAGATTTCTGGGTGGCTAAATGCTGGAGGGTGATGACCTATTGATGGCCCACAGCCAGAGGTTCATTACCTGTTGATGGTACACAGCTGGACAGTGGGTCAATAACTTTTGATGGGACACATCCAGGTTCTTCCCTGATTACAAGGGACCTTAGTGAATACTGATCATTCTGAACCCCCACTGACTATATACTTGCTCCACCTCACCTTATACCATCATGGAGGACACTTCCACCTGTGTCCACTGTAAGATTGGACTTTCTTTTATAATTACAGCAGATGAATAAATATCATAAAGCTGAAAAAGTGTCGAGTAATTTTATTATTAATAAATATAAAGTATAATATATATCTATAGAGGGCACATAAGATGACTAACTATAGAAAGCATAGTATCGCCTGATATATACTGTATATTCTAGATGGCGCTATTACACTAAATACATCACAACCTCCAGGGTGATATTACCGTGCAATGCGAGATCACTAATAATGGCCACAGATTATGAGAAAATGACCAGCAACATAGTCCTGGAGTTATTATAAATGTCTCTAGTGTGAGGCAGGGACTGGACGAGTGTTGGAGGGAGAGGTATATTCCCCCAGGACGTCCTTTATGTATCCATGCTGTAGAATCTGCCGTATACTTCTGTTCTAGCAGTCAGACATTTCACTCTGCAGATCACAGGCTCAACATTGTGTAAAACTACCACCGTATATAAGAGCACTCAGAATAAAAACTAGCCGCATGCCGTGCACTGCCCACGTCATGTGTACGGGATACAGGACCTGCAGGACCTGATACGGCCATTATAGTTGATAGATTAGACTAATGATACCTGTGCAGATGAAGTGAAAAAAATATGTGCAACAACAGGAGGAGAAAGTCTCAAAATGTAATTTGAAGAGTATGAGATGCAGATATGTGGTACCAGGGAGAAATGTAAGTGTAGTCAGACAACACAATGACCTGGAAACGGGTCAAGCAGAGCCGGGTATGTGGTAATAATAAATGGGCAGGGAAATGAGTCGAAGTTTTGGTAATCATGGTGTAACAGACCGGGCAGACTGACTGGGCAGGAGAGAATTTTATGTTCTTTTGATTATAGAATCATTCGGAGAATTCCTGCTCCTTAATATTTAAAGGGGTTATCCGGGACTATTTTTTACCGTGGACCTAAGAACTTACAGGCCGATCTTTGCCTGCTAACAGTGGTCACAGCCCGCTCCTGCTGGTGATTCTCCAGCTCCCACTCTGCTCTGTTGATGGGGTATGACTGCTGGTGTCATGCTGACTGACAGCTGGGTCCCCGCGGCCTAACAGCAGGGAGCCGGCTGCCAATCAGCATGAAGTTGGCAGTCATGCCTCCATGACAGAGCAGATAGGAAAAGGAAGAGCTGTCCTGTTGACGTGAAACACCAGAATTGCTGTTAGGAGCAGTTCAGGAGCGATCTGAGTCGCCACCGGCTAAAACAGGCAGGTAGTTAGCAATTACCTGCCTGTTAGTTCTTAGTAATAACTCATAGGAAATAGTAGCATGTTAAACCCAGTTTAAAAAAATCAAAGGTTATATACAGTGGTGGCCAAAAGTATTGGCACCCCTGCAATTCTGTCAGATAATACTCTGTTTCTTCCTGAAAATGATTGCAATCACAAATTCTTTGGTATTATTATCTTCATTTAATTTGTCTTCAATGAAAAAACACAAAAAGAATTGTCCTAAAGCCAAATTGGATATAATTCCACACCAAACCTAAAAAAAGGGGTGGACAAAAGTATTGGCACTGTTTGAAAAATCATGTGATGCTTCTCTAATTCGTGTAATTAACAGCACCTGTAACTTACCTGTGGCACCTAACAGGTGTTGGCAATAACTAAATCACACTTGCAGCCAGTTAACATGGATTAAAGTTGACTCAACCTCTGTCCTGTGTCGTTGTGTGTACCACGTTGAGCATGGAGAAAAGGAAGAAGACCAAAGAACTGTTTGAGGACTTGAGAAACCAAATTGTGAGGAAGCATGAGCAATCTCAAGGCTACAAGTCCATCTCCAAAGACCTGAATGTTCCTGTGTCTTCCGTGCGCAGTGTCATCAAGAAGTTTAAAGCCCATGGCACTGTGGCTAACCTCCCTAGATGTGGACGGAAAAGAAAAATTGCTGAGAGATTTCAACGCAAGATTGTGCGGATGGTGGATAAAGAACCTCGACTAACATCCAAACAAGTTCAAGCTGCCCTGCAGTCTGAGAGTACAACAGTGTCAACCCGTACTATCCGTCGGCGTCTGAATGAAAAGGGACTGTATGGTAGGATACCCAGGAAGACCTCACTTCTTACCCCGAGACATAAAAAAGCCAGGCTGGAGTTTGCCAAAACTTACCTGAGAAAGCCTAAAACGTTTTGGAAGAATGTTCTCTGGTCAGATGAGACAAAAGTAGAGCTTTTTGGGAAAAACCATCAACATAGAGTGTACAGGAAAAAAAAAGAGGCATTCAAAGAAAAGAACATGGTCCCTACAGTCAAACATGGCGGAGGTTCCCTGATGTTTTGGGGTTGCTTTGCTGCCTCTGGCACTGGACTGCTTGACCGTGTGCATGGCATTATGAAGTCTGAAGACTACCAATAAATTTTGCAGCATAATGTAGGGCCCAGTGTAAGAAAGCTGGGTCTCCCTCAGAGGTCATGGGTCTTCCAGCAGGACAATGACCCAAAACACACTTCCAAAAGCACTATAAAATGGTTTGAGAGAAAGCAATGGAGACTTCTAAGGTGGCCAGCAATGAGTCCAGACCTGAATACCATAGAACACCTGTGGAGAGATCTCAAAATGGCAGTTTGGAGAAGGCACCCTTCAAATATCAGGGACCTGGAGCAGTTTGCCAAAGAAGAATGGTCTACAATTCCAGCAGAGCATTGTAAGAAACTCATTCATGGTTACCGGAAGCGGTTGTTCGCAGTTATTTTGGCTAAAGGTTGTGCAACCAAGTATTAGGCTGAGGGTGCCAATACTTTTGTCTGGCCCATTTTTGGAGTTTTGTGTGAAATGATCAAGGATTTGATTTTTGCTTCATTCTCTTTTGTGTTTTTTCCTTGCAAGCAAATTAAATGAAGATAAAAATAGCAAAGAATTTGTGATTGCAATAATTTTCAGGAAGAAACTGAGTATTATCTGACAGAATTGCAGGGGTGCCAATACTTTTGGCCACCACTGTAATGGCATAATACACATGCAGGTATTGAAGGACTCAGGTGGGCAACTCGTCATGAAATACATATATACGGAGACAAAAAATGATGAGCAATAGTCCAGGGTAATGTACAAAAGTAGGAAAAAACAATTTTAAAACTATTTTAAAAATCATATGCAGAAAAGTCACATCATACAATGATTAAGGACCATAAGGTCTGAAACTCGTCTGTACATCACCTCCTCCTGTGGGGGCTGTGACTTCTCTGCATATGATTTTTAAAATAGTTTTCTAATATAGGATTATTGATGTTAAAGAAGACTTTTGGATGCCGGATCCCTCCTTGTTTTTTCCTGCTAATCTCCCGGGGCACTGCCGGCTGTTCCGTGCACCTGATGTCTGAGTAAGTTGAGCTGACTTTTTTTTCCTCTTTTGTTTCAATGTTCAAAAGTAGAAAATTTATTGATGGATAAAAATATACATGAACAGGGCAGGGGGGAATAGGACACACATCCACGTGTGAAGACAAACTGTGGAAAAAAGGGGCACGCAATATAGGAACATTAATAATAGTATATATCAAATATCATATACATTATCATATGTACTATCATAACAGATATAAAGGAATACTATGTCATAAAAAAGAAATCCTGCCGTTATACCAATAAATAGCGTTATCAAGGTATATGTGACAAATTATCCCACTAGAACTATGCTAATGCAACAAACAAGAAGCATTATGAAATACTTTGGACACCAATGATGCAGGAGCTCTAACTATTATTGCGTCCGCCCCTGACGCGCATTTCGAACCAGCCTTCGTCAGGTGGCACGGTCTCCACTTATTCCCTGACTTATACACTACGCCAGATGAAGAAAAAAGGCGATGTAGTGCAGCCCTGCACAGTAACAGGACCTCCCTTTTGTTTCCCCCATGGAACACCAATACATTTCAATTGAATGTGTGTCCTCGGATGTACATTAAGTTGAAACCAGTGGGCCCACTCTATGTCCTGCTCGGGGACACGCCAAAGATCTGGGCCCACCGAAGAGTTGTCCGATGTCCCATTCAGAGGTGGATTAAGAGTAGCAAGGGCCCCAGGCAGTTTAGAAGGCGCGCCCCCCCCTCCACACACACACACCTGATTTATCACGTGACATGTCACATGATCCCCTGTGATAGATCATGTGATAGTTCACGTGAAATTAATTTGGCACAATATTAATTATAATATTTTTTTTTATGCTGTGTGCCCACTATGCGTTTTTTAAGCGTTTCCGCAGCGGCAATTCCGCTGCAGAAACGCTTAAAAAACGCTTGGTAGAAGGTCTGCCATGTTCCCCAATGATAATCCGCATGTGCTGTGTACATGCTGCGGAAATTTCCGCTGCGGATTATCATTGCGGAAAAATCCGCAGCATTACCAATTATTTTGTGGAAGCGCTGCGTTTTCACCGCCATTGACTTGCATTAGAACGCATGGAATCCGCATCACTGCATCTGTACATGCGGATTCCATGCGTTTTAATGTGCGGATGGTACCCGGGTCTGGAGAAGAGGAGACTCTCCTCCGGACCCGGGTACCATAGAACCTGTGAAAAAAAGAATAAAATAAAAAATAAATATTATACTTACCTTCTGATGGCCCCCGGTGTCTTTATCCGATGCGTCCTGGCTTGCCGGCAGCTCCCGATGGTCTGAAAAGGACCTGCCCTGACGTCATTTAGTCATGTGACGGGTCACGCGACCGCTGACGTCGGCAGGCCATCAGAAGGTAAGTATATATATATATTTTTTTTACCATTCTTTTACGGGCACACTATATAAATCCATGCCGGTTGCATGGATTTATATAGTGTGACCAAGTTGTCAAGCACTTTCCAAGTGATGTTAAAATCGCTTTGAAAGCGCTTGTCAACCCGCACGCGGAAATGCATGTGAAGAACGCTTCACATCCGCTTGTCCCTGGCAGGAAAAACTAATGTACAATCCGCATGTAAAATCCCCATGTACAATCCGCATGCGTTTTTTCTGCCAGGGAGATGCAAAAACGCTCAAAAAAAAATCCAGAACATTTCTGTATCGTGGGCACATAGCCTTACATTAATTGTATGACTCAATATTGAGCACACGTAGCCATCTATACACAGCGGGAGGCAGCACGGTGGCATCTATACACAGCGGGAGGCAGCACGGTGCCATCTGTACACAGCGGGAGGCAGCACGGTGCCATCTATACACAGCGGGAGGCAGCACGGTGCCATCTATACACAGCGGGAGGCAGCACGGTGCTATCTATACACAGCGGGAGGCCGCACGTAGCCATCTATACACAGCAGGAGGCAGCACGGTGCCATCTATACACAGATGGAGGCAGCATGGTGCCATCTATACACAGCAGGAGGCCGCACGTAGCCATCTATACACAGCAGGAGGCCGCACGTAGCCATCTATACACAGCAGGAGGCAGCACGGTGCCATCTATACACAGCGGGAGGCAGCACGATGCCATCTATGCACAGCGGAGGCAGCACGGTGCCATCTATACACAGCGGGAGGCAGCACGGTGCCATCTATACACAGCGGGAGGCCGCATGTAGCCATCTATACCCAGCGGGAGGCCGCACGGCGCCCCCTCCAGAGACAGCAGGAGGCCGCACGTAGCCATCTATACACAGCAGGAGGCCGCACGTAGCCCCCCCCCCAGAGACAGCAGGAGGCCGCACGTAGCTATCTATACACAGCAGGAGGCTGCACGTAGCCATCTATTCCCAGCGGGAGGCCGCACGGCACCCCCCCAGAGACAGCAGGAGGCCGCACGTAGCCATCTATACACAGCAGGAGGCCGCACGGCACCATCTATACACAGCATGGGGTCGCACGACGCCATCTATACACAGCAGGGGGCCGCACGGCGCCATCTATACACAGCATGGGGCCGCACGGCGCCATCTATACACAGCAGGGGGCCGCACGGCGCCATCTATACACAGCAGGGGGCCGCACGTCGCCATCTATACACAGCAGGGGGAAGCACGGCGCCATCTATACACAGCATTGGGCCGCACGGCGCCATCTATACACAGCAGGGGGCCGCACGGCGCCATCTAAACACAGCAGGGGGCCGCACAGCGCCATCTATACACAGCAGGGGGCCGTACGGCGCCATCTATACACAGCAGGGGGCCGCACAGCGCCATCTATACACAGCAGTGGGCCGCACGGCGCCATCTATACACAGCAGGGGGCCGCACGGCGCCATCTATACACAGCAGGGGGCCGCACGGCGCCATCTATACACAGCAGGGGGCCGCACGGCACCATCTATACACAGCAGGGGGCCGCACGGCGCCATCTATACACAGCAGGGAGCCGCACGGCGCCATCTATACACAGCAGTGGGCCGCACGGCGCCATCTATACACAGCAGGGGGCCGCACGGCGCCATCTATACAGAGCAGGGGGCCGCACGGCGCCATCTATACACAGCAGGGGGCCACACGGCGCCATCTATACTCAGCAGGAGGCCGCACGCAGTCATGCACGCAGTCACGCACACACACACAAACATATACAGATATACATACACGCATAAACACATTTGAAACACAAAAATACATATAAACAGACATCACACAATGATATCTGTCTGCACACACACACACACACACATACATACATACATACATGCACGCAGGCACGCACGCACGCACACACACACACACAGACTGACAGACAGACAGACAGACTCACCATCCCCCGGCTCCATTCCTCCTTCCTGCTCTGACTTCTCCGGGGCAGCAGTGCAGGCCGTGCGAGCACCGCGTGACGTTACAGCTAGGAGACACGGCCGCGCACATGGCCGTGTCTCCAAGCAGTGACGCGGCCGGGCCAGCAATGGGAAGTTAACTGCTGCAGTGCTGGCCCGGCCGATGAAGAAGTAGCGGCCGTGCGCCGCTCGCTGCTGGGGGAGCGGTCCGGGCCCCCCCTTCCCACCACTGCTGCCGGTCTGTGCCGCGGCGGCCCGCACATATAATGAGGGCAATCCGGCCATAGACTCCCCGCCCGGAGCCTCGGGACCCCTGAAGGCTCGGGGCTCCAGTCTGTCGCCCGGATTGCCCTCATTATAATCCGCCTATGGTCCCATTGCTCCAGTCCGGCCCTGGTTACAGTTCATGCTAGTCCAGACTACAGATATCACGTCCAACGCACATGTATCCAGTCAGCAACTACAGTCCTGACATACATAGTTCATCACATACAGACGATGGATACCATGACCGTAGAACATCTATCTAACTCCAGCAACATATAGCACAGTCTCAACTGGGGTTCTCCAAACTTATTTGTGGGTTCAGTGTTGGGCAGAGGAGCAGACCTGTATTCCACCAGATGGAGCCATGGTGTTTTGGACTGTTACTGAAGAGACCCTCTGGAGTGGGAGTCAGAGTCTTTATACCCACAGTTCCCATTCAGGACATTCCTCCACAGGATTGGAGAAGTTGGGGGGAGGTGATACTTCACTGTTCAACTAACCAGCATATTTGTCCTAAATTGTGTAATTAGTAAACTGCAGTGGGCTGATGCAATATATACTCAGCAGGAATTTACAAATGAACATACCACAAGAGTGAACGTACAGTCTCATATGAAACAATGACTCAATTGAGGCCTCTGAGAGACTAACAAGAATAATGGAATGATTGATTTACCTGATTACCAATTTTGTGTCTGGCCTTATGGATACATAAGATCCAGCTTGCATGTCTTTCTCTGCTTACTATTACTGAATGGAAACAGTGATTCCTGATGCTGGACGCTCTCCAGGAGAGACCCGTGCACCTCAATCTCATGAGCAAGCAAATCTCCAATAAAACACAACAATAAGACCGACATAACCAGTGCTCTGTGCTGGAAAAAGTCTGTATCCCTTAGAGACGTGCACTCTGCTCTACGTCCATTGGTCCAATAGTCTTTAGTCCGTGGCCAGATCCTCACACTGATGAAACTGGTGTAACGCCTGTACAAGAGATAGCAGCCACAACACTTATTACTCACATCTTCATCTATTTTACATAGAGGCAGAATCATTTTATATCCTGGTGGTGGTGCTTCACCTGTAAATGACTTTTAAGCAGTACAGTTGCTGGGCCTGAAAACTCCATTCCTTTTTTTCTGCCCTTCACTGACCACTGCTCTTCCAGTAATTCCCTTGCCCCAGCCTGAAAAGTCCAGTATTTACCCACTATGACTCCCAGGTGTAGCCTACACGTTACCTTCTCTTCAGTTGTACTGTCCATTGACAATATGGAAAGGAGTCTGCTGCTCACTGAGCAGCTGCTCACTGGGGTAGATGTGGGGGAGGGTGGTAGTAGGGAGCTGCAGGACAGTGAGGGGGGGTAGAGGGAAGAGTACCAGGGAGGCTAGTCCTGATGTGGCACACCCCAATAAGTTTGCAAAGTTGGCATATGAGGGGGGTGACGGTACACGGGTAGCACTGCTGCAGCAAGACATGTCGCCTGACAGCCAGAGGAGTGTCAGCTCCAGTAATGAGGGAAATAGGAGAGCAGGGCAGGCCAGGCAGGTGCTGGTAGTGGGGGACTCAATTATTAGGGAAACAGATAGGGCAATCTGTCACAAAAACAGGGATCGTCGAACAGTGTGCTGCCTACCTGGCGCTCGAGTCCGGCACATCGCTGATCGGGTTGACAGATTACTGGGAGAGGCTGGTGAGGACCCAGCGGTCATGGTGCACATTGGAACAAATGACAAAGTTAGAGGTAGGTGGAAGGTCCTTGAAGATGATTTCAGGGAATTAGGCTGCAAGCTGAAAGCAAGGACCTTCAAGGTGGTATTCTCTGAAATACTACCGGTACCACGTGCCACGCCAGAGAGGCAACCGGAAATTAGGAAGATAAATAAGTGGCTCAAAAACTGGTGTAGGAAGAAGGGATTTGGGTTCCTGGAGAACTGGGCTGACTTCTCAGTTGGCTACAGACTCTACGCTAGGGACCGGCTGCACCTCAATGGGTGCTGGGGGAGAAAATGGGTAGAGGGTTGGAGGATTGTTTAAACTAGGGATTGGGGGGAGGGTATTCATTTCATAGGTGGGGAAGATAGTGCAGATAGTGACCTGGGCACAAATAAAGAAATTGGGGGTGGGGTTAGAACAGTCAATAAAGTAAGAAGGAATAGAGGTACAGAGAGATACATAAAATGCATGTACACTAATGCCAGAAGCCTCACCAACAAAATGGAGGAATTAGAATTAATTTTGTTGGAAAATAATTATGACATGGTGGGGATATCTGAGACGTGGCTGGACGAGAACCATGACTGGGCAGTTAATTTACAGGGCTATAATCTGTTCAGAAATAACCATACAAGCAATCGAGGGGGGGGGGTGTTTATATGTAAAATCATCCTTAAAACCCATCTTGTGCGAGGATATATGTGAATCTAATGGAAATGTAGAGTCCCTGTGGGTGGAGTTAAGGGGAGGGGGAAAAAATAATAAATTACTGATAGGGGTTTGTTATAAGTCTCCAAAAAATAATGGGAGCAGCGGAGAATAGACCTCGTAAAGCAAATAGATGAAGCAGCGACTCAAGGAGAAGTCATTATTATGGGGGACTTCAACTACCCTGAAATACATTGGGGGACAGAAACCTGTAGTTCAAGCAAAGGTAATAGGTTTTTGACAACTATGAGAGACAATTACCTTTCACAACTGGTTCAGGACCCAACAAGAAGGGGGGCACTGCAAGACCTAATATTAACCAACAGGCCAGACCGTATATCAAATATACGAGTTGGGGGTCACTTGGGTAATAGTGATCGCAAAATAATACATTTTCATGCAACCTTTAATAAGATGTGTAGTAGAGAGGTTACAAGGACACTAAACTTCAGGAAGGCAAATTTCCAACGGTTGAGAGATGATCTTAGTGCAATAAACTGGGACGATATCCTGAGACATAAAGCTACACAAAGCAAATGGGAGACATTTATTAGCATCCTGAATAGGACCTGTGCACAATGAACTTTAACGGGGATAAATGTAAGGTAATGCACTTGGGCAGAGGAAATAAAATGTATAATTATATGCTTAATTGTAAAACACTGGACAAAACTGTGACTGAAAAAGACCTGGGTGTATTGGTGGACGACAAGCTCACGTTTAGTGGCCAGTGTCAGGCAGCTGCTGCAAAGGCAAATAAAATAATGGGATGCATTAAAAGAAGCATAGATGCTCATGAGGAGAACATAATTTTACCTCTATACAAGTCACTAGTGCAACCACACTTAGAATACTGTGTTCAGTTCTGGTCTCCGGCGTATAAGAAAGACATAGCTGAACTAGAGAGGGTGCAGAGAAGAGCGACAAAGCTTATTAGAGGACTGGGGGGTCTGCAATTCCAAGACAGGTTATTACACTTGGGGTTATTTACTGTGGAAAAACGAAGGCTTAGGGGTGATCTTATTACTATGTACAAGTATATGAGGGGACAGTACAAAGACCTTTCTACTGATCTTTTTACTCTGAGGCCAGAGACGGGGACAAGGGGGCATCTTCTACATCTGGAGGAAAGAAGGTTTAATCATAATCACAGATGGGGATTCTTTACTGTAAGAGCAGTGAGACTATGGAGCTCTCTGCCGCATGATGTTGTAATGAGTGATTCACTAATAAAATTTAAGAAGGGCATGGATTCCTTTCTTGAAAAGTATAATATTACAGGTTATATATACTAGATTCCTTGATAGGGCGTTGATCCAGGGAACTAGTCTGATTGTCGTATGGAGTCGGGAAGGAATTTTTTTCCCCAATGTGGAGCTTAGTGTTTGCCACATGGTTTTTTTTTGCCTTCCTCTGGATCAACATGTTAGGCTATGGGTTGAACTAGATGGACTTAGTCTTCCTTCAACCTTAAAAACTATGTTACTATGTTACTTTGACTGTGCTGTTTCAGGGTTACCCGCTAACCCACAGCTCTACCTCCTTAAGCTTCTGGTCGTATCCAGTGCAGCTGACCTCTTTCTGTCTATAGTCCACTTCACCACACAGGGTACAGGCTGCTCTGGCCATATTACTCTGCCACTGGATCCAGTTACAGAATCTTGCTATCTCTGTTCTGCTTCCTTCCAGTCTCACACTCCTCACTATGCGGCCTCATCTGTCACACTCTCTGTATTTGGCGTCACCTCACTACTCATTCCAGTGCTGACTTCTCTAAGCAGGAAGAAACTCTCTTCTTACTTCCAAACACTCCTCCCATCTGTAGGGCCAGCTGACTGTTAAGTCTTCCTTACCCAGTTGTCCAATCTACTACAGCTCTGATGGGAGATATTACATTAAATTCAGCATTAAACATTGCTCAACCATTATACTATTATTATTATTATTATTTATTATTATAGCGCCATTTATTCCATGGCGCTTTACATGTGAAAAAGGGGGTATAATACAAGAACAATTTCAATAATCTTGAACACAATGTGACAGCGACTGGTACAGGCGGAGCGAGGACCCTGCCCGCGAGGGCTCACAATCTACGAGGGATGGGTGAGGATACAGTAGGTGAGGGTAGAGCTGGTCGTGCAGCGGTATGGTGGAGCGGTGGTTACTGCAGGTTGTAGGCTTGTCGGAAGAGGTGGGTCTTCAGGTTCCTTTTGAAGGTTTCCACGGTAGGCGAGAGTCTGATACGTTGGGGTAGAGAGTTCCAGAGTAGGGCGGAAGCACGGGAGAAATCTTGTATACGGTTGTGGGAGGAGGAGATAAGAGGGGAGTAGAGCAGGAGATCTTGTGAGGATCGGAGGTTGCGTGCAGGTATGTAACGGGAGACTAGGTCGGAGATATATGGAGGAGACAGGTTATGAATGGCTTTGTATGTCATGGTTAGGGTTTTGAACTGGAGTCTCTGAGCA
Organism: Phyllobates terribilis; assembly: GCF_046119375.1. NCBI lineage: Eukaryota > Metazoa > Chordata > Amphibia > Anura > Dendrobatidae > Phyllobates > Phyllobates terribilis. The sequence goes on from NW_027362829.1 coordinate 2,293,004, forward strand.
ATGGGGAGCCAGTGAAGAGATTGACAGAGAGGAGAGGCCGGGGAATAGCGGGGGGACAGGTTGATTAGTCGAGCAGCAGAGTTTATGATAGATTGGAGGGGTGCGAGAGTGTTAGAGGGGAGGCCACAGAGCAGGAGGTTGCAGTAGTACATGTTATAATGACACAAACTGTAAAAGTCTTCTGGGACGGTGTCCGACATCTTCACACACTTTTACTGTATAACCACGAGTCACTTAAATGTCAGGGACATCAATCTGTCTAGTTAGGGGCAGAAGTGATTGTGAATCAATGTCACCTCTTCTGGTGCAGATGAAAGTGACAACAGGAGCCCGGGAGAGGAACAGCGAGACACCCCGAAAGAGGGAATGGTGCAGATAGTGGCCTATTATGACTGCACAAGCCCATGTACATTGGTAGCGTACAAACAAGGTGTAACGGGTCCGGGAGGCGGAACCTCTGAGCTACTATACAAGGGGGCGGCCCTTGTAAGGGAGCGGGTGGCAGTCTCTGGGTGAACGGACAGGGAGTTACGGCAAGTGATCAGGGCAGTCTCTGGGTAAGGGGTAGGTACGACCTGTGATGGCGGAGCCTCCGGGTAGGCTAGCAGGCAGATGGTAGATGTGTGCTCCCAGGTGAGCAAGCGAGAGTCTCTGGAATAGCAGGTGGTCACGGCACGTGACGGCGGAACCTCCGGGCTGGCAGGCAGGTAGGTAACGGAGAAGCGCTCCCAGGTGAGCGGGCAAGCTGGTCCATAGACAGACTGACCGGAGTTGTAAGGCAGACCGTCGGACCTCAGGCAAGCAGGCAGGTAGCTGATGTGCGCTCCCAGGTGAGCGGACAAGTTGGTCCTTAGACAGACTGACCGGAGTCGTAAGGCAGACCGTCGGACCTCAGGCAGGCAGGCAGGTAACAAGTATTCAGGCAGGAATCAGGCAGGTAACTAGCAGGAAACTGGCAGGAAACTGGCAGGTAACTGGCAGGTAACTGGCAACGGGACCTGAGGGCTGAAGCACAGGTGAGACACAGGTGCAAACAACATTGCTCGGGCACCTCCATTTTGGAGGAGGTGCCTTATATATGATGAAGTCCTCCGGCCATTGGCCGGGGACTCTTTAGGGCGGCGCGCGCGGCCCCTTTAAGAGGAGGGGAGCGCGCGCGCGCGCGCCCTAAGCACAGGGGCCGGGAAGGAGCGCGCGCTGAGAGCAGAGCAGGAGGAGGACGCCGGGACGGAGCGCGCGCAGACAGCAGAGCAGGAGGAGGACGCCGGGACGGAGCGCGCGCTGACAGCAGAGCGGGGAGAGGACGCCGGGACGGAGCGCGCGCTGACAGCGGAGCGGTGAGGGGAGCAGCGTCCCTGCCTAGCAGAGGGCAGGGACGCCAGCGCTACAGTACCCCCCCCTTTAGGCCCCCCCTTTTTTAGGCCAGACAGAAATTTAGCTAGGATGAGAGGGGCATGGATATTCTCCCGGGGCTCCCACGTTCTCTCCTCAGGACCAAACCCCCTCCAATCTACCAAGAAAAAGGTCTTTCCTCTTACCCTTTTGGTGGCAAGAATGTTCTCTACCTCAAACTCGTCCTCAGCAGAAACCGGAGCAAGAGGCGTACCTGTAGACTTAGAAAAAGAGTTAAGTACCACAGGTTTGAGGAGAGATACATGGAAGGAGTTAGGGATCCGTAAGTTGGCCGGGAGTTTCAATTTATAGGCCACCGGGTTGATCTGACTGATAACCTCCAGTGGGCCGATGAACCGAGGCCCCAACTTATAGGAAGGGATCTTGAGCCGGACATATTTGGACGAGAGCCAGACTTTATCCCCAGGACGGAATTGAGGAGGATCCAGACGTCCTTTGTCAGCGTGCCTTTTCATACGCTCGGATGACAGAAGGAGTGCGGACCGGGTACTCTCCCATATGGAGGAAGACTCGCTCTCGTGATTGTTGTACGAGAATTCGGCCCATGGCAGGAGATCCACCCAGTCAGAATGGTGAGCATTAACGAAGTGCCGGAGGTAACTGGTCAGGTTCTGATTGATCCGCTCCACTTGACCATTAGACTGTGGGTGGTAAGCGGAGGAGAAGTCCAGAGTGACGTCTAGCAATTTACAAGTGGCTCTCCAGAAACGAGAAGTGAACTGTACTCCTCGATCCGACACGATGTGACGGGGCAGGCCATGAAGACGGAAGATGTGGCGGATAAAGACTCTAGCCAGCTCGGGTGCAGACGGAAGACCTGGCAGGGGAATGAAGTGAGCCATCTTGGAAAAGCGGTCAGCGACCACCCAAATGACCGTACAACCGGCAGAGACGGGCAGATCAGTTACGAAGTCCATCGCTATATGCTGCCAGGGGGCAGCAGGTGCTGGCAGAGGAAGAAGGCGGCCGGCCGACAGATGTCTCGGAACCTTGTTGCGGGCGCAGGACACACAGGCAGAAACAAAGTCCATAACATCCTTGTGCAGGTTAGGCCACCAGTAGTGCCGGGTAATAAGCTGGAGGGTCTTTTTCTGACCGGCGTGGCCAGCTAGTTTAGACGAATGACCCCAGTGTAGGATCCTCTCCCGATCAGGTACCGATACGAACGTCTTACCAGGAGGGAGACAATTTAGACTCACGGGAGCCACCTGCATTACTCTGGCGGGATCGATGGGGCAGTCACATGGTCTATGAGGTGGTAATGTCTCTGCCTCCTCCATATCAAAGACATCAGCACAAGACCCATAAGGAATCGGAAGTCCAGGTAGATTAGCTGGGATAGGAGAGGGACGGACGGAATGGACGGGAACCAGACAGGTTTTATGACAGTCTTGTCCCCAGCGAAGGACTTCTCCGGTTTGCCAGTCAAGCACGGGTGCATGTCTCTGGAGCCAAGGCAGACCTAGCAAGAGGGCGTGAGAGAGTCCAGGCAGAACGTGAAGGGAGATACTCTCTGAATGCAGCATACCCACTTGCAGAGTAATGGATTCGGTGATGAATTGGATGGGGCGAGATAAGAGGCCCCCATCCACGGCAACAACAGACAAGGGTACAGCCAGAGGTTTGGTGGGGATGCGGTATTTCTCCACCAGGGACAGTGAAATAAGATTTCCGGCTGCTCCAGAGTCAAGTTGGGCTAGTTCGGAATAACGATTCTCCCCGCAGATGATTGAGACAGACAGCAGCAGGGATGGAGAGGATTTATTTTTGTCTAGATCAAGTCCTCTGAGCGAACCTAGACACAGGCGTTCTCCCGACCTCTCCGGGCAGGCACGGATCCGATGCTCCTTACTGCCACAGTAGAAGCAGCTCCCCTCGGCACGGCGAAAGTCCTGACGGGATTTGACCATCTTGGTCTGGTCGACCTGCATAGGCTCAGGAAAGTGTACCAGGGGAGAAACGGAAGGAGTGACGGGTTTCAGAAAAGTAGGAACCAGACGTGGAAGCCCCTTTTCACGGGTGACCTCTTTGGCACGTTCCTGGAACCGTAGGTCAATCCGGGTGGCAAGAGTTATTAGGTCATCGAGAGTGGTAGGAATGTCCCGACCAGCAAGTTCATCTTTAATACGGCCGGACAGACCCTCCCAGAAGACGGATACCAGAGCTTCGTTATCCCAGGCCAGCTCCGAGGCAAGGGTACGGAACCGTATGGCATATTGACCCACGGTGAGGCTTCCCTGACGGAGGCGTAGCAGAGATGATGCGGATGAGGTCCTCCGTCCGGGTTCATCGAAGGCTTTCCGGAAAGCCGTGAGAAAGGCAGGCAAGTCGGACACCAGGGGGTCTCCTCTCTCCCATAGAGGATTTAGCCAGGCCAGAGCCTCCCCGGTGAGATGGGACATGATGAATGCAATTTTGGCTCGGTCGGAATTAAACTGGTGGGACAATAGTTCAAAATGCAGGGTGCACTGATTTATGAAGCCCCGAGCCAGGACGGAGTCGCCTCCGAAGCGAGGAGGTGCAGAGAGCCGGGGTCCGGAAAAGGATACCATGGTACTGGCCGTAGTTGTTGGTGGATCAGACAGAGTGTTCAGGCGAGTATTAACATTCCGCAGGTGACCCAGGATGGCCTCCTGTTGGGACCTCTGACGGGACAGTTCAAGACAGAGGTCCGAGAGCGAGGGAGCTTGGGTGCCACCGGGTTCCATCGCCCGAGCAAACTGTAACGGGTCCGGGAGGCGGAACCTCTGAGCTACTATACAAGGGGGCGGCCCTTGTAAGGGAGCGGGTGGCAGTCTCTGGGTGAACGGACAGGGAGTTACGGCAAGTGATCAGGGCAGTCTCTGGGTAAGGGGTAGGTACGACCTGTGATGGCGGAGCCTCCGGGTAGGCTAGCAGGCAGATGGTAGATGTGTGCTCCCAGGTGAGCAAGCGAGAGTCTCTGGAATAGCAGGTGGTCACGGCACGTGACGGCGGAACCTCCGGGCTGGCAGGCAGGTAGGTAACGGAGAAGCGCTCCCAGGTGAGCGGGCAAGCTGGTCCATAGACAGACTGACCGGAGTTGTAAGGCAGACCGTCGGACCTCAGGCAAGCAGGCAGGTAGCTGATGTGCGCTCCCAGGTGAGCGGACAAGTTGGTCCTTAGACAGACTGACCGGAGTTGTAAGGCAGACCGTCGGACCTCAGGCAGGCAGGCAGGTAACAAGTATTCAGGCAGGAATCAGGCAGGTAACTAGCAGGAAACTGGCAGGAAACTGGCAGGTAACTGGCAGGTAACTGGCAACGGGACCTGAGGGCTGAAGCACAGGTGAGACACAGGTGCAAACAACATTGCTCGGGCACCTCCATTTTGGAGGAGGTGCCTTATATATGATGAAGTCCTCCGGCCATTGGCCGGGGACTCTTTAGGGTGGCGCGCGCGGCCCCTTTAAGAGGAGGGGAGCGCGCGCGCGCGCGCCCTAAGCACAGGGGCCGGGAAGGAGCGCGCGCTGAGAGCAGAGCAGGAGGAGGACGCCGGGACGGAGCGCGCGCAGACAGCAGAGCAGGAGGAGGACGCCGGGACGGAGCGCGCGCTGACAGCAGAGCGGGGAGAGGACGCCGGGACGGAGCGCGCGCTGACAGCGGAGCGGTGAGGGGAGCAGCGTCCCTGCCTAGCAGAGGGCAGGGACGCCAGCGCTACACAAGGGGAACAAATACCTGAACCTGGCAGATTCAAATTTAGACTGGTAGAAGCACTACTCTGACCCTGGTCTGTCCCTACTTGATGGTGGAGGTTGGCACCCTAAGAAAACGCAATGGCGCCCCCTATCAATAGTGGCTCACCCTGAATGCTCCTAACAACTCCTAGTTTATCTATGCTTGTGTAGCAACTTACTTGGGAAAATAGGTTAAACACTAAAAACTACAACTGACCCTGCTTGCTCCTGTACAGACTAGATACTTTGACTACACAGTCCCCAGTGGTACCTGCGGGTGAAGAGATAGACCTAAACACAGACTAGGAGATGGCAACTATGGCCTAAACTGCCTAAAAGGCAGACAAGTTGCTTCACGTTCCTCCTAAAGAACCAGAGGGCAGAGCAGAGTGTGAATTATCTAAAAGAAGAGAAGTGTGCTGAACAAAGGAATAAACCTAAAGCAAGTAAAGTAAGAAACAAAATACCAAACAAAGAATACAGCAAGTACTGTTAACAAATATACTGCCTATTTTCAAATGATAAAAAGAAGAAAAGTGCAAAGTATAGCAAATAAACAGCAAAGCGAAAAACCCTAGCTCTAAATATCAACAGAATGTCAGAATATCCAAATGAATCTATCACCAGCAGGAAACGCAGACTATAATGCTGCACCCAAAATGTGATAGGCATCCAAATAAAAATACAAATGTGTAAAGCTAAGCAGGCTGCAGCCAGAAAAGCAGAACCCAAACACCCAGTGAACAGATGTGTGTCCTGTGGCTCGGCAGAAAGAGAAGCCGACCACAGAACACAAACTGAAGGGATCAAATCCTGGAGCATGACATTGCTACAGACAATTCCTCTCTCTTCCTCCTCCCTGACTTCTCTAGTTTTCCATTTCTGTTGTGTCTTGGTAATTGTGGGTAACATGAGGCGGCCCATTCAGGTTGTACAGGTGGTCTGGCTCTGCCAGGACGGCATCCATACATGCTGTCACAAGAAGGTTTTCTATATCTCGCAGCACAGTCTCAAGAGGACGGAAACAAACTCCATGTGGACGGCATGAGGGGCCAATATCCTGTAGTGGACAAGGGACAAATACCGCCACACCATGACCAGATCACATATTACCACCACATAGTGACCGAATACTACCATACTACCATACTGAGTATTAATACAAAAACAGAATACTAATATTACCATTACTAATAGTGCCATTATTCACAGGAGCTCTGTGTATAGTATACAGTGTATAGTGTCAGTGTACAGATAACACACTGACTCACTGGTGATGTCTCTAGTTGAAGTCCTTCATCTCCACTTTTCCTCTTCATCCATCGCAGACTGCCATCACTTCTTCTCGCCAGGACTCGTCTCTGCATAAAATAACACAGTTATCTAGAGCAGCTTACAGAGCACATTCCCCAATATTTCCCCAACTTCTACACTACACCAGATGAAGAAAAAAAGTGATATAGTGCCGCCCTGCACAGTAACATGAACCCCCCACAGAAAACAGTATCCTCAAAAATAAAATACATTACAGCAGTAATAATATCCTTTAATTAGCCCCTACAGTAATAATGTCCCACATCCTACTCCCATTGTCTTCATCCTGCCCCCATTGTCTCCATCCTGCCCCCAATGTCTCCATCCTGCCCCCATGTTTCCATTTGTCTCCATCCTGCCCCCAATGTCTCTCCATCCTGCCCCCAATGTCTCTCCATCCTGCCCCCAATGTCTCTCCATCCTGCCCCCAATGTCTATCCATTCTGCCCCAATGTCTCTCCATTCTGCCCCCATGTTGCTATTCTGCCTCCATGTTTCTATTATGCATCCAATGTCTCCATTCTGCTCCCCTTTCTCCATTCTGCCCCCCTTGCCTCCATTTTGCAAAATGTTTCTATTCTGCCCCAATGTCTCCATTCTGCCCCCCTTGTCTCCATCCTGCCCTCCCTGTCTCCATTCGGCCCCCCTGTCTCCATTCTGCCCCCCTTGTCTCCATACTACCCCCTGGTTTCTATTCTGCCCCCAATGTCTCCATTTTGCCCCCAATGTCTCTCCATCCTGCCCCCAATGTCTCTCCATTCTGCCCCAATGTCTTTCCATTCTGCCCCAATATCTCTCCATCCTGCCCCCAATGTCTCTCCATTCTGCCCCAATGTCTTTCCATTCTGCCCCAATGTCTCTCCATTCTGCCCCCATTTCTTTCCATTCTGCCAATAGTTTGTAACATAGTTTGTAAAGCCGAATAAAGACTTGCGTCCATCAAGTTCGACCTGTTAGTTCTGTAATTGCTAAAGTTGATCCAGAGGAGGGCAAAAACCCCAAACGATTTAGCCAATCTTCACCTGAGGAAAAATTCCCTCCCGACTCTGAAACCAGCAGTCAGAATAAATCCCTGTATCAACCTACTATTTTATTTTATTTTTAAGTATACGCTGAAATCTGCCTGGTATCTAGAAATGCATCCAGTCCCCGCTTGAACTGGTGTAGTGAATCCGACATTACCGTCTCCTCACTCAGTGAATTCCATATTCTCACTGCTCTTACCGTAAAGAACCCCTTCCTATGCTGGTGCTGAAACCTTTTCTCTTCCAGTCTTAGTGAATGCCCTCTTGTTATCGTAATATCCCTCCTTTTGAACAAATCCCGGGCAAGATCTCTATACTGTCCCCTAACATATTTGTACACATTTATTATGTCCCCCCTCAGCCTTCTCTTTTCCAGGCTGAATAGTCCTAGTTTTGCCAACCTCTCTGGGTATTGCAGTCCCTCCATTCCCTTTATTAATTTTGTTGCCCTCCTTTGTACCTTTTCAAGCTCGTTTATATCCTTTCTATATATTGGGGCCCATAACTGAGCACAGTATTCCAAGTCTGACCAGAGCTTTGTACAGTGGAAGAACAATGTTCTCATCCTTTGCAGCTATACCTCTTCTGATACATCCCATTACCCTGTTTGCCCTTACAGCAGCGGCCTGACTTTGGGCACTCCAATTTAGTTTGCTATCAATCAAGATGCCCAAGTCCTTCTCCATCTCTGAATTCCCCAATGATTTCCCATTCAGTGAGTACTGGTGACTTCCATTTTTCCTTCCCATATGTATGACCTTACATTTCTCCTCATTAAACCTCATTTGCCATTTAATGCTCCACCTACCCAGCTTATCCAAATCCCTCTGTAGGTCTGCACTGTCCTCTTTTGTATTAATTGTTTTACATAACTTTGTGTCATCTGCAAATATTGATATTTTACTATTTATCCCGTTGACTATGTCGTTAATAAAGATATTAATTAACATTGGGCCTAGTACAGACCCCTGTGGTACCCCACTAGTGACGCTTACCCAATCTGAGTATATTCCATTTATAACCACCCTCTGCCTTCTATCCTTTAGCCAGTTAGCTACCCACTTGCAGACATTTTCCCCCAGCCCCATCATTCTCATTTTGTATACCAACCTATTATGTGGCACGCTATCGAACGCTTTTGAGAAGTCGAGATACACGACATCCACTGGTTCCCCCTGATCTACTCGAGAGCTAACCTCCTCGTAGAAGTCAATCAGGTTTGTTTGGCAGGAGCGATTCCTCATGAATCCATGTTGGTTCGGGATTAAAAGATTATTAGCATCAAGATGCTCCGTAATTGCCTCTTTAATGAAGCTTTCAAAAATTTTGCCCACAACGGACGTCAGACTCACCGGCCGATAGTTTCCGGCGTCACTTTTCGCTCCCTTTTTGAATATTGGCACTACATTCGCCTGTCGCCAATCAAGTGGCACAGACCCAGTCTCAACAGAGTCCTTAAATATAAGATATAAAGGTCTGTCTATCACATTACTTAGTTCCCTTAGTACCCGTGGGTGTATGCCATCAGGTCCTGGTGATTTGTTTATTTTAATGTTACTGAGGCGTTTCTGTACTCCAGCTTGGGTTAGATTAGTCATACTTAGTGGAGGATTAAGCTTGTCCCTTCTCATTTCGCCTGTTAGTTCTTTTTCCTTTGTGAAAGTTGTCGAAAAAAAATTATTTAATAGATTAGCTTTATCCTCATCTTTCTCTATGATTTTGCCTTCCTCACTTTTTATCGGTCCAATATTATCCGATTTAATCCTTTTACTATTTATATACGTAACGAACAGTTTGGGATTTGATCTACTTTCCCTAGCAATACGTCTCTCTGTTTCCTCCTTCGCTATTTTTATTTGTTTTTTACAGGTTCTAGTTTTTGCCTTGTAACACATTAGTGCCTCCTTACTGTTTTCCTGTTTTAATCTCTTGAATGCCTCTTTTTTGCTATTTAACGCCCCTTTTACGTTCTTGTTCAACCATATTGGTTTCCTCTTATTTCTGGCCCTTTTATTCCCATACGGTATATACCTCTCGCTCTGAGTATTCAGAATTCTTTTGAAGGTTTCCCATTTACTATTCGTATTCCTTTGATTAAGAACTTTGTCCCAGTCAATAAGTTGAAGGCTTTCTTTCAGCTGATCAAACTTCGCCCTCCTAAAGTTTAATGTTTTTGTTGTTCCCTTATTGATAACCCTACTGAAGGGCATTTTGAAGTCGATAATATTATGGTCGCTATTACCTAGGTGCTCCCCTATCTGTACCTCAGTTATTCTATCAGGCCTATTAGTCAATATTAAGCGCAACACGGCCTTCCCTCTCGTTGGTTCCTGCACTAGTTGGGAGAGATAATTATCCTTAATATTTGTCAAGAACCTTTTACCTTTCTGAGATCTACAGGTTTCTGTTTCCCAGTCAATATCCGGGTAGTTGAAATCCCCCATTACAATCACTTCATTATGTTTTGCTACTTTGTCTATTTGTCCTAATAGCAGATTCTCATTCTCCTCTGTTATATTTGGTGGCTTATAGCAGACCCCCAGTAATATTTTATTATTATTTTTAGTTCCCTCTATCTCTACCCACATGGACTCGACCCCCTCTTCTCCCTCTCCTATATCTTCCCTTAGTCTGGGCTTTAGACATGACTTTACATATAAGCAGACTCCTCCGCCTTTCCCCTGTTTCCGGTCCCTTCTAAATAAACTATAATCTAATAAATTTACCGCCCAGTCGTAGCTATCGTCTAGCCAAGTCTCTGTTATACCTACGATGTCATACCTCTCCTCCGATATAAGCGCCTGCAGCTCATCCGCCTTATTGGTCAGGCTTCTTGCGTTGGTCAGCATGCAAGATAAAACTTTGGGGTTATTTAGCATCCTATTCTTCTCTAACGATCTAACTGTACTATCCCCACCCCCCTCTCCACCCTCATTATATTCACTTCTCCCCTTCCCCCTTGCTTGCCTCACATCCCACCTATTTCCTTGGTTCCCCCCCCGTCTCTAGTTTAAAAACTCCTCCAACCTATTAGCCATCTTCTTCACCAGCACCGCTGCACCCTCCCCATTGAGGTGCAGCCCGTCCCCACGGTAGAGCCTGTAGCCGACCGCGAAGTCGGCCCAGTTCTCCATGAACCCAAACCCTTCTGCCTTGCACCAACTCTTTAGCCACTTATTCACCTCCCTAACTTCCCGTTGGCGCTCCTGTGTGGCTCGCGGGATTGGTAGTATTTCTGAGAAAACTACCTTGGAGGTCCTTGCCCTAAGCTTCCTACCTAGGTCCCTGAAATCATTTTTAAGGACCCTCCATCTACCACTCACTTTGTTATTTGTGCCGATGTGGACCATGACCGCTGGGTCTTCGCCAGCCCCACCCAGTAACCTGTCAACCCGATCCGCGATGTGCCGGACTCGAGCGCCAGGGAGGCAGCACACCGTTCGGCGATCCCGGTCTTTGTGACAGATTGCCCTGTCTGTCCCCCTAATAATAGAGTCACCCACTACCAGAACCTGTCTTGTCTGCCCTACACTTCCCCCCTCCCCCTCATTAATGGAGCATACACTCCCCCGGCGGTCAGAGGATCTGTCGTGCTCCAATAATGCCGGTTCTGAACCAGCCTTCCTATACTTCTTCCCTCTATCCCTCCTAACTGTTATCCAGCTCCCTGCCTGTTCAGCCTGCACTTCCCCTCTATGCTCCACCCCCAGTATTGACCCATTGAGTGTCTGCTCGGTGAGCAGCAAACTCCGTTCCATGTTGTCGATGCTCCTCAGTACCGCTATCTGAGCACTTAGATCCAGAATTTGGGCTTCCAAGTGCACGATATGCTCACATCTCTCGCAGCAGTATGGATCCTCGAGCGGTTGCTCACGGAATGCATACATTGCGCAAGATGTACACTGCACGGCTCCGGCCAACATGGACGTCATTCTAAATATGGGGATACAGTCAGTATATATATACAAGTACAAAACACAATTATTTATATATATAGGTGTATGGACGGGGATCAATTAGGGATGTGCAAGTGTATCAATTAGATATCGGCGGGGGATCAGTTAAGTATCAAGTATGGGCGGGGGAATCAGATAAGTAGGTCAGGTGGATTAATTAAGTAAAAAGTAAAGTAAAGAAAGAATGAAATACAGTCAGCAATTCAGTCCTAAGTCCTCCCTTCCAAACTCCCTGAATCCAAAGTCACTGAAAAACAAGTCACACACTTACTTTCCTTCGCACTTACGCTCCGGACACACGCAGCTCGTTCACACTCGCAAACTAAGAGATTTAAAGAGTTTTTTTGTTTTTTTTTTCTTCCTTTTCCAGCAATGTACCCTTCACCTCAACGCACTTCCAAAGGACTTGATGTCCAACCAGCTGCCCCTTATAAACCCATAATTATGACCCCGTCCCCTTAATTAACCCCTTGTGAGTAAATCTACACCTCAGGATTTTATTGCAATGTAGTTAACCCTTAAATACACAGGTAGTAAACTAAGAAACTAAAACTGTAGTGAGAAAATAGGTTTTAAAAAGCCCAATAAATCTAAACAGGTAGAAAAGCACTCAGCAGGTCACAATGCAGCACTCACCGCAATTCACACAGGTATTTTCAGCAGGATTCCCAAATACCTCTTCACTGAAAAACAAGTCACACACTTACTTTCGTTCGCACTTATGCTTCGGACACACACAGCTCGTTCACACTCGCAAACTAAGAGATTTAAAGAGTTTTTTTTTTTTTTTTTTCTTCCTTTTCCAGCAATGTACCCTTCACCTCAATGCACTTCCAAAAAAAAAAAGGACCTTGCCCACGATGGGAGGTCTTAAGAGGTTGTTGTTTTCCCTGCACATAATGGCGTCCGTTCTTCTTGGGCGGGCGCCACATGGAATGTGGAAATACAGTCTTTAGAAAGGCGCACAGTACCCGTTGGCAATGGGTATAGACTTCTGCCGTTGCCAAGGGCACAAAATCCTGTTGTGACGCTCTAGCCCTCCCTGGGAAGGTGAACTCGGACGGCGGGCCTGTAGTTGTGGGGGATGTCGTCGTGGCCTTGGCCTGGTTCGTGCCCAGGGCTGTCACATAAAAAATGATGGGCTTCTGGATGAGTGGTTGTTTGACTACGCCACCTGCGGTTTCTGGTGAGGGTCACCAGCGCTGTGGAAGTCCTCTGAGGCCGGTGTTCAGACAGCTCAGATGGTACGGCTACCCACAGGTGGAGCAAGGCCTCAGGGCAGCATAGAAAGAGAGAGAGCGTGGAATAGAGCTTTGGCGGGTGCAGAGCCGCGGAGTAAGGAACAGACAGAGACAAATGTTAAAGTCATCCAAGTCTTTACTCACAGGTGTAGTGGTTCAGCTCAGAGCTTCTCTCTGCTGTCACACGGCGTGTTGCGGCCACCAGGATGGGGTTTGTGGCGCCCTGCTGTGCATGGAGCCACAGATCCTGGAAGGGTGTATTAAAGGATTTCTCCACAAGATGCCCTCGGAGCATACACACACCTCCACCCTACCTCAGTCCACCAGAGGGAGCCCAGATAGGGATATAAATACGGAGGGTGGAGCTAGGCAGAGGCGGTCTGTGAGTTTGTTCTTCTCAGGAAGTCAGTGGAGACAGAACAGTCTGGAGTCCACAGCCAGTTCCTGCAGAGTGAGACACAGAAAAACAGGTCAGTCTGCAGTGGAGCTCAGTCAGACTCAAGCAGCACGAGTTAAGTGAGCTAGGAGCGTTGCTGACGCTCAGAGAGCAGCAGAAGAGGCAGCAGCTAACTGCCAGTGTGTATAGCCTAGTGAGGGCCCGAGTAGGCCGAAGGCTAGAGGATCGAGTAGCATTGGGGGCAGAGGGACTTTACCAGCTCACCCCAGAAACCATATACCGGACAACGGGTCAGAGTCTGCAGGGATTCTTTACACCCAGCACAGGACAACCGGAACCCCTGGCGAACTACATGTCCCAGGAATACCAAACGCTGACTGTTATACCAGGGTCAGGAGTTACCGAGGCCCCATATACCAGGGGGTGTGTACAGAAACCAAGTTAGGCCTAGCTCCATGCAGGTCAGAAACTTACTACAGAGAGGCAAGAGACAGGAGGCCGTACACCCGCTCACTGGGGAGAATCCGGATGTGCACCCCTCACCCTACAGCGCTCCGGGGTGTTCCTGAACTATTTCCAGTAAAGGTACAGAAGTGACTTTTGTGTGTGCTTCCCCTTCTTGCTCTGACCTGGCTGGGTCCCCTCTGTCCTGCATCCCCAACTCCTACGCTGCCCTGAGGCCCCGCTCCGCCTGTGGGGAGTGATTCCATCTAAGCTGCCACAACATCGGCCTCAGTGGATGGCCGCAGCACTGGTGATCCTCACCAGACACCACAGGTGGCGTCACGAACTTTGACATTTCATTTTCCCCTTGTTAAGAGAGACCCCAGGGTACGGGCCCGGAAGCCGACCACCGCGACATCCCCCAAGAACAGGCATTAAGGCCCGGGCGCCGAGTAGTCCCCATCCCCTGGGTGCCACATCTCTCTAACTGGCATCACGAACAGGATTGCATGCCCGTTGCCACCGGGTACTGTGCGCCTTAAGAAACTGTAAAACTCACAGTGGTGAAGCTTTTCCCGCCACTGGCCGCCATCTTTCCGGTCGCCGCGCAAGAAGAAGAAGGGCGTAACCGCTGGAAGCGCGCGAAGTCGAGGACACGCCCCGCCCCTGACGTCGAATCAGGAAGCGTCAGGTCCTGGAAGGAGCCAGAGGACGCCCTGACGTCGGACGCAAGCGACGCAGGTCCTACAAGAAGACCGTCACCTGCGGAGCTGCGGCCTACAGAAGGAAGGTAGGCCACGGTTCACTAGGGGGGTGCCAAGATGTTGCAGCAACAACCCGACGTCGCGGCCCAGGCTGACAGCCCCGATGATGCACCCGCGGCCGCCGCCGCGCAAGACGGAGCAGACGCTCCATCACCAGGGCCTGTAGCCCCTATCGTACCATTGACTTTACCATACATGCCTGGAGCAAAGTGGCTCCCCCAGTACAGCGGCAAGCCAGACACCCTGTCTGGATTCAAGCGCAAAATATGCAGCATCCTGGACATGTATCTTATGACGGGCAAACAAAGAGCTGCAGTTGTTGTGGGACAATTGACTGGTGCTGCGGAGAGAGAAGTAGAGACCTGGTCAGCTGCAGACCAGGAGTCAGTGTCCGCAATTTTCAAAAAATTACAGACTGCCTTTGAGGACCGCACTGAAGCAGACCTCCAGATGAGGTTCTACCAATGCTCTCAGAAACCGGAGGACAGGGTTCGGGACTATGCCTGCCATTTACAAGGGGCCCTGCGAGCTCTAAAACAGGTTAGTTCAATTAGCATAACAAATGAGAGTCAAATGCTAAAAGAACAATTTGTCCGGGGGCTGAGGTCCCAAGCGAAGAGCAGGACTGTGCGTTGGTGGTCCTTGGATCATCCAGATGCTACCTTTGACACCCTTAAGGATATGGCTATAAAGGGACTGCAACCCCTGGAGATGGCAGATACTGCAATCCAACGTTACCAGGGTGGGGCCACTCCAACGCCAGCAGCACCCACCTTTTCCCCGCTGGCTGCTGAAGCCAAAGTGCAGGCAGCGCCCCCTACTGAGCTGGACTGTCTACGCTCAGAAGTGTGCCAGCTGACCAAAAACCCGGCCACTGTAATGAGTGCCCTGCAACTACGGACGGAGCCAGAGACGGAGGGAAATATCATGCTAGCCGACTGCCCTGAGGATGTCCCCTGGATGAACCGGAGGAGAAGGAGAACGTCGCCACCCCGGAGGAGGACATCGCCAACCCGGAGTCAGACAACGCCGCCCCCAGGAAGGACCAACAACCAGTGCCATCCTCACCAAGAGTTCATCTGCCACCGCTGCCAGAAGGCAGGTCACACAGTGCACCAGTGTCCTTTAAACAAGCAAACCCTGGGTCCGAGGACCAACACCCAGGAATAGACTCAGCAGGCCCCTCAGGCTGGCACCACAGGTTCGTGGGAGGAAGACCTTTCCTATCCATCATACTGGACGGCATTGCGATACCTGCCCTGCTGGACACCGGATCCCAGGTAACAATCATACTTGATATCCTCTATAGCAAATACTGGGCCATGGACAATCTCCAACCCCCAAACCCAGACTTTTCAGTATATGCCTCCAACGGCCTCCCTCTTGACCTACTTGGGGTTAAGAATGTAGCAGTAAAAGTGGGGAGAGTGGAGTTAAAGGACCAGGGGCTCATTGTAGTGAAGACTGTCAATGAGGAAAATGGACTGAATGTAGTACTAGGCACTAACATTGTGGGTAACTGTTTGGAGGAGGTTGTGTTTTTACTCCAACAGCTTGCTGACACCGCCAGACCGGGGCAGCGGAGAGCACTCCAGAGGGAGATTCGAGCCCTGATGTACCAGCAGCAAGTAAAGCTAACCGGTGGTGCGGGTAACAGACCCCGTACCCATTGTGATTCCCCAATGAGTGAAATGCTTATCTGGTGTAGAGCAGCAATAGGTCTTAAAGGACATAGCTACCAGGCGGTAGTAGAACCCCTTAGCTCAGAACACAGACCTACACTCTTAACTGCCAGGGGGGTAGTAGATGTACGCAATGGGAGGGTGCCCGTCCGTCTTCTCAACTATGGGGAAGACGAGGTCAGATTACCATGTTATGCCACTGTTGCCAAACTATACACTGTAAATAATAACTCTATTCACACGGCGGAGTCCTTAACCTCCCCAGACCAAGTGGAGGATAATGATCCTACAACACAGGTGGAGGATTGGTGTCAACAGCTCCACGTTGGGACAGACACCACTCCTGCCCACCAGAAACAGGGAGTTCACCGGGTGGTTCAGTAATACGCACAGGTATTCAGCAAACACCCACTTGACTTTGGGAGGATTAAGGGGGTACAACATCACATCCCCACAGGCAACTATCCCCCCATCAATGAACGGTACAGGCCTATACCTCCAGCACACTACCAAAAAGCCAAGGAGATGTTGCATGACATGAAGAAGGCAGGGGTAGTAAGGGATAGTTGTAGTCCCTGGGCAGCTCCCCTAGTTCTAGTCAGGAAGAAGGATGGAAGCATGAGAATGTGTGTAGATTACAGACAAGTAAATCACATTACACATAAAGATGCATACCCTTTACCCCGTATTGAGGAATCCCTGGCTGCCTTAAAGTCTGCAAATTACTTTTCCACCCTTGACCTTACTAGTGGGTATTGGCAAGTAGCTGTGGCTGAGGAGGATCGGGAGAAGACGGCCTTCTCCACCCAATGGGACTCTGCGAGTTCAACAGTATGCCGTTTGGACTCTGCAACGCCCCTGGAACGTTCCAGAGATTGATGGAGAGCTGCCTGGGACACCGCAACTTTGAGACTATGTTCCTATACCTGGATGACGTGATAGTGTACTCCAAGACGTATGAGGACCACTTGAAGCACCTGGCAGAGGTATTTGAGTCACTGTCCCAGTATGGGATAAAGTTGAAACCCTCAAAGTGCCACCTGCTCAAGAGAAAGGTACAATAACTGGGGCACATTGTCAGCCCAGAAGGGGTAGCACCAGACCCGGAGAAGGTCACTGCCATACAGAAATGGCCGGAGCCGAAGAACCTCAAAGAGGTGCGTCAGTTCTTGGGACTGATAGGATACTACCGGAGGTTTGTACAAGACTACACTAAGAAAGCAGCGCCTCTGCAAGACCTCCTGGTAGGACAGTCCCCCATGGGCAGAAATCCCCCATTCCACTGGAGTAAAGAACAGGCTGAATCATTTCAAGAAATGAAGGAGATCCTGACAGGTGATGAGATCCTAGCCTACCCTGACTACAGCCAACTGTTCCTGCTGTATACTGATGTCAGCAATGAAGGATTGGGAGCTGTCCTAAGTCAGAAGCAGAATGGCCAGTAGAAAGTCATCGCATATGCAAGCAGGAAGCACCGCTCGACTGATAGGAACCCAGAGAACTATAGCAGGTTTAAGTTAGAGTTCCTGGCCTTGGTCTGGGCCATCACAGAAAGGTTCAAGCACTACTTAGCCTCCAGCAAGTTCACTGTCTACACTGACAATAACCCCTTAACTCATCTTGAAACAGCCAAGCTGGGAGCCATAGAACAACGATGAATGGCTCGGCTGTCAAACTACCAATTCACAACAAAGTACTGGGCGGGCCGCAAGAACGCCAACGCCGTTGCCTTGTCCAGGATGCCTCACCAGTCAGACACAGAAGAAGAAGTGGATGACCTGGAAGAGATTGAGCTACCTGCCTTTCATCGGAATGGGATGATCCACGAGCAACGAGCCTCCAGGAGGCAGCGTGGTAAGACGTTAAACCCTTTGCCTCACCACAGCTGGAAAGAGACCCAGGACAGTGACCCGGTTGTCAGCCGTATCAAAGAGCTGATAACCCAAGAAGGTTCCTCCCTGGAGAAGGATGCGTCTCTCCAAGCAAAACAGCTGTGGAATGAGAGAAGCCGGCTGTTTATCTACCGTGAGAAGCTGTGCCGGAGGTACGTCAATCCAAAAACCCATGAGATGGTATGGCAGATAGTGGTCCCCAAGACGGACATCCAGATGGTGTTGGAGGTATACCACGATCAGGCGGGGAACTTTGGCTGGAAAAAGCTAGAGACCCTGTTGAAGTGTCGATTATACTGGGTGGGAATGTGCAGCTCCATTGAGAGGTGGTGCAGAGACTGTGGACCCTGTAGACTCAGAAGAAAAGACTACAGCAGCCAGAAGGCACCCCTGCAGCCCATCAAGACGACTCGACCCCTGGAGATCGTGGCCCTGGACCATGTCAAGTTGTCACCCAGCCGGTCAGGATATGCCTATGCCCTAACCATGGTGTATCACTACTCCAGGTTCCTGGTGGTCGCCCCTGTCAAAGACCTGACAGCAGAGACAGCAGCGAAGACGTTCCAAGCGTACTTCTGCAGACCCCATGGATGCCCTGAGCAGGTACTGATTGACCAAGGCCTGGCCTTTGAGGCTGAATTGTTCAAAGAGTTCTGCCATCTGTACGGGTGTAAAAAGATCAGGACTACACCGTACCACCCCCAAACTAACGGTCTCTTTGAAAAGATGAATAACATCATCATCGATCTACTGAAGACTATACCACTAGAAGAGAGAAACCAGTGGCCAGACCTACTACCTGACCTAGTGGATCTGTATAATCACATACCAGTAAGTTCCACCAATTGCACTCCGGCATATCTCATGCGGGCAAGACCAGGAAAGCTGCCCATGGACCTGGAGCTTGGTGTTGTAGAACCAGAAGCAGATGTGACAACTGAAGACTGGGACACGACCAGAGAGGAGCAGTACAGAAGAGTACAAGCAGGTGTCGAAGACAGTCTCACTCGGGTGAGGGATAAACAAGAAGCACAATACAACAGAAGTGCACCAGCAGAACCATTCACACCAGGAGAAGTGGTATTGAAAAGGAAGCAGAGGAACCACAAGCTTGATGACCAGTGGGAGAGAGAACCCTACACTGTGTTGAATTCAAGGTTTGACAACAGGAAGACATGTCTGATCAGCAAAGATGGAGGAAGAACAACTGCAACAGTATCTAGGGACCACCTGAAGTTGTGTCCAGATCTGCTAAAACCCCAAGAAGAAGTGCCTCTCATTTTCCCGGAGGAACCTGATGAAGCAGTAATACATACTGATTTAAGAGACTTCCCGGCAGATTGGCCTCAAATCGGAGGAGCAGTCATAATTCCAGTACTCCAATTCTTCCAACAGCCAGAAGACCCTCCACAGCAAGTTGAACCTGTAAGTGCTGCAGAAGAGCCTAGTGCCGCAGAAAAGCCTGCTCAGGAAGAATCCCCGGAAGAAGGATCCTCGGCAGAAGCAGAGCAAGAAGGCAACGCCAATGGTGAACTTGCCAGCCCATTAGCGAGGTTAAGGCAGTTTTTCAATACCATCACTAGTAGAACAAACAGGGTAGCTGAGAGAAACACTGACACTACACAGACAACCGCACTACGCAGATCTACACGTAGCATGAAAGGTCAACTCCCTGTCAGGTACACTAAGTAAAATAGTTAAACCCCGACAGATGTAGATAGTTATCCCTGGGGTATGGTATTGTATTTATATAATACTGTATATTATTTCATTATCCTGTGTATGTATTGCTATGTATTTATTGCCTTTTACAGGCCTTTAACTTATATTTTGCCCCTCTAATGGACAATCCAAGTGAAACGGACACTTTACTTATTTGCTTCCCATTACCCGCTTGGGTATCTAAGAACTCTGTGGCTGAGGACTATGTGCAGCCCAAAGACTTTATTTGTACATATTTGCACTCCCTGAGTGCCCCTTTGCGCAACCTCTCCGGAAGTGACTTGGACTTTCTGGTTGCTCATTGCCTACTGTTTATTGAACTATATATGTATATTTATCCATGTTCTGGTTATGCAACGTTCAAGTGTCCTAACCTCCCATAAAGGGAAGCTTGTTATTGTTGTTGTTACAAAATGTGCTTCAGCCCGGGAGTGCTGAGTTCAACTAGGGGGGAATGTGACGCCCTGCTGTGCATGGAGCCACAGATCCTGGAGGGGTGTATTAAAGGATTTCTCCACAAGAGGCCCTCGGAGCATACACACACCTCCACCCTACCTCAGTCCACCAGAGGGAGTCCGGATAGGGATATAAATACGGAGGGTGGAGCTAGGCAGAGGCGGTCTGTGAGTTAGTTCTCCTCAGGAAGTGAGTGGAGACAGAACAGTCTGGAGTCCACAGCCAGTTCCTACAGAGTGAGACACAGAGAAACAGGTCAGTCTGCAGTGGAGCTCAGTCAGACTCAAGCATCTCGAGTTAAGTGAGCTAGGAGCGTTGCTGACACTCAGAGAGCAGTAGAAGAGGCAGCCAGCTAACTGCCAGTGTGTATAGCCTAGTGAGGGCCCGAGTAGGCCGAAGGCTAGAGGATCGAGTAGCATTGGGGGCAGAGGGGCTTTACCAGCTCACCCCAGAAACCATATACCGGACAACGGGTCCGAGTCTGCAGGGATTCTTTACACCCAGCAGAGGACAACCAGAACCCCTGGTGAACTACATGTCTCAGGAATACCAAACGCTGACTGTTATACCAGGGTCAGGAGTTACCGAGGCCCCATATACCAGGGGGTGTGTACTCTAACAGAAGGCCCTACCACAGGATCAGCCGATGCAGGACAGAAAATAAGTTAGGCCTAGCTCCAGGGAGGTCAGAAACTTACTACAGAGAGGCAAGAAACAGGAGGCCGTACACCCGCTCACTGGGGAGAATCCGGACGTGCACCCCTCACCCTACAGCGCTCCGGAGTGTTCCTGAACTATTTCCAGTAAAGGTACAGAAGTGACTTTTGTGTTTGCTTCCCCTTCTTGCTCTGACCTGGCTGGGTCCCCTCTGTCCTGCATTCCCAACTCCTACGCTGCCCTGAAGCCCCGATCCACCTGTGGGGAGTGATTCCATCTAAGCTGCCACAACACCGGCCTCAGTGGACGGTCGCAGCACTGGTGATCCTCACCAGACACCATAGGTGGCGTCACGAACTTTGACATTTCATTTTCCCCTTTTTAAGAGAGACCTCAG
Source organism: Phyllobates terribilis (assembly GCF_046119375.1). Lineage (NCBI taxonomy): Eukaryota > Metazoa > Chordata > Amphibia > Anura > Dendrobatidae > Phyllobates > Phyllobates terribilis. The sequence continues at coordinate 2,314,058 of NW_027362829.1, forward strand.
TGTACGGGCCCAGGAGCCGACCACCGCGACATCCCCCAAGAACAGGCATTAAGGCCCGGGCGCCGAGTAGTCCCCATCCCCTGGGCGCCACAGGGTTCAGCACACTCCAAGTACTTCAGGTGCAGTTGACAGGACCCCAAGCTCTAGTGCGTTCCTCTCCTCTCTTAATTCTCCTTCTCCCTCCTTGTGTTCCCCACTGAGTCCCGTACGGGTACTGCGATGCCCTTTACGGGTGGCGTGTAGCCCCCGGACCGACTGGGTGCCCTTATTGGTGACTGGTGGTGAGAACTTGGTGTAAGGCCGGGTCCCTCTGGATAAACGCAGATTAGAGGATACAGGTGGCGACTCAGCTTCGTCCGTATCCCCCTGGGATCCACAGAAGCCTACGGACTTTTCTGACAGAGATGTGAAGTGCAAGGTCAGATAATCGGGGACCGGTACCCCTTCTTGCGGCAGGGTCTCTCTGACTAAGCCAGAATGAGGCATGCAGGTGGCGACTCCGCTCCGTCCGCACCCCCTGAGATCCTTTCGCCTGTGGAGCCTATCTCCTCTTCTCCCCTCTTTTGCCTTCTTGTGTGGACTAAGACCAGGAACAGAGCTGGCTATAACTGAACTCTGCCCCAATCCCCAGTCTCGAGGCCTGAGACCGGGAATCATAGAATCCTAGAACAGCTGCAGCTTGTACTGACTAACCACTCCAGGGAACTGCGACCAAAGACCCGGTACTAAAGATGGCCTCTGTTTATATATGATTCTATTAAGATGTGTTATAAAGAGCTTCCTCCACCCTCACTCACTACTTGGTTCCCCCTTAGTATGGTTCCCCCCAACTCCTCCATTCAGACCCAGGGCTGCACTATGGTGCTTTAGATCCCCGTCCTGAACTGGAGTGGTGTAGTGTTGAGTCCGTGGCAGGGGTCCTGTGTAGTACTCCATCCTTACCTTGGAGAGGAGATACCACACCTCGGTCTGAGGTGCAGTACCCCTGTGGCGACTGAACCCTCAGGGGCGCCACATTATACTGTATGGAGCACTATGTGGGCCAATTATACTGTATGGAGCACTGTGTGGGGCCCATTATACTGTATGGAGGATTATGTGTGGCCATTATACTGAAGGAGCAGTATGTGGGGCCAGTATACTGTATGGAGTACTATGTGGTGCCCATTATACTGTATGGAGCACTATGTGGGGGCCACTATACTGTGTGGAACACTATGTGGGGCCCATTATACTGTATAGAGAACTATGTGGGACCCATTATTCTGATATGGAGGGCTATGTGGGGCCCATTATTCAGTATGGAGGACTATGTGGGGCCATTATTCTATATGGAGGGCTATGTGGGGCCATTATACTGTATGGAGGACTATGTGGGGCCATTATTCTGCATGGAGGACTATATTGGACCCATTATATTGTATGGAGGACTATGTGGGGCCATTATTCTGCATGGAGGACTATGTGGGGCCATTATTATGCATGGAGGACTATGTCGGGCCATTATTCTGCATGGAGGACTATGTGGGACCCATTATACTGTATGGAATACTATGTGGGGCCAATATTGTGCATGGAGGTCTATGTGGGACACATTATACTGTATGGAGGACTATGTGGGGCCATTATACTGTATGGAGGACTATGTAGGGCCATTATACTGTATGGATGACTATGTGGGCCATTATTCTGCATGGAGTACTATGCGGGGCCATTATACTGCATGAAGGACTATGTGGGGCCATTATACTGTATGGAGGACTATTCAATGTTATATTTGATAAGGGAAAACTTCCTCAATTGTAGACATTTTTTAAATAAATATCACGGTTGTCTTGCAACTTTGTCCAAGCTTTTCATTTTGGCCCTCTGGGTATTTGAGTTTGACAAAATATAAAGGAATGTCGGGGCATACAGTATTGCCATATCGCACTGCGTCATAATTCAGCTGTCACAGAGAGAGACTGCAGACTTTTCTTTTGCAAGCAGAAAACCCTATAAGATATAAAGGGATGTCCGGGCATACAGTATTGATGACCTATCTACATCTACAGGATAGGTCATCAATAGCAGATCAGTGGGGGTCCGACACCTGGCGCCCCCAAGAGCAGCTGTTTGCTCAGGCGGCATTACTGAGCGGCTGCTGCTGGTTCTGCAGCTCAGCTTCTGTTCATTTGAATAGTAGGGACTACAGTACCAGCAGCGACTGGCAGAGGCCACTACACTCTGGATAGAGCTGCGCTTGCTCCGGAGCTTGTAACAGCTGACCGATGGGGGCACCAGCTGTCAGACCCCACCTATCTGCTTTTCATGACCTATCCTGTATATGTAGAGAGGTCATCAATCCCATATGCCCAGAAATATCTTTTACTCTCTTATAGTTGTTTTCTGGTCACAAGAGAAAAGTCTGCAGTTACTCTGACTGCAGACAGCTGAATTATCACACTGTCACGATTTGCGCACACTGTCTCGATTTTCCTGTATTTTAATGCGGGAGGGCGGTCACTTGACCTCATGTATGCGATTTACATACTTGCAGTCACATGCCGACTAGTCTCATCCAGATTCTTTCAATTCTCTTATATTGAGTGGAGCAAGATGAGTCTCGTCCGCACATGACTGCAAGTATGTAAATAACATACAGTTAAAGGAAAATTCCTTTAAAGAGAATTTCCAACCTTCTTGAAAAATTTACAGGGCACAGGGTTTGTTTTAAGAAAAAGAAAAACAACCTTAAAGGGGTTGTCCAGCTTTCGGCTACAAGCCTGCAACTTCTCTGTGCGCGCTGTGAGGATTCTCAGGTGTCGGTGCCCGATGTGAATTGAGTGCAGCCGAACACAGTCTAGTCAGAATGTGGCCAGAAGTAGAAGTATGCGTATCACATGCTTGTGGTCACACACCCGACACCTGAAAATCCTCACAGCGAGCAGGGCGTGCAATGTGAGGATTCACAAGTCTGCAGTCACATAAAGTGACTGCAGTCTTGTAGCTTAAGGCAGCTTGCACCTGTTCACACTTGCTTTATTCTGTTCGGAGGTGCTGGTCAAGTTTTTTTTATAGTTTACTTTTGGAGGTTGTGACAGCCTCCTTTTCTGACTGTGCACTCCTCTGATCAGCCTAAGGCCCCCTTCACATGTACGTGTCTGCGTTACGTGTGGCATCCGTTTTTTCCATGGATACCACATGTGCCCATTATAACCTACTAGCTATTCAACCCGTTCTATGCCCGGGTGGCAAGCATTTTTATTGGTATATGGTCTCCCATGCTGGTATGTGCTGCCCCCCTCCTGGTATTTGTGCTGCCCCCATCCTGTCCCCACCATCCCATCCTGGTATGCAAGGCACCTCTCACCCCCAATCCTGGTATGCAAGGCACCCCTCACCCCCAATCCTGGTATGCATGGCACCCCTCACCCCCAATCCTGGTATGCATGGCACCCCTCACCCCCAATCTTGGTATGCATGGCACCCCTCACCCCCAATCCTGGTATGTGTGGTACCCCATCCCTCATCCCTATCCTGGTATGTATGGTATCCCAGATCCTGGTATGCATGGGCCGCTCACCCTCATCCTGGTATGCATGGCACCCCTCATCCCCATCCTGGTATGCATGGCACTCCTCATCCCTATCCTGGTATTCATGGGCCCCTCATCCCCAATCCTGGTATACATAGTACCCCTCATCCCCAATCCTGGCATACATGGTGCCCCTCATCCCTATCACGGTATGTATGGTACCCCTGATCCCCAATCCTGGTATACATGGTACCCCTCATCCCTATCATGGTATGTATGGTACCCCTCATCCTGGTATGCATGGTACCCCGCATTCCTATCCTGGTATGTATGGTACCTCTCATCCCTATTCTGGTATGCATGGCACCCCTCACATCCCTATTCTGTTATACATGGCACCCCTCACACCCCAATCCTGGTATGCATGGTCCCCTCACCCCCCAATCCTGGTATGCATGGTCCCCTCACCCCCCAATCCTGGTATGCATGGTCCCCTCACCCCCCAATCCTAGTATGCATCGTCTCCTCACCCCTTAACCCTGGTATGCATGGTCCCCTCACCCCCCATCCTGGTATGCATGGTCCCCTCACCCCCCAATCCTGGCATGTGTGGTACCCCTCACCCCCCAATCCTGTTATGTGTGGTACCCCTCACCCCCCAATCCTGGTATGCATGGTCCCCTCACCCCCCAATCCTGGTATGCGTGGTACCCCTCATCCTGGTATGCTTGATCCCCTCACCCCACAATCCTGGTATGCATGGTCCCCTCACCCCACAATTCTGGTATGTGTGGCCCCCTCATCCCTTTCACACTGTACACACATACAAAAAAATAAACAGTTATGCTCACCTTTCTTCTCTGTGCTCCAGCGCTGCTGCGTCCTGTTCTGCCGGAGGCTGGGGGAGGAGTGTGGCGACGGAGCACCACGCTGTCCGGCGCCGTTTTGCTGAAGACACACTGCAAATGTGTCTGCAGTAAAATGGCGCAAGATAGCGCTATGTGCATGCGCCGATCCGGCGCCCCACTCCTGCCCCGGTCTCCGGCGAAGAGAGGCGCTGCGGCAACGCTCCTCCCGGTCAGGTAAGTATGTAAGTATGGCGTCGGAGATCGCGGTATGCGTTCAGTGCCTACGCATACCGCGATCTCCGGCGCCATACACTCCTCTTACCTGTAACGGCTGGATGGGTGATTCTGTCTGGAGCCAGACGGCGCGTCGCGCATGCGCAGTCTATCGAGGCTTCAGACAGAGACACGCTTGCAGTGTTATATTATAGATGGTGTTTTTCCGGTAACGGTTTTATATGAATTTATGAAGGTGCCTAAGGCTTTTAATTAATGCTGGATCCTACCTGCCCTTTAAATTTTTACGCTTATAGCCCGGGAGAGGCATGACTGATAAATATTAGGATTAGGATCCCATCAAAGAAAGGTCACCTAGTCACGGCTAGTGGGCTCTCCTGAATTTGCCAATTTATGTGCTAAATACTGTAATTTTTATAAGTAAATTCTATATAGCATTAATGCGGTTCAAATGTCATATATTCAATGTTTGCAGCACTTACAGGGGCGGCTGTATTCTCCTGTATCTATCTATACTGAGGAGAGGGTGGACATGCCTTGGTGTTTGGGACCTGATCTTTTAAGACCCTAACAACGCCCCCGCTGCTATCCGTCCTTGATGACACTGTTTACGTCTTGGTATCACTTTGCAGCAGCCAACAGAATGTCTCCGCACTGTGACCCTAAACTACATTCTCACTTATCTTTTTGCAAAGGACCAGAAAAAGAGGGGAGGAGACATCACACCATGTGAGCACATCCCGCCCACTTTTACTGCAGTCTTAATGCAATCTAACACTACACTAGATTCATGGGAAATGTCTGCAGCTGCTCCCCCTAGTGTTTAAGAGTTGAAAATATCAAAACTTTTACAATTTTTATATTTTTTTACCATTAAAAGATTTTTTTTTTTATATTAAAACTTTAGTGCTTTACATTTTTTCAATTGTTGCTGCGAGACCTCTGAAGATGATGAGTATTATACTATCCATTTCTGAGCTTTACTTTGCTTTACTCCCTACTTCACAGTACACTGACGTTGAGTATGGTCTCATCCATATGGGGTCACAAAGGTTCAGCTAATGTTATCGCCTTTTGCAGGGCTTTTCATACTGGATACATCACCGTCCATCATATGAAAGTCCAACCATAAACAATATTCCATGGACCCTCAAGGTAAATCCCAAACTTCTCCCTGATCTTCTCTATGGGATATTCATGAAGCTGCTTTATATTTTATCCATGACTGTATAATAACAAGGGCTCTCTGGTTGATTAGATTATGTATAAGAGAATTTCTAAATGTTTTTTTTTATTACAGGATGACCCACTACGTGTGGTTCCCTGGAAAAATTCCTCTGAAGATTCCATCAAGCTTCCTCTTTGGATCTTCCGTGCCACAGTTTTTGTTGCGCTGATGACACTTGTGACAATACTAGAGAACTTGGCTTTAAAGCGCACCTGTCAGCAGGATTGTTCTTAGTAAACCACATACACTGACCGGTGGGCGCCATTACACTGAGTAAAATGATAGCTTTGTTGATGAAATCCGTCCAGAGGTTCTTTTATAATCTTTAGTTTCAGTTTTGCCATAATGAGATACTCGTGCTCTGGGGCGGAACTTTAGGGAGGTGCTGTAGCTGGTGCTCTCATTATGTATGCCTATCTCTGACAGGTCACTGTGCTTTCAGTCGCCGGCCTAATATTTTAAATATTGCCTTTGCAATTTCTCTGCCAATTTGAAATTTACATCCCCAAAATGGCCGCAAAGGCCCGCGCATGCGCAGTAGCATGTTTCGGTTGCCGAAAGATGCTACTGCACACGCTGGGTCGCCATTTTGCTAAAGGAAAAAGAAACTTGCCTGCAGCAATATGGCACCCAGCAACTGAAAGATGCTACTGCGCATGCGCGGGCCCCGGCGGCCATTTTGGGGGATGTAAATTTCAAATTGACAGAGAAATTACAAAGGCAATATTTAAAATAGAAGCAGAAGCACAGTGACCTGTCAGAGGCCAGAGATAGGAATACATAATGAGAGCACCACTTACAGCCCCTCCCTAAAGTCCCACCCCAGAGCAAGAGCATATCATTATGGCAGAACTGAAAATAAAGATTACAAAAGAACCTCTGGACGGATTTCATCAACAAAGGTATCATTTTACTCAGTGTAATGGCGCCCACCGGTCAGTGTATGTAGTTTACTAAGCACAGTCCTGCTCACATGTGCGCTTTAAGGCTTGTCCTGAGCAAGAAGGCAAAGTCTAAACTTGGTGAAACAACTATAAAACCCACTCCTAAGAACAAAAACATTCTGGAAGAACAAAGTACTTGTAAGGAACCAATTTGTATCCCTAAGATTCAGGAGCAAGTTTCCAGGAGAATAACTGTTCTGCCAAATGGCAAATGTTCTGGTCCATCCATGGCTCCTGTACCATAGGATGCGAATAAAGTTCCTAGACGCAACTATAAAGAGGGTTTCAGTGATATTGTCTGGGTCCATACTGTACCATATTACAGCAGAAGAAGACCTCAAAGTTCTACAGAGTAAAAAGAGGTTTCTGATCTTTGAATGAAACCAATAATCAATAACCTAGAATTTCAGAGCCGAGAACGCCAGAGTTGAGCACACCAGTACCAAGAATACCAGAGCCTAGAGATTCAGAACCTTGAATGCTGGAGCCTAGAAAGCCCACAATACTGCAACACAGAATCGAGAGGAGAATATTTTTCTGTAGATGTCTAAGAGGCAAAAAAGATTGAGAAAACATCTGTCTGTAGTTTCCATCGCTTGCATCTCACCTATTCCCGATCCATCACAGATTTGAAGGATACCTCCTGATGTCATCAGCATCGTAACCATCTGTGGTTCACATCCTACAGATGACGATAAACTTGAAGTTCAGATTTCTGGGTGGCTAAATGCTGGAGGGTGATGACCTATTGATGGCCCACAGCCAGAGGTTCATTACCTGTTGATGGTACACAGCTGGACAGTGGGTCAATAACTTTTGATGGGACACATCCAGGTTCCTCCCTGATTACAAGGGACCCTAGTGAATACTGATCATTCTGAACCCCCACTGACTATATACTTGCTCCACCTCAGCCTACACCATCATGGAGGACACTTCCACCTGTGTCCACTGTAAGGTTGGACTTTCTTTTATAATTACAGCAGATTAATAAATATCATAAAGCTGAAAAAGTGTCGAGTAATTTTATTATTAATAAATATAAAGTATAATATATATCTATAGAGGGCACATAAGATGACTAACTATAGAAAGCATGGTATCGCCTGATATATACTGTATATTCTAGATGGCGCTATTACACTAAATACATCACAACCTCCAGGGTGATATTACCGTACAATGCGAGATCACTAATAATGGCCACAGATTATGAGAAAATGACCAGCTCCATAGTCCTGGAGTTATTATAAATGTCTCTAGTGTGAGGCAGGGACTGGACGAGTGTTGGAGGGAGGTATATTCCCCTAGGACGTCCTTTATGTATCCATGCTGTAGAATCTGCCGTATACTTCTGTTCTAGCAGTCAGACATTTCACTCTGCAGATCACAGGCTCAACATTGTGTAAAACTACCACCGTATGTAAGAGCACTCAGAATAAAAACTAGCGGCATGCCGTGCACTGCCCACGTCATGTGTACGGGATACAGGACCTGCAGGACCTGGTACGGCCATTATAGTTGATAGATTAGATTAATGATACCTGTGCAGATGAAGGGAAAAAAATATGTGCAACAACAGGAGGAGAAAGTCTCAAAATGTAATTTGAAGAGTATGAGATGCAGATATGTGGTACCAGGGAGAAACGTAAGTGTAGTCAGACAACACAATGACCTGGAAACGGGTCAAGCAGAGCCGGGTATGTGGTAATAATAAATGGGCAGGGAAATGAGTCGAAGTTTTGGTAATCATGGTGTAACAGACCGGGCAGACTGACTGGGCAGGAGAGAATTTTATGTTCTTTTGATTATAGAATCATTCGGAGAATTCCTGCTCCTTAATATTTAAAGGGGTTATCCGGGACTATTTTTTTTTTTTACCGTGGACCTAAGAACTTACAGGCCGATCTTTGCCTGCTAACAGTGGTCACAGCCCGCTCCTGCTGGTGATTCTCCAGCTCCCCCTCTGCTCTGTTGATGGGGCATGACTGCTGGAGTCATGCTGACTGACAGCTGGCTCCCCGCTGCCTAACAGCAGGGAGCCGACTGCCAATCAGCATGAAGTTGGCAGTCATGCCTCCATGACAGAGCAGATAGGAAAAGGAAGAGCTGTCCTGTTGACGTGAAACACCAGAATTGCTGTTAGGAGCAGTTCAGGAGCGATCTGAGTCGCCACCGGCTAAAACAGGCAGGTAGTTAGCAATTACCTGCCTGTTAGTTCTTAGTAATAACTCATAGGAAATAGTAGCATGTTAAACCCAGTATAAAAAAATCAAAGGTTATATAATGGCATAATACACATGCAGGTATTGAAGGACTCAGGTGGACAACTCGTCATGAAATACATATATACGGAGACAAAAAATGACGAGCAATAGTCCAGGGTAATGTACAAAAGTAGGAAAAAACAAGGAGTGATCCGGCATCCAAAAGTCTTCTTTAAAATCAATAATCCTATATTGGAAAACTATTTTAAAAATCATATGCAGAAAAGTCACATCATACAATGATTAAGGACCATAAGGTCTGAAACTCGTCTGTACATCACCTCCTCCTGTGGGGGCTGTGACTTCTCTGCATATGATTTTTAAAATAGTTTTCTAATATAGGATTATTGATTATAAAGAAGACTTTTGGATGCCGGATCACTCCTTGTTTTTTCCTGCTAATCTCCCGGGGCACTGCCGGCTGTTCCACGCACCTGATGTCTGAGTAAGTTGAGATGACTTTTTTTTCCTCTTTTGTTTCAATGTTCAAAAGTAGAAAATTTATTGATGGATAAAAATATACATGAACAGGGCAGGGGGGAATAGGACACACATCCACGTGTGAAGACAAACTGTGGAAAAAAGGGGCACGCAATATAGGAACATTAATAATAGTATACAGTGCCTACAAGTAGTATTCAACTCCCTGCAGATTTAGCTGGTTTGATAAGATGTAAATAAGTTAGAGCCTTCAAACTGCAAACGAGAGTAGGTTTTATGAACAGAAGCATAAATCTTACAAACCAAAAAGTTATGTTGCTCCGTTTAATTTTATTAAATTTTAAACATAAAAGTGTGGGTCAATTATTATACAACCCCTATGTTTAATATTTTGTGGAATAACCCTTGTTTGCAATTACAGCTAATAATCGTCTTTTATAAGACCTGATCAGGCCGGCACAGGTCTGTGGAGTTATCTTGGCCCACTCCTCCATGCCGATCTTCTCCAAGTTATCTAGGTTCTTTGGGTGTCTCATGTGGACTTTATTCTTGAGCTCCTTCCACAAGTTTTCAATTGGGTTAAGGTCAGGAGACTGACTAAGCCACTCCAACACCTTGTCTTTTTCCCTCTTGAACCAGGCCTTGGTTTTCTTGGCTGTGTGCTTTGGGTCGTTGTCTTGTTGGAAGATGAAATTACGACCCATCTTAAGATCCTTGATGGAGGAGCAGAGGTTCTTGGCCAAAATCTCCAGGTAGGCCGTGCTATCCATCTTCCCATGGATGCGGACCAGATGGCCAGGCCCCTTGGCTGAGAAACAGCCCCACAGCATGATGCTGCTACCACCATGCTTGACTGTAGGGATGGTATTCTTGGGGTCGTATGCAGTGCCATCCAGTCTCCAAACGTCACGTGTGTGGTTGGCACCAAAGATCTCGATCTTGGTCTCATCAGACCATAGAACTTTGAACCAGTCTGTCTCAGAGTCCTCCAAGTGATCATGAGCAAACTGTAGACAAGCCTTGACATGACGCTTTGAAAGTAAAGGTACCATACAGGCTCGTCTGGAACGGAGACCATTGCGGTGGAGTACGTTACTTATGGTATTGACTGAAACCAATGTCCCCACTGCCATGAGATCTTCCCGGAGCTCCTTCCTTGTTGTCCTTGGGTTAGCCTTGACTCTTCGGACAAGCCTGGCCTCGGCACGGGAGGACACTTTCAAAGGCTGTCCAGGCCGTGGAAGGCTAACAGTAGTTCCATAAGCCTTCCACTTACGGATGATGCTCCCAACAGTGGAGACAGGTAGGCCCAACTCCTTGGAAAGGGTTTTGTACCCCTTGCCAGCCTTGTGACCCTCCACGATCTTGTCTTTGATGGCCTTGGAATGCTCCTTTGTCTTTCCCATGTTGACCATGTCTGAGTGCTGTTCACAAGTTTGGGGAGGGTCTTAAATAGTCAGAAAAGGCTGGCAAAAGAGATCTTTAATCCACACATGTGAAGCTCATTATTCTTGGTGCCTGAACTACTTCTTAATACTTTAGGGGGACCAAACAGAATTCTTGTGGTTTGAGGGGTTGAATAATAAATGACACTCTGAATTAACTTTTAACGTTTTAAAAACACAAACAAAAAAAAAACAAAAACAAAATTTGCTGCAGTGCATTTCCCACTTCCAGGCTGATCTACAGTACAAATGTCACAATGCCAAGTTAATTCCGCATGTGTCAACCAGCTAAATCTGCAGGGGGTTGAATACTACTTGTAGGCACTGTATATCAAATATCATATACATTATCATGTGTACTATCATAACAGATATAAAGGAATACTATGTCATAAAAAAGAAATCCTGCCGTTATACCAATAAATAGCGTTATCAAGGTATATGTGACAAATGATCCCACTAGAACTATGCTAATGCACCAAACAAGAAGCATTATGAAATACTTTGGACACCAATGATGCAGGAGCTCTAACTATTAGTGCGTCCGCCCCTGACGCTCATTTCGAACCAGCCTTCGTCAGGTGGCACGGTCTCCACTTATTCCCTGACTTATACACTACGCCAGATGAAGAAAAAAGGCGATGTAGTGCAGCCATGCACGGTAACAGGACCTCCCTATTGTTTTCCCCCATGGAACACCAATACATTTCAATTGAATGTGTGTCCTCGGATGTACATTCAGTTGAAACCAGTGGGCCCACTCTATGTCCTGCTCGGGGACACGCCAAAGATCTGGGCCCACCGAAGAGTTGTCCGATGTCCCATTGCTCCAGTCCGGCCCTGGTTACAGTTCATGCTAGTCCAGACAACAGATATCATGTCCAACGCACATGTATCCAGTCAGCAACTACAGTCCTCACATACATAGTTCATCACATACAGACGATGGATACCATGACCGTAGAACATCTATCTAACTCCAGCAACATATAGTACAGTCTCAACTGGGGTTCTCCAAACTTATTTGTGGGTTCAGTGTTGGGCAGAGGAGCAGACCTGTATTCCACCAGATGGAGCCATGGTGTTTTGGACTGTTACTGAAGAGACCCTCTGGAGTGGGAGTCAGAGACTTTATACCCACAGTTCCCATTCAGGACATTCCTCCACAGGATTGGAGAAGTTGGGGGGAGGTGAGACTTCACTGTTCAACTAACCAGCATATTTGTCCTAAATTGTGTAATTAGTAAACTGCAGTGGGCTGATGCAATATATACTCAGCAGGCATTTACAAATGAACATACCACAAGAGTGAACGTACAGTCTCATATGAAACAATGACTCAATTGAGGCCTCTGAGAGACTAACAAGAGTAATGGATCGATTCCACACGGTTCCACACAAAAGGTTGATGCATAAAATGAGAACAATGGGGATAGGGGAAAATATATGTATGTGGGTTAAGAATTGGCTCAGTGATAGGAAACAAAGGGTGGTTATTAATGGAAAACACTCAGACTGGGTCTCAGTTAACAGTGGGGTACCACAGGGGTCAGTATTGGGCCCCCTTCTTTTTAACATATTTATTAATGACCTTGTAGGGGGCATACAGAGTAACATTTCAATATTTGCAGATGACACTAAACTCTGCAGGGTAATCAATACAGAGGAGGACAATTTTATATTACAGGAGGATCTATGTAAACTAGAAGCTTGGGTTGATAAATGGCAAATGAACTTTAATGGGGATAAATGTAAGGTAATGCACTTGGGCAGAGGAAATAAAATGTATAATTATATGCTTAATTGTAAAACACTGGGCAAAACTGTAACTGAAAAAGACCTGGGTGTATTGGTGGACGACAAGCTCACGTTTAGTGGCCAGTGTCAGGCAGCTGCTGCAAAGGCAAATAAAATAATGGGATGCATTAAAAGAAGCATAGATGCTCATGAGGAGAACATAATTTTACCTCTATACAAGTCACTAGTGCAACCACACTTAGAATACTGTGTTCAGTTCTGGTCTCCGGCGTATAAGAAAGACATAGCTGAACTAGAGAGGGTGCAGAGAAGAGCGACAAAGCTTATTAGAGGACTGGGGGGTCTGCAATACCAAGACAGGTTATTATGACGCGCCCCTGGGCCGGCTGTGTCGTGCAGCATCGCGCGCACGGGGGCTTACCCGGAGCCGGATCAGATGGGGGTAGTAGTCTCGTGGCGGTGACCCGGTCCGTGCCCAGGGTGTCAAACTAAGTGTGTGGCAGTCTTGGTAGATGTTGTTTCAGTGTCGACTACGCCACCCGTTGATTTGCGGTCACAAGGCCGCCGCTGCAGAACAGTCCGCTGAGGCCGGTAGTATGTGTGCAGCGATGGTGGTATAACCCCCAACGGGAGGGGTATGGCCTCAGGGCAGCTGGTGCGGATGATGGAGGTAGTGATAGTGCAGAAAGGAGAGTCAGAGGCGTGAGATGCAGTTTCAGGGTTTTTACTCACAGGTGTTCCTTCAGTCACTCTGGCCTTGAGTGACCACCCGAGCCGTGCTGCATTCACCAGGTGTGGGACTCGGCTAACCCCCAGGCAGTTCTGGAGCGTGGTCCTGAGCTCCCTTCTCTTTCTCTCTCTGCTGGCCGTCCCCACCAGGGATCCACTTTTGTCCGGTTCCCTTGGGCCTTCTATGGTAAACCTTCTCTGGCTTTCCTGACCCTACTCTTGGTGTACCTTCCTGGTGGATGTGGTGAGGGTCGTGGCAAAGCTTGACCACGACCTCCGGTTCCTGGTTAAGGGTTACTTTTGCCTCCGCCAGCTTGGGATCCGGTGCCCTCTTCTGCCAACCCTTCACCCTTCTGGCTTAATTCTGGGATCTCAGGGTTCCCTCTGGCTCTGCGTCTCTGGGCCTTTCTTCTTCCTCTTCACTACAAGCCTGGCGCTGGAGCTGGGCCCAGCCGGAGCCACAGCTCCCTGTCAGCCCTCCTGGCTGAGCTCCTCTGCTCTGCTTCTCCTCAGACTGACTCGACCCTGTCCTATCATGGTGCCCGCCTTATATACTCCCTTCTGACACCCGAGCCCAGGTGACCAGCACCCAATGGGCTCCTACCTATGCCCAGAGTCCTTCCCCTGTCTGCTCCTACACTACTGGGATGTTCCACCCCCCCCTCCCACTCCAGCCAGGGACAGACGCTGTCGTACCTGCACATCTTACTGGTGGGAGTACCGTAGTTCTGTCCCCCGGAAATGGGATGTATGTAGTGCATGCAGCCTACTGAGCTCAGTCCCACACTCCATCCTTACCCGGGAGTGGAATACCACACCTCTGGGTTGAGGTGCAATACCCCTGTAGCAACCGAGTCCTCAGGGTGCTACATTCCCCCCTGGTAAATCACAGCACGTCCTCGGGCTGTAAAAGAATAAAACATACCAAAACATACAAACTTTTTCAAAACATACACGAACATATAAAACATTATAAACATTATCAGACTCTAGCAATATAAACTTCTTCATATCAAACTCTTTTATATAAAATGTTCTTGAGCTTCTGGCCACGGTGCACTTGTGACCAGGTAAAGTGCTACAGTCTCTGGGAGGAAAACAGTAATCCTCCTATAAAACCGGTAGGGGGCGCTTTAGGAAGCGCAACTATATACAAGGGTATGGCCGCTCTCAGTCCTCGGCCAAGTAGAGGGAAAGAACGACCGCTCTCAGTCCTCGGTCAGTGGGAACAAGGGATGGCTGTTCACAGTCCTCAGCCTGTTAAGGGATAGGGACATACGGGTAACAGTTTGCTGGTCCCTACGGGGACTATACTTTACTGGTAACAGTTCTGGTACCCTTACGGGTAACTATTTACAGTTCTCTTTACCGTTTACTGGTAACGATGCCCTCCTGCTCCTTCTTGAGGGTAATCTTCAGACCCGTCCGGGTCCTCTTGACCTTCCTCGAACTGCAGCTCTTCCTCAGTCAATCTGTGCACATGGAGAGCATATGGACCTTTGGCACATTGATGCCGGGTGAAGGCGACCTCATCACCCAGGTAAAGATCACGTCCTCTGTGTCCCTCCGGCAGATGGCTCTCGACGTCCCTGCGGGTGACGAAGACGTCGCCGGGGGTTCTGTGGTCCCGGATAAAACCCCAACCGTGCTGCAGTTGAAACTTGATTACGGTCCCGGTGGCGCGGGGACCATGGGCTGCACGGGGGTTTCGTCTGGTCCGGCTTTTCTGTTCCGCACTCTGTACTTGCAGCCGCTCCTCGCGGACCCGCCTCTCTCGGCGTTCCCGGTCGAAGACCTCCAGCTGTTGCCGGCAGCACTCTGCTCGCTGGGCTGCGGCCGCCCGGGTCTCATGGGTGAACCCAATGAGGTTTTCTCCGGTGGGGTCCCATTCGAATTGGGCTTCCTCCAACGGGAGCGGGACAATCTTGACAGGCGCCGGAGCCGGGATCAGGGGCTCACACAGGGGCCGTTCCCTCCGGAGTCGTGGGTTGGTATACTCTGGTGGCCATTCGAACGGCAGCCCGTCCGGGCTAGTGTGCTGCGCGTACAGGTCTTCGCCCAGGTGTGGCACTGTGGAGGTAGAGGGCGCTGTGCAGGCAGTGGCGCCCGGGGACTTTTGGCAATGCGCCCAGGCCGAAGGCATCCTGAACGTGAAGGGCGCTTTAGAGGCAGCGGCGCCCGGGTCCACCAGATCTTGCGACCAGGCCGGTGGCATGATGGAGGTAGAGGGCACTTTGGATACAGCGGCGCCCGGGGGTACTCGACCTTGCGACCAGGCCGGTGGCGTCTCCTGCTTGGCCGCGCTCAGGGTTGAGGCGCGTGACGTCACAGGGGGCGTGGCCGCGGCTCCTGCTTGAGGCCTAGTCTGGAGCGGTGGCGGTGCAGCGACGGGCACGGTAGGGGGAATTTCGGGCTCTGCGACGGGGAGCTGGGGCAGGCTTACGGTTTCTAGGCTTGGGGTAGTAACGTCCCCTTTACCTGCCTCCGTCTCTTCAGCTCCTTCCACGGCGTCGTCTCCGGCCTTCATTCCTCCTGCACCATCCTCAGAGGCAGTCAGACTCCTCGTCTCGGGTGGCGTGCTCCGCTGGCGGGTTCCAGCCTGCTGGGCCATCTCCCGACTCCACTCAGTCAGCGTTTCTTGCTGCACCTGGGCCATCCTCCGTGCGAGGCCCTCCAGCGCGGTCTGTGCACGCTCCCGGTCTCGGGGAAGCTGTGCCAGGATCTCCACCAGGTCTTGTGGGGTGGTGGCTTGCAACAGGCTCCTGACCACAGGGTCGGTGCTGCCTGACTCTCCCTCCATCTCCGGGTGCGACCTCTCCAGACTCCTCCAGGCTGCACCCATCCTCTCTCTTTTGTTCTTGATCCGCCCACACTCAGGGTGGTCCCGGGGCAGCTTGGTGATTGTCAGATCCAGGGGCAGTCCCCCCACGCTGACGGACATCTCAATCATTACAGTCTCTGCTGGTGGGGGCGGTCTTCGCTTTTGGCGCCATTCTTGGACCTGGCCCACGATGGGAGGTGGTCTCTTGCCACCTTCTGGCACGCCCATAATGGCGTCCGCTCTGCCAGGGCGGGAAATCTTCTCAGATGGCGGGAATCGTCTCCCAGTGGCGGGAAACTCCGTGGATGGCGGGAAAAGGCTGCAGATGGCGGGCAACCGGCGGGAAATGATCCGAGATGGCGTCCGATGGCGGGGACCCTCCGGAACTGGCGGGAGACTTCTTTTTATGGTACATTTAGACTTTTCTTCAGGCACGCAGTACCCGGTAGTTGCGGGCACGTGATCCTGCCGACTACGCCAAAGTTGACGCGCCCCTGGGCCGGCTGTGTCGTGCAGCATCGCGCGCACGGGGGCTTACCCGGAGCCGGATCAGATGGGGGTAGTAGTCTCGTGGCGGTGACCCGGTCCGTGCCCAGGGTGTCAAACTAAGTGTGTGGCAGTCTTGGTAGATGTTGTTTCAGTGTCGACTACGCCACCCGTTGATTTGCGGTCACAAGGCCGCCGCTGCAGAACAGTCCGCTGAGGCCGGTAGTATGTGTGCAGCGATGGTGGTATAACCCCCAACGGGAGGGGTATGGCCTCAGGGCAGCTGGTGCGGATGATGGAGGTAGTGATAGTGCAGAAAGGAGAGTCAGAGGCGTGAGATGCAGTTTCAGGGTTTTTACTCACAGGTGTTCCTTCAGTCACTCTGGCCTTGAGTGACCACCCGAGCCGTGCTGCATTCACCAGGTGTGGGACTCGGCTAACCCCCAGGCAGTTCTGGAGCGTGGTCCTGAGCTCCCTTCTCTTTCTCTCTCTGCTGGCCGTCCCCACCAGGGATCCACTTTTGTCCGGTTCCCTTGGGCCTTCTATGGTAAACCTTCTCTGGCTTTCCTGACCCTACTCTTGGTGTACCTTCCTGGTGGATGTGGTGAGGGTCGTGGCAAAGCTTGACCACGACCTCCGGTTCCTGGTTAAGGGTTACTTTTGCCTCCGCCAGCTTGGGATCCGGTGCCCTCTTCTGCCAACCCTTCACCCTTCTGGCTTAATTCTGGGATCTCAGGGTTCCCTCTGGCTCTGCGTCTCTGGGCCTTTCTTCTTCCTCTTCACTACAAGCCTGGCCCTGGAGCTGGGCCCAGCCGGAGCCACAGCTCCCTGTCAGCCCTCCTGGCTGAGCTCCTCTGCTCTGCTTCTCCTCAGACTGACTCGACCCTGTCCTATCATGGTGCCCGCCTTATATACTCCCTTCTGACACCCGAGCCCAGGTGACCAGCACCCAATGGGCTCCTACCTATGCCCAGAGTCCCTCCCCTGTCTGCTCCTACACTACTGGGATGTTCCACCCCCCCCTCCCACTCCAGCCAGGGACAGACGCTGTCGTACCTGCACATCTTACTGGTGGGAGTACCGTAGTTCTGTCCCCCGGAAATGGGATGTATGTAGTGCATGCAGCCTACTGAGCTCAGTCCCACACTCCATCCTTACCCGGGAGTGGAATACCACACCTCTGGGTTGAGGTGCAATACCCCTGTAGCAACCGAGTCCTCAGGGTGCTACAATTACACTTGGGGTTATTTACTGTGGAAAAACAAAGGCTTAGGGGTGATCTTATTACTATGTACAAGTATATGAGGGGGCAGTACAAAGACCTGTCTACTGATCTTTTTACTCTGAGGCCAGAGACGGGGACAAGGGGGCATCTTCTACGTTTGGAGGAAAGAAGGTTTAATCATAATCACAGACGGGGATTCTTTACTGTAAGAGCAGTGAGACTATGGAGCTCTCTGCCGCATGATGTTGTAATGAGTGATTCACTAATAAAATTTAAGAAGGGCATGGATTCCTTTCTTGAAAAGTATAATATTACAGGTTATATATACTAGATTCCTTGATAGGGCGTTGATCCAGGGAACTAGTCTGATTGTCGTATGGAGTCGGGAAGGAATTTTTTTCCCCAATGTGGAGCTTAGTGTTTGCCACATGTTTTTTTTTGCCTTCCTCTGGATCAACATGTTAGGCTATGGGTTGAACTAGATGGACTTAGTCTTCCTTCAACCTTAAAAACTATGTTACTATGTTACTTTGCCTGTGCTGTCTCAGGGTTACCCGCTAACCCACAGCTCTACCTCCTTAAGCTCCTGGTCGTATCCAGTGCAGCTGACCTCTTTCTGTCTATAGTCCACTTCACCACACAGGGTACAGGCTGCTCTGGCCATATTACTCTGCCACTGGATCCAGTTACAGAATCTTGCTATCTCTGTTCTGCTTCCTTCCAGTCTCACACTCCTCACTATGCGGCCTCATCTGTCACACTCTCTGTATTTGGCGTCACCTCACTACTCATTCCAGTGCTGACTTCTCTAAGCAGGAAGAAACTCTCTTCTTACTTCCAAACACTCCTCCCATCTATAGGGCCAGCTGACTGTTAAGTCTTCCTTACCCAGTTGTCCAATCTACTACAGCTCTGATGGGAGAAATTACATTAAATTCAGCATTAAACATTGCTCAACCATTATACATGTTATAATGACACAAACTGTAAAAGTCTTCTGGGACGGTGTCCGACATCTTCACACACTTTTACTGTATAACCACGAGTCACTTAAATGTCAGGGACATCGATCTGTCTAGTTAGGGGCAGAAGTGATTGTGAATCAATGTCACCTCTTCTGGTGCAGATGAAAGTGACAACAGGAGCCCGGGAGAGGAACAGCGAGACACCCCGAAAGAGGGAATGGTGCAGACAGTGGCCTATTATGACTGCACAAGCCCATGTACATTGATAGCGTACAAACAAGGGGAACAAATACCTGAACCTGGCAGATCCAAATTCAGACTGGTAGAAGCACTACTCTGACCCTGGTCTGTCCCTACATGATGGTGGAGGTTGGCACCCTAAGATAACGCAATGGCGCCCCCTATCAATAGTGGCTCACCCTGAATGCTCCTAACAACTCCTAGTTTATCTATGCTTGTGTAGCAACTTACTTGGGAAAATAGGTTAAACACTAAAAACTACAACTGACCCTGCTTGCTCCTGTACAGACTAGATACCTTGACTACACAGTCCCCAGCGGTACCTGCGGGTGAAGAGATAGACCTAACCACAGACTAGGAGATGGCAACTATGGCCTAAACTGCCTAAAAGGCAGACAAGTTGCTTCACGTTCCTCCTAAAGAACCAGAGGGCAGAGCAGAGTGTGAATTATCTAAAAGAAGAGAAGTGTGCTGAACAAAGGAATAATCCCAAAGCAAGTAAAGTAAGAAACAAAATACCAAACAAAGAATACAGCAAGTACTGTTAACAAATATACTGCCTATTTTCAAATGATAAAACGAAGAAAAGTGCAAAGTATAACAAATAAACAGCAAAGCGAAAAACCCTAGCTCCAAATATCAACAGAATGTCAGAATATCCAAATGAATCTATCACCAGCAGGAAACGCAGACTATAAAGCTGCACCCAAAATGTGATAGGCATCCAAATAAAAATACAAATGTGTAAAGCTAAGCAGGCTGCAGCCAGAAAAGCAGAACCCAAACACCCAGTGAAAAGGTGTGTGTCCTGTGGCTCGGCAGAAAGAGAAGCTGACCACAGAACACAAACTGAAGGGATCAAATCCTGGAGCATGACATTGCTGCAGACAATTCCTCTCTCTTCCTCCTCCCTGACTTCTCTAGTTTTCCATTTCTGTTGTGTCTTGGTAATTGTGGGTAACATGAGGCGGCCCATTCAGGTTGTACAGGTGGTCTGGCTCAGCCAGGACGGCATCCATACGTGCGGTCACAAGAAGGTTTGCTATATCTCGCAGCACAGTCTCAAGAGGACGGAAACAAACTCCATGTGGACGGCATGAGGGGCCAATATCCTGTAGTGGACAAGGGACAAATACCGCCACACCATGACCAGATCACATATTACCACCACATAGTGACCAAATACTACATACTGAGCATTAATACAAAAACAGAATACTAATATTACCATTACTAATAGTGCCATTATTCACAGGAGCTCTGTGTATAGTATACAGTGTATAGTGTCAGTGTACAGATAACACACTGACTCACTGGTGATGTCTCTAGTTGAAGTCCTTCATCTCCACTTTTCCTCTATATCCATTGCAGACCGCCATCACTTCTTCTCGCCAAGACTTGTCTCTGCATAAAATAGCACAGTTATCTAGAGCAGCTTACAGAGCACATTCCCCAATATTTCCCCAACTTCTACACTACACCAGATAAAGAAAAAAAGTGATATAGTGCCGCCCTGCACAGTAACATGAACCCCCCACAGAAAACAGTATCCTCAAAAATAAAATACATTACAGCAGTAATAATATCCTTTAATTAGCCCCTACAGTAATAATGTCCCACATCCTACTCCCATTGTCTTCATCCTGCCCCCATTGTCTCCATCCTGCCCCTAATGTCTCCATCCTGCCCCCTTGTTTCCATTTGTCTCCATCCTGCCCCCAATGTCTCTCCATCCTGCCCCCAATGTCTCTCCATTCTGCCCCAAAGTCTTTCCATTCTGCCCCAATGTCTCTCCATTCTGCCCCAATGTCTTTCCATTCTGCCCCAATGTCTCTCCATTCTGCCCCCATTTCTTTCCATTCTGCCAATGTCTCTCCATTCTGCTCACGTCTCCATTCTGTCTCCATGTGTCTATTTTGCCCCATGTCTCCATTCTGCCCCCAATGTCTCTCCATTCTGCCCCCAATGTCTCTCCATCCTGCCCCCAATGTCTCTCCATTCTGCCTCAAAGTCTTTCCATTCTGCCCCAATGTCTCTCCATTCTGCCCCCATTTCTTTCCATTCTGCCAATGTCTCTCCATTCTGCCCACGTCTCCATTCTGCCTCCATGTGTCTATTTTGCCCCATGTCTCCATTCTGCCCCCAATGTCTCTCCATTCTGCCTCCAATGTCTCCATTCAGCCCAGTCTCAATTCTGCCCCGTCTCCATTCTGACCCCAATGTCTCTCCATTCTGCCCCGTCTCCATTCTGCCACCATGTTTCTATTCTGCCTCCATGTTTCTATTATGCATCCAATGTCTCCATTCTGCTCACCTTTCTCCATTCTGCCCCACTTGCCTCCATTCTGCCCCAATGTTTCTATTCTGCCCCAATGTCTCCATTCTGCCCCCCTTGTCTCCATTCTGCCCTTCCTGTCTCCATTCTGCCCCCCTGTTTCCATTCTGCCCCCCTTGTCTCCATACTACCCCCTGGTTTCTATTCTGCCCCCAATGTCTCCATTCTGCCCCCGTCTCCATTCTGCCCCCCATGTTTCTATTCTTCCCTCCATGTCTCCATTCTGTCCCCCTTGTCTCCATTCTGCCCCCATGTTTCTATTCTGCCACCCTTGTCTACATTCATACTGCCCTCTGGTTTCTATTCTGCCCCCAATGTCTCCATACTGTCCCCATGTCTCCATTCTGCCCCCTATCTCCATTCTGCCCCCCGGTCTCTATTCTGCCCCCCTGACTCCATTCTGCTCCCTATCTCCATTCTGCCCCCCGGTCTCTATTCTGCCCCATCTCCATTCTGCCCCCCTGTCTCCATTCTTCTCCCCTGTCTCCATTCTGCCCCATCTCCATTCTGCCCCCCATGTCTCCATTCTGCCCTCAATGTGTTTCCATTCTGCCTCCAATATGACTCCATTCTCCCCCAATGTGACTCCATTCGGCCCCCCTGTCTCCATTCTGCCCCCCTTGTCTCCATACTACCCCTGGTTTCTATTCTGCCCCAAATGTCTCCATTCTGCCCCCATCTTCATTCTGCCCCCCATGTTTCTATTCTTCCATCCATGTCTCCATTCTGTCCCCATTGTCTCTATTCTGCCCCCATGTTTCTATTCTGCCACCCTTGTCTCCATCCATACTGCCCTCTGGTTTCTATTCTGCCCCCAATGTCTCCATACTGCCCCCTGTCTCCATTCTGCCCCCTATCTCCATTCTGCCCCCCGGTCTCTATTCTGCCCCGTCTCCATTCTGCCCCCTGTCTCCATTCTGCCCCCCGGTCTCTATTCTGCCCCGTCTCCATTCTTCCCCCTATCTCCATTCTGCCCCCTGTCTCCATTCTGCCCCCCGGTCTCTATTCTGCCCCGTCTCCATTCTGCCCCCCTGTCTCCATTCTTCCCCCCTGTCTCCATTCTGCCCCGTCTCCATTCTGCCCCCCATGTCTCCATTCTGCCCTCAATGTGTTTCCATTCTGCCTCCAATATGACTCCATTCTCCCCCAATGTGACTCCATTCTGCCCCCAATGTCTCCCATTCTGCCTCCATGTTTCCCATTCGACCCCCCCATGCCTCCATTCTGCCCTCAGTGTCCCTCACCCTGCCCCCACCCTGTGCGGTTTTGGTGATTTTTTTCCTCTATAGACTTCTATGTGGAGCATAAAAAAACGTCTGTAAGAAACTGCAGATACTTTTTTAAGTGCAGAATCAAAGCTTTTCTGTACTGTAAAAAACAATTAAAAACGCGGTTTCACATCTGCACCAAAATGCATCAAATAAGGGGGAAAAAGCCTAAAATAGTGCACCAAAGATGCAATAACCAGAGGAGATTGTTACTGTGTAGATTGGTGCACAGTATTTATGCTACGTGTGAACACGGCCTTACAGACACAAAAAAGCCAGATGTCATATAGTGAAACTACACAGAGATGAGAAAGTTCAGAAGGGTCCGACTGTGAATGAGGGAACAAAAAATAATCCACAGGTCCCAACTAGAGAAGAGCAGGACGCACAGATGATATTGCAGCAGCCCGGGCTAATCTAAAGCCGCGACAGGGCCTCCCGTCCAGCCACCAATTACCACTGACCTGGATGCTGGACCTGAGTCCCATGAGTCGATCCTCTCATCTCTAGTCCCAGCCGTCCTGGATACAGCAGACAGTCCCGGATTTAGGTCTATGCCCTGCAGTCCCGAGTTTCTGCTGAATGTCCCTCACTGTCACCGCCCCTCTGATAACTGTTCCTGCCGGGGGAGAAAGACATGGTAAATGGGCGTAGCTTGGGGTGTGGATAGGGGCGTGGTCAGACTACGCGTGCCGCATGGTTTCGCCCTCTTTCTAGTCCTCATAGGTTGGCGGTATGCTTGTACTGAGGAGATCTGGGATATCAGTGATTAGGTCCCATATTGTGCACTGTAAGGTCTGGAAAAGCTCCTTCTATCCGTCTCTGTAGCACCAGAGGAAGAACAGAGGGGAAAAGACAGGATTTTCTACATGTCGCGTTATGTAGATGTTCTGCAGATTTATCACAACCGTCCACAAGAAGAAACTGCCATCACAGAGCCGCCTTTAGCTGTTGGAAAAGTTTAAACTTAGTTTTGGATAGTTGCTATAGGCAACAAGGACTGTTTCTATTTATGCTGGTCACATGATGCTGGTGCTGGGTGATGTCATGTGACGGAATGTTGTGGGTGATGATGTCACAGAGGGCGTTGTGATGTCACCCTTGGGGTATATAAGGGGGCTCCATCCACCTGGAGCTCATATCTCATTGGCCATATCTTGGTGCTGAGATACCCCCTGGAGACAATGAGGATCGCCATATTGTTTCTGTGCTGTACCCTGTTCTACCCTGTGAATTACCATAGGCTGCCGGTGAGTACCTGTCTATTATTACATATGGAGGACGATTAGAATCAGCTGCGGCAGGGGAAGGGGATGGGGAGGGGGGTCCTGTAAGAATTTACCTGCGGGAATAAGAGGTTATGGCAGGGAAAGGAGCTTAGGAAGTGACAGTCAGAGGGGATATAAGTGTGGGGTGACCCCTCTGACTCCCACATTCCTGCTTTGTCCTTGTAGTGATTAATGACTTTGGTGTTGTCCCTTATATATCACTTTGCAGTCACCAGTGATCGCTCCGCACTGTGATCCTAAACTACAGTCTCATTTACCTTTTTGCAAACGCCGAGAAGGGGAGGAGTGACATCACACCCATGTGAGCAGATCCCGCCCACTTTTACTGCAGTCGTAATGCGAGCTAGCTGTATTCTGTTTTCATGGAAATGTCAGCAGCTGCTCCCCCTAGTGTTTACAAGATGAAAACATCAAAACAGTTAAAATATTTTTTTCAGATTTTATACCATTGAAACCTTTTTAAATATATATGTGTATTTATATATCAATATAAATACTTTACAATTTTACAATTGTAAAAAAATTGCTGACACTTTCCCTTTAAAAGATCTAAAGACGTTCTGCTTCATGTGCCATTGTGACCAATCACAGCACAGATTACATTTTTTAAACTTTTCTTGAAAAACTGAAGCTGCTCCGTGATTGGAAATCATGTGGCAGGGTTCTCTTTTAGACATTTAGTTAGGTCCAAAGTATCAGTGACATGATGGATAGAACTGTGCAATGATGTCACAGAGGGCTTTGTGATGTCACCCCTGGGTATATTAGAAGCCTCGGCCCATCTGCAGCTTGTATCTCATTGACCATACCTTGGTGCTGAGAGACCTCTGGAGATGATGAGTATCATCCTATCATTTCTGTGCTTTACGTTGCTCTACCCCCCACATTACAGTACACTGAGGGCGAGTATGTTCTCATCAATATGGAGGTCACAAGGATCAGCTAATGAGAATATCGCCTCTTGCAGGACTTCTCATACTGGACACGTGACCGTCCGTCATATGAAAGTCCAACTGTAAATAATATTCCATGGACCCTGGAGGTGAATCCCAAACTTCTTCCTGATCTTCTCAATGGGATATTTCTGAAAGTTGCTTGATAATGTATCCATCACTGTATAATAACAAGGGCTCTCTGTTTGACTGGATTGGGTATAAATATACAGGACTTTATTATGTTTTTTTTTCTTTATTATAGGATGACCCACTACCCGTGGATCTCAGGAGAAGCACCTATCAAGCTTCCATCAATCTTCCTCTTTGGCTCTTCCGTGACGCAGTTTTTGTTGCGGTGATGACACTACTGACAATACTAGAGTATTTGGCCTTAAGTCTTGTCCTGAGCAAGTGGGCAATGTCTGAACCTGGTGAAACAATCAGAAAACTCCTGAGAACAAAACCATTCTGAAGGAACAAAGTGCTTGTAAGGAGCCGATTTGCATCCCTCAGATTCAGGAGCAAGACTCCAGGAGAACACCTGTCCTGCCCAATGGCAAATGTTCTACTCCATCCATGGCTCCTGCACCGCAGGATGCGAAAAAGGTTCCTAGCTGCAACTATAAAGTGGCGTTCAGTGATATTGTCTGGGTCAGAACGATCCCTCACAACAATATAGGAAGAAGAGCTCGAAGTTCCACGGAGCATAAAGAGGTTACTGATTTTTCAGAGAAGCCAACAACCCAGAATTCCAGAGCCAAGAGCACCAGAACCTAGAACACCAGAACCTACCATGTCAGAACCTAGTATGTCAGAACCTAGAATGCCAGAGCCTGAAATGCCTACAACACCTCCACCCAAAATCAAGAGGAGAAGATGTTTCCTTAGATGTCTTAGAGGCGAGGAAGATTGAGAAGGCAACTGCTTGAACTTTCCCATTGCTCGTGTTTTCATCACAGGTTAGTCCTATACATGCTGTCTGATGGGCACCATCTTACTACATACAATACAGCATTGCACCTGAAATCGAATGGATATTTTGTCACACACTTGCACTTTAGCACCTTATCATATGGCGCATATATCTATGAACGCTTTGCTAAGTATCACTGTCTAGTATGTGCTTCTGATGAACCTATTTTAGGAAAACGTGTCGGGGTTTGGCATACTATGTACTTGAGTTTGGCGTACTATGTGCTTGTTGGTAATTTCTATTGCCATCTATAATCTACTAGATATTATAATGTCTCTGGTGGGATGCCCCATGCCGAATTGTTGATAACTGACTATGAGCATTGTCCTCTATTTCTTATCTACTATGGTTACAGGTTGATGTGAAGAGAGCTGTGCCATTGGTAGCGATTTTTCTACTGATTTGTCAGTTATATTTATGTTAGTTTAGCAAATTTCTGCTTGTAGGGTCTAATGTTTTAGCATGGTGTATGTTCTGTGAGCTAAATTGTCATACTTATGCACTAGATAGATTATAAATTGTGATGCTTATGTACAAGATAGATTATTAGTTTAATCGGTGATTTTTAAAATATTTTTTAACATCAGGAGACTCAAGAATCGCATCTTACAGAAGACAAGAAGCCTAAATGCCGAAGGGTGATGACCTGTTGATGGCCCACAGCTGGAGGGTCATTACCTCTTGATGGCACAAAACTGGACAGAAGATAAAAACATTTGATGGCACACAGCCGGAGGGTGATGACTTATTGATGGCCATAGCCAGAGGGTCATTACCTGTTGATGGCACACAGCCGGACAGAGGATCATTACCTGTTGATGGCACACAGCCGGATGGTCATTACCTGTTCATGGCGCACTGCCGGATGGTCATTACATGTTGATGGCACACAGCCGGAGGGTGATGACCTATTGATGGCCATAGCCAGAGGGTCATTACCTGTTGATGGCGCACTGCCGGATGGTCATTACCTGTTCATGGCGCACTGCCGGATGGTCATTACCTGTTGATGGCACACAGCCGGAGGGTGATGACCTACTGATGGCCATAGTCAGAGGGTCATTACCTGTTGATGGCGCACTGCCGGATGGTCATTACCTGTTGATGGCACACAGATGGAGGGTGATGACCAGTTGATGTCGCACTGCCGGATGGTCATTACCTGTTGATGGCACACAGCCGGAGGGTGATGACCTACTGATGGCCATAGTCAGAGGGTCATTACCTGTTGATGGCGCCCTGCCGGATGGTCATTACCTGTTGATGGCACACAGATGGAGGGTGATGACCAGTTGATGTCGCACTGCCGGATGGTCATTACCTGTTGATGGCACACAGCCGGACAGAGGATCATTACCTGTTGATGGCACACAGCCGGTCAGAGGATAAGATCTTTTGATTGCATACACCGGGTCCCTCCCTGATAACAAGGAACCCTGGGGAATACTGGTCATCTTGATCCCCCACTGACTATATACTTGCTCCACCTCAGCCTACACCATCATGGAGGACACTTCCACCTGTGTCCACTGTAAGGTTGGACTTTCTTTTATCATTACAGCAGATTAATAAACATCATAAAGCTGTAAAACTATCGAGTAATTTATTATAAATTATTATAAAGAAATATAAAGTATAATAGATAGCTATAGAGGGCACATAAGACGACTAAATATAGAAAGCATGGTATCGCCTGATATATACTGTATATTCTAGATGGCGCTATTACACTAAATACATCACAACCTCCAGGGTGATATTACCGTACAATGCGAGATCACTAATAATGGCCACAGATTATGAGAAAATGACCAGCTCCATAGTCCTGGAGTTATTATAAATGTCTCTAGTGTGAGGCAGGGACTGGACGAGTGTTGGAGGGAGGTATATTCCCCCAGGACGTCCTTTATGTATCCATGCTGTAGAATCTGCCGTATACTTCTGTTCTAGCAGTCAGACATTTCACTCTGCAAATCACAGGCTCAACATTGTGTAAAACTACCACCGTATATAAGAGCACTCAGAATAAAAACTAGCGGCATGCCGTGCACTGCCCACGTCATGTGTACGGGATACAGGACCTGCAGGACCTGGTACGACCATTATAGTTGATAGATTAATGATACCTGTGCAGATGAATGAAAAAAAATATGTGCAACAACAGGAGGAGAAAGTCTCAAAATGTAATTTGAAGAGTATAATAGAGAAATGGGAAACTTCTGGAGATGCAGATAAGTGGTACCAGGGCGAAAAGTAAGTGTAGCCAGACAAGGGAAAAGTGCAAATGATCCAGCGTAAAGGTTTGTTTAGTTGAAAAAAAATATTAAAACTTAGCTTTTATTAGCCATATAAAACACTGCTCCACAAAGAATACAGCAAATGTGCAACTATCATAGCTTACAGACCTACGCGTTTCAATAAATCATGTCTTAATTATGGCCCTACTACTAGAATGACAAAATTCATATATATATATATATATATATATATATATATATATATCCACGTGCCTGTATGACCTCCCTACAACGCCTGGGCATGCTCCTGATGAGGTTGCGGATGGTCTCCTGTGGGATCTCCTCCCAGACCTGGACTAAAGCATCCGCCAACTCCTGGACAGTCTGTGGTGCAACGTGACGTTGGAGGATGGAACGAGACATGATGTCCCAGATGTGCTCAATCGGATTCAGGTCTGGGGAACGGGCGGGCCAGTCCATAGCTTCAATGCCTTCATCTTGCAGGAACTGCTGACACACTCCAGCCACATGAGGTCTGGCATTGTCCTGCATTAGGAGGATCCCATGGCCAACCGCACCAGCATATGGTCTCACAAGGGGTCTGAGGATCTCATCTCGGTACCTAATGGAAGTCAGGCTACCTCTGGCGAGCACATGGAGGGCTGTGCGGCCCTCCAAAGAAATGCCACCCCACACCATTACTCACCCACTGCCAAACCGGTCATGCTGAAGGATGTCGCTCTCCACGGCATCTCCAGACTCTGTCACGTCTGTCACATGTGCTCAGTGTGAACCTGCTTTCATCTGTGAAAAGCACAGGGCGTCCTGCATGGTGTTGGGCTGTGAGCACAACCCCTATCTGTGGACGTCGGGCCCTCATACCACCCTCATGGAGTCGGTATCTAACCGTTTGTGCAGACACATGCACATTTGTGGCCTGCTGGAGGTCATTTTGCAGGGCTCTGGCAGTGCTCCTCCTGTTCCTCCTTGCACAAAGGCGGAGGTAGCGGTCCTGCTGCTGGGTTGTTGCCCTCCTACGGCCCCCTCCACATCTCCTGGTGTACTGGCCTGTCTCCTGGTAGCGCCTCCAGCCTCTGGACACAGCCAACCTTCTTGCCACAGCTCGCATTGACGTGCCATCCTGGATGAGCTGCACTATCTGAGCAACTTCTGTGGGTTGTAGAGTCTGTCTCATGCTACCACGAGTGTGAAAGCACAACCAACATTCAAAAGTGACCAAAACATCAGCCAGAAAGCATTGGTACTGAGATGTGGTCTGTGGTCCCCACCTGCAGAACCACTCCTTTATTGAGGGTGTCTTGATAATTGCCAATAATTTCCATCTATCATCTATTCCATTTGCACATCAGCATGTGAAATTGATTGTCAATCAGTGTTGCCTCCTAAGTGGACAGTTTGATTTCACAGAAGTTTCATTTACTTGGAGTTATATTCTGTTGTTTTAAGTGTTCCCTTTATTTTTGGAGCAATGTATATAGATACATACAGTGAGTACGGAAAGTATTCAGACTCCTTTAAATTTTTCACTCTTTGTTTCATTGCAGCCATTTGATAAATTCTAAAAAGTTCATTTTTTTTCTCATTAAAGTACACTCTGCACCCCATCTTGACTGAAAAAAACAGCAATGTAGAATTTTTTTGCAAATTTATTAAAAAAGAAAAACTGAAATATCACATGATCATAAGTATTCAGATCCTTTGCTCAGACACTCTTATTTAAGTCACATGCTGTCCATTTCCTTGTGATCCTCCTTGAGATGGTTCTACTCCTTCAATGGAGTCCAAATGTGTTTAATTAAACTGATAGGACGTGATTTGGAAAGGCACACACCTGTCTATATAAGACCCCACAGCTCACAGTGCATGTCAGACCAAATGAGAATCATGAGCTCAAAGGAACTGCCCAAGGAGCTCAGAGACCGAATTGTGGCAAGGCACAGATCTAGCCAAGGTTATAAAAGAATTTCTGCATTACTCAAGGTTCATAAGAGCACAGTGGCCTCCATAATCCTTAAATGGAAGAAGTTTGGGACCACCAGAAGTCTTCCTAGACCTGGCCGTCCAGCCAAACTGAGCAATCGTGGGAGAAGAGCCTTGGTGAGAGAGGTAAAGAAGAACCCCAAGATCACTGTGGTTGAGCTCCAGAGATGCAGTAGGGAGATGGGAGAAAGTTCCACAAAGTCAACTATCACTGCAGCCCTCCACCAGTTGGGCCTTTATGGCAGAGTGGCCAGACGGAAGCCTCTCCTCAGTGCAAGACATATGAAAGCCCGCATAGAGTTTGCTCAAAAACACATGAAGGACTCCCAGACTTTGAGAAATAAGATTCTCTGGTCTGATGAGACAAAGATAGAACTTTTTGGTGATAATTCTAAGTGGTATGTGTGGAGAAAACCAGGCATTACTCATCACCTGCCTAATACAATCCCAACAGTGAAACATGGTGGTGGCAGTTGTTAGAACCCTCCTGTTAGTTTTTTCTATTTTGTGGTCACGTGACCTTCTGCCTATTTATTCCAGCTCCGCCCTTCAGGCTTTGCTGGACTTCAGTGTTACTTTGACTCTTAATCTAGCCAGGTGCTTTGTACCTACAGTATCTCTCTAGTTTGTTTGGTCCTTGGACCACTAAGTACTTTTGTCTCTTTGTCTTCTTCTGCTACTACTTCTGCCAGGAGGTGTCCAATTTTGTCCCAGTCCTTAGTTCTTTTAGGGACCCCTCCCTTTAATCTATAGGTCTGCGTTCAGACTAGCCGCGGACGAAGGTGGGTCTGTTCACAAGGAACAGGTTGCCCGCTGCATCGTAGGGAATCAGCTTAGTCCTATTGTATGGACAGATTTCCTCTCTTTCCTTAGTTCTTGTAGCAGATCATAACAGCAGTATCATGCTATGGGTGTGTTTTTCAGCTACAGGGACAGGACAACTGGTTGCAATTGAAGGAAACATGAATGCGGCCAAGTACAGAGATATCCTGGATGAAAGCCTCTTCCAGAGTGCTCTGCACCTCAGACTTGGCCAAAGGTTCACCTTCCAAGAAGACAATGACCCTAAGCACACAGCTAAAATAACAAAGGAGTGGCTTCAGGACAACTATGTGACCATTCTTGACTGGCCCAGCCAAAGCCCTGACCTAAACCCAATTGAGCATCTTTGGAGAGACCTGAAAATGGCTGTCCACCAACGTTTACCATTCATCCTGACGGAACTGGAGAGGATCTGCAAGGAAGAATGGCAGAGGATCCCAAAATGCAGGTGTGAAAAACTTGTTGCATCATTTCCAAGAAGACTCATGGCTGTACTAGCCCAAAAGGGTGCTTCTACTCAATACTGAGCAAAGGGTCTGAATACTTATGCCCGTGTGATATTTCAGTTTTTCTTTTTTATTAAATTTGCGAAAATTTCTACATTTCTGTTTTCTTTCAGTCAAGATGGGGTGCAGAGTGGACTTTAATGAGAAAAAAAACAACTTTTTAGAATTTACCAAATGGCTGCAATGAAACAAAGAGTGAAAAATGTAAAGGGGTCTGAATACTTTCCGTACCCAGTGTACATGCATGGAAATAAATGCAGAATTATATTTCTTAATACTGCAGTATCAGATCCTGTCTTGAATTTAACCCCTGTGGTATCCAATGTGAAAATCCACAGGGACTCCCGGTTCAGAAGTTTGCACTTATGATCCCCCCCTCGTGTGGATCTATATACCTTCTCTATCTCCATATATTTAAAGAATGAGGTGTCACCTTTATGAACTCTCGCAAAATGCCTCGATACTGCTGATGTATTTATGGCTTCCAAATTAATCGCATCAGAAAGATGTCTTCTGATACGGACTTTCAGCGCACCTGTGGTACAACCCACATAGTGGACCTTACACAAGGTGCATTCTATAAGGTATATAACCCCTGATGAATTACAATTGAGGAAATCATGAATTTTATATTCTCTATCATTACTTAAGGACATAAAACTATCTGTTTTAACCGCATGTAGACACGCTTTGCACCGATTGGCTCCACATCTGAAGAAACCTTTTGTGCTGAGCCAATTTGGTTGTACAGTATTAGTCTCACTGGTGTATAAGCTCGGAGAAAGGATGGTTCCCAGAGCGGGCGCATTCCTGGCTACAAAGCGGATGTCATTAGAAAGTAGGTTTTTTAGTTTCTTGTTCTGATATATAATAGGGTTATACTTTTTAATTCTAGATGTAATTTTATTATACTGAGGACTATAGGTGGTAGAAAACGTTACCCTAGTATCCAATGTGTTAATGTTATTTTTCTGTTTATTTCGGAGTATATCTTTCCGATTTATATTGGAGACAATTCTACTCGCTTTTCTTAAAGACCACTCGGGATAGCACCTATTGGATAGTCTGTTACCCATTTTTTCTGATTCCTTCTGAAAAGTGATGTTATCTGAACAATTTCGTATTGTTCGTCTTAGCTCACCGTAAGGGATATTTCTCTTAATATGTGGCGGATGACAACATTTAGCTGATAGAATAGAATTTGAGGCTGTAGATTTTCTGTGGGGATTAATTTTGACCAATTCTTTCTCCTTGGTAGCCTCAAGTTCGAGATCCAAAAAAGTAATTTTGGATGAATGGTAGAACTAAGTGAATTTAAGATTAAAATGATTGCAGTTGATGTACTGTACAAATTGTACCACCTCCTCCTGTGTGCCCCCCCACACCAGGAGGAGGTCATCAATAAATCTACCGTACCACACAATGTGTCCACTATATGTGTTATCATTATGGTAAATGAAAAGCTCCTCCACCTACACATCACTATGTTCGCTAGCGAAGGAGAAAATTTACTGCCCATGCTGTCTCCTCTTTTCTGTAAGAAAAAAACTTTTATCAAAGCTAAAATAATTACGTTCTAAGAGGAACTGTACCAGCTCTACCCTCACCTACTGTATCCTCACCCATCCCTCGTAGATTGTGAGCCCTCGCGGGCAGGGTCCTCGCTCCTCCTGTACCAGTCGCTGTCACATTGTGTTCAAGATTATTGTAATTGTTCTTGTATTATACCCCTTTTTCACATGTAAAGCGCCATGGAATAAATGGCGCTATAATAATAAATAATAATAATAATAATAATGACCAGAAATTCATTTAATTCTATAGTGTACGAACTGTATGTGTCAAGGTGGTAGGTTAAACATGCTAAAGCAATATGGTGTGGAATTGAGGGGGTATAATGCCACCACATCACAGGACAATCATCCAAAGTTTTTTTGCCATTCAAATTTATCAAAAATGGTCACTATGAATTTTGAATCCCTAATGTAACTCGGAGTTTCCTGAACCAGAGGCTGTAGGTAAAAATCCATCCAGGCACTTAATTTTTCACCATGGGAACCAATCCCCACCACTATGGGTCTTAACCCCTTTACAGCCCAGGGCGTACTAATACGTACTGTACCTGCGCCCTGGGCTTTAAGAGCCAGGTACGTATTAGTACGCCCTGTTGATTTCGGCCACACACAGTCTGTGCGGGCGCGATCGCCGCCGGGTGTGAGCTGATTTTTGCTATGTGCTGGGAGCGGTCACGCACGGCTCCCGGCACATTAACCCCCGCAATGCTGCGATCGAAGTCGATCACAGCATTGCGGAGGTAAGTACTGCATACTTTCCTCTTCCCCGCCGTCGCGCGCTGTCTGAGGCTGGGTTCCGTGGTTGTCATGGTAACCCAGATGTCGTCATGACAACATCCGGGTCACCAGACAGCAGAAAGATACTTTGATCATGCACAGTGCATGACCAAAGTATCTTCTGCATCTACAGTGCTGACAGCCTGTATAGCATAGGGATGGTGCTCCATCCCTATGTTATACAGGCGATCAGAGTATAAAAAGTGAAAGTCCCATAGTGGGACAAAGTATAAAAGTAAAAAAAAAGTGGTAAAAAAATGTAAAAAAAAAATAATCCACCAAAAATAAAAATATAATGTACCCATCAATAAATATTATAATGAAAAAAAACAAACAAAACAATAAAAGTACACATATTTGGTATCACCACGTCCGGAACGACCTGACCTATAAAACTGTCTCACAAGTTAACTCCTTTAGTGAACACGATAAAAAATTAAAATAAAAAACAAAGCAAAAAACGATGCTTTATCATCATACCGCCAAACAAAAAATGGAATTAAACGCGATCAAAAAGATGAATATAAATAAAAATGGTATCACTGAAAACGTCATCTTGTTCCACAAAAACAAGCCGCCATACAGCTCCATCAGCTCAAAAATAAAAAAGTTATAGCTCTCAGAATAAAGTGATGCAAAAAAATATTTTTTTCTAGAAAATAGCTTTTATTGTGTAGAAGCGCCAAAACATAAAAAAAGATATAAATGTGGTACCGCTGTAAACGTACACACCCAAAGAATAAAGCTATCTCATCAATTTTACCACACGCGGAACAGCATAAAAAAATGTAAAAAAAACAATTCCTGAATTGTTGGTTTTTGCTTATTCTGCCTCCCAAAAATCGGAATAGAAAGCGATCAAAAAATGTCACGTGCCTGAAAATGGTACCAATAAAAACGTCAACTCATCCCGCAAAAAACAAGTTGTCAAATGACTCTGTCGGCCAAAATATGGAAAAATTATAGCTCTCAAAATATGGCAATGCAAAAACTAGATTTTGCAAAAAAATGCGTCTTTTAGTGTGAGACAGCTGTCAATCATAAAAACCCGATAGGATTCTGGTATCGCTGTAATCGCACCGACCCAAAGAATAAAGTCGTCTAATCACTTATACTGCACAAGGAACGGTGTGAAAAATAAACTCTAGGGTTAGGGTTGTGCTAGGGTTTCAAAAGCAAAAAAAAAAAAAGATGACGATATGGCGACTAGTGTTGAGCACAAGTGCTCGCTACTTGAGTTTGCATCGGGTGCTCGGGTATGTATTGAGTATCGCGGGTGCTCGAGTCTCTGCCCCATATGCTTCACAGTCAAAAAAAACGTGCGGGGATTGCCTGCCATGCACCAGCAATCCCTGCATGTTTGTTTTGGGTGTCTAATAACCGTGAAACATGTGGGCAGGACTCGAGCATGTCACTCGAGCACGTGCGATACATGGTACATACCCGAGTACCCGATGCAAACTCAAGTAGCGAGCACTTGTGCTCAAGACTAATGACAACTTATTCAATATGATGACCTAATGTTATCAAATTATGTGTCGTACCGGGTTCAAAATGTTCATTATACCTCTTGATAAAATCCTTGAGGGGTGTAGTTTCCAAAATGGGGTCACTTGTGAGGGGTTTCAACTATTTAGGCACATCAGGGGCTCTTCAAACGTGACATGGCGTCCGACCTCAATTCCAGCCAATTTTGCGTTCAAAAAGTCACACAGTGTTCCTTCCCTTCTGAACTCTGCCGTGTACCCAAACACTGTATTTTCCCCACATATAGGGTATTGGCGTACTCAGGAGAAATTGCAAAAAGTTTTTGGGGTCCATTTTCTCCTCTTACCCTTGTGAAAATAAAAAAATTGGGGCTAAAACATAATTTTTGTGGAAACAGTTTGATTATTTATTTTCATGGCTCCATGTTTAAACTTCTGTAAAGGTTCTCTGAGGGGTCTAGTTTCCAAAATGGCACCACTTGTGGGGGGATTCCACTGTTTAGGCACATCAGGGGCTCCCCAAACACAGCATGGCGTCCGCTAATTATTCAAGCAAATTTTACTTTCAAAAAGTCAAATGGCGCTCCTTCCCTTCCGAACCCTGCCGTACGCCTAAACAGTGGTTTTTCCCCACATATGGGGTATCTGTGTGGTCAGGGGAAATTGAACAACAAATTTTGGGGTCCATTTTTCCTGTTAACCCTGTGAAAATAAAAAAAATTGAGTCTAAAATAACATTTTTGTGAAAAAAGTTAAATGTTAATTTTTTTCTTCCATATTCCAAAAATTTCTGTGAAGCACTTGAAGGGTTAATACATTTTTTGAATGTGGTTTTGAGCACCTTGGGGGTGAAGATTTTAGAGTGGTTTTACTTTTGGGTATTTTCTGTCATTAAGACCCCTCAAAGTGACTTCAAATGTGATGTGGTCCCTAAAAAAATGGTTTTGTAAATTTTGTTGGAAAAATGAGAAATCTCTGGTCAAATTTTAACCCTTATAGCTCTCTAATAGAAAAAAAATTTGGTTCCAAAATTGTGCTGATGTAAAGTAGACATGTGGGAAATGTTATTTATTAACTATTTTGTGTGACATATCTCTCTGATTTAAGGGCATAAAAATTAAAATTTTGAAAATTGCTAAATTTTCTAAAATTTTCGCAAAATTTCAGTTTTTGTCACAAATAAATGCAAGTGATATCGGAGAAATTTTACCACAATCATGAAGTACAATATGTCACGATAAAACAATCTCAGAATCAGGGGGATCCGTTGAAGCGTTCCAGAGTAATTACCTCATAAAGTGACAGTGGTCAGAATTTTAAAAATTGGCCTGGTCATTAATGTGCAAACCACCTTGGGTAGTAAAGGGGTTAAAGATGTTGGAAAAATATTTTTATGTATTTTTGGAGGCGAATGGTAAACTGGAACAATTGGGTGATCTACGTATAAATATTCCATTAATTTTTTTTTAGGGCCCCTCAGTGCAAACCTTCGTTTAATAGATTATACATAGCAGCATTAAACTCAACAGTAGGATCTCTAGCTAACTCCAAATAAACATCCCTATTTTCTAAATCCATCAAATTCAATTTTTTATACAATCCTGCATTCAGTACTATAGTGCCACCTTTATCCGCTGAGCGGACTAGTATGTCTGAATTATCCTTTAATTTTTTCAGAGCGTCTTTTTCTCTATATGTCAGATTAGAGTCCAAATGATTAGTAGAAGATAATTCATTCTTTAATTCCTCTAGTTCTTTTTCAATTAAGTCCTGGAACTGATCCAGAACCAATGGTCTGGACTGAAGTGGGTAAAAGAAAGGATTACCAGCCCGAAAGTCGTCATTTAAATTTACATTTGGAATTAAAGATTCCGTCTCGAATTGTTTCATTTGTAATAAAGACTATTGTTCTGTGAATAATAACATGGAATCCTGGCTTGTCCTAGGAGAAACTTCTTCTGAAGCTGTATTCTGTGGATTTTTCATGTCCATAAAATGACATCGGATGGTGAGGTTGCGTGCTAGTTTGTTAACATCCAGAATTGTTCTGAAAATGTCGAATTCGTTAGAAGGTGAAAAGCTCAGGCCTTTAGCCAGGAGAGAAATTTGACTCTCAGATAAGATGTAGCTAGAGAGATTCGAAACAGGTGACTCTAATAATGGCGTTTTTTGCTCTGTGTTGGGTACTTGTTTGCATTTACGCTTACGTCCCGCCCTTGTGTGACCCGCCACTAGCTGTTTCAGTAGCGGCTAGCCCTCCCTGGGAAAGGGGTGTACTCGGACGGGGGGCCCAGTTGGTAGAATGGGGATGCAGTCGCGGCCTCGGCCCGGTCCGTGCCCAGGGCGCACACATTAAAAATAGGGGCCAGTTGATGAGTGGCAATTACGAGTGGATAAATGACTACGCCACCTGTGGTGTCTGGTGATGCGCCACCAGCGCAGCTGCAGTCCTCTGAGGCGGGATGTTGTGGCAGCCGATGGTAGTACTACTCCCCACAGGCTGAGCAGGGCCTCAGGGCAGAGGAAAAAGGAGGATGAGGGGAGTCGTAGTAGGTGCAGTGGTGCAGTGTGGTGTCGCGCTGCAATAATGGACCGGAGGCAATGGATGTAGTCTTCCAAGCTTTACTCACGTTGTTAGAGGTCAGCTGCAAGGCTTCTCCTTGCTCCTCACGGCGTGCTGCGGCCACCAGAGAAGGGGGTTCGGCACACCCCGGTAGTTCAGGTGCGTCTATCAGGACCCCCAGCACCAGCCTGTTATCTCCCCCTTGGGCCTCTCCTGTCCGTGTGCAGTGCGTGTTGCAAGGCTGGGTCTCCCTCTGGCTATACACAGAACAAGGGCACGGGTGGCGACTCCGCTCCGTCCGTTACCCTTGTGGGAACCACTTAGCCTCCGGGCTTTTCCGAGTGAGACGTGAAGTAACAAAGTCAGATATCGGGGGCCGGTACCCCTCTTGCAGCAGGAGTCCCTCTGACTAGGCCAGAATGGAGAGTACAGGTGGCGTATGCCACTCCGTCCGTATTCCCAGGGATCCTTTTGCCTGCGGAGCTCTCCTCCTCAGCTCCCCTCCAGGCCTTATTAAGCAGGGACCTTGACCGGGTAGAGACCTCCGTTAACTCTATCCCGCTCCTCGTCTCAAGGCCAGAGCACGAGGACCGTGCATCTCCAGCACGCTGCAGGCTCCTACACAAGGCCACTGCCAGCTGTGAAGACCACAATCAAACAACCTTGAACTTAAGATGGCTGGCTATTAAATATGTACTGTATCTACAAGTGTAACCTAAAAGTGCATCCTCCACCCTCACCCACTACATGGTTCCCCCTATCTTTGGTTCCCTCATCTCCATTATCCTGCTGGGGCAGCACACTAGTGCATACTAGCCCCCCATAGGACAGGAGTGTGTAGTGTTGAGTGATGAGGTGGGGTCCTGACAGGTACTCCATCCTTACCTGGGAGAGGAGATACAACACCTCTTTTATATGATGAAGTACCCCCCTGTGGCGACCGAACCTTCAGAGGCGCAACATTCCCCCCTGCTGAAACACCGCACGTCCGCGGGCTGCAAAGAGAGCAAAACATGGTACAGACTTTTTATATGCTTTTTCTCAACAATCAACAATCTTCCCATTATGGGAGGCTCTGATTCTTAAACGTTGCAGATAAATAGTACAAAAGTATAAAAACATTAAAGAGACATTATGCATGTAGACAGCTTGGTAGGAAAATAGAAAAAGAGGCAGTTCAGCAGCAAGAGGGACCTGTCCCAAACCCTCAACGTAGGCCCTGGGGTGGCTGCAGGGCATGGAGATCCTGTGCTGGACCTACAGGAGAGCCACTCCAGACAGATTTGCTTCCGAGGTCTGAGGTAGAAATAGAAGTGGGTTTTGTATAAAACCAATAGGGAGTACCTAAATAGATGCATAACTATATACAATATAGTCTGTCTACAGCCAGTCCGCAGGGACAAATATCTCTCTAAACCAGGAGGAAAACATGGTAATAAACATAAACAATCAACAAGTCAACTTAAAGGTACAGCCTCCGGGGCCACTTAGTCCAGGTACCTCCACCTAGGGAAAGGCTCGTTCTTGCTCACGGAGCCAGACCGGTCCCCTACCGGCAGGTGCGCAGGGGCCTCACCCTGGAATACTCTATGCACATCCAGGGCGTACCACCCACGCTCCCCATGGTGGCGGGTGTACGACACCATGTCACCCGGGTAGAGATTCCGGTCAGGGTCATCCCTCCTCAGTTGTGGCTCGAA
This sequence comes from Phyllobates terribilis, assembly GCF_046119375.1. NCBI lineage: Eukaryota > Metazoa > Chordata > Amphibia > Anura > Dendrobatidae > Phyllobates > Phyllobates terribilis. The sequence goes on from NW_027362829.1 coordinate 2,353,673, forward strand.
GTCTCTGCGGTTCACAAAGACGTCCTGAGCAAACTGGGGACTCCTGATGAAGTCCCACTCCGCCTCCTGGTGGAAGCGGACGATCAGCCCTTCCTCCCCGGGGCTTGGATGGGCTGCCTCCTCCTGGCAGGCCTTGGACTTGGCGGCCTTAGTGCACACCTCCAGGCGCTCGCAGCGTACCCGCCTCTCCCGCCGCTCCTTGTCCAGCTGGAGAAGCTCCTTGCGGCAGAAGTCCTTACGCCTCCGCGCTTCCGCCCGGGTCTCCTGGGGGAAGCCCATTAGGTCCCCCCCTGGTTGTCCCAGACCATCTCCTCCGCCGCCGGGCAGGTAACCAGAGGCGCTGGCAGCGGCGACAGCAGGGGTTGCTGCAGGTCCTTCGGTGACGCGGACCAGTCCGGGTTGGGGCAGATGGTGTCCCAACTAAGCACAGGCTCTTCTAGGCCGGGAGTTGGGAGGCATTGTAGGCCTCCGGCGGAGAATGATGCGTAAGCCTCCAGCTCCGGAGCGAAGATCTGCTCCCAAACAACGGCGCCCAGAGAGAGGGGTGCCGGCATTAGATCGACTAGGGCCTCTGTGCGTCTCTCACCTGGGACAGGGGTTTGAATCTTACCCAGTCCTGGGCTGCACGCGGCCTCTGAGGTTTCTTCCTCCAGGGTTGCTGCTTTGCTTTCTTGGCTTGCAGCACCTTGGAGGCGGGACTGGATCTTCTGCAGGACCTCCTCTCTCCATGCTGCGGACACCGTACGCTGGGCCTCCACAACCCTCCGGGTCAGGTCCTGTGACTCCACTCGGAGGAACTCGGCCTCCTCCGGGGTTAGGTGAATCCCCCGTATTCCGAGCGAGGCAGCAGTTGGTGGGGCGGCATCGGAGCATCTCTCCTGCACTGCTTCCATCCTCGCTGCTGGGTGTGGAGTCTCTAGGATTGTTGTGGCCACACCTTGTTGTTGCTTACTCCTCCTTCTCTTGGGGCGGCTCCAGGGTGGCTGGCTGACAGGCAGCCCTTGGGACGTCCCATCCGTCTTGACGGACACTACCTCGCGGACAGTCTCTAATGCAAGGGCCGGTCCTAGCTGTTGGCGCCATTGGACAAGCCAGACCCACGATGGGAGGTGCTGGGTGGTTGTCCTTTTTGCACACAATGGCATCCGTTCTTCTTGGGCGGGCGCCATCTTGGGTGTTAAAGACAGTCTGTTGTAAAGGCACGCAGTACCCGCTGGCAATGGGAATCACTTCTTCCGTTGCTGCGGGCACGCAATCCTGCCGACTACGCCAGTGATGTTTGACCCGCCACTAGCTGTTTCAGTAGCGGCTAGTCCTCCCTGGGAAAGGGGTGTACTCGGACGGCGGGCCCAGTTGGTAGAATGGGGATGCAGTAGCGGCCTCGGCCCGGTCCGTGCCCAGGGCGCACACATTAAAAATAGGGGCTAGTTGATGAGTGGCAATTATGATTGGATAAACGACTACGCCCCCTGTGGTGTCTGGTGATGCGCCACCAGCGCTGCTGCAGTCCTCTGAGGCGGGATGTTGTGGCAGCCGACTGTAATACTACTCCCCACAGGCTGAGCAGGGCCTCAGGGCAGAGGAAACAGGAGGATGAGGGGAGTCGTAGTAGGTGCAGTTGTGCGGTGTGGTGTCCCGCTGCAATAATGGACCGGAGGCAATGGATGTAGTCTTCCAAGCTTTACTCACGTTGTTAGAGGTCAGCTGCAAGGCTTCTCCTTGCTCCTCACGGCGTGCTGCGGCCACCAGAGAAGGGGGTTCGGCACACCCCAGTAGTTCAGGTGCGTCTATCAGGACCCCCAGCACCAGTGTGTTCCTAGAAATCTCCCCCTTGGGCCTCTCCTGTCCGTGTGCGGTGCGTGTTGCAAGGCTGGGTCTCCCTCGGCTATACACAGAACAAGGGCACAGGTGGCGACTCTGCTCCGTCTGTTACCCGGTGGGAACCTCTTAGCCTTCAGGCTTTTCTGACTGAGACGTGAAGTAACAAAGTCAGATATCGGGGGCCGGTACCCCTCTTGCAGCAGGAGTCCCTTTGACTAGGTCAGAATGGAGAGTACAGGTGGCGTATGCCGATCCGTCCGTATTCCCTGGAATCCTTTTGCCTGCGGAGCTCTCCTCCTCAGCTCACCTCCAGGCCTTCTTAAGCAGGGACCTTAACCGGGTAGAGACCTCCGTTAACTCTATCCTGCTCCTCATCTCAAGGCCAGAGCACGAGGACCGTGCATCTCCAGCACGCTGCAGGCTCCTACACAAGGCCACTGCCAGCTGTGAAGACCACAATCAAACAACCTTAAGATGGCTGGCTATTAAATATGTATCTACAAGTGTAACCTAAAAGTGCGTCCTCCACCCTCACCCACTACATGGTTCCCCCTATCTTTGGTTCCCCCATCTCCATTATCCTGCTGGGGCAGCACCCTAGTGCATACTAGCCCCCCATAGGACAGGAATGTGTAGTGTTGAGTGATGAGGTGGGGTCCTGACAGGTGCTCCATCCTAACCTGGGAGAGGAGATACCACACCTCTTTCACAAGATGCAGTACCCCCCTGTGGCGACCGAACCCTCAGGGGCGCCACACCCTCTTCCTCCGTTATTTGTAATCGCTCCACCAGCACTAGATAATTTATTTTTGATAAAATACAATTGTTGCATTTCTCCCATTGAACTCATAGATGAATCTGAGTAATCATCAGAGGTGGCAGCAAAATAATTATCCGTAACATCATCATGGTCCTTAAAACTCCCTCTTCCAGATCTCTGAAAACGTTTGTGGGAGCGTTTTTTTAAGATGGATGGTAATTGTTTATTCCAACTATAAATCTTGTTCTGCGCATAGTCCTCACTGTCCCTTTTGAACTTGGATCTTTTTATATCCATAATGGTGTTCTCCAACTTGGCCAAATTAGATTTCAGTTTGTCATTACAAATATTAAATTCTTTTAGTTGCACATATTTCCCCAAAGACGATTGTATATTTTTAATATCCAATTTAATTTAAGTCAGTTCCAGTTCCTCATGTTTGATTATGAGGTGCAGAAAATTCAGTGAACATTGACTAAGAATCGCATTCTGATCTTCTTGAAAACCGTCATTGTATATAGTGGTGGCGACTTTTTTTTAAACGCAGACCTCTAGGGATCATTTCCTTTTTTATATATGTGTCCAAGGTTGTGAGATCCCACCAAACTTTAAGTTCTCTGGTCATTTTGTTTTCCATCTGGAACATGAGATCTTTAAATTCATCCGGTTCTGTTGTCACCACTGACGGTTTATTATCAAAAAGAGATGCTAGTTTGTTCAGTCTAGCCGAACAATCCTCTGTGTCACTGAAATTCATTATGTCAAATTGAGGGGATGTGAAAATCCACAGGGACTCCCGGTTCAGAAGTGTGCACTTGCAGTCAGACAAGCCAATGGCCTGGTAACAGGGGCCAAGCAGAGCCGGGTAAGTGGTAATACAAGTGGGCAGTGGAATGAGTCGAGGTTTTGGTAATCATGGTGTAACAGATCGGGCAGACTGACTGTGCAGGAGAGAATTTCATGTTTTCTTGATTATAGCCTCATGCGGAGAATTCCTGCTCCTTAATATTAAAAGGGGTTGTCCGGGACTTTTTTTTTTTTTACCTTGGACCTAAGAACAAACAGGCAAGTATTTGCTAACTATGTGCCTGTTGTGCCAGGCGCCGATATCTGCTGGTTCAGAGTGGTCACGGAGCGCTCCTGACAGTGATTTTTCAGCTCCCGCTCTGATCTGTTGATGGGGTGTGACTGCCGGTGTCATGCTGATTGACAGCTGGCTCCCTGCTGCCTAACTGCAGGGAGCCATCTGTCAATCAGCATAAAGTTGGCAGTCACGCCTCTTTGACAGAGCAGTCGGGAAGAGGAAGAGCTGTTCTGTTGACGTGAAGCAGCAGAATCGCTGTTAGGAGCGGTCCAGAAGCAATCTTAGCCACCACAGGGTAGAACAAGCACGTAATAAGCAATTACCTGCCTGATAGTTCTTAGGCCCATTGCATTTTTCTATCTCACCCTGTAGGAGTCACCTTCTCCTCAACCAAAAAGAGAAGGTGCATATCCACCGACATTGTGATACGCCAGCTTCCAGATCCAATTGCAGATAAAATTATGATTTTATTGTTAATGCATTAAAAAGATATACACATTGCAAAAATAAAATAAATAAAGGTGGAGACCTCTGTGAAACCTACACGTTTCGAACGCCAAACGTTCTTCGTCCTGCTATAGAAATACATGTAGGGAGTTACAATTTACATGGTCGACCGCGCCATCATATGGGCGTGTTGATCGTTCCTCACGCCCAATTTTCTAAGTAAAGAAATGATAGGGTGTGGGAATAACAGAATAAAAACAAGTGATCTAATCTTGAAAAGTAGGCAGTGTGTATAAAAAATACACAAAGATGATTCAAACAATATGATATATACATTAACATAAAATCAAAAGGATAATAAAAGAAAAGTGCTAAACCTGTGTCAGAGAAATAGCTCAGAGCTTAGCGCAAGTAAGCACTCCTTAGAAGAACTCCTTAGGAAAACAGATACAACTACAGCAAGCTGTACCTTCCAGGACTGACCAATGACCAAAATCCAAGCTCTGATTTAATAAGATCACGGTTACACCCACATACCTTCTATTGGTGAGCTCATATGAGGACTTGTCATAGGTGTGCTAGATCTTTTAGAAGTTTATGAGATCCCCAACTTTCAGGATATCTTCGCCCATGGAGGTCTCGGGCGGGAAATATCATGGTCATGTTTTCTATCATGATTTTACCTTTCTATAGAGATGAAACATGGCATGGATAACATTATCCATCTAAACTATATTAAGTTGGGGGTGTTCGGCTGGCCTTACAATGATGTGAGTGAATGCGTTATGGTCGTCCCTTTGCTACGATGTCGAAAATACATCTCCCATGAATATTGGATCGATGCAAACCCCAATATTCATCACTGACCACAGTCTTCAGAGTGTCTGAGACAAGTCCTTTGAAAAGAGGAAGCCCTTGCTTCGGAAATGTACTTATCCACCTCTGAGTATGCAAATTCTAGACTTCTTGGCTGGTTCTCATCAGATTCTTTGTTGAATTTACCTGACCACGGCAGGAGGCCCTACGTCAATAGAGGTTGAAGTGTCAGCTCTTTCTCACTTTTCTAGTTATAATCCTATATGTTCAATGTGAGGGTGATATGTCCCCTCTCCAGAGATGTCTTTTTGGATTTTAAAATTTTTCTTTACGACAGGGTGCAAAATTACCCTCCCCACCCCCAACCAGGATCAAACTGGGGTGTCTGGGGCCCCAATAGGAATTGATTCTAGGGGCCCACACTACAGCTGTATATGAAAACCTGTTAGCCATTATCCTGATTATAGTGGAGCGTCGGCTGTAAAATACAGGAGGCTCCTGCACCTCTTACTGTGCGATACCATAACTGGGATGTACAATTACGGTAATTTGCAGTAAAGGACTTTGTTGGTGAAAACAAGTTATGACCATAGGATCCACAGGAGAGGTGATAACTCCATAGGATCCACAGGAGAGGTGATATCTTATTGGTCAGTGATTGATTGGTCTGACTATTTGGGACTGTACTGATTGGAAGAATGGGGAATTTTTATCCCTGACAGGGAACTTTTATTCCTATTGTAAAATGGAGCGGCAGATCGGGTGTGTCATCTTCTTTGCCAGAAAAAGCCAAGTGCAGTGCTCATATAAAATACATATAATACAGACTGTCTTTGATGTGAGCTCAGGAGCAGATGATGGGAGTGTTACAGATTCCCCTTTAAAAAGGACCTTTTGCTGACAGCCTCTTCACATGGAAGCTCTGTGCTTTGGTCCTGCTCTGCATCCTTTCATTTCCACCTATTAGCAGTGAAATATTGATTCCTTCACACCAAAGGTTGGGGGAAAGTACACAGAGAAGCTTAAAGTGCACTCAGACATGACCAGAAGCAAGCATCAGAAGGAGCAGAGTCCAGATAGTGGGCCTTCCAACATGGCACCTCCTCCCCCACACCAGCCAGAGTGAGAGATGCTGAGGCTGCTGCAGCAAAGCTGGGGAGATTTGCCAGACTGACCTTAGATTCTGACCCTTCAGATGATTTACAACCTGATCAGGTATGCTCACAGAGGAAGAGAGATACAGAGACTGTGCAGGGGAGGCAATGTGGCACCACTCTCACAGCAACAGTTAAACAGAGAAGTGCAGGAAATGCAGAGCACTAACAACACCTATGGAGAAGTGAATGATTCTGGGCAAGAGCCTACACGACAAGATGTTTTCTCTGCTGGAAAATCCTGTAGCTTCTCATTAGAAATTCTCAACAAACACATGGGAGGGCTTAGAGAGGACATTAATCTCATCAGACAAAACATGAAGAAAATAAACAGCCGAGTCAATGAGTTGGAGGAAAGAGTGAGTTCTGTTGCGGACCAAATGCCTACTATACATAAATATCTCAGGAGAGGTATTCAGAATATCAATGCCCTTCTCAAGAAGGTTGATGACCTAGAGAATAGGCATCGGCGAAATAACATACGTTTAGTCGGGGTTCATGAAAAAGCGGAGGGTCGTAATTCAGTTGATTTTTTTTGAATCCTGGCTGACTACAATGTTCGGCAAAGACACTCAATTTTTTGCAATTGAAAGAGCTCACAGAGTTCCTACACGTCCTTTGCCACCGGGTGCTCCACCAAGACCTGTACTCATCAAATTACAACATTTTAAAGAGAGAGACCTTATCCTACGAAAGGCCAGGGACCACTCTTCACTTACCCTTGATGGAAGGAAAATATCTATTTATCCTGACTTTTCAACAGAAGTTCAGAAGAAGAGGGTCAAGTTCTGGGATAGAAAAAGGAGGCTCTGTGAAAAGCAAATTTCCTATTCTATAATCTACCCTGCTCGGCTCAGGGTGGAGTTCATATGTTTGACTCCCTTCCAGATGCTTTATCATGAATGGATGCCAAAAAGAGATCTCTGCGAAATGGAGCTGGATGAGAGACTTCTCCTTGAGGCGGTTTTCTCCAAGCACTTTTCATATACCATTATGAAAAAATGCCTATCCCTGAATCTATTCCGTTATTCTATTATGAGAGGGAAATGTTGAGTTATGATGAGTTATGTACCTGCCTTATTGTACATACAAAGTATTCTTATTTTGTGAGTGGAGCATCTGTGGAGAAAATCTCTTTTGACAGAAAACTTCATCCACTATACATTTACTTTCAAATATTTGGGTATTTTTCTTGTTTTTGGTTTCTCTTCATCCACTATAAGTTCATGCTCAAAACTTATAATTCTGCTCTCCATCCGGCTAAACAAGTCTACTTTACCACTCTCATCACATCTCTAGCCAACATTCCTAAACGACTCTATGAAACCTTCCACTCTGTAACGGGTCTGGGAGGTGGAACCTCTGAGCTACTATACAAAGGGGCAGTCCTTGTAAAGAAGCGGGTGGCTCCCAGGGAAAGCGGGCAGGCAGTCACGTCAAGTGACAGGGACAGTATCTGGGTAGAAGGGCAGGAGGTCACGGCGAATGACGGGGACAGTCTCTTGACAGGCGGGTGGTCACGGCAAGTGACAGCAGGATAAGAGTCTCTAGACAGGCGGGTGGTCACGGCAAGTGACAGCAGGGTAAGAGTCTCTCGACAGGCGGGTGGTCACGGCAAGTGACAGCAGGATAAGAGTCTCTGGACAGGCAGGTGGTCACGGCAAGTGACAGCAGGGTAAGAGTCTCTGGACAGGCAGGTGGTCACAGCAAGTGCGGCTAAACCTCCAGGTAGACTAGCAGGCGGGTAGCAGGTGAGTGCTCCCAGGTGAGCAGGTAAGAGTCTCTGGACAGGCTGGCAGGCAGGCAGGTATCAGTCAGGTATCTGGCAGGTGCTTCCTGGTCCGCGGGCGGACTGATCCATAGACAGACTGGCAGGTGCTGGTAGGCAGACTGTCGGACCGCAGGATTGCAAGCAGGTAGACAGGTATCAGGCAGGTATCAGGCAGGTATCTGGCAGGTGCTTCCTGGTCCGCAGGCGGACTGATCCATAGACAGACTGGCAGATGCTGGTAGGCAGACTGTCGGACCGCAGAATTGCAAGCAGGTAGACAGCACTGGAAAACAAGCTGGCAACGGGACCTGAGGGCTGAAGCAGAGTTGAAAGGCTTTGCAACAACATTGCTCGGGCACCTCCATTTTGGAGGAGGTGCCTTATATATGGTGAGATCCTCCGGCCATTGGCCGGGGACTCCTTAGGACGGCGCGCGCGGCCCCTTTAAGAGAGAGGGAGCGCGCGCCCTAAGCACAGTGACCGGGAAGCAGCGCGCGCTGCCAGCAGAGCGGGAGGAGGACGCCGGGCACGGAGCGGAGAGGTGAGGGGAACGGCGTCCCTACACACTCCCTCCTGAGCTCTAAAGTACAGACCCCCGTCACCAACCTAAGCGCTGACGATCTGGCCACTTATTTCCTACAAAAAATCAATCATATCTGTCAAGACATTTTTACACAATCCCCTCAGAGTCTGGATTCCCTTCCCTCCCACACCTCAAGTTCACTTTCCATCTTCGAGCTGGTCACAGAAGAAGAAGTGACCAGACTCCTCACTTCTTCCCGCCCTACAACCTGCAACAGTGACCCTATTCCCTCACAGCTCATTCAGTTCCTTTCCCCAGCTGTCACTGTGGAGGTTTCACCAATTTAAGATACACTAGGTAACTGCTCTCCTCCTAATTAAAGATGTCCGAGTGAATGCAAATCAACCAAATTTGCTAATATGGTTGAAAAACTTCACTCAGAGACTAAACCACGCATAATGACATACTTTATTATGTAGACATGGGGTTATATAGTATTCTACTTCTAGGTGGGATTAGAAAAATTCATTGCTCCTTCTGATAACTTGGCACACTGCAATTTGCTCATCCATGTATCTCCTGGCCTCAGTAACACCTTAGGAATTCTGATGGGAGGGGTGAAGTCGTCTCTCAGCGCCATCTTTGCCAACTCGACATGAATCTCTCTGTTATCAGCCATGCACATACATACGTCATTCCCAGGAAATCATTTAGTTGTTCATGTCTACAATAAGGCTGTGTACCCACGATGCGTTATTTAAGCGTTTCCGCAGCGGCAATTCCACTGCAGAAACGCTTAAAAGACGCTTGGTAGAAGGCCTGCCATGTTCCCCAATGATAATCCGCATGTGCTGTGCACATGCTGCAGAAATTTCTGCTGCGTCTCATCATTGCGGAAAAAAACGCAGCGCGATCAATTATTTTGCGGAAGCGCTGCGTTTTCGCCGCCATTGACTTGCATTGGAATGCATGGAATCCGCATGACTGGATCTGTACATGCGCATTCCATGCGTTTCAATGTGCGGATGGTACCCGGGTCTGGAGAAGAGGGGACTCTCCTCCGGACCCAGGTACCATAGTACCTGTAAAAAAAGAATAAAATAAAACATAAATATTATACTTACCTTCTGATGGCCCCCGGTGTGCTTGTCTTGGCTTGCCGGCAGATCGCGGTGGACTCAAGGACCTGCGCTGACGTCATTTAGTCATGTGACGGCAGGTCCTTCAGTGTACCGCGAGCTGCCGGCAAGATGAGACGCATCGGATAAAGACACCGGGGGCCATCAGAAGGTAAGTATGACATTTATTTTTTAACATTCTTTCGGACACACTATATAAATCCATGCCGTTTGCATGGATTTATATAGTGTGACCAAGTTGTCAAGCACTTTCCAAGTGATGTTAAAATCGCTTGGAAAGCGCTTTTCAATGCGCATGCGGAAATGCATGTGAAGAAAGCTTCACATCCGCTTGTCCCTGGCAGGAAAAAGGCATGTAAAATCCGCATGTACAATCCACATGTAAAATCCGCATGTACAATCCGCATACATTTTTTCTGCCAGGGAGATGCAGAAACACTCAGGAAAAATCCGGAGCATTTCTGCATCGTGGGCACATAGCCTGAGAACAGAAACTGTTATATATCATTAACTATTAACATAATCAATGTGCATATACACATTTGCATACATACATACACATAGATTATTCCATCATCTCTATATTAATTCACACTGATTAGGTAATCTATTAAAATAAACTAATTGATTTTCTATAATATATGTATTTTAACTTGACATCACTACCCACCTAACTAAAATATTTGACCTCTCTCTTTCTTCAGGTATCTTTCCCTCCTCACTTAAACATGCCATCATAACCCTTTTACTGAAAAAGCCATCCCTGGACCAGAACTGCACTACTAACTACAGACCGGTCTCTAATCTTCCCTTCATCTCTAAACTCCAGGAACGCCTGGTCCTTTCCCGCCTAATCCGCTATCTCTCAGATAACTCTCTTCTCGACCCTTTACAATCCGGTTTCTGCTCCTCACACTCTACTGAAACTGCCCTCACTAAAGTCTCTAATGATCTACTAACAGCTAAATCTAATGGTCACTACTCCCTGCTGCTCCTCCTGGATCTCTCTGCCGCTTTTGACACTGTAGATCAGGGGTCTCAAACTCGGCTGGGTATATGGGCCGCACATGGAAAAAATTTTAATTTGGGGGGCCGCATTCTTTGTTCAATGTGACATTTTTAGTGATACCATTTTTTTTTGTGTACACCTTTTGAACATTTTTGCCGTGTTTATTTTTTTATGGCTTGGGTCGTTATGGATGTGGCGATAATAAACGTGCACTTTTTTGTGTTTACTTTAGTTTACATATAAAACAGCATTTTTAGTGCCCAATATTTTTTCATGCTTTATTTTATTTTTTATTTTTTTTACAATTTTATTTCCCCCAATTGGCCACATACAGTAATATTGTCTTACAATTAGCATCATATAGTAATAATGGAAAACATCTTGTAGTAATGTTCCCCATCCAAGTCCCCATCTTGTACTAATGTGCCCCATCCAGGTCCCCATCCTGTGGCTATGTGCCCCATCCAGGTCCCCATCCTGTGGCAACGTTCCCCATCCTGGCGCCCATCTTGTACTAATGTGCCTCATCCAGGTCCCCATCTTGGGGCTATGTGCCCCATCCAGGTCCCCATCCTGTGGCAATGTTCCCCATCCAGGTCCCCATCTTGTGGCTCTGGTCCCCATCTTGTGGCTCTGTGCCCCATCTTGTGGCTCTGTGCCCCATCCAGGTCCCCATTATGTGCCCCATCCAGGTCCACATCTTGAGGCTATGTGCCCCATCCAGGTCCACATCTTGAGGCTCTGTGCCCCATCCAGGTCCACATCCTGTGGCTATGTGCCCCATCCAGGTCCCCATCTTGTGGCTCTGGTCCCCATCTTGTGGCTCTGGTCCCCATCTTGTGGCTCTGTGCCCCATCCAGGTCCCCATTATGTGCCCCATCCAGGTCCACATCTTGAGGCTATGTGCCCCATCCAGGTCCACATCTTGAGGCTCTGTGCCCCATCCAGGTCCCCATCCTGTGGCTATGTGCCCCATCCAGGTCCCCTCTTGTGGCTATGTGCCCCATCCAGGTCCCCTCTTGTGGCTATGTGCCCCATCCAGGTCCCCTCTTGTGGCTATGTGCCCCATCCAGGTCCCCTCTTGTGGCTATGTGCCCCATCCAGGTCCCCTCTTGTGGCTATGTGCCCCATCCAGGTCCCCTCTTGTGGCTATGTGCCCCATCCTGGTCCCCATGTTGTGGCTCTGTGCCCCCTGTGCTGTTCTTCACACACATAAAATAGAAAAAAAAAAAAGATGATTCTCACCTGTCCTCCGTTCCCTCGGCGGCCTTCCTGCAGATGTGGCCCGCAGGCACCACAGAGTCCGACCCCTTGACGATCCCGACCTGGTCCAGGAGGAGCCGCCGACAGCAGCGCTGCATTGCCGCACAGAGACTGTCTCCCAGCACAGCATTTCCAATGCCAGCCGCCGGCCAATCAGAGGCCAGCAGCTGACATCTGCATATGGCAATGACGTCATACTCGCTGCGCCGACACGCAGATATCAGCTGCTGGCCTCTGATTGGCCAGCGGCTGGCATTGGAAATACAGTGCTGGGAAACAGTCTCTGTGCGGCAATTCAGCGCTGCTGTCGGCGGCTCCTCCTGGACCAGGTCGGGATCGTCAAGGGGTCTGTGCCTGCGGGCCGCATAAAGCAGCCTCAGGGGCCGCATGCGGCCCGCGGGCCGCGTGTTTGAGACCCCTGCTGTAGATCATCAGCTCCTCCTCACTATGCTCCGCTGTATAGGCCTCAAGGACACCGCTCCCTCCTGGTTCTTCTCCTACCTCTGACCGCTCCTTCACGGTATCTTTTGCCGGCTCTTCTTCCTCTAATCTTCCTCTTACTATCGGGGTTCCACAAGGATCAGTCCTAGGTCCCCTCCTCTTCTCCTTGTATACTGCTCCTATTGGACAAACCATCAGCAGATTTGATTTCCAGTACCATCTCAATGCTGATGACACCCAACTATACACCTCTTCACCTGACATCACCCCCACTCTAATACAAAATACCAGTGATTGTCTGCTGTCTCTAACATCATGTCTTCCCTCTATCTGAAACTGAATCTCTCCAAAACTGAACTCCTTGTTTTTTCTCTCTCTACTAACCTACCTATACCTGACTTTTCAATTTTCTTGGGTTGTGCCACCATAACCCCCAAGCAGCAAGCTCGATGTCTTGGAGTCATATTTGACACACAACTTTCCTTTATCCCCCATATACAATCATGTAATCAAGACACAAGGCGAGAACAGTCTGAGATGAAAATAAACAATTTTATGCAACAGGTATTCTGAACAAGGGATTAGTAACAAGGGTAATGAACAGTAATTCAATATTATTCAATAAGATGCAGTCTCTCAAAGTAAGGTGAAGCCTCTCAAAGTAAGGTGAAGTCTCTTAAGTAAGGTGCAGTCTCTTTAGTAGGGTGAAGTCTCTTAAGTAAGGTGAAGTCTCTTAAGTAAGGCGAAGTCTCTTAAGTAGGGTGATGCCCTCAGTCATGGGAGACACCACGTAAGTTCTTTAACTGTACATTGGGCCCTAGCGGGGGTCACCGGTTATTCTCGCTAGGCCGTGAGTCTCTTCCGCATAAATTCAATTAGATCACGTTGTGCTCCTTTAGTCCCAACGGTACCGTGGGTGAACAGTGGAAGTGACGGCCCTGTTCACGTATGCAGCTCCTCCGCTTCCGCTGGCGTGACTTTCCTGGGGCAACCGTCTCTCAACTCCTCTCTGCTTGGCTGTTGGAGGCAGTCTCTCGAGCCTTGGATAGGGGGGTCCAGGCCTCGTCTGTCGACGGGCGACGTCGGGTTCCGCGAACTCACTCAGCACCGCAATCAGGTTCCTAGTCTCCTCAGCAGGCACAGCACTCAGGTAACATCCGCGAGATATCCGGAGCCTCTAGCTTAGGCCTGTAACGCGGGGTTTCTCAGGACGCAGGGAACACATCTGCTCCTTTCTGCTGCTTGGCGCCAAAGACCCCTCAGGTTTGGCGCGCTGGCCTCTTATTTTCCGGAACTCCTTCCTGGAAGTCACCTGATCAGGTCCAGCGTGTGAACTTGCTCTCCCTGCAACTTCCCCTGCATATCTTATCTTGGTTCCGCTTGACTGCGTCTGGCCAGTAGATGGCAGTCTCTTTCCATCCTTGAAACATCATATAGAAGTTCTTTTACAAGCTCTCTTGACTGGGCTACAATCACTCACTCACTCATGTCACCTGCACCTTAAAAACATCTCCAGAACCCCACATTTTCTCACCTTTGATACTGCAAAAACTCTTACTGTCGCTCTTATTCACTCTCGTCTGGACTACTGCAACTCTCTTCTAATCGGTCTCCCTCTAAACAAACTCTCTCCTCTCCAATCCATTCTGAATGCAGCAGCCAGGGTCGTATTTCTATCAGGCCACTTCACCAACGCCTCTAACCTGTGCCAGTCATTGCACTGGTTACCCATTCACCACAGAATACAATACAAACTCATCTCTCTCACCCATAAAGCCCTCCACAGTTCTGCACCACCCTATATCTCATCCCTCATTTCTGTCTATCACCCCTCCCGTGCCCTCCGTTCTGCAACTGATCTAAAACTAACATCCTCCTAAATCCCAACCTCGCAGGGGGAGGGATTTTACCACCTACCTCCACCCTTTCTGGGATAAATTCCATACTGGAAATATTTTTCAAAATGCACAATATACATCTCTACATTATCTGCTAGAGGAGGTAGGCATAGTGGACCTATGGAGAATACAGCACCCTGATGTCAGACAATATTCCTGTTACTTCGCCTCCCATCATTCTTTGTCAAGAATAGACCAAGCTATTGGCTTTGAATCAATCATACCCTATATTAAATCGGTGAGGTATCTGCCAAGGAGTGTCTCTGACCACTCGCCTATACAGGTACAACTGCAGATGGGTGTTGTGAGGTCTCCGGGGGAATATACATGGCACATCAATCCTTTTTGGCTGCAACTAATTGGTCCTACTCTTAGCTCTAGAATCTTAGAATATTTTCGTTTTAATGATGGGTCGTCATCTACGAGATTTATATGGGATGCTATGAAAGCATATGTACGGGGAATATGCATAGGGGAGATCAATAAGATAAAATCCAAAATAAAGGAGTTAACCCAAAAATTGCAACAGAATGTTTGCGAAAAGGAGGCACAAGTAGAATGAAATGGGAAAATGCACAGAAAATATTGCCTGATCATTTGCTATCATTAGCTTCTCAGAAACAACTGTTTGTTAAGCAAAGATACTTTATAAAGCAAGGGTCTCAAACTCGGCTGGGTAGATGGTCCGCATTCTTTGCATGACAAAATGACATTTTTAGTGATATCATTTTTTTTCTATACACCTTTTGAAGTCCTCATCTTGTATTAACCCCTTTACAGCCCATGACGTACTAATACGCGTCTGTGCCCTGGGCTTTAAGAGCCTGACCCGCATTAGTACGTCATGGCGATCGTGCGCGCACACAGGCTGTTTTGGCGGGATCGCTGCCGGGTGTCAGCTGATTGTCACAGCTGACACCTGGTACTATGTGCAGGGAGCGGTCCCGCACCGCTCCTGACACATTAACCCCCGCAATGCTGCGATCGAAGTCGATCGCAGCATTGCGGTGGCAAGGGGAGGTGATCGCAATACTCACCTCCTCTTCCGGCCTCCAGCGCTGTCTGCCGTGGCTTCCCGGGTGTTGCCATGTTGACCCGATGTCGTCATGACAACATCCGGGTCACCAGACAGCAGGAAGATTGTTTGGTCATGCGCAGTGCATGACCGAACAATCTTCTCACTGTGCAGCGCTGACTGCCTGCATGGCTCAGGGATGGTGCTCAGAATAAAAAAAGTGAAAGTCCCAGAGTGGGACAAAGTAAAAAAGTGTAAAACCTCTCAGAAAGTGAAAAAAATTAAATAAAAAATTGTAAAAATATTTAAAAAAAAAATAAAAAAAAATAATCCACCAAAAATAAAAATATAATGTACCCATCAATAAATATTATTATGAAAAAAACAAAAAAACAATAAAAATACACATATTTGGTATCACCGCGTCCGGAACGACCTGACCTATAAAACTGTCCCACTAGTTAACCCCTTCATTGAACACGGTAAAAAAAAAAAAAAAAAAAACGAAGCAAAAAACAATGCTTTATCATCATACCGCCAAACAAAAAATGGAATAACACGCGATCAAAAAGATGCATATAAATAAAAATGGTACCGCTGAAAATGTAATCTTGTCCCGCAAAAAATAAGCCGCCATACAGCTCCATAATCCGAAAATTCCAAAAGTTATAGCTCTCAGAATAAAGCAATGCAAAAAAATATTTTTTTCTATAAAATGTCTTTTATTGTGTAAAAGCGCCAAAACATAGAAAAACAATATAAATGTGGTACCGCTGTAAATGTACTGACCCGAAGAATAAAGCTACCTTATTAATTTTACCACATGCGGAGTAGAAAAAAAAAAAAAAAAAAGCAATTCCTGAATTTTAGGTTTTTGTTTATTATGCCTCCCAAAAGCTGGAATAGAAAGCGATCAAAATATGTCACGTGCCTGAAAATGGCACCAATAAAAACGTCAACTTGTCCCGCAAAAAAAAATCCATCACATGAATCTGTCGGCCAAAATATGGAAAAATTATAGCTCTCAAAATATGGCGATGCAAAAAATAGATTTTACAAAATATGTGTCTTCTAGTGTGTGACAGCTGTCAATCATAAAAACCCGATATCATTCTGGTATCTCTGTAGTCGCACCGACCCGAAGAATAAGGTCGTCTAATCACTTATACCGCACGAGGAATGGCGTAAAAAATAAACACTAGGGCTGGGGTTGGGGTTAGGGTTGTGCTAATGTTAGGGTTCGGGTCAGGGTTGGGCTAGGGTAGGGTTAGGGTTGGGGGTAAGGGTTGCTTTTTTTTTATAAAAAAAAAAAATGACGATATGGCAACTAGTGTTGAACACAAGTGCTCTCTACTTGAGTTTGCATCGGGTACTCGGGTATGCATTGAGTATCACGGGAGCTCGAGTCTCCGCCCCATATGCTTCGCGGCCAAAATAACCTCGCGGGGATTGCCTGCCATGCTCGAGCGATCCCCGCATGTTTTTTTGGTGGTGTCTAATAATCGTGAAACATGCGGGAGGGGACTCGAGCATTTCACTTGAGCACCTGTGATACATGGTGCATACCTGAGTACCCGATGCAAACTCAAGTAGCGAGCACTTGCGCTCAAGACTAATGACAACTTATTTAATATGATGACCTCATGTCATCAAATTTTGTGTCGTACCTCTGGGTTCAAAATGTTCACTATACCCCTTGATAAAATCCTTGAGGGGTGTAGTTTCCAAAATGGGGTCACATGAGGGGGGTTTCAACTATTTAGGCACATCAAGGGCTCTTCAAACGCGACATGGCGTCCGCTATCGATTCCAGCCAATTTTGCGCTCAAAAAGTCACACAGTGCTCCTTCCCTTCTGAACTCTGCCGTGCTCCCAAACACTGTATTTTCCCGACATATGGGGTATTGGCGTACTCAGGAGAAATTGCACAAAAGTTTTTGGGGTCCATTTTCTCCTCTTACCCTTGTGAAAATAAAAAAATTGGGGCTAAAACATCATTGTTGTGGAAAAAGTTAGATTTTTTTATATTCACGGCTCCATGTTATAAACTTCTGTAAAGGACTTGGGGGTTCAAGGTGCTCACCACACATCTAGATAAGTTCCCTGAGGGGTCTAGTTTCCAAAATGGTGTCAATTGTGGTGGGTTTCTACTGTTTAGGCACATCAGGGGCACATCCGCTAATTATTCAAGCAAATTTTACAATCAAAAAGTCAAATGGTGCTCCTTCCCTTCCGAACCCTGCCGCGCGCCCAAACAGTGGTTTGCCCCCACATATGGGGTATCTGCTAACTCAGGAGAAATTGAACAACAAACTGCATAGTGCAATTTCTTCTGCTACCCTTATGAAAATAAAAAATTGGGGGCTGAAAAACATTTTTGTGGGAAAAATGTGAAAATTTTATTTTTACGGCTCAATGTTATAAACTTCTGTGAAGCACCTGGGGGTTCAAGGTGCTCACCACACATCTAGATAAGTTCCCTGAGGGGTATAGTTTCCAAAATGGGGTCACATGTGGGGGGTTTCCACTGTTTAGGCACATCAGGGGCTCCCCAAATGCAATATGGCGTCCGCTAATTATTCAAGCAAATTTTACATTTAAAAAGTCAAATGGCGCTCCTTCCCTTCCAAACCCTGTTGTGCGCCCAAACAGTGGTTTTCCCCCACATATGGGGTATCTGCTTACTCAGGAGAAATTGATCAACAAATTTTGGGGTCTATTTTTTCCTGTTACCCCTGCGAAAATAGAAAAAATTGGGTCTAAATTAACATTTTTGTGAAAAAAGTTAAATGTTAATTTTTTTCTTCCACATTCCAAAAATTCCTGTGAAGCACCTGAAGGGTTAATAAAGTTCTTGAATGTGGTTTTCAGCACCTTGAGGGGTGCAGTTTTTAGAATGGTGTCACTTTTGGGTATTTTCTGTCATAAAGACCCCTCAAAGTGACTTTAAATATGATGTGGTCCCTAAAAAAATGGTTTTCTAAATTTTGTTGGAAAAATGAGAAATCGCTGGTCAACTTTTAACCCTTATAGCTCCCCAATAAAAAAAAATGTTGGTTCCAAAATTGTGCTGATGTAAAGTAGACATGTGGGAAATGTTATTTATTAACTATTTTGTGTGACACATCTCTCTGATTTAAGGGCATAAAAATTCAAATTTTGAAAATTGCAAAATTTTCAAAATTTTGCCAAATTTCCATTTTTTTCACAAATAAACGCAAGTGATATCGAAGAAATTTTACCACAATCATGAAGTACAATATGTCACGAAAAAACAATCTCAGAATCAGGGAGATCCGTTGAAGCGTTCCAGAGTAATTACCTCATAAAATGACAGTGGTCAGAATTGTAAAAATTGGCCTGGTCATTAATGTGCAAACCACCGTGGGTTGTAAAGGGGTTAATGACTCATCCTGGTCCTCATCTTGTAGTAATGCCTCATCTAATGCCTCATCCTGGTCCTCATCTTGTAGTAATGCCCCATCCTGGTCCTCAACTTGTAGTAATGCACCATCCTGGTCCTCATCTTGTAGTAATGCCCCATACAGGTCCCCATCTTGTCGTAATGTCCCCCATTCAGGTCCCCAACTTGTCGTAATGTCCCCCATCCATGTCCCCATCTTGTCGTAATGTCCCCTATCTAGGTCCCCATCTTGTTATAATGTCCCCATCTTGTAGGAATGTCCCCCATC
This sequence comes from Phyllobates terribilis, assembly GCF_046119375.1. Classification (NCBI taxonomy): domain Eukaryota; kingdom Metazoa; phylum Chordata; class Amphibia; order Anura; family Dendrobatidae; genus Phyllobates; species Phyllobates terribilis. The sequence goes on from NW_027362829.1 coordinate 2,372,506, forward strand.
CAGGTCCTCACATTGTAGAAATGTTCCTATCCAGGTCCCCACATTGTAGAAATGTTCCTATCCAGGTCCCCACATTGTAGGAATGTTCCTATCCAGGTCCCCACATTGTAGATATGTCCCCATCCAGGTCCCCACATTGTAGGAATGTCCCTATCCAGGTCCCCACATTGTAGATATGTCCCCATCCAGGTCCCCATATTGCAGGAATGTCCCCATTCAGGTCCCACATTGTAGGAATGTTCCCATCCAGGTCCCACATTGTAGGAATGTTCCTATCCAGGTTCCCATATTGTAGGAATGTCCCCATTCAGGTCCCTATATTGTAGGAATGTCCCCATTCAGGTCCCTATATTGTAGGAATGTCCGCTGTTCCATTCTTCACATACATATATAAGAAAAAAAAAAGTCTCTTCTCACCTGTCCTCCGTTCCCTCGGTGTCCTTTCTGCATATGCGGGCGCAGGCACCATAGACCCCTTGACGATCGCGGCCTGGTCCAGGAGCTTCCGGCAGCTGCGCTTTAGTTCAGTGTATTGCTGCGCAGAGAGAAATGCCTGCCACCGACCTATCAGAGGCCAGCAGCTGACATCTACCCATGTTAGTGATGTCATGCACCGCTGCGCTGGGACGCGGATGTCCGCTGCTGGCCTCTGATAGGCCGGTGGCTGGCATTGGTATTGTATCATGCAGAGAGCCGGTCTCTGCGCAGCAATACACTGAACTAAAGTGCAGCTGTCGGCAGCTCCTGGATCGGGGTCTATGGTGCACACAGGCCGCATGAACCAGTCTGAAGGGCCACATGCGACCCGCGTGTTTGAGACCCCTGGTTTAGGATGAGTCTGTCTCTCATACTCTGCTGACCTCACCCCTCCTTGGATAAACCCCCTTCCCACTGCCCCCTTTACTTTTTCCCTGCCCCTCTTCAGGGACGCCTGGAGCTGGTGCTCACACACTATCATACAGGTCACCACTCAATAAAGGTAATATGAAGCAATTAAAGTAGTGAAAGAGGTTAAAACATAACCTTTAATGAATACGTAGGTAAAAAAGATATAAAACGTCACTAGGACCTAAAATCCAGTTAATGCCTGCCAATGGTAGTAACACAAAGCTACCTATCATAAATATGTACTCGTTATAAACAGGAATTTATATGGCATGAACACCAAATGTATCCAACCTGTATATTTAACAAGAAAGTGGCAAGAAAAATGATAGAGCTGTCAATAACACATCTCAATAAGCGTGCAACATATCCGACGACCAGTCCTCACACTGTACTCACACAGTGGGTCCTCACACTGTATGCAGGAGGCTGTGTGGGTCCTCACACTGTATGCAGGAGGCTGTGTGGGGACTGATACTGTATATAGGAGGCTATGTGAGGGCTCATACTCATATAGGAGGTTGTGTGAGGGCTCACATTGTATATAGGAGGCTATGTGGGGCTCACACTGTACAGTATATGGAAAGCTATGTGGGGCTGTAAAAAGGAGACTATGTGGTGGCTCCTGTTCAGCAGCCACAGAATATTCATCTGACCACTGGACCACGGTTCTACAAATTGCTCGTCTCTATATACCAGTCATACTGTATATTCTCCTATATATATTGTACTGTATGTGGTATACTATGTATACTGTGTGCACGGACATCAGATGAAGCACTCAAGATAATTAGTGACTGCTACATCATATACTATTATGTGGAGTTGAAGTTTACAATGATGATTTCATTGATCAAGTATGTTTGAAAACATATACAAAATAATAATTCATAGGTATCTATCTAGCAGACCTGGGCTTATGTGTGACCACCTTTACTCTGCTGATATGTTATTTTAGGAGTGTAGAAAAACACAGCGTACTACACAGGGGCGGACACAGACTGTAGTGGGCCCCTGTGCAAGAATTTTTTTGGGGCCCCCCCTGCCCTTCATAGGGGGCATGAAGGGCCCCCCCCCGTGCATCTCTCATCCCCCCGTGCATCTCTGATTCCCCCCACTCCAAGTTAATTAATTGTATGTAAAAAAAATACAACTTGTTATACTTACCCCCAGAGCCAGCTCCAGGTTTTTGTGGGCCCTGGGCGACAGAGTTTCAGTGGGCCCCTTTAACACATACCATGATTCATGATGCACAGATACCACAGAGAAATATATATATATAGTACAAGGCCAAGGATTTCACTTACTACATTACATGAGCGATATCTATTGTAAATTCTACAATAGCTCAGAAACCGGCGAATCCTCACAACGCACAGTGCAGACCGGACAGTATAGTCCTCCATACAGTATTATGGGCACCATATCATGCTCCATACAGGATACTGACCCCCTTATAATGCTCCATACAGGATACTGGTCCCCATATAATGCTCCATACAGGATACTGGTCCCCATATAACGCTCCATAGAGGATACTGGTCCCCATATAACACTGCATACAGAATACTGGCCCCCATATATCGCTCCATACAGAATACTGACCCCCATATAACGCTCCATACAGAATATTGGCCCCCATATAACGCTCCATGCAGGCTGTTCCCCCCTTATAATGCCCCATTACACAAGCGATATCTATTGTAAATTCTACAATAGCTCAGAAACGGGCGAATCCTCACAGCACACAGTGCAGACCGGACAGTATAGTCCTCCATACAGTAATATGGGCACCATATAATGCTCCATACAGGATACTGACCCCCTTATAATGTTCCATACAGGATACTGGTCCCCATATAATGCTCCATACAGGATACTGGTCCCCATATAACTCTCCATACAGAATATTGGCCCGCATATAACGCTCCATGCAGGCTGTTCCCCCCTTATAATGCCCCATTACACAAGCGATATCTATTGTAAATTCTACAATAGCTCAGAAACCGGCGAATCCTCACAGCGCACAGTGCAGACCGGACAGTATAGTCCTCCATACAGTAATATGGGCAGCATATAATGCTCCATACAGGATACTGACCCCCTTATAATGCTTCATACAGGATACTGGTCCCCATATAATGCTCCATACAGCATCCATACAGGATACTGGTCCCCATATAACTCTCCATACAGAATATTGGCCCCCATGTAACGCTCCATGCAGGCTGTTCCCCCCATATAATGCCCCATGCAGGATGACACCCGTCTTTTAATGCTCTATGCAGGATGTCACATCTACCCCCCATAAAATGCCCCATGCAGGATGTCACCTCTTCCCCCCATTTAATGCCGCTTGCAGGATGTCACTTCCCCCCTTTTCAATGCCCCATGCAGCATGTCAGACCACCCGCTCCCTTATAATGCCCCATGCAGGAAGACACCCACCTTCTATATAATGCCCCATGCAGGATCTCATTTCCCCCCTCCCCCTCTTATAATGCCCCATGCAGGATGTCACACCGCCTCCCTTATAATGCCCCATGCAGAATGTCACGCCCCCCCTCACTTATAATGCCCCATGCAGGATGTCACTTCCCCTCTTCCCCTCTTTTAATGCCCCATGCAGGATGTCACTTCCCCCCTTCCCCTCTTATAATGCCCCATGCAGGATGTCACTTCCCCCCTTCCCCTCTTATAATGCCCCATGCAGGATGTCACTTCCCACCTTCCCCTCTTATAATGCCCCATGCAGGATGTCACTTCCCCCTTCCCCTCTTATAATTCCCCATGCAGGATGTCACATCCCCCCCCTACCCCCATATAATGCCCCCATGCAGGATGTCACACCCACTCTCCCCCCACCATTAAATGCCCCATGCCCCCATACATAAAAAAAAAAAAAATCAAATACTCACCTCACTTCTTACATGCTGCTGATCCGGAATCCAGCGTTGCGCGCGTCTTCCCGCTCTGTGATGTGACAGCTCAGGAGAGAGCGCGCGGTGTAAAGACGTCACCGTGCCCTCTGACCTGAGACATCACAGTCAGAGGACGCGGCAGACGCTGCGGAGGCACGGGGAGGGGTAAGTATTGTGCCGTCGCCGTCACATGACCGGAGATGTCCCTGCGCTCAGCATGGGGCCCATGCTGAGCGCAGGCACATCTCCGGTCATGTGATGGCGGGGGGGTCCTGCAGGGGGGGGCCCCATGAGGAGACGCACAAGAGGGGGGCTCCGAGGGGGCCCCAACCAGCCGGGCCCCATGCTGGAGTCAGGGCAGTCATGCCATGATGGGGTCCTGCTGGAGGCTGGAGGGGCCCCCTCTCCCTCGGGGGTCCCCGTTCAATGAACCGGCTGCACGGGCGGTAGGTCCGCCCCTGGTACTACATCTCTAAAAAGGTATATCTGCTTTAAAAATAGTAATACATAAGAATAATATGTACTATGTCTGACCACTGCAAACACTCATCTGAACTGGTCCAAGTGCTGTCAGCTTTTTTCACGGGCAACACTTAGACAATACGGTCGTGTGAATATAGGCTTATGATGCATCTGGTAATAAACATGTTAAGGATGGGCCGCTACTCATGGGCCACTGCTGTGTGCTTGCCCCCCAGGCTAAAATGTGCCAGCCAGCCCCTGCTGCACCGGGTGCCAGAAAACCTAGATACACCTTTGGAATAGGTATCTTGCAAAGTAAGGATGGGTTTTGGTGTTTTTAAGTGATTGTATTGACTCTGTGCATTTATATTTTGTATCAATAATATGATATGGTTATATATATCTTCTGGATATCAGGAGGGCTTATCCCTGTGCATTGACTCTCTCCTTCTCCTTCGATGTCCTGTATAGGCCAAAAAAAACTACGCGTTTCGAGGACTAACAGTTCCTCTTCGTCAGCTTCTCGCTGGTAGTCAAACTGGTAACCTAATAAAGTCCAAACGCCCCTCACAAAGATAATACAACCAAAGAAATGGAGGAAGATCCAATACTATCAAGACGATGCAAAAGGACATATGGAGGTGCAATAGAACTAAGATAGAATTCCAATAAGAATAGACTGTGTGTGAAAAAAATAATAATAAAAAAGACTTTGTTCAAACTTTCACAATTAGTTAAAAATGAATAAAAATTATATATGTAGCGCCCCGAGGGCTCGGCCGCTACAGGGGTATTGCACCTCAGACCAGAGGTGTGATATTCCACTCCCGGGTAAGGATGGAGTATGGACCAGGGCTCAGTTAGCTGCATGCAGCACACACACCCCATTTCTCAGGGACAGCTCAACGGTGCTCCCACTAGACAGAAGTGCAGGCACGACCGACCATGTCCCTGCCTGGAGTGGGGAGGGAGGGGTGGAACACCCAGTGCTGTAGGGGCAGATAGGGGTTGGTTCCTGAGCCTAGGTAGGAGCCCATTGGTTGCTGGTCACCTGGGCTCATAGCTAGAGGGAAGTATAAAAGGGAGGAGCCATCTTAGATCTAGGTTCAGTCAGTGAGGAGAGGAGAGCTGACAAGGAGCAGCAGCTCGGGCTGAGTGCTGCTCCAGAGGCAGGCCTAGGGAAGAGGCCGGGGCCTGAGAGGAGAAGGAGAAGTGGGCCTGGAGAAGAGGCCGAGGAGGAGGTGAAGGGGAGCTGAGATTCTAGCTCATCTCAGCTCCAAGAGAAAGGAACAGGAGCAGAAAGGAACTGCAAAGAAGGAGAGACAGAGAAACAGAAGGGCTCAGGAACAAGAAGGTGGAAGGGATCCTAAGAACCCACGAGAATCCAGGGTGCAGGGTCAGGCAGATTAAGGGTACCGGATCCCAAGTTGGTGGAGGAGAAACAACCCTCAGCCAAAGACCGGTCGTCGTGATCATATATTGGTGCGACACCTCATCAAACCTGCTAGGAAGGCACCATATAGGACAGCGGAGGACGGGGCCCACGTTTAACCGCACAGGTCCGCGGCAGCTGGACAAAAGTGGGTCACTGGTGAGGCAGGCCAGAGAAAGGATTAAAGGGGGTCCTGTGCCATGCTCCTGAACTGCCTGGGAGTTGACCGAGCCCCACACCTGGTGGACGCAGCACGGCTCGGGCAGTCATTGCCAGCTGAAGTGACTTGGATATTAACCGTGAGTAAAGACGCTGGACTGCAGTACGTTGTCTGTGTGCTTTTTCGCTCCTCCGGCACTACCGGCACTGGGACTCTCACTACCATCACTCCCAGCATCCACTACACTGCCCTGGGGCTGCACTCTTCCCGTGGGGAGTCACATCACCTCAGCTGCACCCATCATCAGCCCCAGCGGACTGCCTTGCAGCGGCGGTTCCTAATAACCGCAATCCACGGGTGGCGTAGTCGGACATTATCTAAAGCACGTAGCAGACTACCATTGGCCTGACCACCCTGAGCCGCGGGACCGGGCCGCCACCACTACTACCCCCAAAGTCTCCCTATCGCCCGGTTCCGCGTGCCCCACGGCCCAGGGGGCGAGTCATATACTTATATTTCTGATGGCTATAAAAACAGTCTGTTAATCAGTGTATATTACCAGGATAGTATAAATTCGGCACTTAGTACCATCCAGAGATAAAAAGGAAAAAATGAAGGAGAAAAATAAAAACATTATATTGTATCTCCAATAGGGGTATCAATGTATAGAAACAAATACATATATAAAATAGGTGGATTCAAAGGAATATATCCAAAAGACATATTATATTGATAAAATATAAGGAGGTTCATAAAAGTGCAATGTAAATGTTCAATTGGTACTGGGATAAAAAATACATACAGTATATACCGCTGCGAGTTGAAGGCATACAGCTGACTCTCGTGATTAAGGCCCTTCAGAGCCAAGCTATTTAATGTGAAGATCCATTTGGATTCCATCCGCGACATTAATCTCAGGTAATCACCTCCCCTCCATTTTCTGGAGACTAATCGGATCCCACAAAACTTAGTGTCCTTATAAGATTGGTTGTGGAACTTCCGGTAGTGCCGGGACAGTGGATGCCCTTCAAAACCTTCATTCATGTTGATAAAGTGTTCCTTCAGCCTTTTGATAACTTGCGCTTTGTACAGACATCTCCTCCTGCCAAGGTATAAAAAGGGCGTGGCTTGGGGTGTGGACAGGGGCGTGGTCAGACTACGCGTGCCGCATGGTTTCGCCCTCTTTCTAGTCCTCATAGGTTGGCGGTATGCTTGTACTGAGGAGATCTGGGATATCAGTGATTAGGTCCCATATTGTGCACTGTAAGGTCTGGAAAAGCTCCTTCTATCCGTCTCTGTAGCACCAGAGGAAGAACAGAGGGGAAAAGACAGGATTTTCTACATGTCGCGTTATGTAGATGTTCTGTAGATTTATCACAACCGTCCACAAGAAGAAACTGCCATCACAGAGCCGCCTTTAGCTGTTGGAAAAGTTTAAACTTAGTTTTGAATAGTTGCTATAGGCAACAAGGACTTTCTATTTATGCTGGGTCACATGATGCTGGTGCTGCGTGATGTCATGTGACGGAATGTTGTGGGTGATGATGTCACAGAGGGCGTTGTGATGTCACCCTTGGGGTATATAAGGGGGCTCCATCCACCTGGAGCTCATATCTCATTGGCCATATCTTGGTGCTGAGATACCCCCTGGAGACAATGAGGATCGCCATATTGTTTCTGTGCTGTACCCTGTTCTACCCTGTGAATTACCATAGGCTGCCGGTGAGTACCTGTCTATTATTACATATGGAGGACGTTTAGAATCAGCTGCGGCAGGGGAAGGGGATGGGGAGGGGGGTCCTGTAAGAATTTACCTGCGGGAATAAGAGGTTATGGCAGGGAAAGGAGCTTAGGAAGTGACAGTCAGAGGGGATATAAGTGTGGGGTGACCCCTCTGACTCCCACATTCCTGCTTTGTCCTTGTAGTGATTAATGACTTTGGTGTTGTCCCTTATATATCACTTTGCAGTCACCAGTGATCGCTCCGCACTGTGATCCTAAACTACAGTCTCATTTACCTTTTTGCAAACGCCCAGAAGGGGAGGAGTGACATCACACCCATGTGAGCAGATCCCGCCCACTTTTACTGCAGTCGTAATGCGAGCTAGCTGCATTCTGTTTTCATGGAAATATCAGCAGCTGCTCCCCCTAGTGTTTACAAGATGAAAACATCAAAACAGTTAAAATATTTTTTTCAGATTTTATACCATTAAAACCTTTTTAAATATATATGTGTATTTATATATAAATATAAATACTTTACAATTTTACAATTGTAAAAAAATTGCTGACACTTTCCCTTTAAAAGATCTAAAGACGTTCTGCTTCATGTGCCATTGTGACCAATCACAGCACAGATTATATTTTTTAAACTTTTCTTGAAAAACTAAAGCTGCTCCGTGATTGGAAATCATGTGGAAGGGTTCTCTTTTAGACATTTAGTTAGGTCCAAAGTATCAGTGACATGATGGATAGAACTGTGCAATGATGTCACAGAGGGCTTTGTGATGTCACCCCTGGGTATATTAGAAGCCTCGGCCCATCTGCAGCTTGTATCTCATTGACCATACCTTGGTGCTGAGAGACCTCTGGAGATGATGAGTATCATCCTATCATTTCTGTGCTTTACGTTGCTCTATCCCCCACATTACAGTACACTGAGGGCGAGTATGTTCTCATCAATATGGAGGTCACAAGGATCAGCTAATGAGAATATCGCCTCTTGCAGGACTTCTCATACTGGACACGTGACCGTCCGTCATATGAAAGTCCAACTGTAAATAATATTCCATGGACCCTGGAGGTGAATCCCAAACTTCTTCCTGATCTTCTCAATGGGATATTTCTGAAAGTTGCTTGATAATGTATCCATCACTGTATAATAACAAGGGCTCTCTGTTTGACTGGATTGGGTATAAATATACAGGACTTTATTATGTTTTTTTTCTTTATTATAGGATGACCCACTACCCGTGGATCTCAGGAGAAGCACCTATCAAGCTTCCATCAATCTTCCTCTTTGGCTCTTCCGTGACGCAGTTTTTGTTGCGGTGATGACACTACTGACAATACTAGAGTATTTGGCCTTAAGTCTTGTCCTGAACAAGTGGGCAATGTCTGAACCTGGTGAAACAATCAGAAAACTCCTGAGAACAAAACCATTCTGAAGGAACAAAGTGCTTGTAAGGAGCCGATTTGCATCCCTCAGATTCAGGAGCAAGACTCCAGGAGAACACCTGTCCTGCCCAATGGCAAATGTTCTACTCCATGCATGGCTCCTGCACCGCAGGATGCGAAAAAGGTTCCTAGTTGCAACTATAAAGTGGCGTTCAGTGATATTGTCTGGGTCAGAACGATCCCTCACAACAATATAGGAAGAAGAGCTCAAAGTTCCATGGAGCATAAAGAGAGGTTACTGATTTTTCAGAGAAGCCAACAACCCAGAATTCCAGAGCCAAGAGCACCAGAACCTAGAACACCAGAACCTACCATGTCAGAACCTAGTATGTGAGAACCTAGAATGCCAGAGCCTGAAATGCCTACAACACCTCCACCCAAAATCAAGAGGAGAAGATGTTTCCTTAGATGTCTTAGAGGCGAGGAAGATTGAGAAGGCAACTGCTTGAACTTTCCCATTGCTCGTGTTTTCATCACAGGTTAGTCCTATACATGCTGTCTGATGGGCACCATCTTACTACATACAATGCAGCATTGCACCTGAAATCGAATGGATATTTTGTCACACACTTGCACTTTAGCACCTTATCATATGGCGCACATATCTATGAACGCTTTGCTAAGTATCACTGTCTAGTATGTGCTTCTGATGAACCTATTTTAGGAAAACGTGTCGAGGTTTGGCATACTATGTACTTGAGTTTGGCGTACTATGTGCTTGTTGGTAAATTCTATTGCCATCTATAATCTACTAGATATTATAATGTCTCTGGTGGGATGCCCCATGCCGAATTGTTGATAACTGACTATGAGCATTGTCCTCTATTTCTTATCTACTATGGTTACAGGTTGATGTGAAGAGAGCTGTGCCATTGGTAGCGATTTTTCTACTGATTTGTCAGTTATATTTATGTTAGTTTAGCAAATTTCTGCTTGTAGGGTCTAATGTTTTAGCATAGTGTATGTTCTGTGAGCTAAATTGTCATACTTATGCACTAGATAGATTATAAATTGTGATGCTTATGTACTAGATAGATTATTAGTTTAATCGGTGATTTTTTAAATATTTTTTAACATCAGGAGACTCAAGAATCGCATCTTACAGAAGACAAGAAACCTAAATGCCGAAGGGTGATGACCTGTTGATGGCCCACAGCTGGAGCGTCATTACCTCTTGATGGCACAAAACTGGACAGAAGATAAAAATATTTGATGACACACAGCCGGAGGGTGATGACCTATTGATGGCCATAGCTAGAGGGTCATTACCTGTTGATGGCACACAGCCGGACAGAGGATCATTACCTGTTGATGGCACACAGCCGGATGGTCATTACCTGTTCATGGCGCACAGCCGGATGGTCATTACCTGTTGATGGCGCACTGCCGGATGGTCATTACCTGTTGATGGCACACAGCCGGAGGGTGATGACCTATTGATGGCCATAGCCAAAAGGTCATTACCTGTTGATGGCGCACTGCCGGATGGACATTACCTGTTGATGGCACACAGCTGGAGGGTGATGACCAGTTGATGTCACACTGCCGGATGGTCATTACCTGTTGATGGCACACAGCCGGACAGAGGATCATTACCTGTTGATGGCACACAGCCGGTCAGAGGATAAGATCTTTTGATTGCATACACCGGGTCCCTCCCTGATAACAAGGAACCCTGGGGAATACTGGTCATCTTGATCCCCAACTGACTATATACTTGCTCCACCTCAGCCTACACCATCATGGAGGACACTTCCACCTGTGTCCACTGTAAGGTTGGACTTTCTTTTATAATTACAGCAGATTAATAAACATCATAAAGCTGTAAAACTATCGAATAATTTATTATAAATTATTATAAAGAAATGTAAAGTATAATAGATAGCTATAGAGGGCACATAAGAAGACTAACTATAGAAAGCATGGTATCGCCTGATATATACTGTATATTCTAGATGGCGCTATTACACTAAATACATCACAACCTCCAGGGTGATATTACAGTACAATGTGAGATCACTAATAATGGCCACAGATTTTGAGAAAATGACCAGCTCCATAGTCCTGGAGTTATTATAAATGTCTCTAGTGTGAGGCAGGGACTGGACGAGTGTTGGAGGGAGGTATATTCCCCCAGGACGTCCTTTAAGTATCCATGCTGCAGAATCTGCCGTATACTTCTGTTCTAGCAGTCAGACATTTCACTCTGCAGATCACAGGCTCAACATTGTGTAAAACTACCACCGTATATAAGAGCACTCAGAATAAAAACTAGCGGCATGCCGTGCACTGCCCACGTCATGTGTACGGGATACAGGACCTGCAGGACCTGGTACGGCCATTATAGTTGATAGATTAATGATACCTGTGCAGATGAAGGGAAAAAAAATATGTGCAACAATAGGAGGAGAAAGTCTCAAAATGTAATTTGAAGAGTATAATAGAGAAATGGGAAACTTCTGGAGATGCAGATAAGTGGTACCAGGGCGAAACGTAAGTGTAGTCAGACAAGGGAAAAGTGCAAATGATCCAGCGTAAAGGTTTGTTTAGTAGAAAAAATATTAAAACTTAGCTTTTATTAGCCATATAAAACACTGCTCCACAAAGAATACAGCAAATGTGCAACTATCATAGCTTACAGACCTACGCGTTTCAACAAATCATGTCTTAATTATGGCCCTACTACTAGAATGACAAAAAGGCATATATATATATATATATCCACGTGCCTGTATGACCTCCCTACAACGCCTGGGCATGCTCCTGATGAGGTTACGGATGGTCTCCTGTGGGATCTCCTCCCAGACCTGGACTAAAGCATCCGCCAACTCCTGGACAGTCTGTGGTGCAACGTGACGTTGGCGGATGGAGCGAGACATGATGTCCCAGATGTGTTCAATCGGATTAAGGTCTGGGGAACGGGCGGGCCAGTCCATAGCTTCAATGCCTTCATCTTGCAGGAACTGCTGACACACTCCAACCACATGAGGTCTGGCATTGTCCTGCATTAAGAGGAACCCAGGGACAACCGCACCAGCATATGGTCTCACAAGGGGTCTGAGGATCTCATCTCGGTACCTAATGGAAGTCAGGCTACCTCTGGCGAGCACATGGAGGGCTGTGCGGCCCTCCAAAGAAATGCCACCCCACACCATTACTCACCCACTGCCAAACCAGTCATGCTGAAGGATGTCGCTCTCCACGGCGTCTCCAGACTCTTTCACGTCTGTCACATGTGCTCAGTGTGAACCTGCTTTCATCTGTGAAGAGCACAGGGCACGAGTGGCGACTTTGCCAATCCTGGTGTTCTGTGGCAAATGCCAAGCGTCCTGCATGGTGTTGGGCTGTGAGCACAACCCCTATCTGTGGACGTTGGGCCCTCATACCACCCTCATGGAGTTGGTATCTAACCGTTTGTGCAGACACATGCACATTTGTGGCCTGCTGGAGGTCATTTTGCAGGGCTCTGGCAGTGCTCCTCCTGTTCCTCCTTGCACAAAGGTGGAGGCAGCGGTCCTGCTGCTGGATTGTTGCCCTCCTACGGCCCCCTCCACATCTCCTGGTGTACTGGCCTGTCTCCTGGTAGCGCCTCCAGCCTCTGGACACAGCCAACCTTCTTGCCACAGCTCGCATTGATGTGCCATCCTGGATGAGCTGCACTATCTGAGCAACTTCTGTGGGTTGTAGAGTCTGTCTCATGCTACCACGAGTGTGAAAGCACAACCAACATTCAAAAGTGACCAAAACATCAGCCAGAAAGCATTGGTACTGAGATGTGGTCTGTGGTCCCCACCTGCAGAACCACTCCTTTATTGAGGGTGTCTTGATAATTGGCAATAATTTCCATCTATCGTCTATTCCATTTGCACATCAGCATGTGAAATTGATTGTCAATCAGTGTTGCTTCCTAAGTGGACAGTTTGATTTCACAGAAGTTTGATTTACTTGGAGTTATATTCTGTTGTTTTAAGTGTTCCCTTTATTTTTGAAGCAGTGTATATAGATACATACAGTGAGTACGGAAAGTATTCAGACTCCTTTAAATTTTTCACTCTTTGTTTCATTGCAGCCATTTGATAAATTCTTAAAAGTTCATTTTTTTTCTCATTAAAGTACAATCTGCACCCCATCCTATGGATGCGCCATTTCTGGGGCGGCTGACGGCTGGTGTTTCTAGCCTGGGAGGGGGCCAATATTCATGGCACCCTTCCTGGGCTATTAATATCAGCCCCCAGCTGTCTGCCTAGTCTTTGCTAGCTATTAAAATAGGGGGGACCCCACGTCATTTTTTTTGGGGGTCCCCTATTTTAATAGCTAGTAAAGGCTAGATATTCAGCTGGGGGCTGATATTAGTAGCCTGGGAAGCTCCGTGGGTATTACTCTCTTCCCAGGCTTCAAACATCTGCCCCAGCTGTCTGCTTAACCTCCGCTAGAGACTAAAATTAAGGGGAACCCCACGCCAATTTTTTTTTTAATAAATCCTTTATTTTAACACTAAATGACAAGTACAGTAACCAACACTATCACTGTACTTCTTATATATGTGACTGACATGTTTCTATCTATCTAATCTATGTGTGATTCTCTATTCCTTCTATTCTAAATTGTCGGGTACCGCTGCTGAATTGCCGGCCGGCTTTTTTAAAGAGACTGTGCATGAAAACACTAATATTTTTTTAAATAAATCCTTTACACTAAATGACAAGTACAGTAATCAACACTGTCACTGTACTTCATATATATGTGACTGACATGTTTCTATCTATCTAATCTATGTGTGAAGCTCTATTCTTTCTGTTCTAAATTGTCGGGTACCGGTGTATGCCACTGCTGAATTGCCGGCTTTTCATGTTTCACTGTGAGCACTGTTCCCATCGATTTGGGCAACCACCTCCCCCAATACATTCTACATTATTGTTAGTTGTTTTCCTTCATGTAAAATTAACCTACAAGGAAAGAAAGGGTTTATTTTCATTCCGATATTTGTGTCCCATTGACTTGCATTGGTTTCCGGTATCGGAATCGGCGATATCCGATACTTTTTGGGTATCAGCCCGATCCAATCCGATCCGCTATTTCCTGATATCGGAAGGTATCGCTCAACACTAGTTGGGAGTAAAGACTAATTGTAATTGCAGTCCTTTTCCGGGCTAGGTTACATCAGTTCCTATCACTTTTATCAGGCAGGTCTGTGCCAGTGCTGTGCAAGTTTGTTTCACAGCATTTGGCTAAATCTAGCAAAGGAAATCCTTTTTGGCCTCTTGCAGTGTGTGTTAGTCAGTGGAGTAGCCTATCTGTGTTGCAAGCTACACCACCTGTGTATAGAATACACATTTTTTTACTGCACCTAGTGAAGTAAAACCTTTTGGGCATAGCATCATTCTAATAGTCCATCTATACTAACCTCCACCAGGTTGCAAATTCAATATAATTTTTTTCTGCATCTAACCCAGCCAATACTTTTGGGCTAATACCACACTTTGGCCACTCAGCTCTGCTCGGTTCCCATCCATTGTTTTTTGTGCAAACAACTCCAGAGTTGTCAATTAGTTAACCACCAAAATGAGTGGAAAAAGGCCTGCTGCTGGTGGAAAGGGGAATAGGCGTGTTGGGAAGGGAAAAAAAGGTTGTGTCCGTGGGGTAGGTGTTAAAGCAACAGTAACATCTGCAGAAGAAAGACCATCTTCCAGCCAAACTAAGATGTCTACTTCTTTTAGCGGACAATGTGATAAGATCCCTTTCTTACGGCCACGCCAATCGCTACAAATTCCAGATGAGGCACAAAAACAGCAGGTGCTTCAACGGATATCAAGTGCTCCTTTAAGTGGGCTCTCCTCCACCTCAACTTCAACATCACAAATACTCCAGTCCTCAGAGGTGTCACCCCAATCGCACTTGCTTCCTCACAGCTCCCAAGTCTCCAGCTGCCCGTCTGAGTATGGGGTAGAACAGATGGTTGAGTCTGCAGAGCTGTTTACTCATACTATAGCCTGGGAATCAGAGGTCGGCTCCAGAGCTTCTGTGAATCCAGATGAGGAAATGATCCGCACTGATGCCCAGAATCTTTATGAGTCGGATCCAGGACCAGACGCAGAAGGTTCTGACCATAATGTAGACCCTCGTTCCCAAACTGTAACTCCTGTTGGTGGAGACAATGAGGAAGACGATGATGAGACTCAAATACCTGATTGGAGCGACAACTTTAGTTTTTTGTCAGGGCAGGAAGAGGTTGGCTCTGAGGATGACGGGTGTGATAACACCCAGGGTGATGATGACGAGGTTGGAGATCCCACTTACTGTCAACCCACAGTCAGCCAGTCGATGAGGTCAGCAGAGGAGGTGGAGGGGGATGCTAGTGACGACGAGGTCAGGTTGCGCCTTCCTGGACAGAGACGTAGTACTGGAAGCACGTCAACAACTGCATCCTCAAACACAACTCTGCCTCTGACCACAAGTGTTGGTGTCTCTTCAGGTCGCATGGGTGCTAAGCCTTGCATAGCCTGGGCATTTTTTCAGATCGATAAAGATGACCCAACTCGTGTTATCTGTAACATTTGTCTGCAAAAGCTAAGTAGAGGCCAAAAAATACATAGTTTGAGTACTTCATGCATGAACCGGCACATGGATATGAAGCATAAGTTGCAGTGGGAAGCTCACTGTGCTACAATGCGGCCTAGCCGGCCGGGCCAACCACCGTCTGCCACATCTTGTGCATCTGCGGCCTCTTCATCCTCTGTGACTGGGGGGACAGCAGTCACACCTGTTTTGGGACGCAGACCTGCCACCTCTTTACCCGCAACAGCCAGCGTGATTGGTAGGTCATCATTTTCTTTGGAGGTGAAAACACCAGCTGGTGTTCAGTGCTGTCCGACATCGATAGCACCACCTTTGGATCAAGGCAACCTAACATGTCCGCCTGCATCTTCCTCACAGACCGGCAGTTTGCCGGGGACACCCTTCTCAACCCCGTCTAAGCACAACAGCCAGCCCTCGGTCCCTCAGATGTGGAAAAGTAAAAGACCATTTCCTCCTAGCCATGAGAAAGCTAAGAGGTTGAATTTCACCATCTGCAAGCTCTTGGCTACAGAAATGCTGCCTTTCCGCCTGGTGGACACAGAGGATTATTGAGACCTTATGTGCCCCAGTACCAGATGCCCAGTCGGCACTACTTCTCAAAGAAAGGTGTGCCTGCGCTCCACCAGCATGTCGCACACAACATCACCGCTTCTTTGAGAAAGTC
Organism: Phyllobates terribilis; assembly: GCF_046119375.1. Lineage (NCBI taxonomy): Eukaryota > Metazoa > Chordata > Amphibia > Anura > Dendrobatidae > Phyllobates > Phyllobates terribilis. The sequence continues at coordinate 2,388,783 of NW_027362829.1, forward strand.
TGTGTGTGACAGGGTGCATTTCACCACAGACACTTGGACGAGTAGCATGGACAGGGGCGTTACATGTCGCTGACTGGGCACTGGGTAACTATGGTGACAGCAGGACAAGGGGCTGCTGTCCAAGTCTTGCCGTCCCCACGAGTTGTGCGTCAATCCTCTTTATCTCGAAGTTCCTCCACTGCTTCTGCCTCCTCAACCTCCTCTCGGTTCTCCACCTGCACCCAAAGCCTGTCTGGTCATGCCACAAGCTTTCTAACTGCGCAGAAGGGATCCTGCACACCTCCTTACTATGCTGACAGCAGGGCTCAACATCAGGCGGTTTTTACTTTGAAATGTCTGGGAAATGTGAGTCACACAGCTGAGGAGTTGTGGTCAGCTCTGGAGAACCAGTTTCATGAATGGTTGTCTCCACTGGACCTGAAACCAGGGAAGGCCGTGTGCGACAATGCTGCAAACCTGGGTGCGGCCCTTCGCCGGGGAAATGTCACACACGTGCCTTGTATGGCTCACGTGTTGAACCTGGTTGTCCAGCAATTTTTAGCCCACTATCCCGGACTAGATGGCCTTCTGCAGAGGGCACGGTCGCTGTGTGCTCACTTCCGCCGTTCGCATCCCGCAGCTCAGCGACTTACATCTCTACAGAAGTCGTTGGGCCTGCCACTTTACCGGCTAAAATGCGATGTGCCTACCCGGTGGAATTCAACTCTGCACATGTTGCAGCGACTGTGGCAGCACCGACAAGCCCTGGTGCAATATGTTGTGACGTATAGCTTGGGCCAACGAGATCCAGAGGTGGGGCAAATCATGCTGGAGGAGTGGTCTCAGATCAGGGACCTATGCACCCTTCTGCACAGTTTTGAAATGGCGACGAAGATGTTTAGTGCTGACGATGCCATTATCAGCATGACTATTCCGGTGATTTACATGCTGGAGCACATGTTAAACAGAATTCGGAGTCAGGTGGTGGCACAAGAGGAGGTGGAGGAAGTAGAGGAGGAGTTGTATGCGGAAGGGCTAACATCTGCAAGGTCCAGAAAGTCGGCAGCACCAAGGCAGCAGGCATGTGAGGGTGGGGGAGATGGTTTTACCAGGGCGCATGGTAGCAGCCAAACTAGTGAGGAAGGTGCAGGAGCCCAGGAAGAAGTGGAGGACGAACTGATGGAAGACTCATCAGATGAGGGAGACCTTGATCACATTTCTGTTGTGCGAGGTTGGGGGGAGAGGGCAGAGGAAGGAAGCATGATTGTTACCTCGCCACCAACACAACAGGGACTTGGTGCTCCTGGATGCGCAAGACACATGAGTGCCTTCTTGCTGCACTACCTGCAACATGACCCTCGAATTGGGAGAATTAGAAATAATCCTGACTACTGGGTTACCACACTGTTAGATCCCCGGTACAAAAGTAAATTTGCAGAAATTATTCCTGCCATAGAAAGAGATGCACGCATGCAAGAGTATCAGCAGAGACTGTTGCAGAATCTTACATGTGCTTTTCCCCAAAACACTAGTGGTGCACGTAGTGAATCTCACAGTTCCAACTTGCCAACCGTGGAACCGTCGAGTGTTCAGCACTCAAAACATAACAGAAACACAGTATCTGCTGGTAACATCAATTTTGCGGAATCATTTCACCACTTTTTTAGCCCATCCTTTGCAAGGCCACAGGAGACAAGAAGTCTGACACATAGTCAACGCCTAGAGACGATGGTACAGGAGTATCTCCAAGTAAACATTGAAGCCATGACTGTGTCACTGGACCCTTGCTCTTTTTGGGCTTCCAATCTGGATAAATGGCCGGAGCTCGCCACTTACGCCTTGGAGATCTTGTCATGCCCCGCAGCCAGCGTTCTGTCTGAACGTGTGTTCAGCGCTGCTGGTGGTGTGCTGACAGATAAGCGCACGCGGCTCTTTACTGATAATGTAGACAGACTCACGTTCATAAAGATGAACAAATCATGGATCCGAAATGACATTTCTACCCCTGTGTCATCCTGGGGAGAGTAAAAGCTTGATGATTTGTTAAAATCACCTCACCAACCGTTTTAAGCTTTCAAATTACTAATCATGTTTATCTGTATCTTGGCTGGAAAATAATTTGGGCCTTGTAGCAGTGTGCAGTACTGATTCTATTAGGCCATCTATGCTAAACTCCACCAGATTTAAAATTACTAATCATGTTTATCTGTATCTTGGCTGGAAAATAATTTGGGCCTTGTAGCAATGTGCAGTACTGATTCTATTAGGCCATCTATACTAAACTCCACCAGATTTAAAATTACTAATCATGTTTATCTGTATCTTGGCTGGAAAATAATTTGGGCTTTGTAGCAGTTTGCAGTACTGATTCTATTAGGCCATCTATACTAAGCTCCACCAGTTTTCAAATTAATAATAATTTTTAGCTGCATCTAGCCCGGAAAATAATTTTGCGGCTCCTAGATGCGCAAGACACATGAGTGCCTTCTTGCTGCACTACCTGCAACATGACCCTCAGATTGACAGAATTCGAAATAATCCTGACTACTGGGTTGCCACACTCTAAGATCCCCCACACTCTTCGATCAACCTTTTCATTTTAATAAAGAACAAAAAAATGGTCATTTTTGAAATTATAAGCATTAGCAGGTTATTGGAAACTGAAATCAAACAGTTTTCAACTCAAAACTTTATTCTAGGTGATGTTACATTTGCACATAGGACCCCTTGTTCGAAAGGAGCTTCTGAACTCTCTCGTCCATTGAATTTGTCAGGTTTTGGATGGTTTCTGCTTCAATTGTTTTGCATGAGGACAGAATACTCTCCCAGAGCTGTTGCTTAGATGTGAACTGCCTCCCGCCATCATAGACACTCCTTTTGATGATGCTCCAGAGGTTCTCAATGGGGTTGTGGTCAGGAGAGCATGGGGTCACACCATAAATTTGTCCCCTTTTATGCCCATATCAGCCAGAGATGCAGATGTGTTATGTGCAGCATGAGACGGTGCATTATCATGCATGAAAATGATCTTGCTGCGGAATACACGGTTCTTCTTCTTGAACTATGGCAGGAAGTGCTATTTGAGAAACTCCACATACATTAGGGAGTTCATCTTTACCCCTTCAGGGATCCTAAAGGGGCCGACAATCTCTCTCCCCATGATTCCAGCCCAAAACATTACTCCACCTCCTCCTTGTTGGCGCCGTAGCCGTGTTTGCGTGGGGTGTCCATCAACCAGCCATCCTCCACTCCATCCATCTGAACCATCGAGCGTTGCACTCATCGGTGAACAAAACAGTTTTGAAGTCAGTCTTCATGTATTGTTTGGCCCACTGGAGCCGTTTCTGCTTGTGTACAGTGGATAGAGGAGGTCGACAGGATGGCTTACGCACAGCTGCAAACCTCTGAAGGACCCTGCATCTTGTTGTTCGGGGGACGTTGGAGGCACCAGCAGCTTCAAAAACTTGTCTGCTGCTATGACAAGGCTTTTTTGCCGCTACTTTTTTAACCTGACGTAATTGCCTGTAGGAAAGAGTCCTCAATTTTCCCTTATCAGCACGCACACGTGTGTACTGTGAATCAGCTACATACTTCTTGATTGTGCGATCATCAGGATGAAGTGTCTTGGCAATGTTGATTGTAGTCATGCCTTGACCTAAACACTCCACAATTTGTTGCTTCTCAGCAGCCGACACATCCTTTTTCTTTCCCATTTTGGCAGAAAATGTAGGCTGCTTAATAATGTGAGACAGCCTTCTTAAGTAGTCTTGCCTTTTATTGGACACACCTGCCAAACTAATTAGCACAGGTGTCTGCAATTGCTTACAGTGATATAAAGAGCCCTGACACACATCACCATCAATGAGTTTAACTGACAAACAAAAAAATTCTTACCTTATCACTCCTAAACACTTTTTGCATAATAATTTGGAACACAGTGTACATGTGCTTTTCCACAAAACACCAGTGGTTCACGTAGTGAATCTTACAGTTCTAACTTGCCAACCGTGGTCTGTATTGAGTTGTTCAATAAAGGGCCCAAAATTAAGATAACATAGACGGGAGAGGTCTCTATGAATACGAATTCCTAAGTATTTGATACCCTGTGAGGGCCAGGCAAAGGGAAAGTTGGACTGGATGGAATCCTGTATGGATTTGGGGAGGGAGACATCGAGGGCCTCAGACTTCGCTGCATTGATTTTAAAATTTGACCATGTAACAAAGTGATCTATTTCAGCCATAACAGCAGGGATGGATATATGTGATTGAGTTATATATACTAGGACATCATCAGCAAATGCAGAGCACTTGTACTCGGTGCCTCCCACCTCAATCCACCTAATATTGGGGTTATGGCGAATTGATGACAGCAGGTGCTCCGTCACCAGGATGTATAAGAGAGGGGACAGAAGACATCCCTGCCTTGTCCCATTGGTGATTATGAAAGGTGATGAAAATGTTCCATTTATCTTCAGCCTAGGTGACGTATTGCGATACAGGGCCGTGATTTTGGCTATAAAAGGGTCCCCTAGACCCCTACCCCAAGCTTTTTAAGAGAATAATATATGGTGTGCCAGGAGACTCTATGGAATGCTTTCTCAGCATCCAACGAGAGTATCTAATTACAAATTTTTAACTGCATCTAGCCCAGGAAATACTTTGTGCCTAGTAGCAGTGTCTGCTAGTCAGCGGATTATCCCAGCTGTTAAGCACGCTACACCACCTGTAGTTTGGACACTTAATTTTTTCAAAGGAATTGGTTCTGGCCCCCGGGACACTCAGTGAAGAGCATCGGGGAGGCACCCCAAGGCATAGGGGCTGGGACTGGGGGTAGGAGCCTTGCGGTGGACCGCCAAGCTCGATCCTTATAAAAGCTTTTTAACTGCAGCAGCTTTAGTGGACGCTACTGGAGCTGGAATTACCGCGGCTGCTGGCATGAGACTTGCCCTTCAATAGATCCTTGTAAAAGGATTTAAAGAGTACTCATTCAAATTAGAGAGACAATTTAAATTAAAAAGATTAGACCAGCCTCCACCGCAGGGGGGCTCGCTGGACCCACCAGGGGACAGGCACCAGTATTGGGAGAGGGGGGCTGGCCGTCAGGGTCCACCGCAGCTCTGGCACAAACCCTGCGACACGGAGGTCGCACGGGCAGGAACGGACTGGCCGTGTCGGCTTCGCACTTTTTTGGTTTTAGAAGGGCATGACATGCCTATATCTGTGTCTCCCCCTCCTTTTACTCCTCCACCTCTTTTCTTTTCGCATGACTATATGTACTTGTCACTTTTCCATGTGTTAGTTGTGTCTTCTGAGCAGTTTGTCAGCTTTTGGACACCTTTGAAGGTGTTTTCTATGTGTTTCTATGTGTTTTTGTTTGCCTGCCATTGGTTTTAACGGTGTTTGAAGGTGTTCGACTAACAGTTCGACAAACAGTTCGGCGAACATACGGGTGTTCGACGAACCGAACCGAACTCGAACACTACGGGGGTGGCTCAACACTATTAATAAAGCTATTAACCTGCAAATTAATCCCATTTCTGCAGGTTAATAGCATTTTTTCTGGTGGCTGGTTCCCTTTAACAGTTGATTTCAGTGTAAAACATTTCCCACATTAAGAACATGAAAAAGGCTTCTCCCCTGTGTGACTGCTCTGGTGACTAAGAAGAGATGATTTCTTCACAAAACATTCCCCACATTCTGAACATAAAAAAGGCTTTTAGCCTCTGTGGGTTCTCTGGTGTTTATCAAGATGCGCTTTCCGGTTAAAGCATTTCCCACATTCTGAACATGAAAAAGGATTCACCCATGTGTGGGGTCTCTGGTGGCTATCAAGAAGCACCTTCCGTTTAAAACATTTCCTACATTTAAAATATGAAAAAGGCTTCTACCCTGTGTGGGTTCTCTGGTGTCTATCAAGATGTGCTTTCCGGTTAAAACATTTCCCACATTCTGAACACGAAAAAGGCTTCTCCCCTGTGTGTGTTCTCTGGTGGCTATCAAGATGCGCTTTCTGGTTAAAACATTTCCCACATTCTGAACATGAAAAAGGCTTCTCCCCTGTGTGGGTTCTCTGGTGGCTATCAAGATGCACTTTCCGGTTAAAACATTTCCCACATTCTGAACATGAAAATGGCTTCTCCCCTTTGTGAGTTCTCTGGTGGCTATCAAGAAGCGATTTCCGGCTAAAACATTTCCCACATTCTGAACATGAAAAAGGCTTCTCCCCTGTGTGGGGTCTCTGGTGGCTATCAAGAAGCACTTTCCGTTTAAAACATTTCCTACATTCTAAACATGAAAAAGGCTTCTCCCCTGTGTGGGTTCTTTGATGTATAATAACATCTGATTTCCAGTTAAAATATTTCCCACATTCTGAACATGAAAAAGGTTTCTCCCCTCTGTGGATTCTCTGGTGGCTATCAAGATTAGCTTTCCGGTTAAAACATTTTCCACATTCTGAACATGAAAAAGGTTTCTCTCCTGTGTGAGTTAGTTGGTGTATAACAAGATTACATTTCTGTCTAAAACATTTCCCACATTCTAAACAAGAAAAGGGCTTCTCCCCTGTGTGACAGTGCTGGTGACTAAGAAGAGATGATTTCTTCACAAAACATTTTCCACATTCTGAACATGAAAATGGTTTCTCCCCAGTGTGAGTTCTCTGGTGACTAACAAGAGTTGATTTATCTACAAAACATTTCCCACATTCTGAACATGAAAAAGGCTTTTCCCCTGTGCGAGATCTTTGATGTCTGATAAGACTTGATTTCTTTGTAAAACATTTCTCACATTCGGAACAAGAAAATGGCTTCTCCCCTGTGTGACGTCTCTGGTGACTAACAAGCTGTGATTTGTAGTTAAAACATTTCCCGCACTTGGAACAAGAAAATCAGCTCTCTGATGTGTGATTTTTTTTATGTTTAAGAAAACACTTTTTGAGAGGAAAATTATTTCCACATTCTGAATGTGAAAATGACTTCTTTGCTCTAGGAGCAGTTCGTTTTTTAATTCGACTTGGATTTTCCATAGTAGTCGGTAATGGACCAGAAGACAGGACCTGTTTCAAAGGATCAGGTGACAGATCTTTGCTGTGAAGGTATGATGGTATATCTGGAATAATGGCATTCACTTCAATTGTATCCTGTGGGGTCTCAAGATCTTCTGATTTAAAAATTGAAGATGTCAGTTGTCCCTCTGATCTCCTGGTACAGTCATCTGCAAAGAATAAAAAGAAACCATTATTATTTTTGAGTAATATATGCCTAATTTTTATATTTTTGAACATTTGTACTTAAATTGTATATAAAAAGTTATGTTCAAAAATTGAATTATTCACAAATTAATGACAGTTCACAGTCTAATGCAAATCCTCATAGGATGAACCAGTGGAGCGTGGCGTTCAACTATTTGTTCATTCTGCCTCCCAAATATTTAATAAAAAGCCACCAAACAATGTTCTGTAGTCGAAAATATCACCAATAAAAACTTCTACTCATCCCGCAAAAAACATGCCCCCACTCAGGTCCATCATCTGTCAATGGAAAAACAGAGGTTTCCACATTATTAGTGGCTCAAATGCTTTTGAAAAGCAACATGGCTTCCATAAACGAATCCAGCAATATTCGCTCTCTTAAAGTCAGATCTCCCCCTCACTTCTGAGCCTTGCAGTGCGCCCAAACCACATTTAGCATCCATGTATTTGACATTACTATAGTGAGAAGAACCCACTTAATTTATGGTGTATGTCTCCTGTGCACAATCTAGGAACCAGTAAAATGGCAAATGTGCAATTTTTACTCTCCAACATCCACTGCGTGCTAATTTCCGGAAAGTGCCTGTGGAGTCAAAATACTCACTACTTCTATAGATTAATTCACTGAGGGTTATAATTTCCAAAATGGAGTCACTTTATGGGGATTTCTCCTGCTCTGGTTTTCTGCCATTTTGTCAAATTAGGGCTTCTGTAAATGGTGTGTCCCATCTCCTCCGGGATCTGCTCCTGCGAAGTCTGATTCTGTCATTAGGCACGGTGTCAAAGATACATAGCCAGAGGGGTCACGCAGATCCACCCACTGTTATCACTTTGTCAAGGGAGCGCAACTCCGCTGCCTCCAAATCGTAAGGACAATACACAATTGATCAATGATTGATGGACGAGACTGCGGCTGCTTCCACTACTAGGCCGGTTATTAGGAAACTAACAGCACCAATCAATTATACAGGCCAACTGGACACCCATTACAGGTAGCATATGGCTTTGGGTGAGATTTACACGGCAAAAGGAATAGAACTATTAAACTATATATTTAATCCAAAATATAGGCAGTGTTTAAAAAATATACAAGATAACACAAAATGGGAACAAAACAGCAGAATATATACAAATACATAAAAGGTATAAACACAAGAAACTTGCTAAACTTGGTCACAGAACTGGCTCAGGGTTTAGAGAAGGGAAGCATTTCGATTTGGAATTGGACAGAACTTCCACAGCGAACTACTGTATGTCTTCCTAGGTGCTGACAATGATCCAGACCCAGGATTTGCTTTTTATTAGCTCCTAAGTTACACCCACACACTTCTCCTTTATGAACTCATGTGTGGCTGTTTGTGAGATGTTCTCAGCCTTTATGGATTTTAGGAGAGCAACAACTTAAGATATCTTCACCTCTGAAGATCACAGGCACTAGATATTGATGTCATATTTTTTATCATAATTTTACCTGTACATAAAGATCAAATATGACCTGGTTCACACCATCTATCAGACCGTTATTCAATTGGAGGGATTCTAGTGCCCCACCTATGTGAGTTAAGGCATTACATCCACCCTTCGTTATGACGCTGAAAATCTATATCTCATACATATCGGGATTGTGCTCAGTAAACTACATACACTGTCTGGTGGGCACCATTACACTGATTAATATGATACCTTGGTTGATGAAATCCGTCCTGTGGTTGCTGTGTTATCTTTACTTTCAGTTTGGAGATAATGATATACATTTGCTCCGGGGCGGCCTGTGGGGGGTACGCTATCTGGTGCTCTGCTTACATATTCATCTGTATGCTCTTATGACAGCTCACTGACCTGCCTCCTATTTTACCTAACCCTGCACTACTAAATGCATTATGTAAAATAAGAGGCAAGTCAGTGAAGGCTTAGAGATTGTCACAGTTCCACCCCTCAGTGTGACTGGGATGCAGTTGCTGCCAACTCAAGCATTAAATCTGGTAAAGGGGCGTGCTGAAGCTGTCACTACTTTGATTGACAGCTCGGCCGTCCAATCTGAGACTGGGAGGCACTGGCTATCTCGAAGCGTTCATTATCCCAGGTGATTGCCAGTATACTTAACTGGGCTGTTTCTCCTAGACCTCTGCCAGACGTACATTCAGCTTGGGTGAGGTTTGTCTCTGCCCCTTGTGTTCTGTGAATTTATCCTCTGTTGCCTGACCTTGGACCTAGTTGTGCTCTGATCCGCTATACTCCTGGTATTCTGACCAATGGAACGTTACCTGACCACGCCATTGTCTCTTCCTTCTGTTTAGGATGTATCCTCCTGGCTTCTGACTTCAGACTCCCTCACTATCCTGCTTCACGACTTGGCCATGAAAGGTGACTCAGCGTCACATTATGTCTGGCCAAGGTCTAAGAATGTGAAAGCTGACACATTATCTTGTAGTCTCGATTCAGTTTCTCCTCCAGAACCTGCATCCTTCATTATTCCTCACGGTATTGTGGATTCTATGGTAACCTTGAAATTGGAGGAGGAGATCCATAAAGTCCAGTCGTTGGCTCCTTTCGCTACTCCAGGATCTAAATTATTTGTGCCTGTGTACCCAAGATTGCGTGTGTTACAAAAATTTCAGGATTCCATCTTGAGTGGTCATCCTGGGGTTATTGCTGCACAGAAAGCAATTGCTAGATTTTTTGGTGGCCGTGCATGCATAATAATATCAAAGATTTTTGCATCTGTTTGTGAAATTTGCGCCCATGATAAAGTCAGTCATAGCCGGCCGGCTGGGGAATTGAATCCATTGACAATTCCAGAAAGCCAGTGGACTCATCTGTCCATGGATTTCATCACGGATTTTCCTCTGTCTCGTGGGAAAACTGCTATCAGAGCGGTAGTTGACCAATTCAGTAAGCAAGCTAATTTTGTTCCTTTGTCAGGATTACCTAATGCTGAAACACTCTCCAGGTTGTTTTTCTCATATTGTAAGGTTACATGGGATCACTCTTAACATTGTGTCTGATAGGGGAGTACAATTTGTCTCTAAATTATGGAGAGCTTTTTGTAGTAAACTCAGGATTGACTTATCATTTTCATCTGTTTACCACCCTCAAACCAATGGTCAGACTGACAGGACAAATCAATCTTTGGAATAAGTTTTAAGATGCTTTGTGGCGGCTCAGCAGGAGGTCCTCGTTTTTACACTTGCTGAGTTTCCATTTAACAGCTGAGTGAATCAGTCTACTGGAACCTCACCATTGTTCTGTAATTATGGTTTTCATCAGTATTTTGGTGAATTTTCTAGGATTATTTCTGAATGTCTTGGGGTGGAGGTCACAATACTAAGATTTGGGAATGTCTGAAAGGATGTTCAAAAGAATATTGGGACTGCTCAGATTCGCCAAAAAACAGAAGGCCAATAGAAGACGTTCAGTGAGTCCTGTTTTTAAGATCGGGGATAAGGTTTGGTTGTCATAGGAACATTAAACTTAAAGTGCTGTCGACAAAGTTGGGTCCAAATTTTATTGGTCAATATGAGATCCTAGAGGTGGTCAATCCAGTGGCATTCAGATTAAAGCTTCCTCCATCTCTTCGCATCACTAAAGTCTTTCATAAATCCCTATTAAAGGAGTTTGTCACTTCGGCATTGTCTCCCTCTTCCCCGCCTCCTCTGGTTTCAGTCGACGGTGGCTTGGAGTATGAGTTTCAGTGGGTTATGGATTCTCATAGGGTCCGAAATTCCCTCCAATACCTCATCCATTGGAAGGAATACGGACCAGAGGAGAGAACGTGGGTCATAGCATGAGATGTGAAGGCAGATTGGTTAGTCAGGACCTTTCATCTAAAATTTCCTGGGAAGCTTGGGGGTCCGGTGGCCTCCGTTAGAAGAGGGGGTACTGTCATGGTTCTACCACTCAGTGTGTCTGGGATGCAGTTACTGACAACTCGGTCATCCAGTCTGGTGCAGGGTTGTGCTGAGCTGTCAGTGTGTTGATTGACAGCTCAGCCGTCCAATCTGAGACTAAAAGGAACTGGCTATCTCGAAGTGTTCATTATCCCAGGTGATTGCCAGGCTACTTAACTGGGCTGTTTCTGCCAGATGTACATTCAGCTTGTGTGAGGTTTGTCTCTGTGCCTTATATTCTGTGAATTGATCTTCAGTTGCCTGACCTTGTTCTGACGATCCGTATGTTTAACCCCTTATGCTCTGATTCGCTATCCTCCTGGTATTCTGATGAACGGAACGTTACCTGTCTACTTATTTCTTTCTTTTGTTTATGATGTACCCTCCTGGCTTTTGACTTCGGACTTGTTACGCTCATGCCCGGGCTGACTGGCGTGAGCGTGATTAGTGATCCCACTGGATCATGAACCGAGGAGTGCCTGGAGGGGCGTGACTAAGTATCAACCCAGTTCGACCAAGGTCGCACGGCGACTCTGTAAACCAGGGAGGAACCGAGCAGAGGGACCAGGTGCTACTCCAGGTCAGACCCCGGTCAAAGCTGTTGACCCACACCGGGGAATGCAGGAACAGGCAGGTTAGGCTGGCATACAGACAGGTGGGTACTAGCAGGCACAGCTGATATGCAGACAGGTGGGTACTGGCAGGCACAGCTGATATGCAGACAGGTGGGTACTGGCAGGTAGGAACGCAGGCAAAATAGGAACCAGTACAGACTATGATACAGGAACAGAGCCGCAGATGCGGTAGACAAGCAGAGCAGAGTAAAACCCGCAGGTGCGGTAGACAAGCAGAGCAGAGCAAAACCCGCAGGTGCGGTAGACAAGCAGAGCAGAGCAAAGCCCGCAGATGCGGTAGACAAGCAGAGCAGAGCAAAACCCGCAGGTGCGGTAGACAAGCAGAGCAGAGCAAAACCGCAGGTGCAGTGGACAAGCAGAGCAGAGCAAAGCCGCAGGTGCGGTGGACAAGCAGAGCAGAGCAAAACCGCAGGTGCGATGGACAAGCAGAGCAGAGCAAAACCCAAAGATGCGGTAGACAAGCAGAGCAGAGCAAAACCCGCAGATGCGGTAGACAGGACAGGATTCTGTTCACATGGAACAGACTGGAAAACACAAGAAGATAGCTGGAACACAGGAGTAGATACGGAGACAGGGAAACAGAACGAGCAGAACCAGATACACACAAGGTACTTCCAATGAAGTAGCGAGTGGACACAAAACTCACAAACAGAAGTACAGAGACGAGTTGGAGTTAGGTGCAGGTTCAGACACTGCAGGAAAACGGAAGGTACAGACATAGAGACAAATAGGTAAAGGGCTAGGACACTGTTCAGACAGGATCTGAACCAGGAACAAGATACAGGAACGAGCCTGGGAACTCAGCCCCCAGGATGGCGGAAACTGACTAGAAGTCACAGGTAACAGGCCTGGGTATACAGGCCCCAGGGTGGCAGAAACAGGCAAGATACAGGACAAGACCTGGCAACTCAGTTGCACAGAACACACTGAATGAAAGTGTTGCTCAGGCACCTCCTACTGGGTGGAGGGGGTTTAAGTATCCAGTCACTCACAGCAATAGGTTGGGGACGCATTAGGAGTGCACACACTGCAACTATAAGAATCAGAAAGCAAAAGTGCCGCCGCCCTAAGCAATCAGACAAGAGACATGCAAACAGAAGGCACTGGAGCAAAGTGTGCAGCCTGGACTGATAGGTAAGATTGCGGTCTTGCATGGTGAGAGGTGGTAAACCATGTAAGCATGCCACCAGGGATGTTACAGGACTCCTTGACTATCCTGTCTCAAGGCTTGGCCATGAAAAGTGACTCAGCATCACAGAGATATATCATGGCACAGGGGTAATGCTTTTTTATGTAGTTTATTATAATCCTCCTTGAAGTTAGTCAGTTTTAAAAGAAATTTAAAAGTCAGGATAAAGGGAAACTCTGTTGTTATTGTACAGAAATTCACACTCGGCCCTCACTGCACATTTAATGTTGTCGATCATAAAAGTGAAGTTTGGCCAGAAAGACTGGACCTGGTCTTGTAGGGACCATATGAGCACATTCAGCAGCACAGAAGGGAGAGAAGGTAGATTCATCCAATAAGATATCAGGGTTCTAGGAAGCCAACAGCATCATTACCCTTCGCTTTCTCTTACAGGCCCATCATAATATTATTCTTCATGTGATTTTCTAACTTGTCAGCAAATTCTATGTACGCTGTCATTTGGCTTTGTAGTTTAAAGATCTGGGCAGGTAAGAGTCAGCATCTCCTAATCTCAAAGGGTAGGTGGATCCTTTCGGTTGTAAGTTCTATAGAAAAGGGCTTTCAATGCCCAAAGTCATTTAAACAGTTTTGGATGGAGGAGAATGTTGTGGTCTAGAAGTAAAATGGTGATCGCATGATTGTGATACGGCCGGACTACACTACCGATAAAGCAGCCACAGCCGGTGACTGAGATTAATTGGTAACTTCTCTACATTTAGTGGTTACTACTCACCTGGGTAGTCATATGTAGGAAACTCCTCTTTACACCGCTCATCACCCCTCACATATGTCTCTGTAGTATTAATATGGGTCAGATATTCACCCTGAAACAAATATTGTAAAAGTCACAGACTGATGGAGAAGTCACATCTATGATCAGCTCAAATCCTGTCATCTCCACTGTTCTCATTACACAAGTATAAAACATATAATACTGGTGGATAAAACAAGATGGAACACAAGACCTTCACAGCCGTCTACACATCATAGGGGAGATCTCATGACACCTTCTCTCCATCTACCTGATGATCCTGAGGAACATTGGGATCTTCTTGTTTACAGTCATGTGGAAGAAGAGGACGGGGACATCTCTCTGGTGTTGTCCTTTTACTGGATAGATCTGGAGGAAACACATACAGGGACTGAATTCATTCTTTACATACAGATAATTATAGGCCGTGTGTATTTAGTCCTGTCTATTACCTGGTGATGTGAGGGGCTGGGGAACCTCCATCATGACGTCCTTGTACAGATCTTTGTGTTCTTCTAAATACTCCCACTCCTCCATGGAGAAATAGACAGCGACATCCTGACATCTTATAGGAACCTGACACATACAATGATACAGTCATCCCCCCGATCCTTTCATAGCATTACTGTACAAAGTCACAGCATTCCCAGCAGTGTCACCTCTCCAGTCAGCAGCTCAATCATCTTGTAGGTGAGTTCTAGGATCTTCTGGTCATTGATGTCTTCATATATCAGAGGATGAGGTGGAGGCCCCCTGATTGGGCTCATCCCTCAGACACAGGGTCCTCACAGCGCTCTCTAGAGGTCTTCTTCACTACTGTGTAATCCTGGTTATGGAGAGAGACACTAACCCCTTAACCCCCGAGGGTGGTTTGCACGTTAATGACCAGGCCAATTTTTACAATTCTGACCACTGTCACTTTATGAGGTAATTACTCTGGAACGCTTCAACGGATCCCCCTGATTCTGAGATTGTTTTTTCGTGACATATTGTACTTCACGATTGTGGTAAAATTTCTTCGATATCACTTGCTTTTATTTGTGAAAAAAACGGAAATTTGGCGAAAATGTTGAAAATTTTCCAATTTTCTAAATTTGAATTTTTATGCCCTTAAATCAGAGAGATATGTCACATAAAAGAGTTAATAAATGACATTTTCCACATGTCTACTTTACATAAGCACAATTTTGGAACCAAATTTTTTTTTTGTTAGGGAGCTATAAGGGTTAAAAGTTGACCAGCGATTTCTCATTTTTCCAACAAAATTTACAAAACCATTTTTTTAGGGACCACAACACATTTGAAGTCACTTTGAGAGGTCTTTATGACAGAAAATACCCCAAAGTGACATCGTCCTAAAAACTGCACCCCTCAAGGTGCTCAAAACCACATTCAAGAACTTTATTAACCCTTCAGGTGCTTCACAGGAATTTTTGGAATGTGGAAGAAAAAAATGAACATTTAACTTTTTTCACAAAAATGTTACTTTAGACCCAATTTTTTTTATTTTCACAGGGGTAACAAGAAAAAATGGACCCCAAAATTTGTTGTGCAATTTCCCCTGGGCACGCAGATACCCCATATGTGGGGAAAAAACACTGTTTGGGCGCACGGCAGGGCTCGGAAGGGAAGGAGCGCCATTTGACTTTTTGATTGTAAAATTTGCTTGAATAATTAGCTGACGCCATGTTGTGTTTGGAGAGCCCCTGTGTGCCCAAACATTGGAGGTCCCCCACAAGTGACCCCATTTTGGAAACTAGACCCCCCAAGGCACCTATCTAGATGCATAGTGAGCACTTGGAACCCCCAGGTGCTTCACAAATTGATTCGTAAAAATTAAAAAGTGAAAAAAACACTTTTTCATTTTTATGAATCAATTTGTGAAGCACCTGGGGGTTCCAAGTGCTCACTATGCATCTAGATAGGTGCCTTGGGGGGTCTAGTTTCCAAAATGGGGTCACTTGTGGGGGAGCTCCAATGTTTGGGCACACAGGGACTCTTCAAATGCAACATGGTATCCGCTAACAAATTGTCGGCTCAAATTGTTAGCGGACACCATGTTGCGTTTGGAGAGCCCCTGTGTGCCCAAACATTGGAGCTCCCCTACAAGTGACCCCATTTTGGAAACTAGACCCCCCAAGGCACCTATCTAGATGCAAAGTGAGCACTTGGAACCCCCAGGTGCTTCACAAATTGATTCATAAAAATGAAAAAGTGTTTTTTTTTCACTTTTTCATTTTTACGAATCAATTTGTGAAGCACCTGGGGGTTCCAAGTGCTCACAATGCATCTAGATAGGTGCCTTGGGGGGTCAAGTTTCCAAAATGGGGTCACTTGTGGGGGAGCTCCAATGTTTAGGCACGCAGGGGCTCTCCAAATGCAACATGGTGTCCGCTAACAATTTGAGCCGATTTTCCATTCAATTTGTTAGCGGACACCATGTCGCGTTTGGAGAGCCCCTGATGTGCCTAAACAGTGGAGCTCCCCCACAAGTGACCCCATTTTAGAAACTATACCCCTCAAGGATTTTATTAAGGTGTATAGTGAACATTTTGAACCCAGAGGTACGACACAGAATTTGATAACATTAGGTCATGATATTGAATAAGTTGTCATTAGTCTTGAGCGCAAATGCTCGCTACTTGAGTTTGCATCGGGTACTCAGGTATGCACCATGTACAGCGTGTGCTCGAGTGACATGCTCGAGTCCCTGCTCCGCATGTTTCACGGTTATTAGACACCCAAAAAAAAACATGCGGGGATCGCGCGTGCATGGCAGTCAATCCCCGCAAAGTTTTTTTGGCCGCGAAGCATATGGGGCGGAGACTCGAGCATGTCGCTCAAATACCCACGATACTCAATGCATACCAGAGCACCCGATGCAAACTCAAGTACCGAGCACTTGCTCTCAACACTAGTTACCATATCGTCATCTTTTTTTCTTACTTTTGAAAAAAATCCCAACCCTATCACAACCCTAACCCCAAACCCAGCCCTAACCCTACCTTAACCCGAGAGTTTATTTTTTACGCCGTTCCTCGTGCGGTATAAGTGATTAGACGACTTTATTCTTCGGGTCGGTGTGATTACAGCAATACCAGAATCATATGGGGGTTTTATGACTGACAGATGTCACACACTAGAAGACGCATTTTTCGTAAAATCTAGTTTTTGCATCGCCATATTTTGAGAGCTATAATTTTTCCAGATTTTGGCAGACAGTCATGTGACGGCTCGTTTTTTGCGGGATGAGTTGACGTTGTTATTGGTGCCATTTTCAGGCACGTGACATTTTTTGATCGCTTTCTATTCCGATTTTTGGGAGGCAGAATAAACAAAAACCAACAATTCAGGAATTGTTTTTTTTGTTTTTTTTTATTCTGTTCCGCGTGTGGTAAAATTGATAAGGCAGCTTTATTCTTTGGGTCAGTAAGTTTACAGCGTTACCACATTTATATCGTTTTTCTATGTTTTGCACTTTTACATAATAAAAGCAATTTTATAGAAAAAATTATTTTTTAGCATAGCTTTATTCTGAGAGCTATAACTTTTTTATTTTTTGGCTGATGGAGCTGTATGGCAGCTTGTTTTTTGCGTGACGAGATGATGTTTTCAGCAGTACCATTTTTATTTATATTTGTCTTTTTGATCGCGTGTTATTCCATTTTTTGTTTGGCGGTATGGTGATAAAGCATTGTTTTTTGCTTCGGTTTTTTTTTTTTTTTACCATGTTCACTGAAGGGGTTAACCAGTGGGACAGTTTTATAGGTCAGGTTGTTCCGGACGCGGCGATACCAAATATGTGTACTTTTATTGTTTTTTTTTTATAATAATATTTATTGATGGGTACATTATATTTTTATTTTTGGTGGATTATTTTTTTTATTTTTATTTTTTATATTTTTGCAATTTTTTTTTTTTCACTTTCTGATAGTTTTTACACTTTATTACTTTGTCCCACTATGGGACTTTCACTTTTTTTTCTCTGATCGCCTGCATGGCACAGGAATGCAGCACCATCCCTGTGCCATGCAGGCTGTCAGCGCTGGACAGGGAGAAGATTGTTTGGAGATGCACTGCGCATGTCCAAAAAATCTTCCTGCTGTCTGGTGACTTGTATGTTGTCATGACGACATCGGGTCGTCATGGCAACATCCTGGAAGCCACGGCAGACAGCGCTGGAAGCAGGAAGAGGAGGTATCTGCGATCACCTCCCCTTGCCACCGCAATGCTGCGATCGACTTCGATCGCAGCATCGCGGGGGTTAATGTGCTGGGAGTGGTGCGTGACCGCTCCCTGCACATAGTACCGGGTGTCAGCTGTGATAATCAGTTGACACCCGGCGGCGATCGCGCCCGCACAGCCTGTGTGCTCGCACGATCGCCATGACGTACTAATACGGGTCTGGCTCTTAAGTCCCAGGGCACAGATGCGCATTAGTACGTCAAATGTTGTTAAGGGGTTAATAAATCTCACTCCAGACATTTCCAGAGTCCTCACCTCTCCAGTTCTGTCCATCTGTTATTCCCATAGATAAGAATGATGTAATGTGACGGCATCAGAATCTCTCACCTCTCCAGTAAGACGGAAGAGGATCTCTAGGATGAGGTGTAATATCCTCTCCGCCATCTTGTCTCTGTCCATATCCATCTTTGATGGGTAAATCAAGAAAATTCTCTTATATAGAAGATCTTCACTGAGAGGATCCGATATTGTAGGGACCTGAATGAGAAGAAGATGAGCCGATGTAACATCATAAAAATCCTGTGTAATAATACAATTACTGGAGATAATAAGCGGAAACATATGAGGAGATATATTATTTTACAGTATCTAGTTTTCTTCTTTACATCTAGTAATATAACCTATATATTTTAGGCCACAGAAAACAAGCAGTTTCTTCCTCGGAATCTGCAGCTGACTCCGTTTCTCACAAGATGGTGGTCTGATGGTTTTATGAGATGGATGTTTGTTCTCGGCCCCGACCCTTTCACAACTCCTGTCTCCTAAATTAATCGTAAGAGAAACACATAACGAGAACCTGGCTTACACCTCTGGGTTTTCACAAATGTGGCATTGATAAATGTCCACCATGTAAATATGCCAAACACAAGAAATAGATTTAATCACATTAAATAAAACATTTCATTACACAATGTATCACCTGCAGCAGAGAATTTATGGTATATTGTATTCAGTGTCGGGGATGTAATGTCAGATATGTCGGCTGCTCCTCCGGTAAATAAGGCAGAGAATTAATGAGCACATAGGAGACCCCACTAATCCCGTGGCCATTAACCCCTCCAACGTTTCCACACATTTCCTAAGAGAACACAATGGTGACTGAAAGAACTTTCGGTTTTGTGGCATTGAAAGGGTAAATCGTTCAGGTGGAGGGAAGATGGCAGAGGAGCATTGCTGAACCGTGAAGCTTCCTGGACACTGAGGCCAAATCCATCGTACCGGAGGGTATAAAGAGAATATGTGGACGGTTATCAGTAGTATCTACATTACTGTGCTGGAACTAGGAGAGGAATAATGGCGTTGTGTGAGGACTTCTCTGGGCTTCAGTCCTTCATCCTGCAGTCGTCTGAATGGATCTAATGTGGACGGGAACCAGCTAAGCCGCCTTCTGTCCACAGCTGTTACCTCACTGTTCGCACCACACAGAGACCCCAAAAGAGTCTCCGTGCTGAAGGGGTTAATGCCCCCTGCGCCCAGTAATGGGGAATCTCCACATACCTCCACCTGCAGAGCCTCCACCACATATATGGCTGCTCTGTGCGCACAGGAGCTGTGATGAGGTCACAGGAGGGGAGGAGTCAGGGGTCACATGATCAGGGGCCTCAGTGGATGCACAGTGTGAACTGTGCGGCTCCTGTACAGTGATATCCGGAGTGAAGATGCTACATGGAGACGTCTCCACAGTCAGTGACATTTCCAGCATTATGTATGTTTTTTGCTTATCCTTCTCTGAAATTTGACTACCCAATTCCTTCTCCCAACCCCAGTAAAGGGTAGAGGGTCATCGCTGGTGTCCATTTGTGTTGCTTTGTGTATGCAAGATAGAAGTTTAGTACAAGGACCTACTTGCGTGATTAAGGGTTCAAACAGAGTGAGTTCATCTTTTATACTAGTAACATGTGAGAATTTATAAATGACCTGAGCTGGAAATAAGCCAGGCAGGATAGACTCCTAATTGGAAAGGAGCCACGAAGTTCTATAAAGGAAGGAAAAGAGCCTGATCCCATGAGAACGTGTCTCAATCTAACCCCATCAGATCAGTCCCAGATTAGAAATGAGTCCGTACCTGAAGCAGAGGGAAAATCTGGGTTGCCAAACAAGGGCGTTAATGGACCCAACCTACGTGGTATAGATGAAGAGATTAAGACTTGATCCCATGTTTTCAAAAAGTGTTGAGTGGGTATTGGTAATTGTTTAGTTTGTACATGTATTTAGTCAATCCAAGGTAGAGATGTGAGTATCCAGGGATAGAGGTCCCCTTCCAGTTTCACCCATTGCTTATGTACCACAGACGTGAACCAGTCCACTGCTCTCATAAGAATCAAAGATTGATGGTAATTTTTTTAGATCAGGCATACTAGTACCCCCCTTTATTTTTGGAACATCACAATATTTTAAAACGTATCCTAGACCTCGGCGTTCCCCATACTACCTAATAGCGTTGTCGAGATGGGAGAAAAAGGTCTGAGCAACGCAGACAGGAACGGTCTGGAATATATAAAGAAGTTTTGGCAAAATGTCCATTTTATCACATAAATACAACCAAACCAGGACAAGGGATTGAATTTATAATTCATTAAATTTTGAAGAGTTTATTCAAGAACAGTGATATAATTTAAGCTATACAGATCATCCATGTTCCCTGGAATTTGTGTACCGAGGTACTTAGGTGTGTCTTTCTGCCACTTAAAAGGGAAAGTTAAAAATTAGCTGTTGTCTTATGTTATTGCTTCTGATTTAGAGTAGTTTACTTTAAAATCGCTTACTTGGCCAAATTCTTCAAATTCCTTTAGTATAGAAGGAAATGATTCATTTAGTATAGAAGGAAATTAGATAATTGGGTTTCAAAATAGAGCAACAAGTCATCTGCGTATAGAGCTAGTTTATAGTGATGTGAGTCTATAGTAACTCCACTAATATCTGGATTTTTATGTAATGCTACCACGAAATGTTCCATCGCCAATGTGCATAGGAGAGGTGATAAGGGACACTCTTGCTTTATCTAATTTTTAATAGAAAATGTGTCATATAGAAGGCCGTTTACCCTATCGCTTTAGGGTCAGTGTAGAAGGATAGAATTTTAGATAACAAGAAAGAGTCTAACCCAATTTTTCGTAAGGTGCTCTTCAAGAAAGTCCAGTGTATTCTGTCAAACACTTTTTCAGAGTCCACAGACACAAGGCACATTAGGATCCCCTGTTTTTTTGCATGTGAAACTAACAACGTTTTATTTGTATTATCACGCACTTCTCTATCCTTAACAAAGCCAACCTGATCGTTGCTAACAATTGAGGGTAAGTAGTGGGAGAGCCATGATGCAATTATATTAGAGAATATTTTAACGTATATTAATGATATTGGATGAACATTAGGGCAGGCATTTAGTTCTTTTCCAGGCTTTGATAAAACTGTTATGTGAGCCTCAAGTGATTGGGGGGCAAAGGGGGAGTCTTCTGAGATATTATTGAACACTAATGGTAATAACAGAGGTGCAAACATGTTATAAAATCTATTATTGAATCCATCTGGCCCAGGGCTCTTCCCGATAGGGAATGATTTATTGGCCTGTCCTATCTGTTGTTCAGTGAAAGCTTTGTCTAGTACCTCCTGCTCAGGGGTCTGTAAGGAAGGAAAGGCAGTGTCCATAATATATTTGTCAATTTTTGTTTCAAGAAAATGTATATATTTTCCATGAATATTATGTAGTGAGCTATAACAGCAATGAAATGCGTCGGCTATGTCAGTGGGGTTATGAATTTATAGCAGTGGGGCTCCTTTTGTTTTGGATACATACAGCTCTGGCAAAAATTAAGAGACCACTGCAGAATTTTCAGTTTCTCTGATTTTTCTCTTTATAGGTATATTATAGAGTAAAATGTACATTGTTGTTTTAGTCTATAAACTACTGACAACAGGTCTCCGAAATTCAAAGCTAAAAATTTTGGATTTATTTGCAGCAAATGATAAAGTGTCAAAGTAAAATGTCAAAGTACTAAAAAGGAAACACAGTGCTTTCAGACCTCAAATTACTCATGTTTTAAATGTGAAATCAATATTTGGTGGACTAACCATGATTTTTAATCACAGCTTTCATTCGTCTTGCCATGCTTTCCACCAGTCTTTCCATGCTTTCCAATAGAAAACTGTTCAGTGGTCTCTTAATTTTTGCCGGAGCCGTACGTCCTTTGCATCCGTGGATGTAACTTCCTTGTCAATGAGAAACCACATTTATCTGTGAATTCATACGAGTACCTTCACATGTGATCTTGATATTTTGTATACGTTTGATCTAGTAAAGACCTTCGCTCCTTTCTTTTTTTCAATCAGATCATTTTTATTTAACAAAAGAAAGAAAGACCAACGTTTTGTTTTTCTTATACAAACTTTGTGACAAAAAAAAAAGAAAAGAAAGAAAAAACAGTAAACAATACAAGAACCGGTTTACAATGATATAAAACCCAATATCGCTCTATAGTACAAGGTTTTGGAACAGTAATTTTACATTTGCACATAAATATCTCACTGCTTTTTTTCCCCTATTGGGACATCAATAGAAAAAGAGGGAGGTTAGCCACAGTGCCATGGGCACATTCAGGTCTTTGGAGATGGACTTGTAGCCTTGAGATTGCTCATGCTTCCTCACAATTTGGTTTCTCAAGTCCTCAGACAGTTCTTTGGTCTTCTTTCTTTTCTCCATGCTCAATGTGGTACACACAAGGACACAGGACAGAGGTTGAGTCAACTTTAATCCATGTTAACTGGCTGCAAGTGTGATTTAGTTATTGCCAACACCTGTTAGGTGCCACAGGTAAGTTACAGGTCCTGTTAATTACACGAATTAGACAAGCATCACATGATTTTTCAAACAGTGCCAATACTTTTGTCCACCCCCTTTTTTAGGTTTGGTGTGGAATTATATCCAATTTGGCTTTAGGACAATTCTTTTTGTGTTTTTTTTCATTGAAGACAAATTAAATGAAGAGAATAATACCAAAGAATTTGTGATTGCAATCATTTTCAGGAAGAAACTGAGTATTATCTGACAGAATTGCAGGGGTGCCAATACTTTTGGCCAGCACTGTATCTAAAAAGGGACAATTGTGTGGACTGAGACAATTATTATTATTTGCTGACACCTTAGGTATAAGGATATAAATTCCTGGTTTTCTGCAGGGATATGTACAAATGGTCCAGTATAGTATTTCTGAAGTAATACCTGGGATAATTAACCATTGCTCCCATATGTGTATGGATTTCTTAAGAGAGTTCCTTTTAATATAAGATCCCCTTTCCAAGCATAGAGTGTTATTTATCCTGGATTTTAGTTCTGTTATCGTTGGGGGAGAATTGTCTATCCAATGTAGTGCCAACAACTATCTGGCTTGGAATAATATTCTTGAGCTACCTACTGCCATATGGGAGTCTGGATCTACGTCCTCTCCCAGGAGTTCTAGGATACAGATTTTAGGTTCCAACTGAAGTTGTATCCCAAATACAGATAGTACAAGAGCGATCACCCCCTTCCAGTAGTCGCCAATATTTACACATTCCCACGTCATATGCATCAAGTGGGCGTCATTTTAACCACATCTAGGACATGTGTCATCCATTTGTATTTCAATTTTAAATAAAATACTTGGGGATCTATATGCTCTCTGAATGAGAAGAATTTGGGACAATCTTTGTGACTCACAATGAAAGTTTCGGTGTCAAATCCAGTATTTCCCCCATTGCTCCTCAGATAAGGGACCCTCATCCCCCTCCCATTTCTTAACTATTGTAGCATCGGCGTCCCTGCCCTCTGCTAGGCAGGGACGCCGTCCCTCTCACCTCCGCACTCCTCACGTGGTTCCCTCCAGCGCTCCTGTCTCTGTCGTCGCAGCGGCGTCTCTGCCCCATGTCAGATAGGGACACCGTCTCTCTCGCCCCCCGGCTCCTGGCGCGGCTTCTCCCTGCGCTCCGTTCCCTGCTGTGGCTGGCGCGCGTTCCTCCTCCAGCAGAGTGCTTAGGGCGCGCGCGCGCGCACTCCCCCCCTCTTAAAAGGACGGCGCGCGTCTTCCTAAAAAGTCCCCGGCCAATGGCCAGAGGACTTCCCACATTTAAGGCACCTCCTCCAAAATGGAGGTGCCCGAGCAACAGTTGTCACACTGTGTCTTCACCTCTGCTTCAGCCCTCAGGTCCCTCCGCTAGCCTGTCTAGTCCAGCCTGATTCCTGCCTGTCACCTGTCTACTACCTGCCGGCATCTGCTGTATCTCTCTACCTGCTTACCTGGAAGCACCTGCCAGCACCCGCTGAGTTTATCTACCTGCTTATCCGGAAGCACTTGCCAGCACCTGCCGCGGCTATCCACCTGCTTATCCGGAAGCACCTGCCGCGGCTATCCACCTGCTTACCCAGAAGCACCTGCCAGTACCTGCCGTGTCTATCTGCCCGCTGGGTTGAAGGTACCTGCCGTCTACCCAGAGACTGTCCCCGTCACTTGCCGTGACCTCCTGCCATCTACCCAGAGACTGTCCCCGTCACTTGCCGTGACCACCTGCCTGCTTACCCAGAGACTGTCCCCGTCACTTGCCGTGACAACCTGCCTGCTTACCCAGAGACTGTCCCCGTCACTTGCTGTGACTTCCTGCCTGCCTTCCCTGGGAGTCACCCGCTTCCTTACAAGGACTTCCCCTTTGTATTGCAGCTCAGAGGTTCCACCTCTGGATCCGTTACAACTATCAAAGGATATTTATCCAAATGTAGGGCCAGTAACTGCCTATAAATAAGGGATATTACACCTTTGGTATCCAACGATGTAGTAATGGTGTCTATTGGGTGATGTCAATCAGTATGGCATTTATTTTAGTTGTGTACTATATGCAAGATGTATTTGCAGATATTGATAAAACACCCTATGCAGAAGGTTAAAATCTGCTTTTATTTGTTCTAACCTCTTGAATAATCCATCCCTCAAGAGTTGTGACACCAAACATATACCCCTATCCTCCCACTCACTAACATTTTTTAGTTTATGTAGCTCTGGTAAGTTATAGTTGTGCCATAAAGGAGTATAATTTGTGTACTTTCCAATTCCCAAAATATTTTTACCCCTATCCTGCGCCTTATATATTAACTTTAGTGTACGACATTTTAAGTCATTTTCTCAAGGAGGCCCCATATCTAGTACCGAGAATGGAAGCTTCCACTTGGTTCCTTCCATAAGTAGGTGCCCTGAAATTACACAATATTTGCGAGTACCCCATCCATAAAACTACTTTAGCTCCCTTCTAGTGTAAAGCAGGTCTACATATACCTGGAGGGAAGCAGATCATTTATGTTGTTTGTCAAGGAGATCAATCCGCTCAAGCAAATGGGAGACTTTAGCTGTTCTCTCCTTTTTTTTTTAGCCTTAATCTATGTTTTATTATTATCCCTCTGAGGACGCATGTGAGTGCTTCCCATTTAAATGGTAAGGCAGTTTCATCATGCTCATATATTTGAAGGAGTCTATAGTCTCAAGAAGGTCTGAGCACAGAGTGAGTCTTTCAGCAGATTATCATTTAGGTTCCAACATCTGAAGCCTTGGTGGAGTCAGGTATAGTCAGATTACAATATACAGGAGCATGATCTGACCATACAGTAATTCCTACCTGAGATGTAGGTTGCCATGAAGGCAAGTGACGGCTAATTAAGAAAAGGACTATATGGCTATGCATATTGTGTAAAGGAGAATAATAGGTATAATCCTTTACGTCTGAATGTAGTATCCTCCATACATCGCCCGGTTGAGACCGGAGCACGTTTAGCAAAGCTTTTGATTGTGTTTTAGATTGGTGACTCCAGCCCAGGGACGCGTCTAAAGAAGGATCCAAGACAAAATTAAAGTCACCTCCAATGATGATAAGGTCCTCCACAAAATATTTTAGTTTGTTTAAGTAATGACGGCATGTCTTAATTTGGTCACAATTAGGGAGATAGCAGTTTTCCAAAGTCAAAATTTTGGAGTAGACGGAGATCTTAACGCATACCTCCTCTCCGTGTCAGTGTTTCTACAATAGTATGCAGCAGTGATCTGTGGCGGCCTATACTCAGCACCTTAGACTTCAAAACATTAATCATCTTGGCGCCCCAGAAAAATGCTATCTATTAGTAATCTGAGGTACAGTATATGATCGCCTCTAAAGTGTGAATCCTGAAAAAGAGAAAATGTACGTGCTGTTTATGCCTACGATAAAACACTTGAGCTCCTTTCTCTGGAACATTAAGTCCTCTGACATTCAATGAACAAGTTTTGAGTTGTGCCATATTATATGAAAAAAAGGGGGAATGGAAGAGAGAAAGATTAAAAGAAAAGAGGAATTATAGACGGTAGATAGTAATGTCTACCTCTCAGTGTCTAAGAAGTATAGATTATGAATATATCAAAACAGTAGGAAATTGCGAAACAAGCAGATCCCAATGCAAGTCCCTAACTGGGGGTTGTCTTTACAGGCGTAAGTTAAACTTTCGGTTCTAGGATTCCTATTAGGTGGAACCATGGAATATAAAACAAGTAATGTAATACAGCCTGATATTACAGTAGTATCATGTGAACTCAACTTATATGCCGGTCTAAGATCTTATATGAACTTAGACATTCTATATAGTGGAAGAGTGGCACCTAATGCTCTATGTAGATGTATCTAATTATATGCTTAAAGAAATAAGTAAGCATCGGCAAACTGTCTCTCATCAGGGAAGACTAGATTCATTTCAGGAGCTCATATGATTGGCAGGTTCCTTTCCCATCTGGCAGCATCACCATCAAGTTCCTGATCCATTGAACACCTTCTGTGATGTGCTGGAACTCTCTGTGGCAATGGTGGAGCAGGTGGCCAGTCAGATATATGGAATGTCCAGGGCATCACAAATAGGTCTCATGTTGCTTGGATCTTTGAAAATATACAGCTGGAATGGATACCCCCAAGAGTACATCAGGCCATTTTCCCGGATGGCATCAAGTAGTGGTTTCAATACCCTTCTTTTAGCAAGTGTCATTCAGGATAGATCTGTGAGCAATTATATGCGTTTTCCATTGAAATCACCAGGACCCAACTCCTCTGCTTTCCTCACAATGGCCTCTTTTACATTGAAAAAATGTATGCGAGAGATAATGTCCCTTGGATGCTCAAGATCTGGGCCATGATTGCCTATTGTACGGTGCGCCTTATAAATCTCCAGCTTCTTATCAATAGGGTCACCAAGGATATTATGAATAATGATCGCAGTGTTGGCATAATCACTTGTGCATTGATGCTTTCAGGTATACCCCTTATCCAGATATTATTGTGATTTTCTTGATCATCAACCATATTAAACACGTGGTTTATTTACTGGCTGTGACGATCCAGTGTTAGTTTCTGAGCATTATGATGGCCTCTAACTTGGACGACATTATCCTCTAATCTCTGTACCTTGTCAGTAAGCTGTGACAGGATAGTAGTGAGGGGACGTATTTCAGTATTGTATGTGGTCTCCAGCCTCTGAATATATTGCTCCATATCTTCTTTAGTAGGGATAGACACAATCTGATATACAAATCAGTTATGTTGTTCCCCATATCAGAATAACCTGTGGCTGGGGGGTAAATGTCCCTGTGAAGCAAGCACTGCTCAGCATGGGGGCTTTGGTGAGAGTACAGGGAGACTTGTGGAGCTGTTTTCTTGTGAGGCCTACATTAAGAGAGAAGTTGGTGCAGGACTTACAGTCCGGAGCTGTCTGGCATCATGAGGGTTAAGACTGCTTCTTTTACCACGCTGAGGTGAGGCAGTAATAGCTCCGGAGCAGGAAGATAAGACCTTCCATAAGAAACGCTGCATACCAGACATGCTGACAGAGGTGGAGGACCTCAGATTAACCTCTGATCTCTTCTTTCTTTCCCATATCGAAAGTCATGTTTGAGGCTGTAAATTGCTTATAATTCCCCCAAGAACACGGTCTGAAGAGAGTTCTTTCAGTGTGTGCGTTCTCTTGGTGCTATGTCCATGCCATGTCCTTCCTGTTGATGTACAATACGTCTGAAGGTGAAGTTGATTGGCAGCAGGATTGTGTGATGCAACAATCTTGTGTGATCCTTACGGAAAAGCAAGTTGTGACACCAATGGAACGGCGCCAGAACAGGAAGTGCGTATCAGTGTTTTTATTTTAACAAGGCTAAACATGAGGAATGAGAAGGAGTTGTCCTAGTAGTAGACAACCCCTTTATGAAGATACAATTTTTGGTTAAAAATGAAAAAGGCTTCTCCCCTGTATGATTTCTCTGGTGTATTACTAAAGCTGATCTTTGGTTAAAACATTTCCCACATTCCAAACATGAAAAATGCTTCTTCCCTGTGTGATTTCTCTGGTGTATAACCAAATCTGATTTCCGGCTAAAACATTTCCCACATTCTGATCAGCAAAAAGGCTTCTCCCCTGTGTGAATTCTCTTGTGCTCAACCAAAACTGATTTCTGGCTAAAACATTTTCCACATTCTGAACAGGAAAAAGGCTTCTCCCCTGTATGAGTTCTCTGGTGCTTAACCAAATCTGATTTCTGGTTAAAACATTTCCCACATTCTGTACAGGAAAAAGGCTTCTCCCCTGTGTGAATTCTTTTGTGCGTAACAAAACCTGATTTCCAGCAAAAATATTTTCCACATTCTGAACAGAAAAAAGGCTTCTCCCCTGTGTGAGTTCTCTGGTGTATAACCAAATCTGATTTCCAGCTAAAACATTTTCCACATTCTGAACAGCAAAAAGGTTTCTCCCCTGTGTGAATTCTCTGGTGCTTAACCAACTCTGATTTCTGGTTAAAACATTTCTCACATTCTGAACAGGAAACAGGCTTCTCCCCTGTGTGAGTTCTCTGGTGTATAACCAAATCTGATTTCCAGCTAAAACATTTTCCACATTCTGAACAGGAAAAAGGCTTCTCCCCTGTGTGAGTTCTCTTGTGCTTAACCAAACCTGATTTCCGGCTAAAACATTTTCCACATTCTGAACAGGAAAAAGGCTTCTCCCCTGTGTGAGTTCTCTTGTGTATAACCAAACCTGATTTCCAGCTAAAACATTTTCCACATTCTGAACAGCAAAAAGGCTTCTCCCCTGTGTGAGTTCTCTGGTGTTCAACCAAATCTGATTTCTGGTTAAAACATTTCTCACATTCTGAACAGGAAAAAGGCTTCTCCGCTGTGTGAGTTCTCTTGTGCTCAACCAAAACTGATTTCCGGCTAAAACATTTTCCACATTCTGAACAGCAAAACGGCTTCTCCCCTGTGTGAGTTCTCTGGTGCTCAACCAAATCTGATTTCTGGTTAAAACATTTCCCACATTCTGAACAGGAAAAAGGCTTCTCCCCTGTGTGGGTTCTCTGATGTCTATCAAGATGCGCTTTCTGGAAAAAACATTTCCCACATTCTGAACAGGAAAAAGGCTTTTCCCCAGTGTGAATTCTCTTGTGCGCAACCAAAATTGATTGCCGGCTAAAACATTTTCCACATTCTGAACAGGAAAAAGGCTTCTCCACTGTGTGAGTTATCTGATGTCTGATTAAACTTGATTTCTCTGTAAAACATTTTCCACTTTCTGAACATGAAAATGGCTTCTTTGTTTTAGGAGCAATTTCTTTTTTATTGCTTATTTTGTGACTTTGATTTTCCTTAGTAGTTGGTAATGAATCAGAAGACAGGACCAGTTTCAAAGGATCAGATGACAGATCTTTGCGGTGAAGGGATGATGGGATATCTGGAGTAATAGCATTCTTTTCAGTTGTATCTTGTGTGATCTCAAGATCATCTGGTTTAAAAATTGAAGATGTCAGCTGTCCCTCTGATCTCCTGGTACAGTCATCTGCCAAGGATAAAACCAATTATTATTTATGAATAACATATCCTTAAAATTTATATTGTTGAATATTTATACTTAAACTCTCTGTAAAAATGTACTTTATGTAAAAGTATCATTATCTACCAAGAAAACATCACAGAAAAAAATCAGCCTTACCAACACCAAATCAGATAACAAATGCATTAGCATTTTAGTGTTGGTTGGGTGTACTGGGGTGTCTGTCCATGTGTGGTGCACTTATATAGTGCTGGGCAGCCTTCCTACCCAGTATGGACATCATCAGTATCCTAAGCCAGACACGGTGCATCAAACCTACCTGTGTGACTGGAGTCCTATGCAAGCTTCATCTGTGTGCATCTTTAATACTAGGCAACCACCCCCTCCATGAATTGGTACGATTATTGGTATTAGTAAGGCTGTATCTTTTTCTGTGATTTTTTTTTAAATTTTGCCCTATGTTAGCCGTCATTATTCACCAAGACAATAACAGTTCACAGTCTAATAGAAAACCTCATAGGATGAACCAGTGGGTCGTAATGTTCAACTGTTTGTTCAGTCTGCCTCCAAAATATGGAATAAAAAGCCACCAAACAATGTTATGTAGGCAAAAATAATGTCAATAGAAACTTCTACTCATCTCACAAAAAACAAGTCCCCACTCAGGTCCATCATCTGTCAATGGAAAACCAGAGGTTTCCACATTATTAGTGGCTCAAAGGCTTTTGAAAAGCAACATGGCTTCCATAAACCAATCCAGCAATATCCACTCTCCCAAAGTCAAATCTCCCCCTCGCTTCTGAGGCTTGCAGTGTGCCCAAACCACATTTAGCATCCATGAATTTGACATTACTATAGTGAGAAGAACCCACTTAATTTACGGTGTGTGTCTCCTGGAGCACAATCTGGACACTGTGTGTTGGGTAATGAAATTATATATTTGTAATTTTCACTCTCCAACATCCACTGTGTGCTAATTTCCAGAAAGTGCCTGTGGAGTCAAAATACTCACTACTCCTATAGATTATTTCACTGAGGGTTATAATTTCCAAAATGGGGTCACTTTATGGGGATTTCTACTGCTCTGGTTTTCTGCATTTTGGTCACATTAGGGCTTTTGCAAATGGTGTATCCTATCTCCTCTGGGATCTGCTCCTGCGACGTCTGCTTCTGTAACCAGGAGCCACCTTATTCATCCTGCAGGTGGCGCTGGTGATGGAGGAGACGTCAGAACCAGAAGCTCTGGGCGGCACAGGCTCTGCGCAGCCACTAAGATTAGGGTGCCTGGGACCTGTAGTATCATCCTGTCTGGCAGTATGAGTGTGTGTGCTGTCCAGCTGGAGTAATCTGCTCCCTGCTTCAGCCATTTGGAAAGCGCCGCACCCTACTAAAGCTGGAAGCATATTGCCGGAAGCTGCCAGATACAGCCTTGTTCTCTGGTTCAGTCCTCTGTGCTCAGCTCCCGGTTTGTGTATTTGTGTCCTGTTGTGACCTCGGCCCGTTTACTGACTACTCTTGTGTGATTTTGTATTTTCTCTGACCTCCATGTTCTGACCCGGCTATCTGACTATTCTTCTTGCCATCTCACACCACAGAACATTAGGTAACACTGTGGCCCAAGCTTAGGGGGTCTCTGTCTAAGTCCAAATCCATGTAGAGGGGTTAAAAGATGATGAGCAAGGCAAACCCTGGGATCTGGAAAATGGAGTAGATAGTGCCAAGCCTGTTTGTGGTAGCCAACTTTTGAGCTGCCAGGTGACCATGAACAGTTTCCCCAATACATTGTGTCTGCAAACTATCCCAGCAAAATCTGCATTCAAATAGCTAAATGGCGCTCCTTCCCTTCTTAACCTGCCATGTGCCCAGACAGTAGTGTACAACCATATATAGGGTATTGTCAGATTCAAGAGAAGATGGAAAATTATTTGTAAGGTCCATTTGTTTCCTATTATCCTTTGTGAAGAGTTCCAACACTTTTCACCACATAAAGTGACACACGTCAGATTTGAAAAATGTCAGAGATAGGTGCTGGGAAAGGACGTTGTTTCTGCGTCCTCTGGAGTCACGACAAACCATTAGTATGGATAAAAATGTAGGTTTATTGTCTACGCGTTTCAGAGACCACCGACTCCTTCCTCAGGACAACCGTACATAACCTCTTTAACAGGTTTAGTGGTTTAATCACATAGCGGGTTTGGGGGAGCAGATGAAGCATTCAGTCAAAGCCCAGAAAATAAATACCCCGATACCACAAACCATTCAGCAGTTTTGCAGACATTCTGTAAAATCAAAGTAAAATTCCCCGTAATCTCTCAATTTGTGTTTAAAAAAAAAAAAATAGAAAAAATATCTTCACAAAACTCAGTTTTGCTCCTCTCCATGGAAATCTTTAGTAAAAGGCAAAAGATTTTTACGTTCTGAAGAGAAGCCAGAGTATTTTTCCATAGATTTGAAAAATGGGCCCAGATAGGAACACAAAACTGGCTGCAGGAAGGGGTTAAATCAGAGTATTTTGGGCACTAACTACTATAGGCAAAACTGTGAGTATAGACAATAACACATCTACTGAAATGATCAAACTCAACAGTCTCCATCAGTAAGTAGTGAGTAACTAGTGGTGAAACCTCTCTGGGGTAATTGGAGTATGGGGCTCGGGGGCTCTTGGGAATCTAAACTATCGTAAGGGACAATATTTTCTGTCAGATGAGTTTCAAGAAGAAATATTAGACATTCAAAGAGAACTTTTTATAATAGTGCAGAGCTGAGGTGTCTTAAATTTAGCTTAGAGATATATCATGGCACAAGTGTAATGTTTGTTTTTTTTGTTTAGTTTATCACAATCTGGTTTGAAGTTAGTTGGTTTTAAAAGAAACTGAAAAGTCAAGATAAAGGGAAACTCTGTTGTTATTGTACAAAATTCACACTTGGTCTCACTGCACATTTAATGTTGTCGATCATAAAAGTGAAGTTTGGCCAGAAAGACTAGACCTGGTCTTGTAGGGACCATATGAGGACATTCAGCAGCACAGAAGGGAGAGAAGGTAGATTCATCCAATAAGATATCAGGGTCCTAGGAAACCAACAGCATCATTACCCTCCGCTTTCTCTTACAGACCCATCATTATATTTTTCTTCAAGTGATTTTCTGGCTTTGTGATTTACAGATCTGGGCAGGTAACGTCTCCTAATCACAGGGGGGAGGTGGATCCTCCAGGTTGTAAGTTCTATGGAAAAGGCTTTTAAATGCCCAAAATCATTTGAACAGTTTTTGGTGAAGGAGAATGTTGTGGTCTAGAGGCAAAATGGTGATCACACGATTGTGATATGGCCGGACTACACCACCGATAAAGCAGCCACAGCCGGTGACAGAGAAGAATCTGTGACTTCTCTGCATTTAGTGGTTACTACTCACCTGGGTAGTCACATGTAGGAATCTCCTCTTTACACCGCTCATCACCCCTCACATATGTCTCTGTAGTATTAATATGGGTCAGATTTTCACCCTGAAACAAATATTGTAAAAGTCACAGACAGATGAGAAGTCCCATCTATGATCAGCTCTAATCCTGCCATCTCCACCGTTCTCATTACACAAAAGGAAAACACATAATACTGGTGGATAAAACAAGACTGAGCACAAGACCTTCACAGCCGTCTACACATCATAGGGGAGATCTCATGACACCTTCTCTCCATCTACCTGATGATCCTGAGGAACACTGGGATCTTCTTGTTTACAGTCCTGTGGAAGAAGAGGACGGGGACATCTCTCTGGTGTTGTCCTCTTACTGGATAGATCTGGAAGAAACACATACAGGGACTGAATTTATTCTTTACATACAGATAATTATAGGCTGTGTGTATTTAGTCCTGTCTATTACCTGGTGATGTGAGGGGCTGGGGAACCTCCATCATGACGTCCTTGTACAAATCTTTATGTCCTTCTAAATACTCCCACTCCTCCATGGAGAAATAGACAGTGACATCCTCACATCTTATAGGAACCTGACACATACAATGATATAGTCATCCCCCCGATCCTTCATTGGGTTACTGTATAATATCCCAGTATTCCCAGCACTGTCACCTCTCCAGTCAGCAGCTCAATCATCTTGTAGGTGAGTTCTACGATCTTCCGGTCATTGATGTCCTCATGTATGAAGGGGTGAGATGGAGGCCCTGTGATTGGGCTCAGGGGTCTTCCCCATCCCTCAGACACATGGACCTGACAGCGCTCACTAGAGGTCTTCACTAATATGTAATCCTGGTTATGGAAAGACATATAAATAAATCTCCCTCCAGACATTTCCAGAGTCCTCACCTCTCCAGTTCTGTCCATCTGTTACTCCCATAGATAAGAATGGTGTAATGTGACGTCATCAGAATCTCTCACCTCTCCAGTAAGATGGAAGAGGATCTCTAGGGTGAGTTGTAATATCCTCTCCGCCATCTTGTCTCTATCCAAATCCATCTTTGATGGGTCCATTAGGAAAATTCTCTTAAATAGAAGATCTTCACTGAGAGGATCTAATATTGTAGGGACCTGAATGAGAAGATGATGAGCCTATGTAACATCATAAAAATCCTGCGTCATAATA
This sequence comes from Phyllobates terribilis, assembly GCF_046119375.1. Lineage (NCBI taxonomy): Eukaryota > Metazoa > Chordata > Amphibia > Anura > Dendrobatidae > Phyllobates > Phyllobates terribilis. The sequence continues at coordinate 2,423,161 of NW_027362829.1, forward strand.
CAATTACTGGAGATAATAAGGGGAAACATATGAGGAGATATATTATTTTACAGTATTTAGTTTTCTTCTTTACATCTACTAATAAAACCTATATATTTTAGGCCACAGACAACAAGCAGTTTCTTCCTCGGAGTCTGTAGCTGAACACATTTCTCAAAGACTCATCTTCCATAAAGCTAATTCTCGTCTCATTTACCGACACTGCAATCAGCATTAGCAATACTGCAGGAGATATTCATTACATGTGACATGAGAAATAACTACTTCATGAGGAGGACAACATCTTCATCTTCTACTATGGCTCTACAAACATATTTAGCCAGAGTTCTTCACTGACTACATCTCCACCGGTCGTCTATATGAATGTTTCCCGTCTTCCCCGGACTGTAATCTTCTATCACATTAGATCTCTTGTGCTTAACCAAACCTGATTTCCGGCTAAAACATTTTCCACATTCTGAACAGGAAAAAGGCATCTCCCCTGTGTGATTTCTCTGATGTTTGATTAAACTTGATTTCTCTGTAAAACATTTTCCACATTCTGAACAAGAAAATGGCTTCTCCTCTGTGTGACTTCTCTGGTGATTAACAAGATTTGATTTCTGGTTAAAAAATTTCCCACACTTGAAACAAAAAAATCTATTTTCTGCTGTGTAAATGATTTTATGTTTAAGGCTATGTGCCCACGATGCAGAAATGCTGCATATTTTTTACGCTTCTCCCTGGCAGGAAAAACGCATGCGTTTTTTACATGCGTTTATCCCGCCGGGTAGAAGCGTTTGTTAAGCGTCTTTGCATGCATTTCTGCATGCGGGTTATCAAGAGCTTTTCCGAGCGATTTTAGCATCACTTGGAAAAGTGCTTGACAACTTGTTCACACTATATAAATCCATGCAACCGGCATGGATTTATAGTAGTGTGACCAAGTTAGTTAAAAAAAAGAATAAGAATGTTAAAAAATAAAAAAATTAAGTTTATACTCACCTTCCGATGTCCTCCCGGTGTTATCTCCGCTGCGTCCGGTGTGTTGGGCGGCTCACGCTGTTGTGAAGGACCTGCGGTGATGTCATTGAGCCATGTGATGGGTCACATGACTCTGACGTCATGGCAGGTTCTTCACAACAGCGCGAGCATTGCAAGAGACCGGACGGAGCAGACAAAACACCGGGAGGACATCGGAAGGTGAGTATGAACTTTATTTTTTGTTTTAAATTCTTTTTTTTACAGTTTCTATGGTACCCAGGTCTGGATGAGAGTCTCCTCTCCTCCAGACTTGGGTACCATCCGCACATAGAAACGCATAATATCCGTGTGTACAAATGTACTGACACGGATATTATGCGTTTCAATGCAAGTCAATGGCAGCGATTACGCCGCGTTTCCGCAAAATTAATGGACATGCTGCGGATTTTTGAGCGCAGCATAAACGCTGCGGAAAAATCCGCAGCATGGGCATTGACATTGCGACTTGTCATTGGGGACCCTAGGGGGCGGATTACCAAGGGTTTCCCAAGCGTTTATGCTGAGGAAATTTCGCAGCATAATCACTTGGAAAACGCAAAGTGGGCACACAGCCCAAGAAAAGACTTTTCGAGGGAAAAACTTTTTCCATATTCTGAACATGAAAATTGCTTCTTTGTTTTAGGAGCAATTTCTTTTTTAATGCTTATTTTGTGACTTTGATTTTCCTTAGTAGTCGGTAATGAATTAGAAGACAGGACCTGTTTCAAATGATGAGATGACAGATCTTTGCTGTGAAGGGATGATGGTATATCTGGAGTAATGGCATTCACTTCAATTGCATCTTGGGGGATCTCAAGATCATTTGATTTAAAAATTGAAGATGTCAGCTGTCCCTCTGATCTCCTGGTACAGTCACCTGCCAAGAATAAAACAAATTATTATTTATGAATAACATATCCTTAAAATTTATAATGTTGAATATTTCTAATTAAACTCTCCATAAAAATGTACTTTATGTAAAAGTATCATTATCTACCAAGAAAACATCACAGAGAAAAATCAGCCTTACCAACATAAATCAGATAACAAATGCATTAGCAATTTAGTGTTGGTTGGGTGTACTGGGGTGTCTGTCCATGTGGGGTGCACTTATATAGTGCTGGGCAGCCCTCCTGATCTAATAGTATGGGCATCATCACTATCCTAAGCCAGACACTGCATCACACCTACCTGTGTGACTGGCGTCCTATGCAAGCTTCATCTGTGTGCATCTTTAATACTAGGCAACCACCCCCTCCATGAATTGGTAGGTTTGTGAGTGGTTGCTTCATCAGTATTTTTCACCTGCGCTGCCCCCCCCACCTTTATCATGGGGGTCTGCGGCATCCTGCCAGTGCATTTGTTATATGATTTGGAGTTAGTAAGGCTGTATCTTTTTCTGTGATTTTTTTTTTGTCCTATGTTAGCCGTCATTATTCACCAAGACAATAACAGTTCACAGTCTAATAAAAAACCTCATAGGATGAACCAGTGGATCGTAGTGTTCAACTGTTTGTTAATTCTGCCTCCCAAATATGGAATAAAAAGCCACCAAGCAATGTTATGTAGGCAAAAATAATACCAATAAAAACTTCTACTCATCTCACAAAAAACAAGTCCCCACTCAGGTCCATCATCTGTCAATAGAAAACCAGAGGTTTCCACATTATTAGTGGCTCAAAGGCTTTTGAAAAGCAACATGGCTTCCATAAACCAATCCAGCAATATCCGCTCTCCCAAAGTCAAATCTCACCCTCACTTCAAAGCCTTGCAGTGTGCCCAAAACACATTTAGCATCCATTTACTTGACATTACTATAGTGAGAAGAACCCACTTAATTGATGGTGTGTGTCTCCTGGAGCAGAATCTGGGCACTATGTGTTGGGTAATGAAATTATATATTTGTAATTTTCACTCTCCAACATCCACTGCGTGCTAATTTCCGGAAAGTGCCTGTGGAGTCAAAATAGTCACTACTCCTATAGATTATTTCACTGAGGGTTATAATTTCCAAAATGGTGTCCCTTTATGAGGATTTCTACTGCTCTTGTTTTCTGCAATTTGGTCACATTAGGGCTTCTGCAAATGGTGGGTCCCATCTCCTCTGGGATCTGCTCCTGCGACGTCTGCTTCTCTCACCAGAAGCCGCCTTATTCATCCTGCAGGCGGCGCTGGTGATGGAGGAGACGTCAGAACCAGAAGCTCTGGGCGGCGCAGGCTCTGTCCAGCCACTAAGATTAGGGTGCCTGGGACCAGTAGTACCATCCAGTCTGGCAGTATGGGTGTGTGTGCTGTCCAGCTGGAGTAATCTGCTCCCTGCTTCAGCCAACTGGAAAGCACCACACCCTACTAAAGCTGGAAGCATATTGCCGGAAGCTGCCAGATACAGCCTTGTTCTCCTCTGGTTCAGTCCTCTGTGCTCAGCTCCCGGCTTGTGTATTTGTTTCCTGTTCGGAGAATCTCTAATTCCATTTATTTTACTTAGCATTATATATTGTTTTGAGTATATCAATAGCCAATCACCTACAGCCGTACTACAGGCTTAAACCAATGTTAGTACGATTATTACAGAAACACACATATAGTCATATTATCGTTAGTTCGGCACATGATGGAAAGTTACAAGGTTATACATCCCGGCTCAGACTAGTTAGATAACAGGAGCAGGGTGTTTCATAGAATGTTCTTGAGAGAAAAGATTCTTGTGAGAAAATTGCATGTGAAGCAGGAGAAAAGAATGAAATAATGTATGCTATGCAAGGTGTAATAATAACATCATTTTAGAAGCAAGCACAAAATGAAGTAACTATAGCATGAATATCGATATGTCCTTTACATCAACCTTGTAACATAATAATTTGACACTCACTTGGTCAACCATGAAGGGTCATTGCTGCCCTCCCTCAACAGCTTGGTGCCGTGACTCGGATCCCTAACCAGGGACGCCCCACCACCTCTGGACATCCACAAAGAGAGACTTGCTTTCGGCCTCCCCCACTGGAATTGGGACTGATCATCCCCCACAAAAGCCACGGTAAGTGCCCGAGTTCTTTACTAGTGATACTGACCGTTTGGCGTGGTTTCCACGTGGTGCGTGGTTGTTTGCAGTATCTCCGGATGTCTTGGTTGGATATAGTCAAAGTTGAGACTATAGGGGTGTAGTCCCATTAGGGGTCTGATATTGATAACTTTTAAAGCAGTACCACCTCGGATTGACAAGTGAATATTGTATGAATCTTCCTTAACTTCTGACAAAGATTCTTAGGAGACTGAACACTATTAGTATCAGTCGCGGCAGGTGATCGAATATTGGGTAGGACACGCACACAGATATAAGTATATCGAGTGTCCGGAGGGCTGCAGACGCGAGCTCTCCTCCATTCACCTAGTACCGTATGTGACTTCCCCGAAGGGAGGGGCGAGTCAGTGGAACAGTTGAGGTCGGCCGGACTCATACTGTGCACAAATCAAGGATCTTTGTCAGTCGAAAGACAGCAGTGCAGTGATTAATCAATGTTTACGTGGAGCAGAAAGAAAGTGTCTCCCCCTCAGGAGGGAGAGGATGTGATGACTATCATGGTCGGTCGAGAGGGGAAAAGATCATTTAAGAATGCACCAAAAGTGTTTAAGTTGTTAAACTATCCCGTGGAGGGGAGACTTCAGCCTACATTGTGGGACGAAGGAATCCGGCAGAAAAGGGGAAGACTAGTTGACTGTGGATTGTTGGAAGATGCTGAAAAGTTTAAGAAAGTTGCACATGAGATTTGTGGTGATGGATATGTTGAAATAGAGGAGGAGCCTGGTTATTTCAATTATCTTTATGTCAAGAAAGTAAAATTATCTAGCACTGTAACAAAGACTGGCTGTTTTGTGCTACAAAATGAAGCTGATGGGGAAAAGGTAGAGGAGGAAGTAGATTCCCCTTCCCAACTTATGTGTCCACAAACTGAATCTGAAGCCCCTAAAGAAGCATCCCCTACCCCCACAAATGTAGCTGTACCCCAGATTCTGAATCCGGAAACTGAGCAATTTATACCTAAGGAGATTAAATACCCTGCACTTCCCACTGGTGGCCAGCCACCACCATATAACCCAGAAGGCAGGCTTTGTAAAGTGTGTTGGGTCACCAATCCGGGATGGTGCGAGACGTATTATAATTGTGGAACACGCAGACCCAGTGTTGTAGCACCAACCTTCCCATTACTTAACGCTGATGGCGGGTATTATAAACCATTGCCCCACCTGCTCCCGCCATGGTCCACACTCCATTCGGGGAGACCCAGGGACCTGCGAACTCTACCCTATTCACCCTCTCCCGAACTGGGGAAATAGAACATGGACACGAGTACCAGGAGGTGGCGTTTGTTTTGCTGAATGGTCCTTTGGAATTTTCCACTATACTGAGAATAGGCATGGGGAGTATACCGCAACAGCAAGTTGGGATCATTGTAAGCGCAGCAAATGCAAAACTACAGCATGGGGGGGGGGGGCTAGCTGCAGAAATATGTTGTATTGGGGGACCTACAATACAAATTACATCCAACGATTACATCCGTGTCCACGGTCCGTTAAGAGAAGGAGAAGTGATGGCTACAAGAGCGAGACAGCTATCATGTCAGTATGTTATACATGCGGTGGGACCAAAATATGATCCCCTGGATGTACCCAGGTCACAACACCTGCTTACAGAAACAATTCAAAACACCATAGCATACGCATCACAGCTTCATGCGGTCCCAACCCTAGCCCTGCCATTTATTTCCACCGGTATTTTTGGATATCCAAAACAAGACGCGGCCAAAATAATAGTCGGGGCTATAAAGCAATACATCGCCACGCATCCAACTAAATTGAGAGAGATAAGACTCTTGGCCATCGACAGGGATCTCGTTGATTATGCCGCTCAACTAATCAAACCCGATATCTGGTCTCCCACAGTGTTCCCCTACCTCCAAGATCTCCCAACAATCAGTACTCATGCTGATTTCCCTCCACCTCCACCCCCTCTCACAAAGATGGAGGAAATGGAGGAAGCGGACCACAATACCAGCCCACCCAAATATACCCCATTTACCCCAGTACAGACGGATACTCTGTGTAACTGTCTCCCGGATCCCGAACATTCCCCCATGGCTTTTTACAGGGGCATGGCCGCAGATAGAGAGATATATTCAACAACAAGGAAAGATCTTTTACACCTGCTCCATGTAAAAGCCGGTGAAGGATATTATCCCATGGTAGAGGCAGCTGTCCCATATAATAGAGCATTAGACACCAATACGTATGAGAGTTGGGTTGACTTCTGTCAAGCCCTTAAAATATGGGCTCAGGATAAGTTGGCTGATCAATCCACTACCCTCACAGATGTCACTCAAGAGAAGGGAGAGTCAGCTGAGAAGTTTAATGGGCGCCTTATGCAGGTCTATAAGGACCTTGGGTTCTCCTTACATACTAAAACTCATTGCCAGCTGTTAGTATCCGCCTTTATCCAGGGGTTACGGACTGAAATCAAGGACGCGATATTGGCTGTATGACCAGATGTTGAGTCAGCCACCCCAGGAGATGCCCTAAAGGTAGCAAAAAGCTTCCAGAAAAGTGTCGGCCGGACCGCTTCTGCGGTTAAGCCCAAATCTAAACCCGCTGCAGTGGCAGTTGCAGCACCTGCAGTACCCGCAACACAGTATCCTCCCTTACAGCCTCACTATTACCCCATGGCGGTACCTGATCAGCGAGTAATGTATCCCGGGAAAAGACCAGTAGTGAATTCCCATCTTCATTGTTGGAGGTGTGGCCGGACGGGACATTTCCAAAGGGACTGTCACACCCCTGCTAGCCAGTGCACTGCCCAAGCCCCCCTATCTAGAAATAGGACGCCCGGCCCACGAGACTCACGAGAAAATGTCCCCCAAGACCATCCATTCTGAAATGGAGGCCAACCAGAGTCTGCCATCGTGATGCCCGTAACCACGCCTGGGCTCTGTTCATCTGTAGTTATCCCAGTAGGAGGGAATCCGGTGAAGTTCATGGTAGACACTGGGGCAGTCAACTCCATTTTAAAATCCACTGAACTGCCCCAGGGTCTCCCAGTCTAATTTTCTAACGACAATCTAATATTGATCGGTGTAGATGGCAGACCTAACAAACACACTCTCACTAAACCTATTCCGATTGGCCCATTTCCGGAAGTAATGGCACAATTTGTCATATCCCCGACCTGCCGGGTAAATCTTTTAGGAGCAGACCTCTTGTCTAAATTCCGATCCCGAATTCAATACCAGGACAATGGTCAATGGTTTAAAGGATCCAAACTCTGATGCACACATAGAGGAGGTCTGCATCTTACGGGCGCTACCCACGGTTATGATTAACATATCAGATACGATTGGAAATCTCCCAAAAGATCCCAGGTTAGCTCCATACACAGAGGAAATCCCTTCTGTGGTCACAAGGCCCAGACCACATTGGGTGATTGCCGGTAGAACCAATACAGGTGTACCTCAAGCCCGGAGCGCCCTTTCCCAAGGTTCGCCAGTACCCGCTCACACATGCACAAGAACAAGGTCTACACCAGCAAATTCACACCTTGTTAGAGAAAGGGGCACTAATCCCCTGCGTCTCCTCGTGCAAGTCTCCTCGTGCAATACGCCGTTGTTCCCCGTAAGGAAAAAATCCCAACCGGGGCAGCCGCCCGCTTATCGATTGGTGCAGGATTTGAGGGCAGTAAATGTAGCGACAGTCTTGGAAACTACTGTGGTGCCTAACCCACATACACTTCTCTCACAAATACCATCTACCGCAGCCTGGTTTACAGTAATTGATTTAGCAAACACCTTTTTCAGCATTCCACTACATAAAGACTGTCAGTTTCTGTTTGCATTTACATATCAGGGCATGCAATTGACTTGGACGGTGATGCCGCAGGGAGCGCAGAATAGCCCTAATCAGTTTGCAAAGAACATGTCTAGCTGTCTGCTGCCGTGGCAGCTGGACAACTCTGAGGTCGTACTATTACAATACGTTGATGATCTTCTTTTGTGTGCCCCCATGGAGCAAGTGTCCATCAGGGCCAGTGTTAGCCTCCTCAAGCATCTAGCAAAACTGAATTGTCGAGTCTCAGCCTCGAAACTTCAGTTTTGCCTTGGTCAAGTGGTTTTCTTAGGCCACTGCCTTACTCAGGGTACCAGACATCTCACAGAAGAAAGAAAGACCATCTACCTACTACCATTCCCAAAAGATCCCATAGAGCTGCAACGGTTCCTCGGACTATGTACATGTTGCAGACAATGGATCCCAGGCGCTTCACGTCTGATGCAACCCCTATATGATGCATTAAAAGAAGACACTCTGGCTGGTGTAAACAACAAGGACCACCAAGAACTGCTGCAACAAGTCTTTGAGCAACTAAAATCAAGGATAATGACAGCCCCTGCCCTTGGAAACCCAGATTATGCTCAACCTTTCCATTTGTATGTCTCTGAGACAGGAGGGCATGCCGCCGGGGTACTCACGCAGAGAAACTGTACAAAGCAGCGCCCGGTCGGTTATTGCTCAGCGCGTCTGGACCCGGTAGCCAGGGCCTCCCCCAGCTGTCTACGAGCGGTTCACGCCACACAGCAGTTACTTGAAAAAACGGTGGACATCATCCTTGGACATGAGACTCACCTTTATGCTCCACACGATATTGCAGCTGTTTTGGCTTTACAGCAACCTAAACATCTGTCCACACAGAGACACCTGCAGCTGCAGTGTACGTTGATTTTGCCAGAAAATGTGAAATTACACCGGTGCACCATCATCAACCCGGCCACCCTGCTACCAGCACCTGAAGGAGAGGGGAAAGATGCTCCACCACATGATTGTCTGGAACTAATTACTGCGGAGTCAACTCCACTTGTTTTAGTGGGAGGAAGTACCCTTGGATGACCCAGGACTTACGTTATATACGGATGGATCCAGATATGCTGACACCTCTGGCAGGTTTCATACTGGATATGCTGTCACAACTGAAGATACATTGGTAGAGGCTGCAGCCTTACCTCCCAGTATGTCAGCACATGAAGCAGAGCTCAAAGCTCTGATTGCTGCTTGTCAACAGGCCGAAGGAAAACGTGTGAATACACTGTGTTCCAAATTATTATGCAAATAATATTTTCTCAGATTTTCCCAAAATACCTATATGAATTGCAGTCATTGTAATTTTCCAGTCAAATAACTATTAGAGTACAATTGAAAGGTTTTTGTACAAACTGCCTATGATAACAGTATATTTTTAAAAAAATAAAAAACTCAAACTGCACTCAAAATGCATGTTCCAAATTATTATGCACAGCAGAGTTTTCAACCTTATCATTTTAATAAAGAACAAAAAAATGGTAATTTTTGAAATTATAAGCATTAGCAGGTTGTTAGAAACTGAAATCAAACAGTTTTCAACTCAAAACTTTATTCTAGGTGATGTTACATTTGCACATAGGACCCCTTGTTCGAAAGGAGCTTCTGAACTCTCTCGTCCATTGAATTTGTCAGGTTTTGGATGGTTTCTGCTTCCAATTGTTTTGCATGAGGACAGAATACCCTCCCAGAGCTGTTGCTTAGATGTGAACTGCCTCCCGCCATCATAGACACTCCTTTTGATGATGCTCCAGAGGTTCTCAATGGGGTTGAGGTCAGGGGAGCATGGGTGCCACACCATAAGTTTGTCCCCTTTTATGCCCATAGCAGCCAGAGATGCAGATGTGTTATGTGCAGCATGAGACGGGCCATTATCATGCATGAAATGATCTCAATGGTCCAGATGGATGGAGTGGAGGATGGCTGGTTGATGGACACCCCATGCAAACACGGCTACGGGAGGAGGTGGAGTAATGTTTTGGGCTGGAATCATGGGGAGAGAGATTGTCGGCCCTTTTAGGATCCCTGAAGGGGTAAAGATGAACTCCATAATGTATGTTGAGTTTCTCAAACAGCACTTCCTTCCATGGTTCAAGAAGAAGAACCGTGCATTCCGCAGCAAGATCATTTTCATGCATGATAATGCCCCGTCTCATGCTGCACATAACACATCTGCATCTCTGGCTGCTATGGGCATAAAAGGGGACAAACTTATGGTGTGGCACCCATGCTCCCCTGACCTCAACCCCATTGAGAACCTCTGGAGCATCATCAAAAGGAGTGTCTATGATGGCGGGAGGCAGTTCACATCTAAGCAACAGCTCTGGGAGGGTATTCTGTCCTCATGCAAAACAATTAAAGCAGAAACCATCCAAAACCTGATAAATTCAATGGACGAGAGAGTTCAGAAGCTCCTTTCGAACAAGGGGTCCTATGTGCAAATGTAACATCACCTAGAATAAAGTTTTGAGTTGAAAACTGTTTGATTTCAGTTTGTAATAACCTGCTAATGCTTATAATTTCAAAAATGACCATTTTTTTGTTCTTTATTAAAATTAAAAGGTTGAAAACTCTGCTGTGCATAATAATTTGGAACATGCATTTTGAGTGCAGTTTGAGGTTTTTTTTTTTTGTTTTTTCTAAATATACTGTTATCATAGGCAGTTTGTACAAAAACCTTTCAATTGTACTCTAATAGTTATTTGACTGGAAAATTAAAATGACTGCAATTCATATAGGTAATTTGGGAAAATCTGAGAAAATATTATTTGCATAATAATTTGGAACACAGTGTATATTTACTGACTCGAGATACGCCTTCGGGATTGCACATGACTTTGGGGAGATCTGGGCAAGGAGAGGCTTTGTCACGACTGCAGGTTCTCCTGTGAAAAATGCTGAAAGAGTCAGACAATTGATGGAAGCAGTACAACTACCAAGACAGTTGGCTGTTGTAAAGGTAAAAGCTCATACCTGACCAGATGCCCCTGAAGCAAGAGGTAATGCACTTGCTGATCTCCATGCTAAGCAAGCAGCTCTTCTTCCAACATCCATGTCCATGGCTGTTACGCGGCAGCAGACCAAACAGCTAAATTCCGTGCCAACCCAGGATCAACCTGCTGAAAAATCATCAACCGGTCCCTCCAATCACAAAGCTACGCTGCACATAGCAAAAAGTCTCTAAAGAAGAACACCAGTCATGGAAGGAGGCGGGTGCTAAATTGATAGATGGGCTATGGAAAAAGGGACAACTGTATTGTTTGCCTCGACTCCTATATCAGGCCGTTGCAGCCTGGGCCCATGGACCGGTGCATTGAGGGAAGAATCAAGCTTTGCTACTGGTACAGAAACTCTATTGGGCCCCAGGAATTTCCACAGTGTTGAGCGCACAAAACAAGGTTGCACAATATGCCAAACCTGCAACCCAGGCAGATTACAGAATGTACCGACAAAACACCTTGCTAAACCAGAGTATCCGTTCCAACAATTGCAAGTTGATCATATCACTCTCCTTAAAGCAGGACGATATGAATACTGCTTAGTGGTAGTGGATATGTTTTCCAGCTGGCCAGAAGCATTCGCCATTCCAAACATGACTGCCAAGAAGCTGGTCTCCGAAGAAGTTTTCCGGTATGGAGTCCCAGAAGTTATCGAAAGTGATCAGGGACCAGCCTTTTCCTCATGCGCATATCAAGAAATACTTACCATGATCGGATCAACAGTGGAGCTGCATACTCCTTACCATCCTCAGTCAAGCGGCAAGGTGGAGAGATTGAATGGCACACTGAAAAGGCAATTGACCAAAATGATGCAGGAGACTACGGCCCAGTGGCCTGAACTCCTTCCCATTGCACTATACCACATACGCACCACCCCCATAGGGAAACAAACTGTCACCCTATGAGATACTATTTGGGTAATAACCAGCTATAGCTCAATTTACCCCACAACAATTATCAGAAGAAACAGATCATGTTGTGCAATATGTGATTCAGCTTGCCAAAGCCTTAACTAACACCCATGCGTTAGTATCATCTTCTATTCCAGATCCAGCTGATGCAGAAGGTTATCATACCCTCAAGCCCGGAGTTTATGTGTATGTGAAGAGGCATGTTTGGAAACACGGACTAGTACCATTGTATGACGGACCATACCAAGTGCAGTAAAACTTGAAGGGAGTTCAACATGGATCCATGCTTCACATTGCAAACGTCAACCATCCTGAGAGGTTTTATGATAATATGTATGGTTAGATTAATCAATACCAGGAATAGCCTACAACAGAATACTGACCCTTTTAATAACAAGTTCATTACTCACCACCAGATTTTGGTACAGGAATTGAGTCAATTAGAGAACAACCCGATCAGTGACTGTTGGATATGTACTCACTCACCAGTTTCAGCCACTAGTATGCCTTTTCTGGCGGTCCCAGTCACTCTGGAAGAAATACTAAACTGGCCCAATTGTAGCGACGCCCTTGCTAATAACGCTACTAAGTTTAGTAGATTGTGGAACACCACTGTATCTCCCCTGGTGGCAAGGAAATCTTACTGCCACCAGTAGACACCTAAAATTTCCTGCCCTTAAAGGAAACAAATGGGTGCCCAGAAACAAGTCCTCCTTGACTAATTTAGGCTTCATACCAACTGAAGGTCTACAAATCAGTTTTAATGCTACTCCTAGTATGGCAGATGCTTTTAAACCGTCATTGTTGGAAAGATACATTCATAATCACTCATGGGTACATGCAAATCTGTTTATAAAAGGTACCAATGACACATGTTATAAAATATCTGGTAATATCCCTTGTAATGAATCCTCTGAATATAAGCCTAGTGATCCAACATTTGGCAATCCGAATGATGGATATTGTAGCCCCCTGGGACAAATGCCTTCATGGTGTATGTTATCAAATAACACCGTTTTTATTGATTTGGTACATAAGTTAGTATTACAGCAGTCTGCTTTATGGGATCTGCCATCAGCCACATATTGGGTCTGTGGAAATAATGCATATAAATGGCTCCCAGTCGGAGTAGGGGGGACTTGTACGTTGGCCTGGCTTACTCCAGCCACTTATCTTATTCCCTATAGTAAAGTAGATATGAGAGCCATCCCTCTTCATACCATCTATAAACGTGCCAAGAACAACACCCCACGCCCATCAGGAAGACCTCATTTAGTACAAATTAGTATACCCAATAAGATAGCCAGTACTGTCTTCCTCTACCCTATAGTAACACAAATGTGGGATAAATTATTGGAGGTCACTGATTACTTAGATGACCAGATTTGGAATATTTTGAAAGTAATTAATACTACTGTTGCGGTGCAGAATCAACTTATCATAGTGGCTAATCAACATACTTTAGTGCTGGACTATTTGACAGCAACTCAAGGAGGGATGTGTCAGGTTATAAGCCCAGCCTGTTGTCACTATATTGATCCCGACTCTACCATACGGTTAAAGACTAAAATGGAAGACATTAGGAAACTCAGGGAAGAGTAAAACAAACATAACGAATTGACCAAAGACAATTGGTGGTCTGATACATTTTCCTTTTTGAATCCTGCTAATTGGTTTAAAGGGATTGGTGGGTGGATTGCTGGAATATTACAAGGAGTGTTGCATATTGCTGCTTGCATCTTGGTAATATATGTCTTACTAAAACTAGTCTTTTATTGTATCCCATTTTGCATGAGGAAAACTTGCCAGTCAGCAGAGAGCAAGGAGGACGCTGTTAACCGACATCCAGTGCTACTGTACACGGACCTCCCAGATGTAACCAGCATTGAGGACCTGGATGGCAAGGGAATGATGACCTTTACCCGCACGCCCTGACAAACCTTACGTCTGAAGATCAGAGCTTTATGATTATATCAACCAACAAGGGGGGATGGACATGCCGCGACAGCCTCGATTGGTAACAAGGGCACTAATTGAGCGAAGACCAATGTCCCTCAGGCTCAAAGCATGACCCTGGGATAGCACCTCTAATGTTGATAATAACATAATTTTTAGGGGGGAAAATGTAAAGGACATATTGATATTCATGCTATAGCAGCTCCATTTTGTCTGCTTGTTTCAAAATCATGTTATTATCACTCCTTGCATAACATACATTCTTTCCATCTTTTCTCTCGCTTCATCTTTCCCACACTAACTTTTCTCACAAGAACATTTTGTATTTTGTCAGACACTCCGCTCCTGTTATCTAACTAGTTTAGGCCAGGATTGACCTTGTAAAATTCCATCGTGCTTCGAACTAATATGACCATATATGTGTTTCCGTAATAATTGTACTAACATCGGTCAGCCTGTAGTACTGTAGTATGGCTGCAGAGTTGATTGGCTATTGATATGCTCAAAACAATATAAAATGCTAAGCAAAATAAACGGGATCAGAGATTCTTTGAATCCTCCCAATACAGAACATTGTTTCCGTTTGGTTTTCTGTGGATTGCAATCAATATAATAATTTGACACTCACTTGGTCAACCGTGAAGGGTTATTGCCCTCCCTCAACAAATCCATGAAACCAGGACTCGAACCATGGCCACACATTTCCTGCAGACGTGAATAAATGTATATTACAGCCATCAGCCACGCACAGCTTAGAGATATATCGTGGCACAGGTGTAATGTTTTCTTTATAGTTTATCACAATCTGTTTTGAAGTTAGTCGGTTTAAAAAGAAATTGAAAAGTCAGGATAAAGGGTAAATCTGCTGTTATTGTACAGAAATTCACACGTGGCCCTCACTGCACATTTAATATTTTCAATCATAAAAGTTAAGTTAGGTCAGGGAGACTGGACCTGGTCTTGTAGGGACCATATGAGAACATTCAACAGCACAGAAGGGAGAGAAGGTAGATTCATCCAATAAGATATCAGGGAACTAGGAAGCCAACAGCATCATTACCCTCCGCTTTCTCTAAGAGGCCCATCATAATATTTTTCTACAAGAGATTTTCTCACTTGTCAGCACAGTCTACATACGCTGTCATTTTACTTTGTAGTTTACAGATCTGGGCAGGTAACGGTCAGCATCATCTAATCCCAGGGGGTAGGTGGATCCTCCAGGTTATAAGTTCTATGGAAAAGGTCTTTCAATGTTCAAAGCCATTCAAACAGTTTTGGGTGGAAGAGAATGTTGTGGTCTAGAGGCAAAATGGTGATCACACAATTGTGATACAGCCGGACTACACAACCAATAAAGCAGCCACAGCTGGTGACTGAGAAGAATCTGTGACTTCTCTGCATTTAGTGATTACTACTCACCTGGGTAGTCATATGTGGAAATCTCATCTTTACACCGCTCATCACCCCTTACATATGTCTCTGTAGTATTAATATGGATCAGATCTTCACCCTGAAACAAATATTATAAAAGTCACAGACAGATGGAGAAGTCACATCTATGATCAGCTCTAATCCTGCCATCTCCACCATTCTCATTACACAAGTATAAAACATATAATACTGGTGGATAAAACAAGACTGAGCACAAGATCTTCACAGCCGTCTACACATCATAGGGGAGATCTCATGACACCTTCCCTCCATCTACCTGATGAGCCTGAGGAACATTGGGATCTTCTTGTTTGCAGTCCTGTGGAAGAAGAGGACGGGGACATCTCTCTGGTGTTGTCCTCTTACTGGATAGGTCTGGAGGAAACACATATAGGGACTGAATTCATTCTTTACATACAGATAATTATAGGCCGTGTGTATTTAGTCCTGTCTATTACCTGGTGATGTGAGGGTCTGGGGAACCTCCATCATGACGTCCTTGTACAGATCTTTGTGTCCTTCTAAATACTCCCACTCCTCCATGGAGAAATAGACGGCGACATTCTGACACCTTATAGGAACCTGGCACATGCAATCATACCGTCATCCCCTGATCCCTTCATAGCATTACTGTATAATGTCCCAGCATTCTCAGCAGTGTCACCTGTCCAGTCAGCAGCTCAATCATCTTGTAGGTGAGTTCTAGGATCTTCTGGTCATTGATGTCCTCATGTATTAGGTGGTGAGGTGAAGGCCTCGTGATTGGGCTCAGGGGTCTTCCCCATCCCTCAGACACAGGGTCCTGACAGCGCTCACTAGAAGTCTTCTTCACTACTGTGCAATCCTGGTTATGGAGAGACACATTAATAAATCTCCCTCCAGACATTTCCAGAGTCCTCACCTCTCCAGTTCTGTCCATCTGTTATTCCCATAGATAAGAATGGTGTAATGTGACATCATCAGAATCTCTCACCTCTCCAGTAAGACGGAAGAGGATGTCTAGGGTGAGGTGTAATATCCTCTCCGCCATCTTGTCTCTGTCCATATCCATCTTTGATGCGTAATTCAGGAAAATTCTTTTATATAGAAGATATTCACTAAGAGGATCCGATATTGTAGAGACCTGAATGAGAAGATGATGAGCCGATGTAACATCATAAAAATCCAGTGTAATAATACAATTACTGGAGATAATAAGGGGTACATATGAGGAGATTATTGTACAGTATTTAGATTCCTTTACATCTACTAATAAAACCAACAGTGGTGTGAAAAAGTGTTCGCCCCTTTCCTGATTTCTTATTCTTTCACATGTCTTTCACACTTAAATGTTTCAGATCACAAAAGAAATTTAAATATTAGACAAGGATAACACAAGTAAACACAAAATGCAGTTTTTAAATGAAGGTCTTTATTATTAAGGGAAAAAGAAATCCAAACCTACAGAGCCCTGTGTCAAAAAGTGATTGCCCCCCCCCCCCCCCCAACTCCCCATTAAAACATAAATTAACTGTGGTTTATCACATCTTTGGGAAGCGGAGTTCAATTTCGCCATATAGAGGCCTGATTACTGCCACACCTGTTCTCAATCAAGGCATCACTTAAATAGAACCTGCCTGAAAAAGTGAAGTAGACTAAAAGATCCTCAAAAGCTAGCCATCATGCTGAGATCCAAAGAAATTCAGGAACAAATGAGAAACAAAGTAATTGAGATCTATCAGTCTGCAAAAGGTTATAAAGCCATTTCTAAATCTTTGACACGCCAGCAAACCACAGTGAGAGCCATTATTCACAAATAGCAAAAAACATGGAACAGTGGTGAATGTTCCCAGTAGTGGCCGGCCGATCAAAATTACCCCAAGAGTGCAGCAATGACTCATCCAAGAGCTCACAAAAGACCCCACAACAACATCCAAAGAACTGCAGACCTCACTTGCCTCAGTTAAGGTCAATGTTCATGACTCCACCATAAGAAAGAGACTGGGCAAAAATGACAACTCCCAGAACTGGAAGTTGACCCGACATCACCGATGTCCCAGTCTCAATGATTGACTGGGCTGTGAAGTTTCATCACTTCATAGCCCAGCATCTCGCGGGCTTGCGCCACTCTGTTAATGAAAGCAGTGAAGAGAGAGCGCACACGATGCTGGGCTGTGACATGTGGTGAAACGCCGCCCACAGCCCAGTCAATCAATTCCGGAACGTGACGTGAAGTCACCAGACATCAGAGGCAACTGCAGCCGGGGGTCACATGATGGTGCTAAGAGGACAACGATAGCGCCGCTCACAGGCACATTTGGAAACACAAGGTATTTGAAGAAAGCCTTATTTCCTAGGTTTAAATCCATCTGCCAACTACACATTGCAGTGGATAACCTCTTTAATGTGACCATCTCTTAATGTTTTGATACACATGTCCAACTGTTCAATGTTTCAGTACTGTAAGATGGCCGCCGGACATGTGTGACGTGCAGAAGTAGTGCTGTTGCTTTATAAGCATTCAGCAACTATTAGAAGTAACACAAGCACAGGAGACAGGAAGTGTGCTCCAGAAGCATCCAGCAACTAGAGCGGTTAACACAGTCACAGGAGAAGGGGAGTGTTTTAGCAGAGCCCCAGGGGGATTGTGGGGAAGTTGTTTACTGTCTGTCCAGAGCGGAAGAGAAAGGTGGCTTATGATCTGTATCTCACAGAAGGCAAGAAAACAGAATTCAGGTCAGGAGGGAAGCTAAGCACAGGTCAGATAGACTCCCTGAGCTAACAGTGTGGAGTACTGTCAACCAGGAAGATAAGGACTGGAAGGAATCCTGTCATAGGGATCGTCTCCCTCATCAAACCCCCCCATCTCCATGCAGGATAAAGAATGCTGTGTACAATTGAGACCTTGTGAAGGAAAAGCCTGTGGTTGTGTATGCATCTAAACTGTACTGTACTATGCTACAGGATAATAGACTGTGTACTGCTGTGCTGCAAAGAAGATTGTACTGTTATTACTGGAGCCTGTTGCTCAAAGAGACATGTACATTGCATTGGCCATGCCTCATTAAATGTTACTGTTCTACCGTTTATGAGGACTCTTTCAAATGTGTCTGGTCAGCAATTGAATCTGTCCTGTGCCTCAGAGAAGCTGCAGCCTATGGTCGCCCGGAATAACGGTTCCCCCAGAATTCCAATGAATTCATGTAATCGGTCTTGCCCCTATCTGAGCTTAGGCGGCTTGCATGTAACACAGGTGCTTGATGGGAGATATATATCATCGAGGTTGGTAGCTTCGGTGATGTAAGCCTTGGAAAGCAGACTCAAGGACAGATAGTGCTGAGGGTTAATAGGGCGTATCAGGGCCGAGTTTAAGAGCAGTCAAAGAGTGGGGCTCACATAGTCCCAGCCGGGAGTGTGGTATGGCAGATAAAATGAAGGCCAAGTGTCTCATTCAGTGTCTGTGACTGGAACTGTGGAGACCTCCAGGCTGTCTGCTAAAGGACACTGACCTGAGTAGGCGAACCCACAGCACTGTCTGAACTATTTACTTTCTGTTTTTCACTGTGCCAGAAAAGGGCGTCTTTTTGTTAGCTTATGCTGAGTGGTTTATGAAGTTCTAATAAACTAGCCTGGACATTTTAATGAAACCGGTGCCTTCCTCAACCGCAGCTGAGTGACTAGAAACCCTACAGAACTTTTTGCACAACTTGCTGTTCTCTAACAAGGAGCCTAATGGCAAAATTCACAAGTGTTTGATCCATGAATCGCCCAAAAAATGTAGGCGTTAGAATTGAAGCAGGATGTTTTCAGATGAAAGTGGTCACTGAGCTTTGAGTGTCACAGAGTGTCATCATCAGCAGGTTGCAATAGAGATACAGAGAGAGTGGAAAAGTCACAGAAAGGCAGAGAAGTGGACATCCTTTGGCCACACCCCACACTGATGACTGCTTCATTGTGAACAATGCCTTTCGGAACTGGATAATGCCACACAACTGCAGGCACATTTAAGGGAGGTGAGAGGCACCCAAGTGTCATGTCAGACCATTCGAAACAGTTTACATCAGTGTGGTCTGCTAGGGTTCCTGACCACACCACCAGGCACAGGCGTCATCGACTTGCATGGGCCAGGTAGCATCTACGCTGGACGAGGGAACAGTGGACTTCAGTGCTGTTCATTGGTTAAAATCGATTCACGCTGAGCAGAAATGATGGCTGTCAACGATGTTGGAGACATCAAAGAGAGTGCTATGTATCAGCGACTGTTGTCGCCAGTGAGGGTTTTGTTACAGTGTGGGCAGGTGTGTCTAGTCAATACAGAACTGCCCTACCAAACCAAACTGCCAAAGAATGGGTGGAAAAGATCTATAAATGCCCTAGCGTTTCCCTCTCTATCTGCACACCTACCTAACGCGGAGGTTGGCATCCTGTCCTGCGCAATGGCGCCCCCACTCGTCGGCGGCTGTCCCTGACTATATGTCCCTATTACACCTCTATTTCAAAGAAAGGAGTTAAGGACATTTGCTTATTCAGGCCATTCGGGTGTACCGTTCTGAGGTTGAAAATCCAACGGGTCTCCCTCTGTAAAATCGACCTATCCCAGTTACCTCCTTTCACCGGAGATGTAATTTTCTCGACCCCCATAAATAGGATCTTCCTTACATCCCCGTGATGCAGTAGGTTTATGTGATTAGCGACCAGTGTGTCTCTTTTATTCCATATATCTCGTATATGTTTCCCCACCCGCCTACGAAATTCTCTTCTTGTTTTTTCAACGTACTCCACCACACACTCACATGTGCCCTTATAGATGATGCCCTTAGTGCGACAATTTATGAAGTGCCGAATGGAGTACCTGATACCAGTAACATTGCTTCTGAACATTGATTGACTGGATCTATTCACACATCTTACATCTTACCCCACATGTGAAACACCCTTTGATTCCTCTATCCAACCAAGTTGGGGTGGTTCTCAGCTGATACTGGCTATGCACTAGCCTATCCCTCAAAGATTTATCTTTTTGGTATGTGATTTGTGGGTAAGGTGTGATCTCATTTTCCATGTCTGTGTCCATCTTTAATACTCCTTTGGAGGATTGATCTAATCTCCTCCTCTCTATTGCAATATCTCATGACGAATCGTGTAGTTTCACTTTGATCAGGTTTTTTAAGGCCTCGTTGTTTGCCTCCCTCAAGGCTCTTTCGGGGTAACCTCTGTCTTTAAACCTTATCTTGAGGTCATCTGCCTGCTTCTCGAAGGACCGCAAGGTAGAGCAATTCTGGTGCATTCTTAAATATTGTCTCTTGGGGATTTCCCTCCTGAGGGGCGCCGGATGGTTGCTCTCCCACCTCAGGAGGGAATTTGTGGCCGTTTCTTTCCTATGTGCCTTAGTGATAATTTCACCCTTGGAATTGATCTCAATTTTAATGTACAAAAAGGCCAGGCTAGATGAATTCAACTCATACATAAAATGTAACCCAATATTGTTAACATTGAGTTTCTTGACAAAATCCTTGAACGTCTCCGCAGTGCCCTTCCAGATGACAAAGATATCATCAATGTAGCGGAGCCACATGATAATACTCTCCTCAGGGCACTGCGAAGTGTCACCAAAAACAATAGTTTCCTCCCACTAGCCCAGGAGCAGGTTGGCATACGATGGTGCACACGGGCTGCCTATCGCGGTGCCCCTGAGCTGGTGGAAGTACTCCTTATTGAATAAAAATACATTTTTGGTCAGGCAGAATTCCAGTGCTTTCATCACGGACTGGTTATGTCTCTCGTACTGTCACCCCCTGGTACTCAAATACCGCGTCCAGAACGATCTGATCTATAAAACTGTCACACTAGTTAACCCCTTCAGTGAACAGTGTAAAAAATAAAAAAGGTGGCAAAAACTATGGTTTTTCATGAAGCTGCCAAAAAAGTGAAATAAAACACCATCAAAAAGTCGATTTTAAATTAAAATTGTATCACAAAAAACATCATCTTGTCACGCAAAAAGCAAGCTGTAATACAGCTCCGTCAGCAGAGAAGAAAAAAATATAGCTGTCAAAATATAGCGATGCAAAAACAATTAATTTTCTATAAAATTGTTATTATTGTGTAAAAGCGCCAAAACATAAAAATGATATAATCGTAGTATCGCAGTAATCATACTGAACAGAAGAATAAAGCTGCCTTTTAGCACACGCGGAACGAGATAAAAAAATCCAAACAATTGCTTGTTTTTGTTCATTCTGCCTCCCAAAAATCGGAATAGAAAGTGATCAAAAAATGTTATATGCCCGAAAATGGTACCAATAAAAACATCAACTCGTCCCGCAAAAAGCAAACCCTTAAATGACTCTGTCGGCAGAGATAATGAAAAATTATAGCTCTAAAAAAAAAAGGATCTTTTAGTGTGTGACAGCAGCCAAACATAAAAAACAATATAAATCTGGTATCGCTGTAATCGCACTGACCCATAGAATAAAGTCGTCTAATCATTTATACCACATGAGGAACGGCATAAAAAATAAATAAAAACAATTCTTCACCTGCTGTTGATTTGTTCATTCTTCCTCCCAAAGATCGCAATAAGGCTTGGCGCACATTTATCCTGCGCTCTACGCTTACATCAGGGTTTCCGTGTAGATCTCTGAAATATGTGATTCAGACGGAAAACCCAATGGAAGATTCCCTATAATAAGGCAGATTAAGACATTGTGGACTCAAGTCTGTCCTATGATTTGGCAGTGTCCATATTTTTAAGAGCATAAAAGCGCAATAGACCAAAAAAGACAACGCTAAACAGAGACGAGATGGAGTCCACAGTAACTCTGCTGCCTCGTTATAGTGAATGGGTTTTATCTGAATCATGTCACTCAGAGATTTACAGTGGGGGGAAATAATTATTTGATCCCTTGCTGTTTTTGTAAGTTTGCCCACTGACAAAGACATGAACAGTCTATAATTTTAAGGGTAGGTTAATTTTAACATTGAGAGATAGAATATCCAAAAAATAAAATCAAGAAAATATCATTGTATACATTAGATAATTTTTTTTGCATTTTGCAGTGAGAAAAAAAGTATTTGATCCCCTACAAACCATTATGAGTTCTGACTCCTACAGACCAGTTAGACGCTCCTAATCAACTCATTACCTGCATTAAAGACAGCTGTCTTACATAATCACCTGAAAAAGACTACTATCCACAGATTTAACTAATCAGTCAGACTCTAACCTCTACAAAATGGGCAAGACCAAAGAGCTTTCTAAGGATGTCAGGGACAAGATTATAGACCTGCACAAAGCTGGAATGGGCTACAAAACCATAAGTAAGATGCTGGGTGAGAACGAGACAACTGTTGGTGCAATAGTAAGACAATGGAAGAAATACAAAATGACTGTCAATCTACATCGATCTGGGGCACCATGCAAAATCTCACCTCGTGGGGTATCCTTGATCATGAGGAAGGTGAAAGATCAGGCTATAACTACACGGACTGGAACTTGTTAATGATCTCAAGGCACCTGGGACTACAGTCACCAAGAAAATCATTGGTAACAGATTACACCTTAAAGGTTTAAAATCCTGCAGTGCCCTCAAGGTCCCCCTGCTCAGGAAGGCACATGTGCAGGCTTGTCTGAATTTTGTCAATGAATACCTGGATGATTCTGTGAGTTATTGGGATAAGGTGCTATGGTCAGATGAGACAAAAATTGAGCTCTTTGGCATTAACTCAACTCGCCATGTTTGGAGGAAGAAGAAGAATGAGTACAACCCTAAGAACATCAAAGGGGACAAGATGACTTCACCTTGCTGAAAGGAAGATGGATGGGGTCATGTCCCATAGAAAACTTATGGAGGGAGTTGAAGCTCTGAGTTGCCAAGCGACAGCCTCAAAATGATTTAGAGATGACCTGCAAAGAGTGGACCAAAATTCCTCCTGACATGTGCGCAAACCTCATCATCAACTACAAACAAAGTCTGACTGCTGTGCTTGCCAACAAGGGTTTTGCCACCAAGTATTAAGTGTTGTTTGCCAGAGGGATCAAATACTTATTTCTTACTGCCAAATGCAAAAAAATATCTAATTTATACAATGTGATTTTCTTGATTTTTTTGGATATTCCATTTCTCAATGTTAAAATTAACCTACCCTTAAAATTATAGACTGTTCATGTCTTTGTCAGTGGGCAAACTTGCAAAAACAGCAAGGGATCAAATAATTATTTCCCCCACTGTAGATGGAAACCCCAATGTAAGTGCTCAGCGTAGAGCGCAGGATAAATGTGATAGAAAATGTTATGTAAAATGTTTTCAAAAAATGCTTCAATTCAATCTACAAAAAATGCAAGTCCCCGCTCAGGTGCGTCTTCTGTCAATGGAAATATAGGGGGCTTCCATGTTACTGGTAGTACAAAGGCTCTGCAAAAGCCTGTGCTAAACAATTAAAGATGGCTCTGTAGGGGTTATTAATATACCTGAATACATTGTGTACCTCTTGTTACCCTATCACAGCACTAGTTATATTTTGTCAACTTGGATTTAGTCTCTACCAACCATATATGTGGTGGCGGCTCTACAGGTGGAGGTTAATCGCCTCCAAGATTTCTTCCGAATATCCCTCATC
The DNA here is from genome assembly GCF_046119375.1 of Phyllobates terribilis. Classification (NCBI taxonomy): domain Eukaryota; kingdom Metazoa; phylum Chordata; class Amphibia; order Anura; family Dendrobatidae; genus Phyllobates; species Phyllobates terribilis. The sequence continues at coordinate 2,446,949 of NW_027362829.1, forward strand.
CTATGAAATTCTGTGCCTCAACACGTCCGATTATCCACCACACTTTTATCCTTCAGATGGAACCTGAAAATACATCTCTTTAAACAAGCTTACAGCCTGCCATGACCTTGCTTGCTGCCACCTCAACAACACCGGAGCTACTGCAATCCCCCAAACCTACTGTCTCCTTCCCCATCATCCAGTAAAATGTAAGCCCACAAGGGCAGGGTCCTCTTCCCTCTGTACCAGTCTATCATTGTTAGTTTGTTTACTGTAAGTGATATCTGTATTTTGTATGTAACCCCTCCTTATGTACAGCACCATGGAATCAATGGAGCTATACAAATAATAATAATAATAATAATATTAATTTTGTATTTGTATAGCATAACCTTAGCAACTAGCCGTAGTGGATTTTGAATGAGACCAAATATCTTTATTTCTGGAGTCTTCATAAGATTCCATATGGTCCCACTCGGGGGAGACATTAAAAAATGAACTGACCCTACTAACAGATATGTGGTGCTCATACACGCACTATGCACTTTATATTTCTATTTATGAAGTAATCATATAGTTAGTGTTTATTAGATATTTCTCCATATGGATCTATATATGTATTTTCACATCTGGCATAAACTATAAGTAAAACTTTTTTACCTGTTACTTGTTCATTTGCAGTAGATTTCCCTTTTTTAATTCTGGTTTTGTTTTTAATTGTTGTCTTTTTAATATATGTTCAATAACATAATTATTATAGTTTGTTGTATGGGAGTTGTTCGTCTTCGGCTTATTATAACATTATGTGAAGCACCTGTGTGTTCCAGGTGCTCACCACAAAACTAGATAAATTCCTTGAGGGGTCTATCTTCAAAAATGGTGTCCCTTGTGGGGGGCTGCCACTGATTAGGCACATCAGGGGCTCTGGAAACCCAACATGGGGTACGCTCTCGATTCCAGCCATTTTTGCATACAAAAAGTCAAGTGGACTCCTTCCCTTCCGACCCCTGCCGTACACCCAAACAGTCGTTTTCCTACCACATATGGGATATCGGCTTACTCAGGAAAAATTGCACAACAAATTGTATGATGCACTTTCTCCTGTTACCCTTTGGAAAATACAAAATTTGGGGGTAAAGTAACATTTTTGTGGGAAAAAGTAACATTTTATTTTTTTCCCTTTGCCATTGCTTTAACTCTTCACACACTGGTCAGAATTGAAAAAAGTGACCTGTAAGGAAGGTGAAACAGACTCTGAGGTGAAAGGGTTAATAAGACTTACAAGTGGAACCGGTCCAGAAAGCAGAAGATCCAGCAAGTATCTGCCACATATTCCTGCAAATCCCCCAAATGTCATCACCAGTATCTACATTATTGTGCTGGAGCTAGGAGAGGAATAATGGCGTTGTGTGAGGACTTCTCTGGGCTTCTGTCCTTCATTCTGCAGTCGTCTGAATGGATCTAATGTGGACGGGAACCAGCTAAGCCGCCTTCTGTCCACAGCTGTTACCTCACTGTTCACACCACACAGAGACCCCAAAAGAGCCTCCGTGCTGAAGGGGTTAATGCCCCCTGCGCCCAGTAATGGGGGATCTCCACATACCTCCACCTGCAGAGCCGCCACCACATATATGGCTGTTCTGTGCGCACAGGACCTGTGATGAGGTCACAGGAGGGGAGGAGTCAGGGGTCACATGATCAGGGGCCTCAGTGAATGCACAGTGTGAACTGTGCGGCTCCTGTACAGTGATATCCGGAGTGAAGATGCTACATGGAGACGTCTCTGCTGTCAGTGACATTTCCGGCATTATTTGCCCCTCACTACTGGCACAATTACCCCGCGCCGCCTTTTCTACAGTTTTATGTGTGAATGTAACGTGGGATTTTCCTGCTTGTAGACAAATAGACGACACATGAGGTGATTATTACCAGTTACCGGACGTCTACTATATGGCGGCATATGATTGTGCTATCCACCTCATACCAGGAGCTAAAAGGCCGAAATCTAGTTTGTTTAACCCTTTCCAGGGAGGGCGGCCTTGATAGACTATACTCAGAAGAGTCCGGCTGAGGGCAGAGACAGATGGCCGTACTTCTCCTGCGAGGATCGCCTCGAACCTCATACTGGCCGACACCTCTCCTGACCTGAGCTTGACAGCTGCAAAGAAATCCATCATGCTGTCATGTTCAGGTCAGGAGAGGTGCGGGCCAGTCAATTCAGTGCGATGCGATCCTCGCACGAGTTATACGGCAGTGTGTCTCTGCCCTAAGGGTCATATACGGCCATCCACCTCTCTAGTTGTAGTGGGGGTTTTTACTTGTTAAAAAAAGGATGGAGAGTTGCATCCGTGCTTGAATTTTAGAGAGATTAATAAAATCACGGTTCACAATCCCTGTCCTTTGCCCCTTATACCGGACCTGTTTAAGCAATTATCTGGAGCTAAATGGTTTTCCAAACTTGACTTGAGAGGGGCATATAACTTTATACTCATACATCAGGGTGACGAACGGAAGACCGCATTCATTACGCCTCAGTGTCATTTTAAAAATTTGGTGATGCCATTTGGGTTAAGCAATGCACCTTCAGTCTTTTAAAATATCATAATATTTTTTGCTCACTAGTGGGTAGACTTGTGGTGATTTACCTGTATGACATATTGATTTATTCACATACTCTGGAGGAGCATCACAAGCATGTCAGAGAGTTTCTTCAGGCTCTACGTGACAACCATTTATTTGCTAAACTGGAGAAATGTCAATTTGAGGTCCAGCAGATAAGGTGACTGTCTTGACCGATCATAAGAACCTGTTGTACGTTGACGGTGCTAAGTGCTTAAACACCAGACAGGCTTGGTGGGCCTTGTATTTTTTGCCCGGTTTGATTTTGCCGTTACTTATCTCCCTGGCTCTACGAATGTCAACACGAAATTCAAGTCAAGATTCTTAGTGAAGGGGTGGGGAAGATCTCAGGCAGCGCATTTGACTAGCCCAGGGGGAGATGGGGATGAATCGGTACCCGGGCCTTTAGCCTGGCCTTTAGGGATGTCGCGGTGGTCGGCTCCCGGGCCCGTACCCTGGGCCTCTCCTTTAAAAAAGGGTTAGTGATTTGTTAAGTTTATAAAAGAGTTTGTGACGCCACCTATGGTTTCTGATGATATTCACCAGCGCTGCGCAGTCCACTGAGGACGGTGATCAGGCAGCTAGATGGTATGGCTCCCCATAGGTGGAGCTAGGCCTCAGGGCAGGGTACGGACGGGGTATGCAGGACGGAGAGACTCAGCCGGGTCAGAGCAAGAACAGGGATGGACACAATAGTCACTTCAGTACCTTTTACTGATGGAAATTCAGGCACTCCCCGGAGCACTGTAGGGTGAAGGGTGTATGTCCGGATCTTCCCCAATGAGCAGGTTTTGGGCCTCATGCTTCTTGACTCTGCGTAGTAAGTTTCTGACCTGCCTGGAGCTAGGCCTAACTTTGTCTCTGTCCTGCGCTGGCTGACCTTGTGGTAGGGCCTTCTCTTGGAGTGCACGCTCCCGACCTACGGGGCCTATGTGTCTCCTGGCTCTGGTACGTATCAGCACTTTAGCGATCCTGGGACTTGTAGTTCTCCAGGGATTCCGGTTTATCTTACTGGGTCATGGAGATCCCGGTAAGCTTCGGACCCGGTGTCCGGTAACTGCTTCTTCGGGGTGAGCTAGTTAAGCTCCTCTGCCCCCTATGAACTAACTCTGTCTACTCGCCTTCGGCCTACTTGGGCCCTCTCTAGGCTACTCACACTAACGGCAGCTTGCCGCGCTTCACCGATCTTATGGCGCCGGCACACCTGAAGCTCACCTCTCTGAGCTACACGGAGTCTTGATCTGGATAAGCTCCACTGCAGGTTAGCAATTGCAGGAGCTGGAACAGGCTTTTGTCCTCTGAGGTAACTCCTCTCAGACTGCACTGGATTCACTGCTAAACCAGACTGAACTAGACTCTGACTCAAACCAACTGCTGCCTGGCTCCACCTTCCCTTTTATATCCCTAACGGTCTCCCTCTGGTGGTCTGAGGTGGAAGGTGGAGATGTGTGAATGGTTATGGGGGCCTCTTGTGGAGGAATCCTTCAACACACCCTTCTAGGATTTGTGATACCAAGCACAGCTGGGCTTCACACATTCAGGATGCTCAGGACAGTGCGCAGGAAGGTTTACCTATAAATAAGCTTTATGTACTGCCCTCTTTAGTCATAGATCTTCTTAATGAAGTACATGATTCCTTTTTCGCTGGCCATGTGGGTTCTTCTGCCTCTTCAAGATCACTTTCTGGGTCTTTTTAGTGGCAGAATGCTCTTAAGGATATTGAAGAGTATGTCTGAAAATGCAAAGTCTGAAAGTCTGTGCCAGGGCTAAAGCCTCTAGTTATCTCTTCCCTAACGATGTTCCATTACAAACCTGGACCCACTTGTCTATGGACTTTGTCACTGATTTGCTTAACTGGTGGTATTACTGTCATGTGGGTGGTGGTAGACCGTTTTAGCAAAATCATTCTTTTGGTCCCACTTCAAAACATGCAAACTGCTAGGATCTTAGCAACTTTGTTAATTTCTCAAATCGTTAAACTTCATGGTGTTCCCAAAAACATAATTTTCGATTGAGGAGTTCAATTTCTGGCTAGTTTTTGGCTTAGTTTTTGCTCCAGATTGGGTATCAATCTGTTTTTTCTCTTAGTGTATCATCCCGAGACTAACAGTCAAACAGAAAAGGATGATCCTGGAAATAGAGCAGTATTAGGGATGTTTTGTCTCCTCTAATCAGAAAGACTGGGTGGAATTTTTGTCCCATACCAAGTGTGCTCTAAATAACCATTCCTCTAAGACTACCGGGACCTTGCTTTTTTTTTAGCTGCTGTAGTTTGTAGTGTTTGGGAATTTTTCAGGATTACAATCCTCCATGTCAGAGGAGGAGAGATTTTGTCCCCAATTAATTAAGGTCTGGAGGGAGGTCAAAAGGGATCTTTAAGTAGCTAGTGACCAGGCCAAAAGGTAGGAAGGCTTCTATCTTTAGGGAGGGAGATTTTGTGTGGTTGTCTTCAAAATATCTGCACTTAAAGATCACATCTAGAAAGTTTGTGCCTAAATTTGTAGGTCCTTATAAAATTATAAAAATGTTAAATCCTGTAAGTTAAGTTGCAACTTCCTATTGCCTGGAAAATCATAATTCTTTCTATTCTTCTCTTTTAAAAAAAAAATTGATGGGGCCTCAAGACATAATTGAGGTGGATTTGGAAGGGTATCAGTAGTATGAGGTAGGGCGAGTGCTTTGTTCCAGGTGGGTCAGGTGCCGTCTGCATTATCTCGTTAAGTGGAAAGATTATGGTCCTTAAGATAGCTCCTAAGTTAATTTGGGGATCTTCATGTGATCAGATAGACAGATTATTGGGTGGGGCTGGGGAAAATCCAGCAGTCATGGTACACATGGGTACCAATGACAAAGTTAGAGGGAGGTGGAGGGTCTTTGAAAATGATTACAGGGAATTAGGAGAGAAGCTGAAGTACAGGGCCTCCAAGGAAGTGTCTTCAGAAATACTGCAGATTCCACTATCATCACTAGAAAGTTAACTGGATCTTAAAGAGTTAAATAAGTGGCAGGAAGAAAGGGTTTGGATTCATGGAGAACTGGGCCAGCTTCTCTGTCAGCTACAGGCGCTACGATAGGGACAGGCTGCACCTTAACGGGGAGGGTGCAGCTGTGCTGCGGGAAAAAATGGTCAGATGGATGAAGGAGCTTTTAAACTAGGATCTGGGGGGAGGGAGGGTACTTGTGTAAATAAGGACATACAGTAGACAGAGAGACAGTAGGGGTCAATGAGGATTTATGGGGGCTAGGACATGCAAGGAAATTAAGTAGGCGAGTAGGAGTAATAAATGTCTGCTGGCAAATGCAATAAGACTTGCAAACAAAATGAATGAATTAGAGGCTCTTGTGTCAGCCACAGATTACAATGTGGTGGGCATTACGGAAACCTGGCTAGAAAGCCATGACTGGGTGACAAACAGAGGGTTACACTACACTTAAAAAGTTAGGAAAGAAACAAAAGATAGAGGGATGGGTATTTTCATTAAATCCAATTTATAACCTGTGCTCAATGACGACAATGAAGGGCCAGTATGGGTAAATGTACATGGAAATGGCAATAATGGAAAGCTGCTAATTTGCGATTGCTGCAAGCCTCCTAATATAGCTGAACACGTAGAGGATGATATGCTGCAACACATTTAAAAGGCAACAAAAACAAGTCATGGCCATAGTGTTGGCTCCCTTGAAATTGTTCCAGAAAATTATTACAATCACACATGTTTTGTTATACACGTTTATTTCTTTTGTGTGTATTGGAACAACACAATAAAAAAAAAGAGAAAAAAAGGCAAATTGAACATAATTTCACACAAAACCACCAAAAATGCGCCGGACAAAATTGTTGGCACCTTGTCAAAATTGTGGGGTATGGGTAAACAACTTTATTTCATGCATGTGAAGCTCGTTCAAACTCAATTGTGGCAACATGAAAATTACACCTGAAACCAGATAAAAAAGAGAGAAGTTGATTCAATCTTTGCATTGTGTGCATGTGTGTGCCACACTAAGTATGGAGAACGAAAGAGAAGAAGAGAAATGTTTGAGGACTTGAGAACCAAAATTGTTGTAACCTTGAAATTGTTGATATTTTTCAAGTCCATCTCCAGAGATCTGGATGTTCCTTTGTCCATGGTGCGCAACATAATCAACACATTTACAACCCATGGAACTGTAGCTAATCTCTCTGGATGTGGACAGAAGAGAGAAACTGACGAAAGGTTGCAATGCAGGATAGTCCAGATGGTGGATAAGCAGCCCCACTAAAGTGACACAGAGACATAAAGAAGCTACACTGCAGTTTGCCAAAATGTACATGAATAAGCCAAAATCCTTCTGGGGAAGCGTCTTGTGGACAGATGAGACCAATATAGAGTTTTTGGTAAAGCACATCATTCTACTGTTTAAACAAAATGAAGCCTACAAAGAAAAGAACAGAACACAGTAACTACAGTCAAATATGGTGGAGGTTCAAAGATGTTCTTGAGTTCTTTTGCTGCCTCTGGCACTGGGTGCCTTGACTGTGTGCAAGGCATCCTGAAATCTGAAGATTAAGAAAGGATTTTGTGTGGCAATGTAGTGCATAGTGTCAAAAAGCTGGGTTTATGTTCTAGGTAATGAGTCTTCCAGAATGACAATGACCCCAAGCATACATCAAGAAGCACCCAGAAATGGATGGAAACAAAGTGCTGTAGAGTTGTGAAGTGACCAGCAATGAGTCCGGATCTAAATCCCATTGAACACCTGTGTATAGATCTTAAAATTGCTGTTTGGAAAAAAATATTAAAATTTGAGAGTCTTCAGTGGTTGATACCTTTGGTTAACTGAAAAGATGGTAACAAATTACAAGCTTTCGAGACTACTCAGATCTCTTCATCAGACATAGTATAACACAAAATCTGAAGAGTCACATATTTATACACAACAGAGCACAGGAATAATGCAATAGATAAGACAAGTGACGTGAAGCAGAACTATTAGTATGGGAGAGGGAGAAGCAGTTGTGGCTGTGAATATTGGAACAGTTCATTGATAAGGAGTATAAAAGTTTTATTGCCCTGTGATTGAGGTCTGGTCCATGATTGTGATGCCCCCAAACGGTCTGAGGAGCACATTCCTTAGTTGATGAAGAAAGACATATATCCATGTGACACATTCATTCCTGCTCTGTGTGTCAAAGATTGTCATAAGTTTGTAATTCCACATTTTTCTGTCTGAGATTTGAAGTTACCTTTTAATACAAGTAATTTCATGTCCATGATGCTGTGATCAGGGATAAAAAAATGTTAGGCCACAGGTAGATCTAATCTTTTTTCTTTTATTGTGTGGCGATAACAATTCATCCTTGTTCTAAGTTTTTGCCCTGTCTCCCCTACATACAGACCCCCAGCTGGACATTTATTACATATAATTAAAGTACACTACATTAGATGTGATGCAGCTGAAAGTACCTGGGATAGTGTGGTTGTCTCCTGATTTGAGTTGGGAATCTTTATCTTATCTGTGTTCATTATAAATAGACAGGTTTTACATTTTTTTCTGGTTGCAGGGAAAGGTTCCTGTAGCTGTTGGAGAGGACAGAGAGCTTCTGACAATGATGCTTTTTAGTTTTGGGGGCTGCCTAAAACACAGAAGTGGGGGATCTGGAAATATAGATTGTAATCGGGCATCTTTTTGTAATAATGGTTGTAATTTCCATGCAGCTCCCCTTAGCACCTCCAGATTTGGATTTTAGGGGACTATTAGAAGCACCCAGTTGCTTTCTTGTTTAGTTTTGTAATGTAGGAGATGATTCCTTGATATTCTGGTGGCTCTTGCAATCTGGTTTTCAATTCTTCTTGTATGGTATCCCTCGTTCATAAAAGTCCTTCTGAGGCCACCAAGGTGTTGTCTCTGTCCATAGGGTTGGAACATATCCGATTGTATCTTGTCACGGGGTCCTTCTCCAACATCACACAATCAACAGAGCAAGAGAAGATTGAACAATTCCAAGACCTTTATTATAGGCAATACTGAAAGGTCCATATACAACCCACCACACAGAGGATAAAAATAGTCCAGAAACATGAATGCAGTCCGGTAATGGTACAAACGCCCTGGGAGATGAGAGTCCAACAATCCAGCAGACAGAGGATAAAATAGTCCATATGTTTCTCCATATATATTCCTTCAAGAAATATTTCCAAAGTCATCCAGGCTTCTCCCATTCTCTCTGGCATGCAATCCTCACATCCTCGTCCCCTACAGAATCTCACCAATGTCTCCCCTGGCAGTGATATTTAAAAGTCCCTTCTCCTCATTCACAGGTCGGAGGGGGGGGGTCACATTGCTGGTATTTCCATTGCATTGCAAAATCAACAAGCTAGCCTGGTTCAATATGTCAGCATATTATTATTAGCATATTAGCAAACAGCATTATTCACTGACCCTGGGCAAAGATAACAGTACAATAAACTGTGGGAGCTGATATCAGATGATAATTAACAGCTATTCATCAATTAACAAATATCAACTCATGCTACAAGAGAAGTCAGAAACCAAAGACAAGAAAAATACCCAAATAACTGAAAGTAAATGTATAAATCGCACGGTGCAAAAATAATAATAAATAATAAAGGGTATTTAGTTAACATAATTTTGATCAAAATAATGTGAAAGCCATCCCGCCACTTCACGGCAACCCTTATGGGACAGTCCTAACTCTAATATTAAAAACCTTACCGTTTGTCAAGTGACATACATATGGACAAGGGCAGAGAGACTGGATCCCTGGTGTAAGCATAAAGCCAAGCAGAATGGGCGTCTCAGCCCAAAGGGCGGCCACACCCTTTTATATGCACTAAAGCATACTGACTGCAAAAAAAGAGAAGTCAACATTAAAAGGGACACAGAGCAACAAAAGAACACTATGAAAATCAGTAAAATATAACTATACACAAAATGATACCCACATACCATATCACACCATCACATATCTAATGGGTTGGTTGTAGACAATAGAGTTTTATTATGTGTTTTGGATGGAAACTGACCCATGTAGAGGGACAGGGACATCTCTATTTCATTGTTCAATAGCTTGAAGGTGTCTAAAAAGTTAGTTTCAGTACATGAGTGAATAGTTGCTTGATGAGTTGATGGTGGGATAAAATTTATTAAAGTGTTGTGAGGGGTCTGCTCTGTGGTAGGCGCTGGTTCACACAGGGATGCAGTGCGCAGGTTCAAACAAACTGGTGGGTTATCAAATGTCCATAAACCAGGCAGGAAACAAAACATAGCAGCCTATTTCAGGTTCCAAAAAGGTATAACAGAACAAAACACAAAATAACTAGTCCATACAGCACGGACTCAGTCGTTTAAATGCAGATGCCTTTTTCTGCCTTCAGCAAGGTCTGAGCAGCACACGCAAGGTCTGCTCACCTTGCACAACACAGAGCACACTGAGACAAGCACAGCTGTCTTAAATCAGGCCTTCCAAGACCTGGACTGGAGGTAAGTGAGCAGCTGATCACCCCAGCTCTTTCAGCTGCCCGTAAAACACGGCCCTATAATCCGAGCCCATTAAATACCTCTCAGCACTATGTGTGCTGCAGCCTACTTTTCCGAGTCTTACATTATTATTATTATTTATTATTATAGCACCATTTATTCCATGGCGCTTTACATGTGAAAAAGGGGTATACATACATGAACTATTACAAAGATCTTTAACAAAACGTGACGACAACTGGTACAGGAGGAAAGAGGACCATGCCTGCGAGGGCTCACAATCTACAAGGGATAGTTGAGCATACAGTAAGTGAGGGTAGAGCTGCACCAGTATGGTGGAGCAATGGTTACTGCAGGTTGTAGGCTTGTCGGAAGAGGTGAGTCCTCAGGTTCCTTTTGAAGGTTTCCATGGTAGGTGAGAGTCTGATATGTTGGGGTAGAGAATTCCAGAGTAGGGGGGGATGCACGGGAGAAATCTTGTATGCGATTGTGGGAAGAGGAGATAAGAGGGGAGTAAAGAAGGAGCTCTTGTGAGGATTGGAGGTTGCGTGCGGGTATGTACCAGGAGACCAGGTCAAAGAGATAAGGAGACAGGTTGTGGATGGCTATGTATGCCAGGGTTAGGGTTTTGAACTGGATTCTATGGGCAATGGGGAGCCAGTGAAGGGATTGACAGAGGGGAGAGGCTGGGGAATAGCGTGGGGACAGGTGGATTAGTCGGGCAGCGAGCAGGGACTGGGGAGAGTGGGCAGCCATTGACGTTGATAGATAGGTCAGGTGGGGGGGGGGTGAATGAGATGGCGGAAAGACAATGAATTCTGTTTTATCCATGTTAAGTTTTAGAAATCTGTCAGAGAAGAAGGATGAGATACTGGGCAGACATTGTGGGATTTTGGTTAGTAGGGAGGAGATATCGGGTCCAGAGAGGTGGATCTGTGTGTCGTCAGCATAGAGGTGGTGTTACGGGTCCGGGTGGTGGAACCTCTGTGCCACGGTGCAAGGAGGGACCCAGAGGGGCGTAACTAAGTATCAACCCGAACCGACCCTGGTCGGACGGCAGCTAACGACTCCGTGACCAGGGAGGATCCGGGCAGAGGGACCAGGTGCTACTCTGGGGATGACCTTGTAAGAGAGCCGGTGGCCCCCGCGGGTCAGATGGCTGGAACTGACCGGTATGACGGATGGACACAGCAAGCAGGCAGAAGTCTCTGGTTAACTGACAGGTGGTCACGGTACGTGACAGCAGAGCAAGTAGTAGTCTCTAGATTTACCAGGCAGGTGGTCACAGCAAGTGACGGCAGGGCCTCCAGGTAGGCTAGCAGGAAACAGGCGGGTGCTCCCAGGTGAGCGGGCAGGCAGACAAGGCAGGTAACAGGCAGGTTAGAGGTGGGCGCTCCCAGGTGAGCGGGCTGACGGACACCGCAGGTAACAGGCGGGTGCTCCCAGGTGAGCGGGCTGACGGACACAGCAGGTAACAGGCGGGTGCTCCCAGGTGAGCGGGCTGACGGACACAGCAGGTAACAGGCGGGTGCTCCCAGGTGAGCGGGCTGATAGACACAGCAGGTAACAGACGGGTGCTCCCAGGTGAGCGGGCTGACAGGGCAGGTAACAGGCAGGTAACAGGTGAGCGCTCCAGGTGAGCAGGCTGCCAGGCTCGGCAGGTAACGGGCAGATAACAGGCTGGCAGGCAGGACGAGGAGTCAGGCTAGCAACGGGACCTGAGGGCTGAAGCAGAGATAAGAAACTGTGCAACAACTTTGCTCGGGCACCTCCATTTTGGAGGAGGTGCCCTATTGGCCGGGGACTCCTTAGGACGGCACGTGTGGCCCCTTTAAGAGGGGGGGGAGCGTGCGCGCGCGCCCTAAGCAAAGTGCCCGGGGGACTGCGCGTGCCGACAGCAGGCTGAGAAGGAGAGCGGGGAGAGCGGAGAGAGAGGAGGTGAGAGGGAAGGCGTCTCTGCCTGGCAGGAGGCAGAGACGCTGATGTTACAGGACTGCGCGAGCCGACAGCAGGCTGGGAAGGAGAGCGGGGAGCGCGGGGAGAGAGAGAGGTGAGAGGGACGGCGTCTCTGCCTGGAAGAAGGCAGAAACGCCGATGCTACAGTACCCCCCCCCCCTTTACGCCACTCTTTTTTAGGCCAGAAAGGAATTTTTCAAGGAGAAGCGGGGCGTGGATGTTCTCCCTGGGTTCCCAAGTTCTCTCCTCTGGGCCAAACCCCTTCCAATCCACCAGAAAAAAAGTTCTCCCTCTTACCCTCTTGGTGGCCAGAATATTCTCTACCTCAAAAACGTCCTCAGCAGCAACCGGCGCAGGAGGAGTACCTGAATTATTGGAGAAAGAGTTAAAGACAGCAGGTTTGAGGAGAGACACGTGGAAGGAGTTGGGAATGCGTAGGGTGGGTGGAAGATTCAACTTGTAGGCCACTGGATTGATCTGTTTAAGGACCTTAAATGGACTGATGAACCGAGGGCCCAGCTTGTAGGAGGGTATTTTGAGCCGCACATGTTTGGAGGAGAGCCAAACCTTGTCTCCCAGACGGAATTGAGGCGGATCCAGACGTTTTTTGTCAGCAAATCTCTTCATCCGCTCGGAAGACTGAAGAAGTGCGGACCTAGTATTCTCCCAAATAGTGGAAACGTCACTGACCATGGACTCCGCAGCAGGGTTGTCCACAGAAGCGGAGACGGGAAACGGAATCCGGGGTTGTTGGCCATAGACAATAAAGAACGGGGACTTGGAAGTGGATTCACTCTCATGATTGTTATAAGAGAATTCGGCCCATGGCAGGAGGTCCACCCAATCAGTATGGTGGGCATTGACAAAGTGCCAGAGGTAGCTGGTAAGGATCTGGTTGATCCGCTCTACTTGACCATTGGACTGAGGGTGGTAGGCGGAGGAGAAATCCAGGGTGACATCCAGCAGCTTACAGGTAGCTCTCCAGAAGCGTGAGGTGAACTGAACCCCTCGATCCAACACGATGTGGAGGGGTAGGCCATGGAGACGAAAGATATGGTGAAAGAAGTCTTTAGCTAGCTCAGATGCAGACGGGAGACCAGGCAGAGGAATGAAGTGGGCCATTTTAGAAAAGCGGTCCGCGACCACCCAAATGACTGTACAACCGGCAGAAACAGGGAGATCGGTAATAAAGTCCATAGCGATATGTTGCCACGGGGCAGCAGGTATGGGAAGAGGCAGGAGATGACTGGCTGGTAAATGTTTGGGAACTTTGTTGCGGGCACAAGATGAACAGGCTGAGACGAAGTCTACCACATCCTTATGCAGGGTAGGCCACCAGTAATGCCGGGTAATGAGCTGGAAGGTCTTCTTTTGACCAGCATGGCCAGCTAGTTTAGAAGAATGGCCCCAGCGAAGAACCTTCTCACGTTCTGGAACAACTACAAACGTCTTACTGGGTGGAAGACGAGTTACATCCAAGGGGGCCACATTCATCACCTTGGAGGGGTCGATGATGTGCATAGGCTCCTCCTCTTGATCGGAGGACAGGAAGGATCGGGACAAGGCATCGGCTTTGACATTCTTGTCCGCCGGGCGGAAATGCAGGATGAAGTCGAAGCGGGCAAAAAACAAAGACCACCGGGCCTGACGCGGATTGAGTCTTTGGGCATTCTGGAGATATGCCAGATTTTTGTGATCTGTATAGATGATCACCGGGTATAGAGCCCCCTCAAGCAGGTAGCGCCACTCCTCCAGCGCCAATTTGACAGCTAGCAATTCTCGGTCTCCTATGGAGTAGTTGGGCTCAGATGAGGAGAAGATTTTAGAGAAGAAGTCGCAGGTTACCATTCTCCCGGAAGAAGATTTTTGGGTGAGCACCACCCCGGCTCCGGAGGAGGAAGCATCAACCTCCAGGTAGAATTGTTTATTACAGTCCGGACTGTGCAGTACAGGGGCAGAGGAGAAGGCTTGCTTTAAGGAAAGGAAGGCCTCCTCGGCTTCGGGCGACCATACCTTGGGATTTGCTCCCTTACGGGTGAGCACAGATATGGGAGCCGTCCGGGACGAGAAGTGTGGAATGAAGAGACGATAGTAATTGGCGAAGCCCAGGAATCGCTGAATCGCCTTCAACCCCTCCGGACGGGGCCACTTTAGGACAGCAGAGAGTTTCTCGGGGTCCATTCGCAAGCCTGTCTGGGAGATAACATAGCCTAGGAATGGAAGAGAGGTCTGTTCGAAGAGGCACTTCTCGTATTTAGCATAGAGGTGGTTCTGCCTGAGCCTAAGCAGGACCTGATGAACATCCCTCCGGTGTGTGGGAAGATCCGGAGAGAAGACCAAGATGTCGTCCAGGTATACCACCATGCAGGAGTAAAGAAGATCACGGAAGATGTCGTTGACCAGTTCTTGGAAGACAGCGGGAGCATTGCAGAGACCGAAGGGCATCACACGGTACTCATAGTGACCGTCCCGGGTATTGAATGCCGTCTTCCACTCGTCTCCTTGCCGGATACGGACCAGGTTATATGCTCCACGTAGATCCAGCTTGGAAAAGATCCTGGCACCTTTAAGGCGATCAAACAACTCGGAGATGAGTGGCAGGGGGTATTTATTCTTTACCGTGATCTGATTGAGTCCTCTATAGTCAATACAAGGGCGTAGCGAGCCATCCTTTTTTATGACAAAGAAGAATCCGGCTCCAGCTGGGGAGGTAGACTTCCGGATGAGTCCCCTAGCCAGATTCTCTTCAATGTACTCAGACATGGCCCAGGTTTCGGCCGCAGACAAAGGGTAAATACGGCCATGGGGTGGAGTGGCACCAGGTACCAGGTCGATCGGGCAATCATATGGCCTATGAGGTGGCAAAGTCTCTGCTTCCTTTTTACCGAAGACGTCAGCATAGGGCCAATAAGGAGGCGGAAGACCGGGTAAATTAGCTGGGGTAGGTGGTGGACGAACCGGGTGAACCGGAACCAGGCAGGTCTTGTGGCAGTCCGGCCCCCACCGGAGTACTTCACTGGATTTCCAGTTCAACACGGGTTCATGTGTCTGGAGCCAAGGTAGGCCTAGCAATAGGGAGTGAGAGAGTCCAGGTAGCACATGGAAGGAGATTTTCTCAGAGTGCAGCATTCCCACCTGCAGGGTTATGGGTTCCGTGACGAGCAGGATGGTCACCGGAAGGAGTCTTCCATCCACGGAGGCAACTAACAATGGTTCAGCCAGAGACTTGGTAGGAATATGGTACTTCTCAACCAGGGACTGGGAAATGAGGTTTCCAGCAGCTCCGGAATCCAGGTGAGCGAGTTCAAAGTGACGGTTCTCTCTCCAGGAGATAGAGACAGACAAAGTCAGGGATGGAGAGGGTTTACTTTTGTCTAGGGCGACCTCTCCGAGCGTTCCTAGACACTGGAGTTTCCCGGCCTCTCTGGGCAGGAACGGATCAGGTGCTCCTTACTGCCGCAATAGAAACAGCTCCCCTCAGCTCGGCGTGACTCTTGGCGAGATTTGACCATCTTGGTCTGGTTGATCTGCATAGGCTCAGGTGAGTGCGCCCGGGGAGTGACAGATGAGGAGACAGGTCTCTGGAAAGTAGGAGCAAGGCGGGGAAACCTTCTCTCACGGGTGGTCTCTTTGGTGCGCTCTTGAAACCGGATGTCAATCCGGGTAGCCAGTGACACCAGGTCATCCAGGGTGGTAGGAATGTCCTGACCAGCGAGCTCGTCTTTAATCCGACCGGAAAGGCCCTCCCAGAAGACGGACACCAGGGCCTCGTTATCCCAGGCAAGCTCAGAAGCGAGGGTGCGGAACCATATGGCATATTGGCCCACGGTGAGACTCCCTTGGTGGAGACGTAGCAGAGAGGAGGCTGATGAGGTCTTACGTCCCGGTACATCGAAGACTTTCTGGAAAGCCGTGATGAAAGACGACAGGTCGGACACCAGGGGGTCTCTTCTCTCCCACAGGGGATTTAGCCAAGCCAGTGCCTCCCCAGTGAGATGGGACATGATGAAGGCCACTTTGGCCCAGTCGGAGACAAACTGATGTGCCAAGAGTTCAAAGTGCAGAGTGCACTGGTTTATGAAACCTCGAGCCAAGACGGGGTCTCCAACAAAACGAGGCGGTGAAGAAAGCTGGGGACCGGGACTGGATACCACGGTATTGATGGGCAGCGGTGCTGCCGGGGTGCGAGTCGTGCAACTAGAGGCGGGTACTGGTGGAGCAGTCAGTGTGTCCAGGCGGGAGTTGACATTCCGCAGGTGGCTCAGGATGGATTCCTGTTGGGATCTCTGACGGGAGACTTCATGGTATAGGTCAGAGAGCGAGGAAGCTTGGGTGTCACTGGGTACCATGGCCCGAGCAAACTGTTACGGGTCCGGGTGGTGGAACCTCTGTGCCGCGGTGCAAGGAGGGACCCAGAGGGGCGTAACTAAGTATCAACCCGAACCGACCCTGGTCGGACGGCGGCTAACGACTCCGTGACCAGGGAGGATCCGGGCAGAGGGACCAGGTGCTACTCTGGGGACGACCTTGTAAGAGAGCAGGTGGCTCCCACGGGTCAGATGGCTGGAACTGACCGGTATGACGGATGAACACAGCAAGCAGGCAGAAGTCTCTGGTTAACTGACAGGTGGTCACGGTACGTGACAGCAGAGCAAGTAGTAGTCTCTAGATTTACCAGGCAGGTGGTCACAGCAAGTGACGGCAGGGCCTCCAGGTAGGCTAGCAGGAAACAGGCGGGTGCTCCCAGGTGAGCAGGCAGGCAGACAAGGCAGGTAACAGGCAGGTAACAGGTGGGCGCTCCTAGGTGAGCAGGCTGACGGACACCGCAGGTAACAGGCGGGTGCTCCTAGGTGAGCGGGCTGGCGGACACAGCAGGTAACAGGCGGGTGCTCCCAGGTGAGCGGGCTGACGGACACAGCAGGTAACAGGCGGGTGCTCCCAGGTGAGCGGGCTGACAGACATAGCAGGTAACAGACGGGTGCTCCCAGGTGAGCGGGCTGACAGACAGGGCAGGTAACAGGCATGTAACAGGTGAGCGCTCCAGGTGAGCAGGCTGGCAGGCTCGGCAGGTAACGGGCAGATAACAGGCTGGCAGGCAGGACGAGGAGTCAGGCTAGCAACGGGACCTGAGGGCTGAAGCAGAGATAAGAAACTGTGCAACAACTTTGCTCGGGCACCTCCATTTTGGAGGAGGTGCCCTATATATGGGAGGACCCTCGGCTATTGGCCGGGGACTCCTTAGGACGGTGCGTGGCCCCTTTAAGAGGGGGGGAGCGCGCGTGCGCCCTAAGCACAGTGCCCGGGGGACTGCGCGCGCCGACAGCAGGCTGAGAAGGGGAGCGCGGAGAGAGAGGAGGTGAGAGGGACGGCATCTCAGCCTGGCAGGAGGCAGAGACGCCGATGCTACAGGACTGCGCGCCGACAGCAGGCGGGGAAGGAGAGAGTGGAGCGCGGGGATAGAGGAGGTGAGAGGGACGGCGTCTGCCTGGAAGAAGGC
Source organism: Phyllobates terribilis (assembly GCF_046119375.1). Taxonomy (NCBI): domain Eukaryota; kingdom Metazoa; phylum Chordata; class Amphibia; order Anura; family Dendrobatidae; genus Phyllobates; species Phyllobates terribilis. The sequence continues at coordinate 2,464,479 of NW_027362829.1, forward strand.
ATAGACGCCGATGCTACAGGTGGTACTGAAAGCCATGAGACTCTATGAGTTGTCCCAGGCCAAAGGTGTAGATGGAGAAGAGCAGGGGCCTTAGGACTGCACCTTTGGGGACATCGACAGATAGGGGGTGAGATGAGGAGGTGATGTGTGAGTGGGAGACACTGAATGTCCTGTCTGTTAAGTATGAGGAGATCCAAGATACGGCCAAGTCTTTGATGCCAAGAGATGAGAGAATCTGTAGCAAGAGGGAATGGTCCACTGTGTCGAAGGCAGATGACAGGTCTAGGAGGAGGAGGACAGAGTAGTGTCGCTTGGATTTGGCGGTTAGTTGGTAGTTGATGACTTTAGTCAGAGCAGTCTCAGTAGAATGGTGCGGTCGGAAGCCAGATTGGAGGCGGTCAAAGAGAGAGCAGGAGGAAAGGTGGGAAGACAGTTCAGAATGGATGTGTTGTTCCAGTAGTTTTGAGACGTAAGGGAGAAGTGATATGGGGCAATAGCTAGTCAGAGAGGATGGGTCAAGGGAGGGCTTTTTGAGGATGGGTGTGATCGAGGCATGTTTGAAGCATGAGGGGAAGACACCAGTTGTTAGTGACAGGTTGAAAAGGTGGGTAAGGGTTGGGATGAAGACTGTGTTAAGGTTGGGGATGAGATGGGACGGGATTAGGTCAAGTTCACAGGTGGTGGGGTGTGATTTGGAGAGTAAAGAGGAAAATTAGTCTTCCGTACATCACCAAAGCTTGGCACCTTGAGTACACATACCTCCTGTCCACGACATGTCCAGCTGCAACCTTACATACCTCCCCTCTGCCCAAAGCCGTTGGGCTTGGCACCTTCTGCCACCATACAAAGACCCTTGATAAGGCATCATCATTACCATGTTTTTTCCCAGGCCTATGCTCCACCTGGAAACTAACAATAAATAAAAAGGGGAGCGCAAATAGCGCTGTTACCAGATTAAGTCGTGAGAAAACAGAAATTTCTCACCTTTTTGGGTTGTGAAATGCATAACACATGTGGTATGTACAATGGAGGGCATCAGGCAGCACTGAATCCACAGAGGGATAAACAACAGAAAGCCAGAAAGAATAGTAATGGTGCCAAATAAATCTGCGCTCCTCCACACATGGATAAGGAATCAAAGGTTCAATTAAAGTCCAAAATAAATAAAGCCTTAAATAAAAGATGGACTTTAATTGAACCTTTGATTCCTTATCCATGTGTGGAGGAGTGCAGATTTAATTGGCACCACTCCTATCCTTTCTGGCTACCTGGAAACTAAAATCTTGTAGGGCTAGGAACCAACTAGTTACTCGGGCATTGTTTCCTTTCTTTTCTCGCATCCACCTTAGTGGGGTATGGTCCGGCGCTAACCTGAACCTTCTACCTAACAGGTAATACCTCAGAGAGTCTAACGCCCACTTGATGGCTAAACATTCTTTTTCTACTATGGAGTAGTTCTTCTCACACATGGACAGTTTACGACTGAGATACATTATTGGGTGTTCCTCTCCTTTAATATCCTGGGACAAGACTGCTCCCAGTCTGACATCCAATATGTCCGTCTGGACCACAGACTCTTTGGAGAAGTTTTGCGCCACCAAGACAAGCTGTTTACAGAGGGCCAGTTTTAAATCCTGGAAGGCCGCTTCAGCTTCCGGGGCCACTTAGCCATAGCCGACTTCGTCCCTTTCAGAAGATCCATCAGCGGGGCTGCTATCAGGGCAAAGTTATGGACAAACCTTCGATAGTCGCCACAATGCCTAGAAATGCCCTGACCTGCTTCTTCGTGAGGGACTGTGGCCAGTTCAGAATCGCCTCAACCTTATTTATTTGTGGTTTTATTTCCCCTCTATCAACCACGTAGTCCAGATACTTGGCTTCCTCCATCCCCATAGCACATTTCTTCAGGTTGATGGTAAAGCCCACCTTCCTTAGGGCGTCAAGTATTGCTTGAACTTTGCCAAGATGACTTTCCTAGTCCTGGCTGAATATGACGATGTCAACTAGGAAGGCCACTGCATACTTATTATGGGGTGCTAAGATCCGGTCCATGGTTCTCTGGAAAGTGGCCGGATCTCCCTGAAACCCAAACGGCATCCTGACATATTGATAACATCCGTCTGGCGTCGAGAAGGCTGTCTTCTCCTTGGCCTCTTTGGACCGGGGAATTTGCCAGTATCCTTTGGTGAGGTCCAGGGTGGTGATGTACCGAGTGGGTCCTAGCCTTTCGATAAGCTCACCTACCCTAGGCATTGGGTAGGCGTCGAACTTCGAGACCTTGTTAAGCTTCCTATAGTCATTGCAAGTATCTCATTATTTCTCTGTAGCACCCAGGCCAGCAGAACCTCTGGAGAATCCGTTCCTCAGTCTTATCTGCGCCAGGTGACCACCAAACACATGGGAATGAGCCATGTCAAGTACCCTGCATCTAAAGGGCCCTGGCACTAGCAACTGCTCTATTACCTCACCCCTTGACTTGGTTACTATGTACAGCAATTTCCCATTCACAGCAAAATAAGGGAACCCACTGTCGGCCCCCCGGCTCCTGAGGCACTCCATTTAACACGGTAACATTTTCGAACGCCACTTTCAAAGTTAAATCCATGAGTTGGGCAGTTCCAAATTTTCCCTCAGACACCCCCTGCTCAGGGATATTGGCCTCAGGGGATGCTACCTCATCCTCATCGCCCACAAACACACATGGGAAACTCGTCCATTACAGCCTGCGGCGAGGTGTCTTCAGGGATGATCTGGCTGACGTCCGAGCAACCAGGTGTCCCCGCTTTCCCCCACATATCCCAGAATAAAGCAAAGTCCCGTCCGATTATTATCAGGTGCATCAAGTCTTTAACGACCCCCACTTCCTGAGATGAGGTGCCACAGTCCATGTTTACATCCACCCAGGCCACAGGATAGTTTTTAGCGTCCCCATGGATACACAGGACACCCACCACCTTCCCAGAAACCAGCTGATGAGGGAGTTTGGCGCTTATCAGGGTTACCAAACTTCCTGAGTCCAACAGTCCAGACACTTGCACCCCGTTTATGGACAATGAGCATGCCTGAGCGCCCTCGCCATGTTGAGGAACCGCGCTGCAGGCGGGGTAGGCAAAATAAGAGCAACGCCGGCCTACGTTGCAGTCCATTTGCTCAGAGTACATGGGACACCGAGTGGCTATATGGCCAGGGGCATGACACCTCCAGCAGAGGATAGAATGGAACTGATTACCCAGCTGCGATTCAGCTGCCTCCTGGGACTTTGGATGCCCACCCAGTGAAGATTTAGTCCTCTTCTTCTGGGAGCTCTAGAAAGGTGACATAACCACTGCTTAACCACCCAGGGAACCCTTTACCGCCTGGTACCTCTCTACTAGGCCCACCGGGTAGTCTGCATTTTGGAGATCTCCCTGGGCAGCCCAGGACTAAATTGGCTTAGGCAGTGAGTGGATAAACTGATCCATGACCACTCTCTTGACCATCTGGGCTGGGGAACAAGTCTCTGGCTGCAGCCACTTCTGTACCAGGTGCAAAAGATCAAACATTTGTGACCGAGGAGGTTTGTCCCTGTGGAAGTTCCAGAGGTGAACTTGTTGTGCCCTGACTGCGAGGGTTACTCCCAGTTGCGCCAGCCTCTCAGCCTTAAGCTTGCTATACTCCTTAGCGTCCTATAGGGCCAGATCAAAATACGCCTTCTGTGGTTAAAGCGGTCAGATATGGAGCTAGAACCTCCGCCCACTGCTCCGGTAGTAGTTGCTCACGGTCCGCCACCCTCTCAAACACGGCCAGGAACGCCTCGACGTCATCCCCTTGAGTCATCTTTTGCAACACCCGTCTCACGGTTTTACTTACCTGGGTCTTGTCGCTTCGGCCTTGAGGTGGTGCGGCTTCTCTGATACGGACGGCCTCCGCCAGGAGCGTCATCAGTTCCTGCTGCTGTCGCAGCTGCATCTGTTGCTTTTGAACCTGGAATTGCTGTATCAACAATTTGTTGGTCTCCTTCTGAGCTTGCTGCTGATGCATATTTGCCTGCACCAGTTGCTTAATCAGCTCCTCCATGCTTGCTGCTAGACGAAACTTGCTGGCTGGCAGCCTTCACCCAGGACATATACAGTTTCCTCTAGCAATCACACTGCCCCTTGGGATTCATGCCCACACTTCTAGCACCAATTTGTGAGGGGTCAACTCTGTGGTAGGCGCTGGTTCACACAGGGATGCAGTCCGCAGGTTCAAACAAACTGGTGGTTTATTAAATGTCCATAAACCAGGTAGGAAACAAAAATATCTCAGCCTCTTTCAGGTTCCAAACAGAACAAAACATAAAATAACCAGTCCAAACAGCACGCCCTCAATCGTTTAAATGCAGACGCCTTTCTCTGCCTTCAGCAAGATCTGAGCAGCACATGCAAGCCTGCTCACCTTGCACAACACACACAGACAGACAGACTGAGACAGGTGCAGCTATCTTAAATCAGGCCTTCCAAGACCTGGACTGGAGGTAAGTGAGCAGCTGATCCCACCTAGCTCTTTCAGCTGCTCGTAAAACCCAGCCCTCTAATCCGGGTACATGAAATACCTTTCAGCACTATGTGTGCTGGAGCCTGCTTTTCCGAGTCTTACATCACCAAGACTTGGCACCTCGGGGACACATACCTCCCGTCCAAGACCTGTTCGGCTGCAACCTTACAGTATTCATGGAATGTCTTAAGCTGTTGCTCAGATTCCATCCAGATGATTAAAATATTGTCAATGTAATGGTAGTAGGCAAGAGGCCTGATGGTACATGAGGACAAGAAGTCGCTTTCAAGCTTGGCCATGAAAAGATTTGCATACTGTGGAGCCATTTTACTTCCCATTGCTGTACCAGTCTCATGTAGATATATGTTGTTACCAAATTCAAATAATTGTGGGTGAGGATGAATTTTGTAAGTTTCACCACAAAGGTGAAACAATCCTCCTTGTCTGTTTGCTTTCCCTCCCAGTACCTTTTCTTTCTACCACTGTTAGGTTTCTGGGAAGTTATACTTATTCCTTTTATTTTTGGTTCTCATTAGCTTGCCTTCTTTGCCCTATATGAATGTGTTTCTCACTCAGGGTTTTTCATATCTTACTTCACACTTTTCTTTCCCTTTATTGACAGTGTGTTGCGGCCTCCTCTCTGGTACGAGAAACTCCTCAAATGCCTATTTAAGGGTTAGGTCCTAGTTTGTGTTTTTAGTTGTGCAGCTATGGCCTTTCTAGTCTGTACAGAGACCAGTAGGGTGCAGTCGCTGCATTCTCCTCTGTGTGGGTTCTCCCGTGGCTATCAAGATGCACTTTCTAGTTAAAACATTTCCCACATTTTGAACATGAAAAAGGCTTCTCCCCTGTGTGACTTCGCTGATGTTTCTTAAGAGATGATTTCCATGTAATATATTTCCCACATTCTGAACATGAAAAAGTTTCACCACTGTGTGACTTTTCTGATGTGTATTAAGAGTTGATTTCCGTGTAAAATGACGTGAGTCACAACACTGCTGGAACAGCACCAGCACGGGACCTGAGTATGAGTTTTTTTATTTTATCATGAAGAAAGGGTTGTCCTAGTAGTGAACAACCCCTTTAAGAAGATCCAGTTTTCGGTTAAAACATTTTCAACATTCTGAACATGAAAAAGGCTTCTCCTCTGTGTGATTTCTTTGAAGTTTATTAAGAATTGATTTCCAAGTAAAACATTTCCCACATTAAGAACAGGAAAAAAGCTTCTCACCTGTGTGACTGCTCAGTCTGGTGCTGAACAAAATTTGATTTCTGTATGAAATATTTCCTACATTCTGAACAATAAGAATATAATTTAAGGAAATAAAAAAGGCTTTTACCCTGTGTGACTTCTCTGGTGACTAATAAGAGATGATTTATCTACAAAACATTTCCCACATTTTGAACATGAAAAAGGCTTCTCCCCTGTGTGACTTCTCTGATGTTTCTTAAGAGATGATTTCCGTGTAAAATATTTCTTACATTCTGAACATGAAAAACGCTTCACCCCTGTGTGATTTTTCTGATGTGTTTTAAGACTTGATTTCTGTGTAAAATATATCCCACAATCTGAACATGAAAAAGGCTTCTCCCCTGTGTGGGTTCTCTGGTGCTTAACAAAATCTGATTTCTGGCTAAAACATTTCCCACATTCTGAACATGAAAAAGGCTTCTCCCCTGTGTGGATTCTCTGGTGCTTAACAAAATCTGATTTCTGGTTAAAACATTTCCCACATTCTGAACATGAAAAAGGCTTCTCCCCTGTGTGAGTTCTTTGATGTGTAAAAAGAGTTGATTTATCTAGAAAACATTTTCCACAATCTGAGCATGAAAAAGGCTTCTCCCCTGTGTGAGTTCTCTGATGTCTGATAAGCTTTGATTTCTCTGTAAAACATTTTCCACATTCTGAACATGAAAATGGCTTCTCCCCTGTGTGAGTTCTCTGATGTGTATTAAGAGTTGATTTCTTTGCAAAACATTTCCCACATTCTGAACATGAAAATGGCTTCTCCCCGGTGTGAGTTCTCTGATGTGTGATGAGATGTGTTTTCTCTGTAAAAGATTTCTCACATTCTGAACATGAAAATGGCTTCTCGCTTCTGTGGATTCTCTGGTGGCTATTAAGATTTGTTTTCCATTTAAAACATTTCCCACATTCTGAACAAGAAAAAGGCTTCTCCCCTGTGTGGACTCTCTGGTGATTGAGAAGAGATATATTCTTCACAAAACATTTCCCACATTCTGAACATGAAAATGGCTTCTCCCCTGTGTGAATTCTCTGTTGACTAACAAGATCTGATTTCTGGTTAAAACATCTCCCACACTTGGAACAAGAAAATCTATTCTTTGCTGTGTGAATTTTTTGATGTTTAAGAAAAGACTTTTCGAGGGGAAAACGATTTCCATATTGTGAATGTGAAAATGGCTTTTTTGCTTTAGAAGCAATTAGTTTTTTAATGCTTATTTTGTGACTTTGATTTTCCTTAGTAGTCGGTAATGAATCAGAAGACAGGACCTGTTTCAAAGGATCAGATGACAGATCTTTGCTGTGAAGGGATGATGGTATATCTGGAGTAATGGCATTCACTTCAATTGTATCCTGTGAGATCTCAAAATCATCTGATTTGAAAATTGAAGATGTCAGCAGTCCCTCTGATCTCCTGGTACAGTCATCTGCCAAGAAGAAAGCAAATTATTATTTTTTAAGTATCCTTGAATTTTATATTTTTGAACATTTCTACTTAAATGGTTCGTAAAAATGGTAAGTTATGTAAAAAAAATTGAATTATTCACCAAGACAATGACAGTTCACAGTCTAATAGAAAACCTCATAGCATGAACCAGTAGAGCGTGGTGTCCAACTGTTTGTTAATTCTGCCTCCCAAATATGGAATAAAAAGCCACCAAACAATGTTATGTAGGTGAAATAATACCAATAAAAACTTCTATTCATCCCGCAAAAAACAAGCCCCCACTCAGATCCATCATCTGTCTATGGAAAAACAGAGGTTTCCACATTATTAGTGGCTTAAAGGCTTTTGAAAAGCAACATGGCTTCCATAAACCAATCCAGCAATATCCGCTCTCCCAAAGTCAGATCTCCCCCTCACTTCTGAGCCTTGCAGTGTGCCAAACCACATTTATCATCCATGTATTTGGCATTACTATAGTGAGAAGAACCCGCTTAATTTATGGTGTGTGTCTCCTGTGCACAATCTAGGCACTATGTGTTGGGTAATAAAATGGCAAATGTGCAATTTTCACTCTCTAACATCCACTGCGTGCTAATTTACGGAAAGTGGCTGTGAAGTCAAAATAGTCCCTACTCCTATAGATTAATTCACTGAGGGTTATAATTCCCAAAATGGAGTCACTTTATGGGGATTTTTACTGCTCTGGTTTTCTGCCATTTTGTTATATTACGGCTTCTGTAAATGGTGGGTCCCATCTCCTCCGGGATCTGCTCCTGTGACGACTGCTTGTGTTACCATGCGCCGCCTTATTCATACTTCAGGCGGCACTGGTGATGGAGGAGACGTCGGAACCAGAATTTCTGGGTGGCCCAGGCCCTGTCCAGCCACTAAGATTAGAGTGCCTGGAACCAGTAGTACCATCCAGTCTGGCAGCATGGGAGTTTTTTGTCCAGTTGAAGTAATCTGCTCCCTGCTTCAGCCAATTGGAAAGCACCGCACCCTACTAAAGCTGGAAGCATATTTCTGGAAGCTGCCAGATACAGCCTTGTTCTCCTCTGGTTCAGTCCTCTGTGCTCAGCTCCCGGCTTGTGTATTTGTTTCCTGTTGTGACCTCGGCCCGTTTACTGACTACTGGTGTCTTCTGATTTTGTATTTTCTCGGCCCTGCTGGTTCTGACCCAACTACCTGACAATTCTTCTTGCCGTCTCACTCCACAGAACTGCAGGTAAGGCCACAGCCCCACTATCAGTATTTGTTAAGTATTTGGTCAGTATTTTTTCTCAGGAGTGGGAGCCAAAACCAGGTGAGGAACAATCAGAGAAAAGGTATAATAGAAACAAGTCACCAATTCTGCATTTATTACCCACTCCTGGTTTTGGCTCCCACCCCTGAGAAAATACTGACCAAATACTGATAGTGGGGCCGTGGCCTTACACCATGGCCCAAGCCTAGAGGTCTCTGAGTAAAGGCCCCGTCACACATAACGAGATCGCTAGCGAGATCGCTGATGAGTCACGTTTTGGTGACGCAATAGCGATCTCGCTAGCGATCTCGTTATGTCTGACAGGTAGCAACGATCAGGCCCCTGCTGTGACATCGCTGATCATTACAAAGCTTCCTGGACCATTCCTGGGTCGTTGCGCTCCCGCTGGGCAGTGTGCATCGCTGTATTTGACACCTTGTCAATGACCTCGCTAGCGATTCAGAACTGAGACACATTGAGGTGCATAAATTGAACTTTTCTGCGTTCATTGTCCCTGATTGGTGGTCGCTACTGCGTCCTTGTTTTTTTCAGATCCCACCAGCGTTCTCCGGCTGTGACTCCACTTTGAACAAATCAGACATCTTTAGCGAGGTAGGTATTGTTTGGGGTCTCAAATGAGTTTCCATTTTTAATTCATTTATAGGACATCTACCAATTATCTGCTATCATTGCTCTTCAGGGAGGGAGTGAGGGCTTGGCTTCAATCTGTATATATATGCTTTTGCATGGGCAGATATTTTAGGGGTCTCGTGCACACACACCCACACAGCACGTTTTTCTGACACGCTGTCGTGGCCAACCGCTTCAGAGTTTTTCATACGCCAATTAACATGAAGCTTAAATCAATAGACTCTGTTCTTTTGGCCTGTTGCACGCTTCAAAATTTTCTTCGTCGACGTGATGCAATTACGTACTGTCCGCCTGGCTTTGTGGACTCTGTGGACCGAGCCAATGGGGAAGTGGAGCTCGGTGAATAGCGTGCAAACGATCCTGCAATTGTAGGCCTTCAACCAGTGGGACATGGCAGAAACACCCATGATGCGAAGACCTGCCGCGACAACTGCTGCCAGTATTTTAATGGTCCTGGTGCCCCGTCACACATAACGAGATCGCTAACGAGATCGCTATTGAAGCCAAGCCCTCCCTCCCTGAAGAGCAATGATAGCAGATAATTGGTAGATGTCCTATAAATGAATTAAAAATGGAAACTCATTTGAGACCCCAAACAATACCTACTTCGCTAAAGATGTCTGATTTGTTCAAAGTGGAGTCACAGCCGGAGAACGCTGGTGGGATCTGAAAAAACAAGGACGCAGTAGCGACCACCAATCAGGGACGATGAACGCAGAAAAGTCCAATTTATGCACCTCAATGTGTCTCAGTTCTGAATCGCTAGCGAGGTCGTTGACAAGGTGTCAAATACAGCGATGCACACTGCCCAGCGGGAGCGCAACGACCCAGGAATGGTCCAGGAAGCTTTGTAACGATCAGCGATCTCACAGCAGGGGCCTGATCGTTGCTACCTGTCAGACATAACGAGATCGCTAAGCAAGATCGCTATTGCGTCACCAAAACGTGACTCATCAGCGATCTCGCTAGCGATCTCGTTATGTGTGACGGGGCCTTAAGTCCAGATACATGTGTAGGTGTTAATCCCTTTACCCCCCCCCCCCCTCCAAAGCCTGTTTTCACCTTCATGATAATTCTGACAAGTGTCACTTTATGAGGTAATAACTGTGGAACTGGCAAATAAAAACTGGAAAATGCCACTGCTCCTTCACACGCGGCAAGTTCAGCCGCAGGTAAGCCACCGGCCGGGGCTCCTTGCGTGCTCATGCCGCCACCTCCACATCCAAGTAATCAGCACTGACAGCTTCAAGCATCGGACATCAAAACGCCGACACAGTGAGTTACTGTGGACCTTCTCATATAGGTCCCGCTGCTCGTCTCTCATGGACTGTCAGGAATGTTAATGGACGGTAATTAACCTCTAACTTGCATACAAGCGTCGGACAATAAAACGCAGACACAGTGAGTTATTGCGGACCTTCTCACATAGGTCCCACTGCTCGTCTCTCGTGGACTGTCAGTCAGGAATGTTAATGGATGGTAATTAACCTCTAACTTGCATACAAGCATCGGGCAATAAAACGCTGACACAGTGAGTTATTGCGGACCTTCTCACATAGGTCCCGCTGCTCGTCTCTCGTGGACTGTCAGCCAGGAATGTTAATGGACGGTAATTAACCTCTAACTTGCATACAAGCGTCGGACAATAAAACGCCGACACAGTGAGTTACTGCGGACCTTCTCACATAGGTCCCGCTGCTCGTCTCTCGTGGACTGTCAGTCAGGAATGATAATGGACGGTAATTAACTTCTAACTTGCATACAAGCATCGGGCAATAAAACGCTGACACAGTGAGTTATTGCGGACCTTCTCACATAGGTCCCGCTGCTCGTCTCTCGTGGACTGTCAGTCAGGAATTATAATGGACGGTAATTAACTTCTAACTTGCATACAAGCATCGGGCAATAAAACGCTGACACAGTGAGTTATTGCGGACCTTCTCACATAGGTCCCGCTGCTCGTCTCTCGTGGACTGTCAGCCAGGAATGTTAATGGACGGTAATTAACCTCTAACTTGCATACAAGCGTCGGACAATAAAACGCCGACACAGTGAGTTACTGCGGACCTTCTCACATAGGTCCCGCTGCTCGTCTCTCGTGGACTGTCAGTCAGGAATGATAATGGACGGTAATTAACTTCTAACTTGCATACAAGCATCGGGCAATAAAACGCTGACACAGTGAGTTATTGCGGACCTTCTCACATAGGTTCCGCTGCTCGTCTCTCGTGGACTGTCAGTCAGGAATGTTAATGGACGGTAATTAACATCTAACTTGCATACAAGCATCGGGCAATAAAACGCTGACACAGTGAGTTACTGCGGACCTTCTCACATAGGTCCCACTGCTCGTATCTCGTGGACTGTCTGTCAGGAATGTTAATGGACGGTAATTAACTTCTAACTTGCATACAAGCTCTAAACACATGGTGTGTATGGTGTATATGTGTATATAAATTTTTCTTCATTTGTGCGGTCACTGGATTGATTATATATGATATAGCATAACCAGTGAGGTATTGTTTTTTGATATACAGATTGCTATTATATGGCTATTAAACTGCATTGATGTAATTTATACAGTCTAGATTGACCAATACAGATCAGACTGCAGGATCCTCCACAACATATATCTGGATCACTTTTTGTTAGTTAAATATTAGTTGTGGACACTGCAGGTTTGTTCCTAATTGGTCATCATTTATGGTACTCTGAAGTGGGTATTTTTTGGGCATTTTCCAGTTTTTATTTGGCAATTCAAGTATTCATCAATCCAGGGATGTTGGTTGTCACTAGCTGCTGACATACTTGATACAATGACACACTATTTAGCGCGGGTGTCTCTCTTGTTTACCCCTTTTTTTTCCGTTGGTAAATTACTCTGGAACGCTTCAATGAATCCCACTGATTCTGAATTTTTTTTTCGGAACATATTATACTTCATGATAGTGGTAAAATTTCTTCAATATGACTTGCGTTTATTTGTTAAAAAAAATAGAAATTTGACGTAAATTTTGAAAATTTAGCAATTTTCAAACTTAATTTTTATGCCCTTAAATCACAGTTGTAAACAAAATTTCCCATATGTCTACATTACATCAGCACAATTTTTTATTTTTATTTTTGTAAGCAAGTTATAAGGATCAAAAGTTGTCCAGTGATTTCTCATTTTTCCAACAAAATTTACAAAACCATTTTTTTTAGTGACCACATCACATTTGAAGTGACTTTGGGGGTCTATATGACAGAAAATACCTAATAGCGACACCATTCTAAAAACTGCACCCCTCAAGGTGCTCAAAACTAGTGTTGAGCCACCCCCGTAGTGTTCGAGTTCGGTTCGTCGAACACCCGTGTGTTCGCCGAACTGTTCGTCGAACTGTTCGTCGAACACCTTCGAACACCGTTAAAACCAATGGCAGGCAAACAAAAACACATAGAAACACATAGAAAACACCTTCAAAGGTGTCCAAAAGCTGACAAACTGCTCAGAAGACACAACTAACACATGGAAAAGTGACAAGTACATATAGTTATGCGAAAAGAAAAGAGGTGGAGGAGTAAAAGGAGGGGGAGACACAAATATAGGCATGTCATGCCCTTCTAAAATCCAAAAAGTGAGAAGCCGACACGTTCAGTCCGCTCCTGCCCGTGCCACCTCCGTGTCGCCGGGTTTGTGCCAGAGCCGCGGTGAACCCTGACGGCCAGCCCCCCTCTCCCAATACTGGTGCCTGTCCGCTGGTGGGTCGAGCGAGCCCCCCTGTGGTGGAGGCAGCTCTAAGCTTTTTAATTTAAATTGTCTCTCTAATTTGAATGAATACACTTTAAATCCATTTACAAGGATCTATTGGAGGGCAAGTCTCATGCCAGCAGCCGCGTAATTCCAGCTCCAGTAGCATCCACTAAAGCTGCTGCAGTTAAAAAGCTTTTATAAGGATCGAGCTCGGCTGTCCACCGCAAGGCATCCTACTGCCAGTCCTAGCCCCTATGCCTTGGGGTCCCTCCTGATGCTCTTCACTGAGTATCCCGTGGTCCCGAAGCATTTCCTTTGAAAAAATTAAGTGTCCAAACTACAGGTGGTGTAGCTTGCTTAACAGCCAGGATAATCCGCTGACTAGCAGACACTGCTACTAGGCACAAAGTATTTCCTGGGCTAGATGCAGTTAAAAATTTGTAATTAGATACTCTCGTTGGATGCTGAGAAAGCATTCCATAGAGTCTCCTGGCACGCCATATATGATTCTCTTAAAAAGCTTGGGGTAGGGGTCTAGGGGACCCTTTTATAGCCAAAATCACGGCCCTGTATCACAATACGTCACCTAGGCTGAAGATAAATGGAACTGTAGCACCCTGAGGGCTCGGTTGCTACAGAGGTATTGCACCTCACCCAGATGTGTGATATCTCACTCTCAGGTAAGGATGGAGTGTGGATCAGGACCCGACACCTGCATGCATTACACCACATTGCCGTGGGGCAGGGCGACCAATATGCCTCTGAGATGGGCACGACAGTCCCTGTCCCTGGCTGGAGTGGGAGTTGTCTGAGCCCCTCACCTGGTGAGCACAGTACGACGTGGGCAGCCGTTACCTGCAGACGTGGTCTGGATAATAAGAACTGTGAGTAAAGGCCCTGGACTGCATCACTGACTCCGTGTCGTTACTGCTGCTGCCCTGCACCATCACCCCCATCCTCCGCATACACTGCCCTGAGGCTATACTCCTCCCGTGGGGAGTTATGCTACGCTCTGCTGCACCCACAACACCAGCCTCAGCGGTCTGCCCTGCAGCGGCGGTTCACTCTGACCGCAATCCACGGGTGGCGTAGTCGGACATTTAAACATCAAAACCACATAAATAGTTCCGCCACTGGTTTGACCACCCTGAGCCACGGAACCGGGTCGCCGCCACGAAGACTACAACCACCAGCATCCACCAAAAAGGGTCCGGCTCCGGGTGTCCCAAGGCCCGGGGGTGCATCAGAACATTTTCATCACCTTTCACAATCACCAATGGGACAAGGCAGGGATGTCCTCTCTCCCCTCTCTTATACATCCTAGTGACGGAGCACCTGCTCTCATCAATTCGCCATAACCCCAATATTAGGTGGATTGAGGTGGGAGGCACCGAGTACAAGTGCTCTCTATTTGCTGATGATGTCCTAGTATATATCACTCAATCACATATATCCATCCATGCTGTTATGGCTGAAATAGATCACTTTGTTACATGGTCAAATTTTAAAATCAATGCAGCGAAGTCTGAGGCCCTCGATGTCTCCCTCCCCAAATCCATATAGGATTCCATCCAGTCCAACTTTCCCTTTGCCTGGCCCTCACAGGGTATCAAATACTTAGGAATTCCTATTCATAGAGACCTCTCCCATCTATGTTATCTTAATTTTGGGCCCTTTATTGAACAACTCCATACAGACCACGGTTGGCAAGTTAGAACTGTAAGATTCACTACGTGAACCACTGGTGTTTTGTGGAAAAGCACATGTACACTGTGTTCCAAATTATTATGCAAAAAGTGTTTAGGAGTGATAAGGGAAGAATTTGTTTGTTTGTCAGTTAAACTCATTGATGGTGATGTGTGTCAGGGCTCTTTATATCACTGTAAGCAATTGCAGACACCTGTGCTAATTAGTTTGGCAGGTGTGTCCAATGAAAGGCAAGACTACTTAAGAAGGCTGTCTCACATTATTAAGCAGCCTACATTTTCTGCCAAAATGGGAAAGAAAAAGGATGTGTCGGCTGCTGAGAAGCAACAAATTGTGGAGTGTTTAGGTCAAGGCATGAATACAATCAACATTGTGCGATGATCAGGATGAAGTGTCTTGGCAATCAAGAAGTATGTAGCTGATTCACAGTACACACATGTGCGTGCTGATAAGGGCAAATTGAGGACTCTTTCCTACAGGCAATTACGTCAGGTTAAAAGAGCAGCGGCAAAAAAGCCTTGTCATAGCAGCAGACAAGTTTTTGAAGCTGCTGGTGCCTCCAACGTCCCCCGAACAACAAGATGCAGGGTCCTTCAGAGGTTTGCAGCTGTGCATACGCCATCCTGTCGACCTCCTCTATCCACTTCACACAAGCAGAAACGGCTCCAGTGGGCTAAACATTACATGAAGACTGATTTCCAAACTGTTTTGTTCACGGATGAGTGCCGTGCAGCGGAGGATGGCTGGTTGATGGACACCCCACGCAAACACGGCTACAGCGCCAACAAGGAGGAGATGGAGTAATGTTTTGGGCTGGAATCATGGGGAGAGAGATTGTCGGCCCCTTTAGGATCGCTGAAGGCGCTAAAGATGAACTCCATAATGTATGTGGATTTTCTCAAACAGCACTTCCTGCCATGGTTCAAGAAGAAGAACCGTGTATTTCACAGCAAGATCATTTTTTTGCATGATAATGCACCATCTCATGCTGCACATAAAACATCTGCATCTCTGGCTGATATGGGCATAAAAGGGGACAAACTTATGGTGTGACCCCCATGCTCCCCTGACCTCTACCCCATTCAGAACCTCTGGAGCATCATCAAAAGGAGTGTCTATGATGGCGAGAGGCAGTTCACATCTAAGCAACACCTCTGGGAGGGTATTCTGTCCTCATGCAAAACAATTGAAGCAGAAACCATCCAAAACCTGACAAATTCAATGGACGAGAGAGTTCAGAAGCTCCTTTCGAACAAGGGGTCCTATGTGAAAATGTAACATCACCTAGAATAAAGTTTTGAGGTGAAAACTGTTTGATTTCAGTTTCTAATAACCTGCTAATGCTTATAATTTCAAAAATGACCATTTTTTTGGTCTTTATTAAAATGAAAAGGTTGATCGAAAAGTTTGGGGGATCTAAGAGTGTGGCAACCCAGTAGTCATGATTACTTCGAATTCTGACAATATGAGGGTCATGTTGCAGGTAGTGCAGCAAGAAGGCACTTATGTGTCTTGCGCATCTCGGAGTCCCAAAATTATTTTCCGGGCTAGATGCAGCTAAAAATTATTATTAATTTTAAATCTGGTGGAGCTTATTATAGATGGCCTAATAGGATCAGTGCTGCACACTGCTACAAAGCCCAAATTATTTTCCAGCCAAGATACAGATAAACATGATTAGTAATTTTAAATCTGGTGGAGCTTATTATAGATGGCCTAATAGAATCAGTGCTGCACACTGCTACAAAGCCCAAATTATTTTCCAGCCAAGATACAGATAAACATGATTAGTAATTTGAAAGCTTAAAACGGTTGGTAGGGTGATTTTAACCAATCATCAAGCTTTTACTCTCCCCAGGATGACACAGGGGTAGAAAAGTCGTTTCGGATCCATGATTTGTTCATCTTTATGAACGTGAGTCTGTCTACATTATCAGTGGAGAGCCGCGTGCGCTTATCTGTCAGCACACCACCAGCAGCGCTGAACACACGTTCAGACAGAACGCTGGCTGCGGGGCATGACAAGATCTCCAAGGCGTAAGTGGCTAGCTCCGGCCATTTATCCAGATTGGAAGCCCAAAAAGAGCAAGGGTCCAGTGACACAGTCATGGCTTCAATGTTTACTTGGAGATACTCCTGTACCATCGTCTCTAGGCGTTGACTATGTGTCAGACTTCTTGTCTCCTGTGGCCTTGCAAAGGATGGGCTAAAAAAGTGGTGAAATGATTCCGCAAAATTGATGTTACCAGCAGATACTGTGGTTCTGTTACAGTTTGAGTGCTGAACACTTGACGGTCCCACGGTTGGCAAGTTGGAACTGTGAGATTCACTACGTGCACCACTGGTGTTTTGTGGAAAAGCACATGTAAGATTCTGCAACAGTCTCTGCTGATACTCCTGCATGCGTGCATCCCTTTCTATGGCAAGAATAATTTCGGCAAATTTACTTTTGTACCGGGGATCTAACAGTGTGGCAACCCAGTAGTCAGGATTATTTCTAAATCTCACAATTCGAGGGTCATGTTGCAGGTAGTGCAGCAAGAAGGCACTCATGTGTGTTGCGCATCCAGGAGCACCAAGTCCCTGTTGTGTTGGTGGCGAGGTAACAATCATGCTTCCTTCCTCTGTCCTCTCCCCCCAACCTCGCACAACAGAAATGTGATCAAGGTCTCCCTCATCTGATGAGTCTTCCATCAGTTCATCCTCCACTTCTTCCTGGGCTCCTGCACCTTCCTCACTAGTTTGGCTGCTACCATGCGCCCTGGTAAAACCATCTCCCCCACCCTCACATGCCTGCCGCCTTGGTGCTGCCGACCGTCTGGACCTTGCAGATGTTAGCCCTTCCGCATACAACTCCTCCTCTACTTCCTCCACCTCCTCTTGTGCCACCACCTGACTCCGAATTCTGTTTAACATGTGCTCCAGCATGTAAATCACCGGAATAGTCATGCTGATAATGGCATCGTCAGCACTAAACATCTTCGTCGCCATTTCAAAACTGTGCAGAAGGGTGCATAGTTCCCTGATCTGAGACCACTCCTCCAGCGTGATTTGCCCCACCTCTGGATCTCGTTGGCCCAGGCTATACGTCAGAACGTATTGCACCAGGGCTTGTCGGTGCTGCCACAGTCGCTGCAACATGTGCAGAGTTGAATTCCACCGGGTAGGCACATCGCATTTTAGCCGGTGAAGTGGCAGGCCCAACGACTTCTGTAGAGATGTAAGTCGCTGAGCTGCGGGATGCGAACGGCGGAAGTGAGCACACAGCGACCGTGCCCTCTGCAGAAGGCCATCTATTCTGGGATAGTGGGCTAAAAATTGCTGGACAACCAGGTTCAACACGTGAGCCATACAAGGCACGTGTGTGACATTGCCCCGGCGAAGGGCCGCACCCAGGTTTGCAGCATTGTCGCACACGGCCTTCCCTGGTTTCAGGTCCAGTGGAGACAACCATTCATGAAATTGGTTCTCCAGAGCTGACCACAACTCCTCAGCTGTGTGACTCACATTTCCCAGACATTTCAAAGTAAAAACCGCCTGATGACGTTGAGCCCTACTGCCAGCATAGTAAGGAGGTGTGCAGGATCCCTTCTGCGCAGTTAGAAAGCTTGTGGCATGACCAGACAGGCTTTGGGTGCAGGTGGAAGACCGAGAGGAGGTTGAGGAGGCAGAAGCAGTGGAGGAACTTTGACATAAAGAGGATTGACGCACAACTCGTGGGGACGGCAAGACTTGGACAGCAGCCCCTTGTCCTGCTGTCACCATAGTTACCCAGTGCCCAGTCAGCGACATGCAACGCCCCTGTCCATGCCTACTCGTCCAAGTGTCTGTGGTGAAATGCACCCTGTCACACACAGAGTTTCTCAAAGAAGCGGTGATGTTGTGTGCGACATGCTGGTGGAGCGCAGGCACACCTTTCTTTGAGAAGCAGTGCCGACTGGGCATCTGGTACTGGGGCACTGCGACGGACATAAGGTCTCGAAAATCCTCTGTGTCCACCAGGCGGAAAGGCAGCATTTTTGTAGCCAAGAGCTTGCAGATGCTGAAATTCAACCTCTTAGCTTTCTCATGGCTAGGAGGAAATGGTCTTTTACTTGTCCACATCTGAGGGACCGAGGGCTGGCTATTGTGCTTAGACGGGGTTGATAAGGGTGTCCCCGGCAAACTGCCGGTCTGTGAGGAAGATGCAGGCGGACATGTTAGGTTGCCTTGATCCAAAGGTGGTGCTATCGATGTCGGACAGCGCTCAACACCAGCTGGTGTTACCACCTCCAAAGAAAATGATGACCTGCCAATCACGCTGGCTGTTGCGGGTAAAGAGGTGGCAGGTCTGCGCCCCAAAACAGGTGTGACTGCTGTCCCCCCAGTCACAGAGGATGAAGAGGCCGCGGATGCACAAGATATGGCAGACGGTGGTTGGCCCGGCCGGCTAGGCCGCATTGTAGCACACTGAGCTTCCCACTGCAACTTATGCTTCATGTCCATGTGCCGGTTCATGCATGAAGTACTCAAACTATGTATTTTTTGGCCTCTACTTAGCTTTTGCTGACAAATGTTACAGATAACACGAGTTGGGTCATCTTTATCGGTCTGAAAAAATGCCCAGGCTATGCAAGGCTTAGCACCCATGCGACCTGAAGAGCCACCACGACTTGTGGTGAGAGGCAGAGTTGTGTTTGAGGATGCAGTTGTTGACGTGCTTCCAGTACTACGTCTCTGTCCAGGAAGGCGCAACCTGACCTCGTCGTCACTAGCATCTTCCTCCACCTCCTCTGCTGACCTCATCTCTTGGCTGACTGTGGGTTGACAGTAAGTGGGATCTCCAACCTCATCATCATCACCCTGTGCGTTATCACACCCGTCGTCCTCAGAGCCAACCTGTTCCTGCCCTGACAAAAAACTAAAGTTGTCGCTCCAATTAGGTATTTGAGTCTCATCATCGTCTTCCTCATTGTCTCCACCAACAGGAGTTACAGTTTGGGAATGAGGGTCTACATTATGGTCAGAACCTTCTGCGTCTGGTCCTGGATCCGACTCATAAAGATTCTGGGCATCAGTGCAGATCATTTCCTCGTCTGGATTCACAGAAGCGCTGGAGTCGACCTCTGATTCCCAGGCTATAGTATGAGTAAACAGCTCTGCAGACTCAACCATCTGTTCTACCTCATACTCAGACGGGCAGCTGGAGATTTGGGAGCTGTGAGGAAGCAAGTGCGATTGGGGTGACACCTTTGAGGACTGGAGTATTTGTGATGTTGAAGTTGATGTGGAGGAGAGCCCACTTAAAGGAGCACTTGATATCCGTTGAAGCACCTGTTGTTTTTGTGCCTCATCTGGAATTTGTAGCGATTGGCGTGGCCGTAAGAAAGGGATCTTATCACATTGTCCGCTAAAAGAAGTAGACATTTTAGTTTGGCTGGAAGATGGTCTTTCTTCTGCAGATGTTACTGTTGCTTTAACACCTACCCCACGGACACAACCTTTTTTCCCCTTCCCAACACGCCTATTCCCCTTTCCACCAGCAGCAGGCCTTTTTCCACTCATTTTGGTGGTTAACTAATTCACAACTCTGGAGTTGTTTGCACAAAAAAACAATGGATGGGAACCGAGCAGAGCTGAGTGGCCAAACTGTGGTATTAGGCCAAAACTATTGGCTGGGTTAGATGGAGAAAAAAATTATATTCGATTTGCAACCTGATGGAGGTCAGTATAGATGGACTAATAGAACAAGTCCCACACACAGCTAGAAGCCCAAATATTTTTTCAGAGGTAGATGCAGAAAAAAAATATATTCAGTTTGCAACCTGATGGAGGTCAGTATAGATGGACTAATAGAGAAAGTCCCACACACTGCTAGAAGGCCAAATATTTTTTCAGAGCTAGATGCAGACAAAAAATTATTTTGAATTTGCAACCTGATGGAGGTCAGTATAGATGGACTAATAGAACAAGTCCCACACACAGCTAGAAGCCCAAATATTTTTTCAGAGCTAGATGCAGAAAAAAATTATATTCAGTTTGCAACCTGATGGAGGTCAGTATAGATGGACTAATAGAACAAGTCCCACACACAGCTAGAAGGCCAAATATTTTTTCAGAGCTAGATGCAGATAAAAATTATTTTTAATTTGCAACCTGATGGAGGTCAGTATAGATGGACTAATAGAGAAAGTCCCACACACTGCTAGAAGGCCAACTATTTTTTCAGAGCTAGATGCAGAAAAAAATTATATTCAGTTTGCAACCTGATGGAGGTCTGTATAGATGGATTAATAGAACAAGTCCCACACACAGCTAGAAGCCCAATATTTTTTCAGAGGTAGATGCAGAAAAAAATATATTCAGTTTGAAACCTGATGGAGGTCTTTATAGATGGATTAATAGAACAAGTCCCACACACAGCTAGAAGCCCAATATTTTTTCAGAGGTAGATGCAGAAAAAAAATATATTCAGTTTGCAACCTGATGGAGGTCAGTATAGATGGACTAATAGAGAAAGTCCCACACACTGCTAGAAGGCCAAATATTTTTTCAGAGCTAGATGCAGAAAAAAATTATATTCAGTTTGCAACCTGATGGAGGTCAGTATAGATGGACTAATAGAACAAGTCCCACACACTGCTAGAAGCCCAAATATTTTTTCAGAGCTAGATGCAGAAAAAAATTATATTCAATTTGCAACCTGATGGAGGTCAGTATAGATGGACTAATAGAATGATGCTATGCCCAAAAGATTTTACTTCACTTGGTGCAGTAAAAAAATTGGTATTCTATACACAGGTGGTATATCTTGCAACACAGATAGGCTACTCCACTGACTAACACACTCTGCAATAGGCCAAAAAGGATTAGCTTTGCTAGATTCAGCCAAATGCTGTGAAAAAAACTTGCACAGCACTGGCACAGACCTGCCTGGCAAAAACTGATAGGAACTGATGTAACCTAGTCCTGAAAAGGACTGCAATTACAATTAGTCTTTACTCCCACAATCTATCTATTTAAGAGCACAGACCTGCCTGATAAAAGTCGTAGGAAATGCTGTAACCTAGTCCTTAAAAGGACTGCAATCACAACTATTCCCTACTCCCAAGCTATCTGTAGATTTGTGCGAAAATTGGCTTGAAATTAACAAGGTATAGCGCACACAGCAACAGCGGTGTCGTCTAACACGCAGCTGCAGCAGTGAGAAAATGGTGGCGACGGGGAAAATGGCTTGGTCTTATAGGGCAAGGACATGTGACATACACTGCCAATGACACATGCCCTTGCTTGTGTGAAAAACAGCAGTTCGCTCCGTGTGTGCGCTGCTGATAGGCTGACAGATTGCACCTCCCCACTGCAAATGCGGGAAAGAGAAAAAAAAATGGAGATCTTCATTATTCCTGCAGAGATCCATCCCCTGCCCCTCCCCCCACCCCGCTGTACACTCAAACTGCGTATTAACATTAATTTTCATCATTACTGAGAAAAAATCCAGTTATGATTTTGGTGCACGAACAGTTATCGAACATAACCTCGAACAGCCGAATTTTTCTCAAATCGTTCGTGTTCGCCGAACGGCTCGAACACCGCCCAAAACAGCTCGAATTTGAGATTGGCGAACAGTTCGAGTAGAACAACGCTCATCTCTACTCAAAACCACATTCAAGAAGTTTAGCAAACCATCCGATGCTTCACAGGAATTAATGGAATGTGGAAAGAAAAATGAACATTTAACTTTTTTCACAAAAATTTAAATTTAGACCCAATTTTTTTTATTTTCACAAAGGTATCAGGAGAAAATGGACCCCAAAATTTGTTGTGCATTTCCTCCTGAGCACGCCTGTGGAGACACTGGGTCTTCCGAGGGCATAATAGTACTCAAACCACACAGTGTGAAGGTTAAACTGTGTGGCAATACTTTATTGAACAGTCCCAGCAAACACACAAGATGGTGCAAAATTACGCAGTCTCACCCTTTCGCTGGCTCACTGGGAATAGAGCAACTGCACTTTGGGACTTCCAGAGACAACTACCTCAACCAGTGGCCCCCGCTTTTGGTGGGCACCCACAGAGAGGAGGTAGCAGCAAGTTTAGGAAGCTGACAGTCCATTGAGGTACGTTGCAAGGAGACCTGAAGATCCCACCCTGGCTTTCTCCAAACATATCCATGGATCCAGGTGACCGGATGGTCCCAATCTGGGTTTCTCCGGGTGTATCCATGGGTTCCAGGTGACCGGATGGTCCCAACCTGGCTAACCCAAACATATCCATTGGACCAGGTGACCGGAGGGTCACAATCCTGGCCTTCCCCAAATGTCTCCATGGGACCAGGTGATCGGATGGTCCCAACCTGGTGTCTCAGAACATATCCACCGGACCAGGTGACCGGATGGTCACAAACCTGGTTACCTCAAACATCTCCATAGGGTCAGTGATGGTCAATGGAGCAGATCTGTATCCTTACAGCCAGGGCAGTGGTCCCTTAGGCTGGATTCCTGAAGAATCTAAATCTGTGTCCCTCTGGATGGAGCCATGCTACCAAGCTGCTGCCCTGAAGTGTCTCTCTGATACTTCCTGCAGCACCATAGAAATCCCTTTTTATTTATACATCTGTGGCTCAGGTCATCATTCACAGGTCAGGGGGGAAGGTGCAAGGCTCATGTCTCATTGTTTGAGCATTTAATCAATTTCCATATCTTATACTTTTCTGCTCTGTGAGTCAACAAGCCACAGGGTCCACACAAAGGTTAATCAACATATTTAGCAAATATTCATTGTTCACAGATCAAGAGAAGTCAACATTCAGACTTATGACAAAAGTCTATGTTTCTTGTGCCACCTGAAGAAAGAAAAACACATTTCTTCAAAAGTCAACACACACAATAGTGTAGTTCTTCTGGCCTAACAAATCTAGTCGTCTTGCTAATTAAGATTAGAAGCTGTGTCCTCACAACGCCCATACCCCATTTGTGGGGGAGAACCACTGTTTGGGCTTGAAGGGGAAGGAGCGCTATTTGACTTTTTGAATGTAAAATTTGTTGGAATAATTAGCGGATACCATGTTGTGTTTGGAGAGCCCCTAAAGTGCCTAAACAGTGGAAACCCCCTCAAGTGACACCATTCTAGAACCTAGACCCTCAGGGAAATTTATCTAGAAGTATGGTAAGAACCTTGAACCCCCAAGGACTTCACAGAAAAATCAAATTTATCCCCACAAAAATTTTTTTTAGCCCCAAATTTTGCATTTTCACAAGGGTAACAGTAAAAATTTAACCATACAATTTGTTGTGCAATTTCTTCTGAGTATGCAGACACCCCATGTGTGGATGAAAACTACCGTTTGGGCGCACGGCAGGGCTTAGAAAGGAAGAGTGACTTTTGGAACGCAGACTTTGATGGGAATGATCCTCGGGTGTAATATTGCGTTTGGAGAGCCCATGATGAGCCTAAACGGAGGAAAACCACCACAAGTGACCCCATGTTGGAAACTAGACCCCCTCAAGGAATTTATCAGATGTGTGGTGAGCACCTTCAACCCACAGGTGCTTCACAGAGAAGTTTATAATCTTGAGCCGTAAAAATAGAAAAAATCCAATTTTTCCCACAAAAATGTTTTTTTTAGCCATGCAATTTGTTGTACAATTTCTTCTGAGTAAACCGATACCCAATATGTGGACAAAAACTCCCGTTTGGGCGCACAGCAGGGCTTGGAAGGGAAGGAGTGCCATTTGACTTTTTGAATGCAAAATTTGCTGGATTAGTGGACGCTATGTCGCGTTTGGAGAGCCCCTGATGTGCCTAAACAGTGGAAACCCCCACAAGTGACCCCATTTTGGAAACTAGACCCCTCAAGAAATGTATCTAAATATGTGGGGAGCACCTTGAACCCCCTGGTGCTTCACAGAAGTTTATAACGTTGCGTTATTTTAAATTTTAGACCCCAATTTTTATTTTCAGAAAGGGTAACAGGAGAAAAAGGACCCCAAACTTGTTGCACAATTTATTCTGAGTACGATTATACCCCATATGTGGTCAAAAACTACTTTTGAGACACAGTGTAAGGCCATGGCCCCACTATCAGTATTTGGTCAGTATTCGGCCAGTATTTTTTCTCAAGAGTGGGAGCCAAACCAGGAGTGGGTGATAAATGCAGAATTGGTGACTTGTTTCTATTATACCTTTTCTATGATTGTTCCTCACCTGGTTTTGGATCCCACTCCTGAGAAAAATACTGACTGAATACTGATAATGGGGCCGTGGCTCAGAAGGGAAGAAGCGCTATATTGGAGTTCAGATTTTCCTGGACTGGTTTGAGGGCACATTGGCAGAACCCCTGCGGTGCCAGAACAACAGAACCCCCCCATAAGAGACCCCATGTTACAAATGACGCCACTCAATGAATTCATCTAGGGGTGCAGTTGTTAATATGATCACTGCACCCCTATATAGGGGTGCCTACATTGGGCAGTGAAGAAAAACAATTACATTTTTACCACCAAAATTTTGTTTTAGCAGATATTACATTTTCACACTGGAAAATGGGTAAAAATAGCATCAATATTTATCCCACAATTTCTGCTTAATGTAGAAATACCCCATATGTGGCTGTACAGTACAGCTTAGCCATACGGCGAGACTCGGGAGGGACGGAGCACTATTTGCCTCCAATGCACCTGGTCTGTGATAGTCTCAGGGTTCTGTTTCAAGTGCAGAGAGCATCATGAAGACCAAGGAACACACCAGGCACGTCCGAGATACTGTTGTGGTGAAGTTTAAAGCCACATTTGGATACAAAAAGATTTCCCAAGTTTTAAACATCTCAAGAAGCACTGTGCAAGCGATCATATTGAAATGGAAGGAGTATCAGACCACTGCAAATCTACCAAGACCCGGCCGTCCCTCTAAACTTTCATCTCGAACAAGGAGAAGACTGATCAGAGATGCAGTCAAAAGGCCCATGATGACTCTGGATGAACTGTAGAGATCTACAGCTGAGGTGGGGGAGTCTGTCCATAGGATAACAATCAGTCGTACACTGCACAAATCTGGCCTTTATGGAAGAGTGGCAAGAAGAAAGCCATTTCTCAAAGATATCCATAAAAGTTCTCGTTTTAAGTTTGTCACAAGCCACCTGGGAGACACACCAAACATGTGGAATAAGGTGCTCTGGTCAGATGAAACCAAAATCAAACTTTTTGGTCACAATGAAAAATGATATGTTTGGCGTAAAAGCAACACAGCTCATCACCCTCAAAACACCATCCCCACTGTCAAACATGGTGGTGGCAGCATCATGGTTTGGGCCTGCTTTTCTTCAGCAGGGATAGGGAAGATGGTTAAAATTGATGAGAAGATTGACGGAGCCAAATACAGGACCATTCTGGAAGAAAACCTGTTGGAGTCTGCAAAAGACCTGAGACTGGGAGGGAGATTTATCTTCCAATAAGACAATGATCCCAAACATAAAGCAAAATCTACAATGGAATGGTTCAAAAATAAATGTATACAGGTGTTAGAATGGACAAGTCAAAGTCCAGACCTGAATCCAATCGAGAATCTGTGGAAAGAGCTGAAAACTGCTGTTCACAAACGCTCTCCATCCAACCTCACTGAGCTCGAGCTGATTTGCAAGGAAGAATGGGCAAGAATTTCAGCCTCTCGATTTGCAAAACTGATAGAGACATACCCCAAGCGACTTGCAGCTGAAATCACAGCAAAAGGTGGCGCTACAAAGTATTAACTCAAGGGGGCCGAATAATATTGCACTCCCCACTTTTCAGTTTTTAATTTGTTAAAAAAGTTTAAAATATCCAATAAATTTCGTTCCACTTCACGATTGTGTCCCACTTGTTGATGATTCTTCCAAAAAAAAAATAGAATTTTATATCTTTATGTTTGAAGCCAGAAACGTGGCAAAAGGTAAAAAAGTTCAAGGGGGCCAAATACTTTCACAATGCACGGTGTATATTTATGGGTACATATATATATGTACCCATAAATATTGTTATGAAAAAACAACGTAAACCACATATACATACAGTACAGACAAAAGTTTGGACACACCTTCTCATTTAAAGATTTTTCTGTATTTTCATGACTATGAAAATTGTACATTCACACTGAAGGCATCAAAACTATGAAATAACATATGTGGAACTATATACTTAACAAAAAAGTGTGAAACAACTGAAAATATGTCTTATATTCTAGGTTCTTCAAAGTAGCCACCTTTTGCTTTGATGACTGCTTTGCACACTCTTGGCATTCTCTTGATGAGCTTCAAGAGGTAGTCACCGGAAATGGCCTTTCAACAATCTTGAAGGAGTTCCCAGAGATGCTTAGCACTTGTTGGCCCTTTTGCCTTCACTCTGCGGTCCAGCTCAACCCAAACCATCTCGATTGGGTTCAGGTCTGGTGACTGTGGAGGCCAGGTCATCTGGCGTAGCACCCCATCACTCTCCCTCTTGGTCAAATAGCCCTTACACAGCCTGGAGGTGTTTTTGGGGTCATTGTCCTGTTGAAAAATAAATGATGGTCCAGCTAAACGCAAACCGGATGGAATAGCATGCCGCTGCAAGATGCTGTGGTAGCCATGCTGGTTCAGTATGCCTTCAATTTTGAATAAATCCCCAACAGTGTCAACAGCAAAGTACCCCCACACCATCACACCTCCTCCTCCATGCTTCACGGTGGGAACTAGGCATGTAGAGTCCATCCTTTCACCTTTTCTGCGTCGCACAAAAACACGGTGGTTGGAACCAAAGATCTCAAATATGGACTCATCAGACCAAAGCACAGATTTCCACTGGTCTAATGTCCATTCCTTGTTTTCTTTAGCCCAAACAAGCAGTCTCTTCTGCTTGTAGCCTGTCCTTGGCAGTGGTTTCCTAGCAACTATTTTACCATGAAGGCCTGCTGCACAAAGTCTCCCCTTGACAGTTGTTTTAGAGATGTGTCTGCTGCTAGAACTCTGTGTGGCATTGACCTGGTCTCTATTCTGTGCTGCTGTTAACCTGCGATTTCTGAGGCTGGTGATTGGGATAAACTTATCCTCAGAAGCAGAGTTGACTCTTGGTCTTCCTTTCCTGGGGCGGTCCTCATGTGAGCCAGTTTATTTTAGCGCTTGGTGGTTTTGCAACTGCACTGGGGGACACTTTCAAAGTTTGCCCAATTTTTTGGACTGACTGACCTTCATTTCTTAAAGTAACGATGGCCACTCGTTTTTCTTTACTTCACTGCTTTTTTCTTGCCATAATACAAATTCTAACAGTCTATTCAGTAGGACTATCAGCTGTGTATCCACCAGACTGCTGCACAACACAACTGATGGTCCCAACCCCATTTATAAGGCAAGAAATCCCACTTATTAAACCTGACAGGGCACACCTGTTAAGTGAAAACCATTTCCAGTGACTACCTCTTGAAGCTCATCAAGAGAATGCCAAGAGTGTACAAAGCAGTCATCAAAGCAAAAGGTGGCTACTTTGAAGAACCTAGAATATAAGACATATTTTCTGTTGTTTTACACTTTTTTTGTTAAGTATATAATTCCACATGTGTTAATTCATAGTTTTGATGCCTTCAGTGTGAATGTACAATTTTCATAGTTATGAAAATACAGAAAAATCTTTAAATGAGAAGGTGTGTCCAAACTTTTGGTCTGTACTATATATATGTATATAGTGTATGTGGTTTAATTAGTTTTTTCATAACAATATTTACGGGTATATATATTAAATAAATATATATATATATATATATATATATATATATCTTACTCACACACAAACACAGTGGGTACGGAAAGTGTTCAGACCCCTTTAATTGCAGCTTTATTTAAAAAGAAAAACTGAAATATCACATGGTCATAAGTATTCAGACCCTTTGCTCAGCATTGAGTAGAAGCACCCTTTTGAGGTAGTACAGCCATGAGTCTTCTCAGGAATGATGCAACAAGTTTTTCACACCTGGATTTGGGGATCCTCTGCCATTCTTCCTTGCAGATCTTCTCCAGTTCCGTCAGGTTGGATGGTGAACGTTGGTGGACAGCCATTTTCAGGTCTCTCCAGGGATGCTCAATTGGGTTTAGGTTAGGGCTCTGGTTGGGCCAGTCAAGAATGGTCACAGAGTTGTTCTGAAGCCATTCCTTTGTTATTTTAGCTGTGTGCTTAGGGTCATTGTCTTGATGGAAGGGGATCCTTCGGCCAAGTCTGGAAGAGGTTTTCATCCAGAATATCTCTGTACTTGGCCGCATTCATGTTTCCTTCAATTGCAACCAGTCGTCCTGTCCCTGCAGCTGAAAAACACCCCCATAGCATGATGCTGCCACCACCATGTTTCACTGTTGGGATTGTATTGGGCAGGTGATGAGCAATGCCTGGTTTTCTCCACACATACCGCTTAGAATTATCACCAAAAAGTTCTATCTTCACCTCATCAGACCATAGAATCTTATTTCTCATAGTCTGGGATTTCTTCATGTGTTTTTGAGCAAACTCTATGCAGGATTTCATGTCTTGCACTGAGGAGAGACTTATGTCGGTCCACTGGTGGAGGGCTGCAGTGATAGTTGACTTTGTGGAACTTTCTCCCATCTCCTTACTGCATCTCTGGAGCACAGCCACAGTGATCTTGGGGTTCTTCCTTACCTCTCTCACCAAGGTTCTTCTCCACGATTGCTTATTTTGGCTGGACGGCCAGGTCTAGGAAGACTTCTGGTGGTCCCAAACTTCTTCCATTTAAGGATTATGGAGCACACTGTGCTCTTAAGAACCTTGAATAATGCAGAAATTCTTTTGTAGCCTTGGCTAGATCTGTGCCTTGCCACAATTCTGTCTCTGGGCTCCTTGGGCAGTTCCTTTGAGTTCATGATTCTCATTTGGTCTGAATTGCACTGTGAGCTGTGAGGTCTTATATAGACAGGTGTGTGCCTTTCCAAATCAAGTCCTATCCGTTTAATTAAACACAGCTGGACTCCAATGAAAGAGTAGAACCATCTCAAGGAGGATCACAAGGAAATGGACAGCATGTGACTTAAATATGAGTGTCTGAGCAAACGGTCTGAATACTTATGACCATGTGATATTTCAGTTTTTCTTTTTTAATAAATTTGCAAAAATTTCTACATTGCTGTTTTTTTCAGTCAAGATGGGGTGCAGAGTGTACTTTAATGAGAAAAAAATGAACTTTTTAGAATTTACCAAATGGCTGCAATGAAACAAGGAGTGAAGAATTTAAAGGCGTCTGAATATTTTCCGTACCCACTGTATGTATATATATATATATATATATATATATATATATATATGTATGTGTATATATATATATATATATATATATATATATATATATATATATATATATATATATATATATATAGTGGTAGATCGTCTCACTTATTTGCACACGAACACAGTCTAGAGGACTGCATAAGCCACAGCATTGTTAGCAAAACAAACACGGCCTTCCCGGCCTAACAGGAAAAAACAAAACATAACTTATGGCACAGTCCTTATTGCTACGGGTAACCGCCTGCTTCAGGTATAAACAACCAAAGGTTTAGCTTAGCTTAACATGAACATCACAGCTCCAGAGCTCGTGCCTCCAGGCCCTCTCCACACCAAATGCTCTGAAAGGCCGGGGGTCCACTAGCATAAGGTATCCGATCCGATATGCTAATGACATTCAGCTCCTGCTCTGCTGAGAGCGGGAGCCGAATGTCAGTGCTCTGTGCTCCGATCCTCTCGCACAGAGAGGATCGCAGCACAGCTGCGGAGGGGATGGAGAAATCAATTTTTCCAACTCCTCTGTTGCTGGTGTCGGCGGGAATCTAACTGCACTCGGGTGATATCCGAGTGCAGTGCGATGTTTCACACGCACCCAAAGTCTTTTATATGTGTATGTGATCTGAATCCAGCATGCTGCGATTTTTTTTCAGCCCGATCGCAATCTAATCGGTGCTGGAAAAAAAAACGCCACTGAGCCCAGCAGCATAGGATTAAATTGGTCCGAACGCAATCCAATTTTTGCAATCCGATCGGATGGCAGAGGGGGCTCTGTCCCTCTGCCTGTCTTCTAAATGCTGCGATGGATGTCAATCGCAGTAATTCGGGGGTTAAAGTGCCGGGAGCGGTGCCCTGAGTGTTGGGTGTCAGCTGTCAGTTCAGCTGACAGCCAGCGGCGATTGTGTGTGCATAGCTCCTGGGCACACAAAATCGCCTGGACGCGATACGTCCAAGGTCATGAAGGTGTTAAAGGGTGATGAGCAAGACAATCCCTGGGATTTGGAAAACGGAGTCGATAGCGCCAAGCCTGTTCGTGGTCGCCATCTTTTGAGCTGCCAGGTGACAATGAACAGTGCCCCCCAATATATTGTATCTGCAAACTATTCCAGCAAGATCTGCATTCACATAGCTTAATGTCGCTCCTTCCCTTCTTAACCTGCCATGTGCCCAGACAGCAGTGTACAACCGTATATAGGGGATTGTCAGATTCAAGAGAAGTTGGAAAATAATTTGTAAGGTCCATTTGTTTCCTATTATCCTTTGTGAAGAATTCCAGAGTTATCATCATATAAAGTGACACACGTCAGATTGGAAAAATGGGCCCTGATAGGAACACAAAACTGGCTGCAGGAAGGGGTTAAATCAGAGTATTTTGGGCACTAACTCCTGTAGTCAAAAACTGTGACTGTAGACAATAACACATCTACTGAAATGATCCAACTCAACAGTCTTCATCAGTAATAAATGAGTAACTAGTGGTGAAACCTCTCTGTGGTAATTGGAGTATGGGGCTCGGTGGCTCTTGGGAACCTAAAATGTCTATTTATTTTTCTTCAAGTGATTTTCTCACTTGTCAGCACATTCTACGTTCGCTGTCATTTCGCTTTGTATTTTACAGATCTGGGTAGGTAATGGTCAGCGTCTTCTAATCCCAGGGGGTCAGTGGACCTCCCAGGTTGCAAGTTCTCTAGAAAAGGGCTTTCACTGCCCTAAGCCAAACCTGGGCAAAGTGGACGCACATCCGGCCCTCTGGCTGTTTGAGTCCAGCCCGCGGACTGAAATGGCCGAGGGGCTGGAAAACAGTGGCCTACGGGACACACCACAACCTCCCCCACCGCCTGCTCGCCGGCCGTCTGCTGTCTCCAAACTCTCCATCCGCGCCGACTACATTGGTGGAGGAGGGTCCTTTGGCCCCTTCCTCCACAAATCAGCGTGTGAAGCAGCGGAGAGAGCAACAGAGGCAGAGCGTCGGGTGTAGCGAGGTGAACATGGGCTCTCATGCCGAGCATGGGGCAGGCCATGGGGCTCTCATGCCGAGCATGGGGCAGGCCATGGGGCTCTCATGCCGAGCATGGGGCAGGCCATGGGGCTCTCATGCCGAGCATGGGGCAGGCCATGGGGCTCTCATGCCGAGCATGGGGCAGGTCATGGGGCTCTCATGCTGAGCATGGGGCAGGCCAGGGAGCTCTCATGCCGAGCATGGGGCAGGCCATGGGGCTCTCATGCCGAGCATGGGGCAGGCCATGGGGCTCTCATGCCGAGCATGGGGCAGGCCATGAGGCTCTCATGCCGAGCATGGGGCAGGCCATGGGGCTCTCATGCCGAGCATGGGGCAGGCCATGGGGCTCTCTGCTCTCTGGCTGTGCATGGGGCAGACTATGGGGCTCTCTGCCTGTGCATGGGGCAGGATATGGGGCTCTCTGCTCTCTGGCTGTGCATGGGGCAGGCTATGGGACTCTCTGGCTGTGCATGGGGCAGGCTGTGTGGGGCTCATGCTGCATATGGGGAGGCTGTGTGGAGCTCATACTGCATATGAGCAGGCTGTGTGGGGCTCATGCTGAATATGGGGAGGCTGTGTGGGGCTCATGCTGAATATGGGGAGGCTGTGTGGGGGCTCATGCTGTATATGGGGAGGCTGTGTGGGGGCTCATGCTGTATATGGGGAGGCTGTGTGGGGGCTCATGCTGTATATGGGGAGGCTGTGTGGGGGCTCATACTGCATATGGAGAGGCTGTGTGGGGCTAATGCTGCATATGAGAAGGCTGTGTGGGGCTCATGCTGTATATGGGGAGGCTGGGTGGGTGCTCATGCTGTATATGGGTAGGCTGTGTGGAACTCATGATGTATATGGGGAGGCTGTGTGGGGGCTCATGCTGTATATGGGGAGGCTGTGTGGGGGCTCATACTGCATATGGAGAGGCTGTGTGGGGCTAATGCTGCATATGAGAAGGCTGTGTGGGGCTCATGCTGTATATGGGGAGGCTGGATGGGTGCTCATGCTGTATATGGGGAGGCTGTGTGGAACTCATGCTGTATATGGGGTGGCTGTGTGGGGCTCATACTGCATATGAGCAGGCTGTGTGGGGCTCATGCAGTATTTGGGGAGACTGTGTGGGGGCTGATGCTGTATATGGGGAGGCTGTGTGGGGGCTCATGCAGTATATGGGGAGGCTGTGTGGGGGCTCATACGATATATAGAAGGGGCTGTATTCAGGTTTAAGTAGTATTTAGTTAGAGGCCAGCATACTTAATTCTGCTCAATATTAATGCAATTAATTGATGCAATTAATTATTAATTATATTAATAATATCATTAATATATTGATATTAATATTGAGCAGATTAATTTCAGCCTATTGTTTGGGCCCTTCACAACAGTCACGATCTCTAATGTGGCCCCTCGGGAAAATAAATTGCCCACCCTTGCCCTAAGTCATTTGAACAGTTTTTGGGTGGAGGAGAATGTTGTGGTCTAGCGGTAAAATTGTGATCACACAATTGTGATACGGCCGGACTACACCACCGATAAAGCAGCCACAGCCGGTGACTGAGAAGAATCTGTGACTTCTCTGCATTTAGTGGTTACTACTCACCTGGGTAGTCATATGTAGGAATCTCCTCTTTACACCACTCATCACCCCTCACATATGTCTCTGTAGTATTAATATGGGTCAGATCTTCACCCTGAAACAAATATTGTAAAAGTCACAGACAGATGGAGAAGTCACATCTATGATCAGCTCTAATCCTGCCATCTCCACCGTTCTCATTACACAAGTATAAAACATATAATACTGGCGGATAACACAAGACTGAGCACAAGACCTTCACAGCCGTCTACACATCATAGGGGAGATCTCATGACACCTTCTCTCGATCTACCTGCTGATCCTGAGGAACATTGGGGTCTTCTTGTTTACAGTCCTGTGGAAGAAGAAGACGGGGACATCTCTCTGGTGTTGTCCTCTTACTGGATAGATCTGGAGGAAACACATACAGGGACTGAATTCATTCTTTACATACAGATAATTATAGGCCGTGTGTATTTAGTCCTGTCTATTACCTGGTGATGTGAGGGGCTGGGGAACCTCCATCATGACATCCTTGTACAGATCTTTGTGTCCTTCTAAATACTCCCACTCCTCCATGGAGAAATAGACGGCAACATCCTGACACCTTATAGGAACCTGACACATACAATGATACCGTCATCCCCCCGATCCCTCCATAGCGTTACTGTATAATGTCCCAGCATTCCCAGCAGTGTCACCTCTCCAGTCAGCAGCTCAATCATCTTGTAGGTGAGTTCTAGGATGTTCTGGTCATTAATGTCCTCATGTATCAGGGGGTGAGGAGGAAGCTCCGTGAATGGGCTCAGGGGTCTTCCCCATCCCTCAGACACAGGGTCCTGACAGCGCTCTCTAGTGGTCTTCTTCACTACTGTGTAATCCTGGTTACGGAGAGAGACATTAATAAATCTCCCTCCAGACATTTCCAGAGTCCTCCCCTCTCCAGTTCTGTCCATCTGTTATACCCATAGATAAGAATGATGTAATGTGACGTCATCAGAATCTCTCACCTCTCCAGTAAGCCGGAAGAGGATCTCTAGGGTGAGGTGTAATATCCTCTCTGTCATCTTGTCCCTGTCTATATTCATCCTTGATGAGTAAATCAGAAAAATTCTCTTTTATAGTAGATCTTCACTGAGAGGATCTGATATTGTAGAGACCTGAATGAGAAGAAGATGAGCCGATGTAACATCATAAAAATCTTGTGTAATAATACAATTACTGGAGATAATAAGGGAAACATATGAGTAGATTTATTATTTTACAGTATTTAGTTTTCTTCTTTACATCTACTAATAAAACCTATATATTTTAGGTCACAGACAACAAGCAGTTTCTTCCTTGGAGTCTGCATCTGAATACGTTTCTCATAGACTCATCTTCCATAAAGCTAAATTAAAAATAATTACTTCATGATGAGGATGACATCTTCATCTTCTACTACGTCTCTATAAACGTATTTGGCCAGAGTCGGTCACTGACTACATCTCCACCGGCCGTCTATATGTTTCCCGTCTTCACCGGACTGTAATTTTCTATCACGTTAGATCTCATGTTTGATTCACACTCAGAAGTTTGAGGCTTTTATAAAAGCTTGTTTGCAAAAGCATGGAGACAACAGATATTTAATTCCAAATTCTCTATATGTATTTTTCTTTCTCTGGATATGATGGGATATTTTTTAACATTCTAACGCAGGTTTCCCTACATTGCATGAAAAACACCCCAAAAAAATAAAATTGGGGATGGAGGTACTGGGGGAATATTATACTGTGTGTGGGAACCAAGAAAGGTGCACTGTACTATGGGAGCAATACATGATTCCTGCACAAAAAACACCCCACAATTTGTGAATCTTCAGGGTAAATCGCTTTCTAACCATGTGATTAGAGCTGATACTATTAAGCTAAAGTTTCTAAACAGACTTTCTTTCAAATCCATAAAGGGGCACTTTTCCGTGTTTTTCATGCCAGAGCTGTTGGAGGATTATTAAAGGTGATAGTTTTCCCACCAATTAGTCCCCAGCGCGACTTTTGATCACCCAGGGCAGCGCGCCGTCATCTGTGCGTCCTGCTCATCTCTTGTTGGGACCTGTAGATTATTTTTTTGTTCCTTCATTCACAGTCGGAGCCGGCAGAACTTTCTCATTTCTTTGTAGCTTCACTATACGACATCCGGCTTTTCTGTAAGGCCGTGTTCATACAGTGCAGAAATACTGTGTTTTTGGCTTTCTGCAAGATTCGCACCAAACTACAGAATAACAATCTTCTCTAATTATTGCCGCATTTTTTAGGCCTTTTCCTCCTTATTTATCACAAGGGGGCACAATTCTCATGAAATCACATCCACTTTGCTTGGACAGTTAGGCCGGTTTCACACGTCCGGATATTTCCGGTACAGGAAAAACCAGTACCGGAGATATCCGCGGCCGTGTGTGGCACACGTGTGGCAACCATGTGCTGCCCGTGTGCCGCATCAGGAGCACACATATCGGCGCTTAGGAATCAGTGTACAGTTAGCGCTGTTCCTCATCATTGTTTCCTGCTGGCGCTGTGATCAGCACCAGCAGGGACAATGATGAGAGTAGTAGCTGTAATCCATGGGACAGATCACTCCTGCAGCAAGCGGGCCCCAGAGCTGCCCTCAGCAAGTGACAGGAAACCGCTCATGAGCTCAGCGCAGCTCTGGGGCCCGCTCGCTGCAGGAGTCATTCTCTTCAGTTCCTCGGTGTGATCGGTCGCATGGATTACAGCAGGTGACACTTAGGTGAGAATATGGATTTTTTTTTCTCTATTTTTACAGGTGTAGAAACCGGGAGCAGACTACTACTCTCATCATTGTCCCTGCTGGTGTTGATCGCAGCGCCAGCAGGGACCAATGATGAGGGCAACGTCCAGCACCCCCTGGCGCTTGGGAACAGCGCTAACTGTACACTAATTCCCAACTGCCGGTATGTGTCACATGGATGGCATCCGGGTGCGGTATGTGTTTATATGGATCCTTTGACTTGAATGGAGCTGTGTGATCCGTGCTGACGGCCAAAAACGGATATGTCTACACGTGGATCACACGGACACACGCTCCGGAATGTGATTCCATGAAATATCCGCCCTCTGTGGTCTGAAGACGCTGCAGAAATCTGCGGTTTTGGTGTATTTTTTCTCTATAGGCTTCTTCTGAAAAAAAAAGCATGAAGAAAAAAACACTGTAGCATTTTTAAGTGCAGAATCAAAGCTTTTCTGTACTAATAAAAAAGCATTAAAAACGCATCTTCACATCTGCACCAAAATTGCATCAAATAAGCAGGAAAACGCATAAAAGAAACGCAGCAAATACCAATAGTCAGAGAAGATTGTTACTGCGTCGTGTGCTGCAGACATCTACAGAAAACGTGCAGAAAAGAAGCATTAAAGAAAACGCCGCACTTAATCTACATGTGAACACGGCCACAGCGTTACGCTGTTAATACATTTCTTATAAGTTTAATAGAGAAAAAATATCAATCACGCCATTTACTGATTCCCATAAAGTGAAGTGAATATTATAAGTGTAATTTATGCGCTTCACAGGGAGGAGCTACGAAGATGTCCGAGAGGGGAGTATGAGCCGGAGAACAGCGGAGACGGGACGGGACTAGACGGGACAGTCCCATAGAGTACGGGACGCTGGGAGCTGTGCCACAGAAACCGCTGAGAAATAATCATCTAATGCTGCGATTCCAGGATTATTCTAGAGGGAATCGGCTGCGATATCCCCTGTGCAATATATATCTAGTATTAATGCTCCAGTAATGGGGGATCTCCACATACCTCCACCTGCAGAGCCGCCACCACATATATGGCTGCTCTGTGCGCACAGGAGCTGTGATGAGGTCACAGGAGGGGAGGAGTCAGGGGTCACATGATCAGGGGCCTCAGTGGATGCAGGACTCTGCTGTGCTGGTTGTCATGGTGCTGGATGAGCTGAAGTTTATGTGTGGGGTCAGGAGGGGTTTACAGTGTGGATGTAGCAGAGCCGCGTGTGTACGAGGTGTACGGAGCGGAGCCGCGCGTGTACGAGGCGTACGGAGCGGAACCGCGCGTGTACGAGGCGTACGGAGCGGAACCGCGCGTGTACGAGGCGTACGGAGCGGAACCGTTGTGTACGAGGCGTACGGAGCGGAACCGTGCGTGTACGAGGTGTTCAGAGCGGAACCGTGTGTGTACGAGGTGTACGGAGCGGAACAGTGCGTGTACGAGGCATACGGAGCAGAACCGTGTGTGTACGAGGTGTTCAGAGCGGAACCGTGTGTGTACGAGGTGTACGGAGCGGAACCGTGTGTGTACGAGGTGTACTGAGCGGAACCGTGTGTGTACGAGGTGTACTGACGGAACCGTGTGTGTACGAGGTGTACTGAGCGGAACCGTGTGTGTACGAGGTGTACTGAGCGAAGCCGGGCCTGTACGAGGTGTACTGAGCGGAGCAGCGCGTGTACGAGGTGTACTGAGCGGAGCCGCGCGTTTACGAGGTGTACTGAGCGGAGCCGCGCGTGTACGAGGCGTACGGAGAGGAGCCGAGTGTGTACGAGGCATTCGGAGCAGAGCCGCGTGTGTACGAGGTGTACGGAGCGAAACTGCGTGTGTACGAGGCGTGCGGAGCGGAACCGTGTGCGTATGAGGTGTACGGAGGGGAGCCATGCGTGTCCCCGCTTTCCCCCACATTTCCCAGAATAATGCAAAGTCACGTCCAATTATTATGGGATTCAATAGGTCCTTAACGACCGCCACTTCATGAGATGTGGTGCCACAGTCCGTGTTTACATCCACCGGGGCCATTGGCCCAGGAATCAGTCCATGAGGGAGTGTGGCCCTTATCAGGGTCTCCAAACTTCCTGAGTCCAATAGTCCAGAGACTTGTGCCCCCTTTACTGACACTGAGCATGCCTGAGGGCCCTTGCCATGTTGAGAAAACGCGTCGCAGGCGGGGTAGGCAAAATAAGAGCAACGTCGGCCCATGTTGCAGTCCATTGGCTCAGAGTTTACGGAACACCGGGCGGCAGTATGGCTAGGGGTATGACATCTCCAACACACTATATTATGGGGTGGGACGTTGAGCAGCAACTCAGAACCCTCCTGAACTCTATGACGCCCCCCAGGTGTGGCGCTAGCTACCTTCTTTTGGTTGTCCGCTGCCTTTTGAGAACCCCAGTATTGAGAGGCTACGACCCCTTGTTTTTCCAACGGACTCTCAACCGCCTGGTATCTTTCCACCAACCCCACCAAGTCATTGGCATTATGGGGATCTCCCTGGGCAACCCAGGATTTCACCAACTTCGGAAGAGAGTGTATAAAACTGTCTATAATGACCTTCTCCACCATCTGTGCTGGGGAAGAAGATTCAGGTTGCAACCACTTTTGGACCAGGTGTAGGAGGTCGAACATCTGGGACCGGGGAGGTTTGTCACTGCAATAGGCCCAGTAGTGCACCCATTGCGCCCTGACAGTCAGAGTCACTGCTAAGCGTGCCAAAATCTCAGTTTTCAACTTAGCGTACTCTTTCGCGTCCTGCAAGGCCAAGTCATAGGCCTTCTGCGGCTCACCTGTCAAATGTGGCGCCAGCACCTCCGCCTACTGCTCCGGAGACAATTTTTCCCGCTCTGCCACCCTCTCAAAGACAGTCAGGAACGCCTCAACGTCATCACCCGGGGTCTTCTTTTGTAATGCTCTTCTTACCGTCTTCCTGACGTATGAGTCATCACCTGGATCTGAGGATGTGGCAGTCGTCCTGCCATGGATCTGCTCTGCCAAGATTTTCATTTGTCTTTGCTGCTGTTGGATCTGCTGCATCAGAAGTTTATTTGTTTCCTGCTGCAGCATGCTCTGCTGGTACTGCTGCTGGTGTTGCGCTTGTTGCGCCTGCTGTGCCTGCAACAAATGTTTAAGCAGGTACTCCATTTTGTCTGGCGACACTTGCTGGCTTATGGCGGACTTCACCCAGGACATATACGTCTTCTTGCAGCAGTCACACTGCTGCTTGGGATCT
Source organism: Phyllobates terribilis (assembly GCF_046119375.1). Classification (NCBI taxonomy): domain Eukaryota; kingdom Metazoa; phylum Chordata; class Amphibia; order Anura; family Dendrobatidae; genus Phyllobates; species Phyllobates terribilis. The sequence goes on from NW_027362829.1 coordinate 2,503,877, forward strand.
GTGCCCGTGCTTCTAGCACCAATTGTAGGGATTTGTACTCACTGAGCCGCGTTGGAGGTAGGCACAGATTCACACAGTGATGCAGTCCGCGGGTTCAAACAAACTGGTGGTTTATTTAGTGTCCATACAACAGTGAGGAAACAAAAGTAACAGCCTTTTCCTGGCACAAAAAGGAATAACAGAACAAAGCTCAAAATAACAAGTCCATGCAGCACGGCTTCAGCCGTTTAAACAAAGTGCCTTCCTCTGCCTCCTGCAGAGTCTAAGGAGCACATGCAAGGTCTGCTCACCTTGCCCAACACACACAGACTGATAGAGACAGGCGCCGTTGTCTTAAATCAGCCTTCCAAGACCTGGACTGGAGGTAAGTGAGCAGCTGTTTCCCCACCCCCCAGCTCTTTCAGCTGCTTGTAAAACCGGCCCTGTAATCCGGGCCAATTAAATTCCTCTCAGTACTATGTGTGCTGGAGCCGGCTTCTCCCAGTCCTATATCACCGAAGCTTGGTACTTCGGGGACACATACCTCCCGTCCACGACCTGTCCGGCAGCCACCTTACAATATATATATATATATATATATATATATATATATATATATATATACACAGTACAGACCAAAAGTTTGGACACACCTTCTCTCTTAAAGATTATTCTGTATTTTCATGACTATGAAAATTATACATTCACCCTAAAGGCATCAAAACTATGAATTAACACATGTGGAATTATATACTTAACAAAAAAGTGTGAAACAACTGGTGCGGGGGTGCTTTGCTGGTGACACTGTTTGGGATTTATTCAAAATTGAAGGCATACTGAACCAGCATGGCTACCACAGCATCTTGCAGCGGCATGCTATTCCATACGGTTTGCGTTTAGCTGGATCATCATTTATTTTTCAACAGGACAATGACCCCAAACACACCTCCAGGCTGTTTAAGGGCTATTTGACCAAGAAGGAGAGTGATGGGGTGCTACGCCAGATGACCTGGCCTCCACAGTCACCAGACCTGAACCCAATCGAGATGGTTTGGGTTGAGCTGGACCCCAGAGTGAAGGCAAAAGGGCCAACAAGTGCTAAGCATCTCTGGGAACTCCTTCAAGATTGTTGGAAGGCAAGAAGTCCCACTTATTAAACCTGACAGGGCACACCTGTGAAGTGAAAACCATTTCTGGTGACTACCTCTTGAAGCTCATCAAGAGAATGCCAAGAGTTTTGCAAAGCAGTCATCAAAGCAAAAGGTGGCTCCTTTGAAGAACCTAGAATATAAGACATATTTTCAGTTGTTTCACACTTTTTTGTTAAGTATATAATTCCACATGTGTTAATTCATAGTTTTGATGCCTTCAGTGTGAATGTACAATTTTCATAGTCATGAAAATACAGAAAAATCTTTAAATGAGAAGGTGTGTCCAAACTTTTGGTCTGTACTGTATGTGTATAGGGTCAGTATGTATATATTCTGTACTGTATGTGTATAGGGTCAGTATGTATATATTCTGTACTGCATGTGTAGATTTATAAAGATAAGTGATATAGTGATCGTACACCTCGTACACACACCGCTCTGCTCCGTACACCTTGTACACGCGTGGCTCCGCTCCGTACACCTCGTACAAACGCGGATCCGCTCCATACATCTCGTATACACGCGGCTCCGCTCCGTACACCTCGTACATGTGCGGCTCCGCTCCGTACACCTCGTACATGCACGGCTCCGCTCCGTGCACCTAGTACATGTGCGGCTCCGCTCCATACACCTCGTACACTCGTGCCTCCGCTCCGTACATCTCGTACACACACGGATCTGCTCCGTACACCTCGTAAACACGCGGCTCCGCTCCGTACATCTCGTAAACACGCGGCTCCGCTCCGTACTCCTCGTACACACGCGGCTCCGCCCCGTACATCTCGTACACACGTGCGGCTCCGCTCCGTACACCTCGTACACATGCGGCTCCGCTCTGTACACCTCGTACACACGCGGCTCCACTCCGTACACCTCGTACACGCGCGGCTCCGCTCCGTACACCTCGTACACGCGTGGCTCCGTACACCTCGTACACGCGCGGCTCCGCTCCGTACGCCTCGTACACGCGCGGCTCTGCTCCGTACGCCTCGTACACGCGCGGCTCTGCTCCGTACACCTCGTACACACACGGCTCCGCTCCGTACACCTCGTAAACACGCGGCTCTGCTCCGTACACCTCGTACACACACGGCTCCGCTCCGTACGCCTCGTACACACACGGCTCCGCTCCGTACACCTCGTACACACGCGGCTCTGCTCCGTACACCTCGTACACACGCGGCTCTGCTCCGTACACCTCGTACACACGCGGCTCTGCTACATCCACACTGTAAACCCCTCCTGACTCCACACATAAACTTCAGCTCATCCAGCACCATGACAACCAGCACAGCAGAGTCCTGCATCCACTGAGGCCCCTGATCATGTGACCCCTGACTCCTCCCCTCCTGTGACCTCATCACAGCTCCTGTGCGCACAGAGCAGCCATATATGTGGTGGCGGCTCTGCAGGTGGAGGTATGTGGAGACCCCATTACTGGGCGCAGGGGGTATTAACCCCTTCAGCACCGAGACTCTTTTGGGGTCTTGTGTTGCCCCTTTATAAGAATCATAAGGTCTTTGTTCTGTTTCCTGTAATAGATACATACGACCCAACTATGGAGACAGGAAGGGAGGAAAGGTATTGTTCTCATAGTACAGGACCCCTTTACTGCCCCACAGTGTAATGCCCCCATTATGCCCCTTATGCAGGATGTTGATGCCCCCACACAGTGTAATGCCCCCATTATGCCCCTTATGCAGGATGTATGATGCCCCCACACAGTGTAATGCCCCCATTATGCCCCTTATACAGGATGTATGATGCCCCCACACAGTATAATGCCCCCATTATGCCCGTTATGCAGTTTGTATGATGCCCCCACACAGTGTAATGCCCCCATTATGCCCCTTATGCAGGATGTATGATGCCCCCACACAGTGTAATGCCCCTTATGCAGGATGTATGATGCCCCCACACAGTGTAATGTCCCCGTTATGTCCCTTATGCAGTATGTATGATGCCCCCCACACAGTGTAATGCCCCCATTATGCCCCTTATGCAGTGTGTATGATGCCCCCCACACAGTATAATGTTCCCATAGTACCACCTGAGGTTTTACAGTTGGAATAATCCCTCTGGAGTTGGTTTTCCCTTTGCCTGCTCCCCTACATATAGACCCTCGAGCATGTATACAGGCATGTAGGGGAGCAGGCCTTACTAGATATCGAGGCTTTGTACAGTAATATACCGCATGAGGATGGTATCAGAGGAGTAAGATGTTTCTTGAAATCGAGATCAATAGAGTGTAGCAGACATAATGACTTCATGGAGGATCTTCTAAAATTCACTCTTACTCATAACTCCTTTGTTTTTGACAGGAAGTACTTCCACCAGCTCAGGGGTACTGCGATGGGTAGCCTCTGTGCCCCCTCATATGCTAACTTATCCCTGGACTGGTGGGAGGAATCCACAATATTCAGGGATGATGATAAGTGATGGCATCCATATATTGGGGTATGGTACAAATATCTTGATGACATTTTTATCACCTGGTCAGGGACGAGTGAACAATCTTTTGAATTTGTCGGGGAACTCAACATCAATAGAGTGGGCCTGAGATTTACATCTGAATTTATTATAATAATAATTTTTATTTTTATAGCGACAACATATTCCACAGCACTTTACAATTTTAGGGGGGACTTATACAGACAATACAGACCTTACAGAATAAGCATAACTCAGAAATTAAAAGGAGTGAGGGCCCTGCTCGCAAGCTTACAGTCTGTAAGGAAATAGGGGAGACACAAAAGGTAAAATGTACATATATTGTATAATACAGCCTTAATATACTAAATAGGGTAAGTACATAACACCACATGAACTGGTCGCCAGCCAGTATGTGCCAGTATTTTTTAAGAAAATTTTAATATGGGCCAAACTGGGACAGTTAGATAAGTGTGTTGAGGTGATAGGCCAATCTAAAGAAATGGGTTTTTACGGCACGCTTAAAACTGTGAGTATTGGGAATTAATCAAATTGTCCTGGGTAATGCATTCCAAAGAATTGGTGCAGCATGCGAGAAAACTTGGAGACGGGAGTGAGAGGTTCAGATTATGGAGGATTTTAGTTTTAAGTCATTAGCAGAACGGAGGGCACGGGTAGGGTGATAGACTGACACGAGGGAGGTGATGTAGGGCGGTGCAGAATCGTCAAGAGCTTTGTGGGTAAGAGCAATAAGTTTATATTGAACTCTGTATTGGATGGGCAATCAGTGCAATGACTGGCACAGGGAAGAGGCATTGTTGTATCGGTTGGTGAGGAATATGACCCTGACTGCTGCGTTCAGGACGGATTGGAGAGGGGAATGTTTAGAAAGAGGGAGACCGATAAGTAAAGAGTTGCAATAGTCCAGACGAGAATGAATAAGAGCTACAGTAAGAGTTTTTACAGAGTCAAAGGTAAGAAAATTTCTGATTCTAGAGATGTTTTGGAGGTGTAGATGACACGAGCGAGCGATTTGATGTGAGGAGTGAAGGAAAGATCTGAATCAAGTATGACCCCAAGACAGCGGGCATTTTGCTGGCGAGTAATGATGGAGCCACAAACGGAGATGGCAATATTGGGCATAGGTAGGTTAGTGGAGGGAGGAAATACGAGTAGTTCAGTTTTTGACAGATTCAATTTTAGATAGAGGGAGGACATAGTGTTAGAGACAGCGGAAAGACAATCACTGGTATTTTGTAATAATGCAGGGGTGATGTCCGGAGAAGAGGTGTATAATTGGGTGTCATCAGCATAGAGATGGTACTAAAAACCGAATCTGCTGATTGTTTGTCCAATAGGAGTGGTATATAAGGAGAAAAGAAGGGCGTCTAGGACTGATCATTGAGGAACCACGACAATAAGGGGAAGGGGAGAGGAAGAGGAGCCAGCAAAAGACACAGTGAAGGAGCAGGCAGAGAGGTAGATCCACAGTGTCGAATGCTGCAGAGAGATCCAGGAGAATCAGCAGGGAGTAGTGACCATTAGATTTGGCTGTTAGTAGATCATTAGACATTTTAGTGAGTGCAGTTTCAGTAGAATGTAAAGAGCGGAAACCAGATTGTAAAGGGTCAAGAAGGGAGTTATCTGAGAGATAGCAGATTAGACAGCAGTGGACCAGTCATTCCAGGAGTTTAGAGATAAAGGGAAGATTGGAAATAGGTCTGTAGTTAGCAGCACAGTTCTGGTCGAGGGATGTTTATTTAAGTAATGGATGTATGCTGGCGTGTTTAACCCCTTTATGACCCAGGGCATATTAGTACGTATCTGTGCCCTGGGCCTGATGCGTATTAATACACCCTGGCGATTTCGCCCACACACAAGCGGTGCGGGCGAGATCGCCACCGGGTGTCAGCTGATTGTTACAGCTGACACCCAGTGCTATGTGCAGGGAGCAGCCCCGCACCGCTCCCGGCACATTAACCTCCGAAATGCGATCGAAATCAATCGCAGCATTCCGGTGGCAAGAGGAGGTAAGCTCGATACTTACCTTGTCTGCCGGCGTCCAGCGGCATCGGAGTCCGGTCCTGGATGTTGCCATGGTGACCCGACGTCATCATGACAACATCTGGGACACCAGGAGGCAGGAAGTTGCTTTGGTCATGCACAGTGCACGACCAAAGTAACTTCTCCCTGTGCAGCGCTGACAGACTGCATGGCATAGGGAGCTGCTGCTCTCTATGCCATGCAGCCGATCAGGCTGCAAAAAGTGAAAGTCCCATAGTGGGACAATGTGTAAAAGTAATAAAAATGTCAGAAAAAAATAAATTAAAAATATATATATATATATATATATATATTGTACCCATAAAAAAATAATCTTATGAAAAAAAAAATAAACCAATAAAAGTACACATATTTGGTATCGCCGCGTCCGGAACGACCTGACCTATAAAACTGTCCTGCTAGTTAACCCTTTTAGTGAACACGAGAAAAAAAAAAGCAAAAAAAAGAAACATAAAACCATGCTTTATCATCATACCGCCAAACAAAAAATGGAATAAAACGCGATCAAAAAGACGAATGTAAATGACTGTCGGCCGAAATATGGAAAAATTATAGCTCTCAAAATATGGCGATGTAAAAAGTAGTCTGCAAAAAAATGTGTCTTTTAAGTGTGTGACAGCTGTCAATCATAAAAACCCGTTATGAATCTGGCATCACTGTAATTGCACCGACCCGAATAATAAAGTCGTCTAATCACTTATACCGCACGAGGAACGGTGTAAAAAATAAACTTTAGGGTTAGGGTTGTGCTAAGGTTAGGGTTGGGGTTGGGCTAGGGTTGGTGTTGGGCTAGGGTTAGGCTAGAGTTAGGGTTGGGCTAAGGTTAGGGTTAGGGTTGGGGCTGGGATTTTTTCAGAAGTAGAAAAAAAAAATGACGATATGGTGACTAATGTTGAACGCAAGTGCTCGCTACTTGAGTTTGCATCGGGTGCTCGGGTATGCACCAAGCATAGCGGGTGCTCGAGTGACATGCTCGAGTCTCCGTCCCAAATGTTTTGCAGCTGTTATACAACCAAAAAAACCTTGCGGGGATTGCCATGCACCAGCGATCCCCGCATGTTTTTTTTTTGGTGTCTAATAACCGTGAAGCATGCGGGGCGGGGACACGAGCATGTCACTCGAGCACCCGCGATACATGGTGCATATCTGAGCACCCGATGCAAACTCAAATAGCGAGCACTTGCACTCAAGACTAATGACAACTTATTAATATGATGACCTAATGTTATCAAATTCTGTGTCGTACCTCTGGGTTCAAAATGTTCACTATACCCCTTGATAAAATCCTTGAGGGGTGTAGTTTCCAAAATGGGGTCACTTGTGGGGGGTTTCCACTACTTAGGCACATCAGGGGCTCTCCAAACGCAACATGGCATCCGCTCTCGATTCCAGACAATTTTGCATTCAAAAAGTCACACAGTGCTCCTTCCCTTCTGAACTCTGCCGTGCGCCCAAACACTGTATTTTCCCCACATATGGGGTATTGGCTTACTCAGGAAAAATTGCACAACAGTTTTTGGGGTCCATTTTCCCCTCTTACCCTTGTGAAAATAAAAAAATTGGGGCTAAAACATAATTTTTGTGGTAAAAGTTAGATTTTTTTATTTTCACGGCTCCATGTTATAAACTTCTGTAAAACACTTTGGGGTTCAGGATGCTCACCACACATCTAGATAAGTTCCCTGAGGGGTCTAGTTTCCAAAATGGTGTCACTTGTGGGGGGTTTCCACTGTTTAGGCACATCAGGGGCTCTCCAAACACAATATGATGTCTGCTAATTATTCAAGCAAATTTTACATTCAAAAAGTCAAATAGCGCTCCTTCCCTTCTGAACCCTGCCACGCGCCCAAACAGTGGTTTTCCCGCACATATGGAGTATCGGCTTACTCAGGAGAAATTGCACAACAAATTGCATAGTGCAATTTCTCCTGTTACCCTTATGAAAATGCAAAATTGGGAGCTGAAAAACATTTTTGCTGAAAAAATGTGAACATTTTATTTTTACGGTTCAATGTTATAAACTTCTGTGAAGCACCTGGGTGTTCAAGTTGCTCACCACACATCTAGATAGGTTCCCTAAGGGGTATAGTTTCCAAAATGGGTTCACTTGTGGGGGGTTTCCACTGTTTAGGCACATCAGGAGCTCTCCAAACGTAACATGGCGTCCGCTAATTATTCAAGCAAATTTTACATTCAAAAAGTCAAATGGCGCTCCTTCCCTTCCGAGCCCTGCTGTGCGCTCAAACAGTGTTTTTTCCTCACTTATGGGGTATCTGCGTGCTCAGAGGAAATTTCACCACAAATTTTGGGGTCCATTTTTTTCTGTTACCCCTGCGAAAACAAAAAAATTTGGGTCTAAAGTAACATTTTTGTGAAAAAAGTTAAATGTTAATTTTTTTCTTCCACATTCCAAAAATTCCTGTGAAGAACCTGAAGGGTTTTTAAACTTCTTGAATGTGGTTTTGAGCACCTTGAGGGGTGCAGTTTTTAGAATGGTGTCACTCTTGGGTATTTTCTGTCATAAAAGCCCTTCAAAGTCACTTCAAATGTGATGTGGTCCCTAAAAAAAATGGTTTTGTAAATTTTGTTGTAAAAATGAGAAATCGCTGGTCAACTTTTAACCCTTATAGCTCCTTACTAGAAAAAAATTTTGGTTCCAAAATTGCGCTGATGTAAAGTAGACATGTGGGAAATTTTATTTATTAACTATTTTGTGTAACATATCTCTCTGATTTAAGGGCATAAAAATTAAAATTTTGAAAACTAGTTAGGTGAGTGGTGGCAGCTGGAGAAAGGGACTGAAGGAGATGTGAAGGAATAGGGTCACTGGTGCAGGTGGTAGAGCGAGAGGAAGCAAGGAGCCTTGTCACTTCTTCTTCCGTTACTGTTTCGAAGTCAGAAAATGAGCAAGATACAATGTGGGAGGGAGGAGCATGCATAACATGTGGGGATTGAGAAAAAAATTTCCTGTCGGATATGGTCAATTTTTTCTTTGAAATAATTGGCGAGATCGTCAGTGCTGAGGTCGGTGGTTGGGGCCTGTGCTTATTGATTAAGGAGAGAGTGAAAAGTGTCAAACAGGTGTTTAGGATTATTGGACCATGAGATGATTAGGTTGTCAAAGTAGGTTTGTTTGGATAGGTGAAGGGCGGCTTTATAGGTTTTAAGCATAAATTTATAATGGAGGAAATCTTCGGCCAGACAAGATTTTGTCCACAGCCGTTCGGCACACCTGGAGCACCACTGGAAAAAATGTGCTTGCAGCGTGTTCCAGGGTTGTCGCCGTCTGTGCCGATTTGTTCTCTGTGTAGGAGGTGTGCCTTCATCCAGGGCGTATTGCAATGTTTCGTTATAATGCTTCAGTGCAGAGTCAGGGCATGAGAGGGAGGAGATTGGGGCCAATGATCATTGCAACGTTTTCATAAATTTCTGGGTGTTAATGGCATGTATATTTCTATAAGTGTGGAAAGTAGGGGTGTCTTGAGCAGGGTGACAGTTCTTGACAGAGAATGAGAGAAGGTTGTGATCAGAGAGTGGAAGAGGAGAGTTAGTAATGTCATGTATTGAACAGAGCTGGGCGAAGATCAGGTCAAAGAGTATTTCCATCTTTATGTGTAGGAGAATTAGTAAGCTGTGAAAGGCCGAAGGAGGAAGTTAGCGATAAAAGATGAGCGGCAGATAGGGAGAGGGAATCGCTAATTGGGATGTTAAAGTCTCCCATGATGGGGGTGGGGATGTCATAGGATAGAAAGTTTGGAAGTTAAGTGGCAAAGTGATCCACAAACTGACGGGAGGGGGCCGGAGGGCGATACACAACCGCCACTGGCAGGGAGAAGGGCCGGTAGAGTCTGACTGTGTGGACCTCAAAAGAAGGGATGAAAAGTGAGGGTACTGGGGGATAACCTGAAAAGTACATTTTGTTTAAAGGAGCAGACCAACACCAATTATTACCAGTTGCCTTTCCTGTATGTACTGATCAAGAAGGATTGTAATGGGACCATAGGGACACTCATCTACCATAAACCTTCAAGCACTAATAAACTATTGAAGTGGGATAACCACCACCCCCACCCCCATCCCCATAAAAAGAGGAAAACCCAAGGGCCAAATTTTACGGTTGAGAAGGTACTGCTAGAATGTCACAGATTTTAATATACAGGCAATAGACCTGAACACCAGATTAAGGGATGAAGGGTACTCATGGTACAGTTTAGATTCCGCATCATCGTTTGCAGAAAAATGGTCTTATCCATCAGCTTATCTTTTTCTCATTCAGATCTCTAAAATACCGGATCCTCTCAGTGAAAGTCGTCTATATAAGAACATTTTCCTGATTTATCCAGGAAAATGATGGACAAGATGGTGGAGAGGATATTACACCTCACCCTAGAGATCCTTTTCCGGCTTACTGGAGAGGTGAGAGATTCTGATGACGTCACATTACATCATTCTTATCTATGGGAATAACAGATGGACAGAACTGGAGAGGTGAGGACTCTGGAAATGTCTGTAGTGAGATTTATTAATGTGTCTCTCCATAACCAGAGATTAATCACGAGGCCTCCACCTCACCCCCTGATACATGAGGACATCAATGACCAGAAGATCCTAGAACTCGCCTACAAGATGATTGAGCTGCTGACTGGAGAGGTGACACTGCTGGGAATGCTGGGACATTATACAGTAATGGTATGAAGGGATTGGCGGGATGACGGTATCATTGTATGTGTCAGGTTCCTATAAGGTGTCAGGATGTCGCTGTCTATTTCTCCATGGAGGAGTGGTAGTATTTAGAAGGACACAAAGATCTGTACAAGGACGTCATGATGGAGGTTCCCCAGCCCCTCACATCACCAGGTAATAGACAGGACTAAATGCACACATCCTATAATAATCTGTATGTAAAGAATGAATTCAGTCCCTGTATGTGTTTCCTCCAGATCTATCCAGTAAGAGGACAACACCAGAGAGATGTCCCCGTCCTCTTCTTCCACAGGACTGTAAAGAAGAAGATCCCAATGTTCCTCAGGATCATCAGGTAGATGGAGAGAAGGTGTCATGAGATTTCCCCTATGATGTGTGGACGGCTGTAAAGGTCATGTCTTCAGTTCTGTTTTATCCACCATTATTATGTTTTATACTTGTGTAATGAGAACGGTGGAGATGACAGGATTAGAGCTGATCATAGATGGGACTTCTCCATCTGTCTGTGACTTTTACAATATTTGTTTCAGGGTGAAGATCTGACCCATATTAATACTACAGAGACATATGTGAGGGGTGATGAGCGGTGTAAAGAGGAGATTCCTACATATGACCACCCAGGTGAGTAGTAACCACTAAATGCAGAGAAGTCACAGATTCTTCTCAGTCCCCATCTGTGGCTGCTTTATCGGTTGTGTAGTCCGGCCATATCACAATCGTGTGATCACCATTTTGCCGCTAGACCACAACATTCTCCTCCGTCTGAAAATATTCAAATTTCTTTGTGTAATTGTGAAAGCCCTTTTCTATAGACCTTACAACCTGGAGGATCCACCAACCCCCTGGGATTAGGAGATGCTGACCGTTACCTGCTCAGATCTGCAAACTATAAAGACAAATGACAGCGTATGTAGAATGTGCTGACAAGTTAGAAAATCACTTGAAGAAAAATATTATGATGGGCCTGTAGGAGAAAGCGGAGGGTAATGATGCTGTTAGCTTCCTAGATCCCTGATATCTTATTGGATGAATCTACCTTCTCTCCCTTCTGTGCTGCTGAATGTGCCCATATGGTCCCTACAAGACCAGGTCCAGTCTTTCTGACCAAAGATCACTTTTATTATCGACATTAAATGTGCAGTGAGGCCAAGTGTGAATTTCTGTACAATAACAGCAGAGTTTCCCTTTATCCTGACTTTTCAATTTCTTTTAAAACCAACTAACTTCAAACAGGATTGTGATAAACTACACAGAAAACATCACACCTGTGCCATGATATATCTCTAAGCTGTGCGTGGCTGATGGCTGTAATATACATTTATTCACGCCTGCAGGAGATGTGTTGTCATGGCTCGAGCCCTGGTTTCATGGATTCACTCCACGTCATAAATTCCATTATGTTTTCGATCCTAAGGAATTCAGATTACTGCACAATCTCTCCTGAAATGGGGGCGCTAATACTTTCTCTACTCTCCTGGTCAGGACTCATAGTAGCTCCAATAGTCCACCATAAATGAGTGTAACTCCAGGTTAGTGTTGGATTTCTCCCTTCATACGTACATTGTTGTTGGGGATGTTACATGTTTTTATATTCTTTCTTTTTTTTACAAGTTCATTCTGTATGATAGTTTCATTGTGGTGGGATCGGCCGGCCTCACTTATGTGACTCTATAACTCCCTGGTCGTCTTTCAAAAAGATCTCCATTATCTCTTCCAAATGCCCGAGATCTAAATTTAAGACGCCTCAGCTCTGCAGTATTATATAAAAGTTCACTTTAAATGTCTAATATTTCTTCTTGACACTCATCTGACAGAAAATATTGTCCCTTACGATAGTTTAGATTGTAGTTACTCATTTTTCCCTGATGAAGACTGTTCAGTTTGATCATTTCAGTAGATGTTTTATTGTCTGTAGTCACAGTTTTTGACTTCAGTAATCCTCTGATTTAACCTCTTCCTGCAGCCAGTATTATGTTTCTAATCAGACCCATTTTTCAAATCTGACGTGTGTCACTTTATGTGGTGATAACTTTGGAATTCTTCACAAAGGATAATAGAAAACAAATGGACCTTACAAATTATTTTCCAATTTCTCTTGAATCTGACAATCCCCTATATACGGTTGTACACTACTATCTGGGCACATGGCAGGTTAAGAAGGGAAGAAGCGCCATTAAGCTATTAGGAATGCAGATTTTGCTGGAATAGTTTGCAGACACAATGTATTGGGGGAGCTGGTCTTGGTCACCTGGAAGCTCAAAAGATGGTTACCACGAACAGGCTTGTCACTATCTACCTTTTTTACAGATTTCACAAATTACTTTGCTCATCGCCGTTTAACCCCTCTACATGGATCTGGACTTACACAGAGACCCCTAGGCTTGGGCCACGGTGTTACCTGCTATTCTGTGGAGTGAGATGGGAAGAAGAACAGTCAGGTAGCCGGGTCAGAGCCAGGAGAGTAGAGAAAGTACAAAATCAGAAGACACAAGAGTAGTCAGTAAACGGGCCGGGGCCACAACAGGAAACAAATACACAAGCCGGGAGCTGAGCACAGATGACTGAACCAGAGGAGAACAAGGCTGTATCTGGCAGCTTCCGGCAATATGCTTCCAGCTTTAGTAGGGTGCGGTGCTCTCCAAATGGCTGAAGCAGGGAGCAGATTACTCCAGCTGGACAGCACGCACACCCATACTGACACCCTGGATGGTACTACTGGTCCCAGGCTCCCTAATCTTAGTGGCTGGACAGAGCCTGCACCTTTTACTCCATATTTGGGAGGCAGAATGAACAAACAGTTGAACACCACGCTCCACTGGTTCATCCTATGAGATTTTCTATTAGATGGTCATTGTCCTGGTGAATAAGTGAATTGTTTAATATAACTTGCCTTTTTTACAGTCAGTTTAAGTAGAAATGTTCAAATATATAAAATTCAAGGATTTTTTATTAAAAAATAATAATTGGTTTTCTTCTTGGCAGATGTCCGTACCAGGAGATCAGAGGGACAGCTGACACCTTCAATTTTCAAATCAGATAATTTTGAGATCTCACAGGATACAATTGAAATGAATGACATTACTCCAGATATACCATCATCCCTTCACAGCAGACCTCAATCATCTGATCCTATGAAACAGGTCCTGTCTTCTCATTCATTACCGACTACTAAGAAAAATCAAAGTCACAAAATAAGCATTAAAAAACAAACTGCTCCTAATGCAAAGAAGCCATTTTCACATTCAGGATATGGAAATAGTTTTCCTCTCAAAAAGTCTTTTCTTAAAAATCAAAAAATTCACACAGCAGAGAAAAGATTTTCTTGCTCCAAGTGTGGGAGATGTTTTAATCAGAAATCAAGTCTTGTTAGGCACCAGATAACTCACACAGGAGAGAAGCCATTTTCCTGTTCAGAATGTGGGAAATGTTTTACAGGGAAATCAACTCTTATCAAACATCAGAGAACTCACACAGGGGAGAAGCCTTTTCCATGTTCAGAATGTAGAAAATGTTTTAACCAAAAATCATATCTTAATATACATCAGAGAACTCACACAGTGGAGAAGCCATTTTCATGTGCAGAATCTGGGAAATGTTTTGCAAAGAAATCAAATCTTTTCCAACATCAGAGAACTCACACAGGGGAGAAGCCTTTTCCATGTTCAGAATGTGGAAAATGTTTTACAGAGAAATCAACTCTTATCAACCATCAGAGAACTCACACAGGAGAGAAGCCATTTTCATGTTCAGAATGTGGGAAATATTTTACTGTGAAATCAAATCTTATCAAACATCAGAAAACTCACACAGGGGAGAAGCCTTTTCCATGTTCAGAATGTGGAAAATGTTTTAACCAGAAATCTAGTTTTCTTAAGCACCAGAGAACCCACACGGGGGCAAAGGCTTTTTCATGTTCAGATTGTGGGAAATGTTTTGTACAGAAAGCGCATTTTGATAACCACCAGAGAACCCACACAGGGAAGAATGCCGCAGCTACGCCCAACTAGTCTCTGTACAGACAAGAAAGACCCTAGCTGCACAACTAGAAACGCCACCACAGACCTAACTCCCTAATAAGTCGTTGAGGAGTTTGTCATACCTCCTGAGGAACCAGAGGGGAGGCTGCAACACACTGTCAACAAGGGGAAAGGAAAGTATGAAGTAAAATACGAAGACCCTGAATGAGAAACAAAAACTCATTAATATAGGGCAAAGAAGGCAAGCTAAGGAGAACCAAAAATAAAAGGAACAAGTATAATCTCCCAGAAACCTAACATTGTTTGAATGAAAAGGTACTGGGAGGGAAAGCAAACTGACCGGGAGGATAGTTTCACCTTTGTGGTGAAACTTACAAAATTCATCCTCACCAACTGTATATGTAAAACCTGTCCATTTATAATGACCACGGACAAGATAAAGATTCCCAACTCACATCAGGACCACAAGATCCCAGGTACTTTCAGCTGCATCACAATGAACTTAATTATATGTTCCAAATGTCCAACTGGGGGTCTGTATGTAGGGGAGACAGGGCAAAAACTAAAAACAAGGATGAATTCTTATCGCCACACAAAAAAAGAAAAGAAAGAATAGACCTACTTGTGTCCACACATATTTACGGCCACAACTGCTTATCCCTTTCCCATACTGATAGTTCTGCTTCACTTCACTTGTCTTATCTATTGCATTATTCCTGTGCCCTGTTGTGCATAAATATGTGACTCTTCAGATTTTTGTGTTATACTATATCTGATGAAGGACCTGAGTAGTCTCGAAAGCTTACTGACTAATGGCTAACTGAAAAGATGGTATCAACCACTGAGGACTTGCAAATTTTAATATTTTTCTCCATACAGCAATTTTAAGATCTCTCCACAGGTGTTCAATGGGATTTAGATACGGATTCATTGCTGGTCAGAACTGTCCAGAACTTTGTTTCCATCCATTTTCTGGGTGCTTCTTGAAATATGTTTGGGGTCATTGTCATGCTGAAAGACCCATGACCTAGGACGCAAACCCAGCTTTCTGACACTAGGCACTACATTGTGCCCCAAAATCCTTTGCTAATCTTCAGATTTCATGATGCCTTGCACACAGTTAAGGTACCTAGTGCCAGAGGCAGCAAAACAACCCAAAACATCTTTGAAGGGCCACCATATTTGACTGTATGTGTTGTAAATTTATTGATTATGTTGCGCACCTTGGACAGAGGAACATCCGGATCTCTAAAGATGGACTTATAGCCTTGAAATTATTGATATTTTTCAACAATTTTGGTTTTCAAGTCCTCAGACTCATGCGAAGATTGAATCAACTTCTCCCTTTTTTATCTGGTTTTAGTTGTGATTTTCATATTGCCCACACCTACTATTTGCGACAATTGTGTTTGAACAAGCTTCACATGATTGAAACAAAGTTGTTTACCCACAATTTTGGCAAGGTGTCAACAATTTTGTCCGACCTATTTTATGTGGTTTTGTGTGAAATTATGTTCAAGTTGCCTTTTTTTTCTGTGTTTTCTTGTGTTGTTCCAATACACACAAAGGAAATAAGCGTGTATAACAAAACATGTAATTGCAATAATTTTCTGGGAGAATTACTTCATTTTCTGGAACAATTTCAAGGGATCCAACACTTTTCACCATGACTTGTTTTTGTTGCCTTTTTAATTTGCTGCAGCATATCATCCTTTTCATGTTCAGCTACAGTGGTGGCCAAAAGTATTGGCACCCCTGCAATTCTGTCAGATAATACTCAGTTTCTTCCTGAAAATGATTGCAATCACATTCTTTGGTCTTATTATCTTCATTTAATTTGCTTGCAAGGAAAAAACACAAAAGAGAATGAAGCAAAAATGAAATCATTGATCATTTCACACAAAACTCCAAAAATGGGCCGGACAAAAGTATTGGCACCCTCAGCCTAATACTTGGTTGCACAACCTTTAGCTAAAATAACTGCGAACAACCGCTTCCGGTAACCATCAATGAGTTTCTTACAATGCTCTGCTGGAATTGTAGACCATTCTTCTTTGGCAAACTGCTCCAGGTCCCTGATATTTGAAGGGTGCCTTCTCCAAACTGCCATTTTGAGATCTCTCCACAGGTGTTCTATGGGATTCAGGTCTGGACTCATTGCTGGCCACCTTAGAAGTCTCCAGTGCTTTCTCTCAAACCATTTTATAGTGCTTTTGGAAGTGTGTTTTGGGTCATTGTCCTGCTAGAAGACCCATGACCTCTGAGGGAGACCCAGCTTTCTCACACTGGCCCCTACATTATGCTGCAAAATTTGTTGGTAGTCTTCAGACTTCATAATGCCATGCACATGGTCAAGCAGTCCAGTGCCAGAGGCAGCAAAGCAACCCCAAAACATCAGGGAACCTCCGCCATGTTTGACTGTAGGGACCGTGTTCTTTTCTTTGAATGCCTCTTTTTTTTCCTTTACACTCTATGTTGATGCTTTTTCCCAAAAAGCTCGACTTTTGTCTCATCTGACCATAGAACATTCTTCCAAAACGTTTTAGGCTTTCTCAGGTAAGTTTTGGCAAACTCCAGCCTGGCTTTCTTATGTCTCGGGGTAAGAAGTGGGGTCTTCCTGGGTATCCTACCATACAGTCTCCCTTTTCATTCAGACGCCGACGGATAGTACGGGTTGACACTGTTGTACCCTCGGACTGCAGGGCAGCTTGAACTTGTTTGGATGTTAGTCGAGGTTCTTTATCCACCATCCGCACAATCTTGCGTTGAAATCTCTCGTCAATTTTTCTTTTCCATCCACATCTAGGGAGGTTAAATACTTGAAGAAAGAAATACGACCATATCAACCCAAAATAATAATAAAATTTAACTTTTATTCATAAATAGTATAAAAAGTTACTTCATAATCAATATAGGGCACAGTACAAGAATACATAAAAACACATATCATGTATGAAGACCATCTCATTGAAGGGACGATCCAGTCCATATGTAATAGGCTCCGAGGCACCACAGCAAAAAAGCATATATATAGTCCTTCATATAACAGACCAATAAAGAGGATTATCAAATGACCACAGTTCATAACCTATACTGTCAGGGTGCCATATACCTAGGCTAAGATATACCTTCATCATATCAAACGCCACATAAGGGACACTAGTAATAGCCACTATAGCACCATTATAATCGAGGTATAACAGCTAGAATGGTTCAGTTAATAGAGTTATGTTGACAGGGTGTATACCAAGCGAGTATAAAGATAGGTGAGTAAAAAACAAGTGCTGCGTTATGTAGGGGAGAATTACCTGGGCCACAAGCTGTGATGTCAGGGCACCCTCACGTGGACCGCTCGTCCACCCCAACGCACGTTTCGGCGTTTGCCTTCTTCAGGGGGTGTCAACTTCCTCTAGGGGCGTGTATATTTAAATGTTGTGTTGGCCAATCGAGTGAAGGGGGTGGACCCGCAGTAATGCGCGCAGCGTCCCCGCTACCAAGCAACCGGTGGCGCGGGCGTCATGCAAGGGATCACGTGATGGTCACATCTACCCAAGCGATACAGGTCCTTGCATAGAGACGCCAGGCGGCACGGGGTACTCAGAAAGCGGCGACGCTCGCGCGTAAGGTCCTTAAACCTCCCATAGTCGGGAACCATAGCAAGAGGTATAAGCTCAATTAAATGACATATATACTTCCACTACCACCACATAGATATATAGGTAGATCGTATAATAGAGACAGTATCCCAACCAAATGAATTAACAATATGGCAATCTGCATACAATATATCATCACATCAAGTAGTATATATAACAATATGACAAAATGCCTATACAGATCATGTTCAATCCCATATATATATAGAGAGAGGAATGTGGAAAAATCATATTGTCCTAGCATTAATATATAGTAGGTGGAATATCAAAAGATAACATCCTATATATCACCATGATTAAATCAAGGGGGACAATATCTAATGTAGGGGTAGCGAACTTCCCAGATATAACTTCCATTTAAACCAATTAACATATAAGGATCTTCAAACGCGAAAGGAAGATCCACAATATATATACACTGCAGTAGTCGTTCCCGGATGAAATAGATTATTTAGTATATTCTTATTCACATATTCATCCATATGATATCAGCCATAATGAAGAGACAACACGCCAGAGGAAGTAAACTGCAAACGGATGATGAAGAATACTAAAAATAATAATAAAAAAATGTTAAAATCATAAAAACCACAACAAAATATGTGACAGGGGAGAGATTAAAGAAAGGGAGCGAAGCTGAGATTCTCATTCAGTCCATTGGGATGTACAGTATTTAATCGCCAAATCCATCTAGATTCGAGCTGAGCCAAGCGTTGGCTCAGTTTACCTCCACGAATACCAACTCTTAACGCATCTATCCCACGAACCCTCAGGAGGGAGCTATCGCAGTCATGATGGAGTTTAAAATGTTTAGGTATAGTCCTGAGTGTGGAGGGATCCGCGCAGTCGATCGCCGCCAATATCTCCAATACATGTTCTCTTATTCTCACTTTGAGTTGGCGCGTTGTTAGGCCAACATAAATAAGCCCACAGGGGCAAGTAGCATAATAAATAACAAAGCGTGAGATACATGTAATGCGGCTCCTTATTTCATAGGTTTTCGTGCCAGCTGCATTGGAGAAAATATTGGTTCTATCCATATTGGGGCAAGCGACGCATCGACCGCACGGAAAACTACCACATTCAGGACCCGATGCACCAAAAATTGTAGACATGCCAGACACAGTTTGGTAGTGACTATGTACAAGATAGTCACGGAGATTCTTGGAGCGGCGTACAGTAATGGGTGAGCGATCAGGAAGGATTTTTGACAATACCGGATCTATCAGGAGGATGGGCCAAGCTTGAGTCAAGCATTTCCTCATCCGTCCGAATTGTCCATGGTAGTTTGTTATAAATCTAGGTTTGTCATTGATCTTAGGATTTCTTTGCAAATAAAGCAAATCGTACCTATTTGAATATTTAGCGCGATGGTACGCTCTTTTAACCACCCGTTTACTGTAGCCCCTCTCATAGAATCTCTTCTTCATGTCCTTGGACTGTCTAACAAGATCTTCATCACTGGAACAAAGTCTGCGGAGACCCAGAAATTGCCCAGTGGGTACAGATCGAACCATCCACGGGGGATGGGAGGACGATGCGTGGAGCAACATATTCTTGGAGGTATCCTTTCTATAGATGTTTGTTTGTATCAAATTATTATGATCCCTTGTAAGGGTAACATCAAGAAAGTTCACTGTGTCAATATCCCAATTGAAAGTAATATAGATATTCATCTCATTAGTGTTGAGGAGTTGCACAAATGTTTGCAAGTCCTCAACCGAACCCTGCCAGATCAGCAGGATATCGTCAATGTAGCGCGTCCAAAAAGGGACGCGATCCATTGACGCCCGCCGATCCGGCAGGGAGAGGCCCCTCTCCCACAGCCCCAGGAACAAATTAGCATAGGCCGGCGCAAAAGATGCACCCATTGCAGTACCCTGGAGCTGTAGGTAGAAGGACCCCTTAAAAGTGAAAAAGTTGTGGGTAAGGGAAAATTCCAAGAGGCACATCACAAAGTCGACAATATCTCTCGGTAGATTAGAGGTATTGAGGAAAAAAGCGCAAGCTCTTAGACCATCCACATGCTTGATATTAGTATAAAGTGATTCCACATCACCCGTCACAAGAATCATTTCTGGGTCCAAATACAATCCATCAACTTTCTTAAGTAGATCACATGTATCTAAAAGAAATTCTTTATTGGTCTGTTATATGAAGGACTATATATATGCTTTTTTGCTGTGGTACCTCGTACCCAATTACTTGTGGACTGGATCATCTCTTCAGTGAGATTGTCATCATACATGATATGTGTTTTCCTGTATTCTTGTACGGTGCCCTATATTGATTATGAAGTAACTTTTTATACTATTTATGAATAAAAGTTAAATTTTATTATTATTTTGGGTTGATATGGTCGTATTTATTTCTTCAAGTTATGTCGAACGACTTAACCTATATTCCTACCATTAGGTGCTAGCCATTGAGCAGTATATATATTATCTTTAATATGCACCAATTGAGAAACTTATATTGGATCTAGGGAGGTTAGCCACAGTGCCATGGGCTTTAAACTTCTTGATGACACTGCGCTTGGAAGACACAGGAACATTCAGGTCTTTGGAGATGGACTTGTAGCGTTGAGATTGCTCATGCTTCCTCACAATTTGGTTTCTCAAGTCCTCAGACAGTTCTTTGGTCTTCTTTCTTTTCTCCATGCTCAATGTGGTACACACAAGGACACAGGACAGACGTTGAGTCAACTTTAATCCATGTTAACTGGCTGCAAGTGTGATTTAGTTATTGCCAACACCTGTTAGGTGCCACAGGTAAGTTACAGGTGCTGTTAATTACACGAATTAGAGAAGCATCACATGATTTTTCAAACAGTGCCAATACTTTTGTCCACCCCCTTTTTTAGGTTTGGTGTGGAATTATATCCAATTTGGCTTTAGGACAATTCTTTTTGTGTTTTTTCATTGAAGACAAATTAAATGAAGATAATAATACCAAAGAATTTGTGATTTCAATCATTTTCAGGAAGAAACTGAGTATTATCTGACAGAATTGCAGGGGTGCCAATACTTTTGGCCACCACTGTATATTAGGAAGCTTGTAGCAAAGTCCAATTAGCAGCTTTCCATTATTGCCATTTCCATGTACATCTACCCATACTGGTTTTAAAATGCAGAGGGCCAAAATGAAAAACTTGGACAAAGTTGTGGACCAACCAGTATACAGAATAATGGGCCCCACGGTCGGCGGTCCCGCAGCCCTCAGGACCCCCAGGGTCCTGCAAGTGCTGCGGTTGCGGTTCAGAGCGACAGCTCTGACAGGGGACATCTTTGGGACCTGATTGGATCAGGTCCCAATGGTGTTAATTAACCCTTTGCTATCTTCTACAGTACAGACCAAAAGTTTGGACACACCTTCTCATTTAAAGATTTTTCTGTATTTTCATGACTTTGAAAATTGTACATTCACACTGAAGGCATCAAAACTATGAATTAACACATGTGGAATTATATACTTAACAAAAAAGTGTGAAACAACTGAAAATATGTCTTATATTCTAGGTTCTTCAAAGTAGCCACCTTTTGCTTTGATGACTGCTTTGCACACTCTTGGCATTCTCTTGATGAGCTTCAAGAGGTAGTCACCGGAAATGGTTTTCACTTCACAGGTGTGCACTGTCAGGTTTTATAAGTGGGATTTCTTGCCTTATAAATGAGGTTGGGACCATCAGTTGTGTTGTGCAGAAGTCTGGTGGATACACAGCTGATAGTCCTACTGAATAGACTTAGCTGCTTTTTTCTTCCCATAATACAAATTCTAAGTAAATAAAAACGAGTGGCCATCATTACTTTAAGAAATGAAGGTCAGTCAGTGCGAAAAATTGGGCAAACTTTGAAAGTATCCCCAAGTGCAGTTGCAAAAATCATCAAGCACTACAAAGAAACTGGCTCACATGAGGACCGCCCCAGGAAAGGAAGACCAAGAGTCACCTCTGCTTCTGAGGATAAGTTTATCCAAGTCACTAGCCTCAGAAATAGCAGGTTAACAGCAGCTCAGATTGGAGACCAGGTCAATGCCACACAGAGTTCTAGCAGCAGACACATCTCTACAACAACTGTTAAGAGGAGACTTTGTGCAGCAGGCCTTCATGGTAAAATAGCTGCTAGGAAACCACTGCTAAGGACAGGCAACAAGCAGAAGAGACTTGTTTGGGCTAAAGAACACAAGGAATGGACATTAGACCAGTGAAAATCTGTGCTTTGGTCTGATGAGTCCAAATTTGAGATCTTTGGTTCCAACCACCATGTCTTTGTGTGACGCAGAAAAGGTGAACGGATGGACTCTACATGCCTGGTTCCCACTGTGAAGCATGGAGGAGGAGGTGTGGTGGTGTTGGGGGTGCTTTGCTGGTGACACTGTTGGGGATTTATGCAAAATTGAAGGTATACTGAACCAGCATGGCTACCACAGCATCTTGCAGCGGCATGCTATTCCATCCGGTTTGCGTTTAGTTGGACCATCATTTATTTTTCAACAGGACAATGACCCAAACACACCTCCAGGTTGTGTAAGGGCTATTTGACCAAGAGGGAGAGTGATGGGGGGCTACGCCAGATGACCTGGCCTCCACAGTCACCAGACCTGAACCCAATTGAGATGGTTTGGGGTGAGCTGGACCGCAGAGTGAAGGCAAAAGGGCCAACAAGTGCTAAGCATCTCTGGGAACTCCTTCAAGATTGTTGGAAGACCATTTCCGGTGACTACCTCTTGAAGCTCATCAAGAGAATGCCAAGTGTGTGCAAAGCAGTCATCAAAGCAAAAGGTGGCTACTTTGAAGAACCTAGAATATAAGACATATTTTCAGTTGTTTCACACTTTTTTGTTAAGTATATAATTCCACATGTGTTAATTCATAGTTTTGATGCCTTCAGTGTGAATTTACAATTTTCATAGTCATAAAAATACAGAAAAATCTTTAAATGAGAAGGTGTGTCCAAACTTTTGGTCTGTACTGTATATGCCGCGATTTTTAGCGATCGCGGCATATAGAAGATAGTGAGCGGAGAGGGAGTCGTCAACTTACCTCTCCGACGGCCCCCTGATGTCTTCCAGGACCTGCCGTTGTTATGGCAGCCGGAGGTCACATGACCACCTCCGGATCTGCCATATATGGTGTCCTGCTAGGCTCAGCCTGCAGCTGAACTCTAGCAGGAGACACTGACTGTGAAACAGTCAGCAAAGATCTCATGCAATGCAATACATGTCTATTGCATTGCATGAGATCAGTGATTAGAAAAATAAAAATTAATGTCCCATACAGGGACTAAGTAAAAATGTAAAAAAAACAGAGTCAAAAAATGTTTTCAAACTGTTAAAAATAAATCACAAAATAAATAAAAATAAATAAATAAAATATTAAACCAATAAATCCGTATATTTATGTAAAAACAAAAAAAGTACACATATTTGGTATCGCCGCGTCCGAAACAACCCGATCTATAAAATTGTCACACTAATTAACTCCTTCTGTGCACACCGTAATAACGGCCAAACAAAAAGTGGAAAAAAATGCGATCAAAAAGCAAAATGGAAATAAAAATGGTACCGCTGAAAACGTCATCTTGTTCCCCAAAAAAAGGCCGCCATACAGCTCCATCAGCTGAAAAATAAAAAAGTTATAGCTCTCAGAATAAAGCGATGCAAAAAAAATTTTTTTCTATAAAATAGTTTTATTGTGTAAAAGCGCCAAAACATAAAAAAATATACAGTAAGTGTAGTATCACTGTAAACGTACGGACCCAAAGAATAATGCTGCCTTATCACTTTTACCACATGCAGAACGGCATAAAAAAAAACTCAAAAAAGAAATCCTGAATTGTTGGTTTTTGTTAATTTTACCTCCCAAAAAAACGGAATAGAAAGCGATCAAAAAATATCACGTACCCAAAAATGGTACCAATAAAAATGTCAGCTCGTCCCGCAAAAAACAAGCCATCACATGACTCTGTCGGCCGAAATATGGAAAAATTATAGCTCTCAAAATATGGCGATGCAAAAACTAGATTTTGCAAAAAAAAGCGTCTTTTAGTTTGTGAGGGTATGTGCTCACGTAGCGTTTTACAAGCGTATATGCTGCGGAATTTCCGCAGCATAAACGCTTCAAAAACGCATGGTAATCTGCCCCCCATGGTCCTCAATGACAAGCCGCACTGTCAATGCCCATGCTGCGAATTTTTCAGCAGCGTTTATGCTGCGCTCAAAAATCCGCAGCATGTCTATTAATTTTGCGGACACGCAGCGTAATCGCCGCCATTGACTTGCATTGGACTGCGTGACATCCGCATCACTACATGTGCACAAGCAGATATCACACGGTTCAATGTGCGGATGGTACCCAAGTCTGGAGGAGAGGAGATTCTCATCCAGACCTGGGTACCATAGAAACTGTGAAAAAAAGAATTGAAAATAAAAAATAAAGTTTATACTCACCTTCCGATGTCCTCCCGGTGTTATCTCTGCTGCGTCCGCTCTCTTGCATTGCTCCCGCTGTTGTGAAGGACCTGCCATGACGTCACTGAGTCATGTGACCCATCACATGGCTCAATGATGTCACCGCAGGTCCTTCACACCATCGTGAGCCGCCCAACACACCTTACGCGGCGGAGAGAACACCGGGAGGACACTGGAAGGTGAGTATAAACTTTATTTTTTTATTTTTTACCATTTTATTCTTTTTTTTTTAACTAACTTGGTCACACTACTATAAATCCATGCCGGTTGCATGGATTTATATAATGTGAACAAGTTGTCAAGCACTTTTCCAAGTGATGCTAAAATCGCTTGGAAAAGCGCTTGATAACCCGCATGCAGAAATGCATGCAAAGACGCTTTACAAACGCTTCTACCTGGCGGGAAAAATGTATGTAAAATCCGCATGCGTTTTTCCTGCCAGGGAGAAGCGTGAAAAATATGCTTCATTTCCGCAACGTGGGCACATAGCCTGACAGCTGTCAGTCATAAAAACCCAATATAAATCTGGTATCTCAGTAATCGCACCGACCCGAAGAATAAAGTTACACTGTGTTCCAAATTATTATGCAAATAATATTTTCTCAGATTTTCCCAAATTACCTATATGAATTGCAGTCATTGTAATTTTCCAGTCAAATAACTATTAGAGTACAATTGAAAGGTTTTTATACAAACTGCCTATGATAACAGTATATTTTTAAAAAAATAAAAAACTCAAACTGCGCTCAAAATGCATGTTCCAAATTATTATGCACAGCAGAGTTTTCAACCTTTTCATTTTAATAAAGAACAAAAAAATGGTCATTTTTGAAATTATAAGCATTAGCAGGTTATTACAAACTGAAATCAAACAGTTTTCAACTCAAAACTTTATTCTAGGTGATGTTACATTTGCACATAGGACCCCTTGTTCGAAAGGAGCTTCTGAACTCTCTCGTCCATTGAATTTGTCAGGTTTTGGATGGTTTTTGCTTCAATTGTTTTGCATGAGGACAGAATACCCTCCCAGAGCTGTTGCTTAGATGTGAACTGCCTCCAGCCATCATAGACACTCCTTTTGATGATGCTCCAGAGGTTCTCAATGGGGTTGAGGTCAGGGGAGCATGGGGGCCACACCATAAGTTTGTCCCCTTTTATGCCTACAGCAGCCAGAGATGCAGGATGTGTTATGTGCAGCATGAGACGGGGCATTAATATTATTAATAGCCTAGGAAGGGTTCATGAATATTGGCCCCCTCCGAGGCTAGAAACAACAGCCCTCAGCCGCCCCAGAAGTGGCGCATCCATAGGATGCACCAATTCTGTCACTTAGCCTCCGCTCTGCCCACTGCCCTGTAGCGGTGGCAGTGGGGTTATAGGGCTGGGGTTGATGTCAGCTTATAAGGCCAGCTGACATCAAACCCAGCTTAGTAATGGAGAGGCGTCTATAAGACGTCCCCATTACTAACACCATAGTGAAAGTGATATGTGAAATAACTACACTGCTCAAAAAAATAAATCTTACCAGCTTCCGCCATCATCTTCACAAGGTCTTTTGCTTTGGTCCTTGGGTTGATATGTACATGTCGGACTAAAGCACGTTCATCTCTGGGACCCAGAATCCATCTCCTTTCTGAGCGGTATGATGGCTGGACATTCCCATCCTGTTTGTACTTGCGTATAATTGTTTGTATAGATGAACGAGGCACCTTCAGGTATCTTGAAATTGTACCCAAGGATGAGCCAGACAAGTGCAAGTCCACAATTCTCTTTCTGGTATCTTGGATGATTTCTTTAGACTTTCCCATGATGCTCCACAAAGAAGCAGTGTGTTTCAGGTGTGCATTAAAATACATCCACAGGTGTGTCTGAGAAGCTTCGAAACACATGACATTGTTACGGATCCAGGTGGTGGAACCTCTGTGCTGGGATGCAAGGAGGGACTAGAGGGGCGTAACTAAGTGCCTACTCTGACCGACCCTGGTCACACGGCGGCTTAGTTGACTCCGTGAACCAAGGAGGGATCGGACAGGTGGACTAGGTACCACACTGGGACCGACCTTGTGTGAGAACAGGCAACTCCCATGGGTCAGATGGCTGAAGCTGACAGGTACAGTGGGAGAGCACGGCAGGTAGCCTGACGGGTGATCCAGGTTGGCAAGCGGGCACGGCAGGTAGCCAGATGGGTGATCCAGGTTGGCAAGCGGGCACGGCAGGTAGCCAGATGGGTGATCCAGGTTGGCAAGCGGGCACGGCAGGTAGCCAGATGGGTGATCCAGGTTGGCAAGCAGGCGGGCACGGCAGGTGGCCTGACAGGTGATCTGGGTAGACAGGCTGGCGGGACACGGATGGCAGACAGGCTAGCAGGAACAGCTGACAGACAGGCTGGCGGGACACGGCTGACAGGCTGGCGGGCACGGCTGACAGGCTGGCATGCACGGCTGGCGGGCACGGGTGATAGACTGGCGGGCACGGCTAACAGACTGGCTGGCGGGCACTGGAACCTGAGGGCTGAGGAGAGTGTTAGTACACAAACGACAAACTTGCACAGGCATCCCTTCCAATCCACAAGAAAGAAAGTCTTTCCTCTTACCCTCTTGATGGCCAAAATGTTCTCTACCTCAAAGACGTCCTCAGTGGAGACTGGAGCTGGAGCGGTACCTGGATCGTCAGAGAATGAATTAAGGACAACAGGGTTGAGGAGAGACATGTGAAAGGAGTTGGGAATCCGTAAGGAGGCCGGGAGTTTCAGCTTGTAAGCCACTCGATTTATTTGGTTCTGAATCTCGACCGGACCGATGAACCGCGGACTCAACTTATATGATGGTATCTTGAGACGGACATATTTGGAGAAAAGCCAGACCTTGTCTCCCAGACAGAATTTTGGCGGATCCAGACGTCTCTTATCAGCATGCTTCTTCATCCGCTCAGAGGACTGAAAAAGCGCAGATCTAGTGTCCTCCCAAATCACAGAAAATTCACTGATGAGAGACTCCGTGGCAGGATTGTCCACTGCAGCGGAGACGGGAAACGGAATCCGGGGGTGTTGACCATAGACCACAAAAAATGGAGACTTAGCAGAGGACCCACTCACATGGTTGTTATAGGAAAACTCGGCCCAGGGCAGGAGCTCAACCCAATCGCTATGGTGAGCATTGACAAAGTGCCGAAGAAAGCTGGTAAGGATCTGATTGATACTTTCCACTTGACCATTGGACTGAGGATGATAGGCTGAAGAGAAATCCAAAGAGACATCCAGCAGCTTGCACGTGGCTCTCCAAAAGCGAGAAGTGAACTGAACTCCTCTGTCCGAGACAATGTGGAGGGGTAAGCCATGGAGACGGAAGATTTGACGGATGAAGTCCTTAGCCAGCACAGGTGCAAACGGAAGACCAGGCAGAGCGATGAAGTGAGCCATCTTGGAGAAGCGGTCGGCGACCACCCAAATGACTGTACAACCGGCCGATACAGGGAGATCTGTGATGAAATCGATTGCAATATGTTACCACGGAGCGGAAGGCATGGGAAGAGGAAGGAGGTGACCGGCTGTAAGGTGCCTAGGTATCTTGTTACGGGCACAAGAGGAACAAGTCGAGACAAAATCTGCAATGTCCTTGCGCAGGGTGGGCCACCAATAGTGTCGGGCAATGAGCAGAAGTGTCTTCCTCTGGCCGGCATGGCCAGCCAGTTTGGATGAATGGCCCCAGAGTAAGACCCTCTTCCGATCTTGAGCCGCTACAAAGGTCTTACCAGGAGGTAGATGAGACAGGTCAAACGGAGCAACAGTCATTATTCTGGAGGGATCAATGATGTGTAGAGGCTCCTCCTCCAGTTCGGAAGACAGAAAAGAGCGGGATAGAGCGTCGGCTTTAATGTTCTTGTCTGCTGGGCGGTAATGGAGATTGAAGCAGAATCGAGCAAAGAACAAAAACGATCTGGCCTGACGCGGGATAAGTCTCTGGGCGGTCTGCAAATACGTGAGGTTTTTATGGTTAGTGTAGATGACCACTGGGTGCAGAGCCCCCTCAAGCAAGTAGCGCCACTCCTCCAGCGCTAATTTAATGGCCAGCAGTTCTCGATCTCCTATGGAGTAATTATGCTCGGCCGGAGAGAAGAGTTTGGAGAAGAAGTCGCAGGTCACCATTCGCCCGGACGAGGATTTCTGGGTGAGCACTGCTCCGGCTCCGGAGGAAGAGGCATCAACCTCCAGGAAGAACTGTTTATTGCCATCAGGATGGTGTAGCAGAGGAGCTGAGGAAAAGTCTTGTTTAAGAGAGATAAAGGCATTCTCTGCCTCAGGAGACCACTCCCTGGGATTTGCTCCCTTACGGGTAAGAGCAGAGATGGGAGCTGTCCGGGAGGAGAAATGAGGAATGGAGAGGCGGTAATAGTGAATCCCAGACACCGCTGAATAGCCTTTAACCCCTCCGGTCGGGGCCACTTTAATACGGCAGACATGTTCTCGGGATCCATCCGCAGTCCGGTCTCCGAGTTGATATACCCCAGAAATGGCAGGAAGGTCTGCTCAAAGAGGCATTTCTCGTACTTAGCATACAGGTGATTCTTCCGGAGCCTCAGCAGTACCTGACGAACATCCCTCTGGTGAGAGGGCAGATCAGGGGAGAACACCAAGATATCGTCCAGGTACAGCACCACGCAGGAATACAGGAGGTCTCGAAAGATATAGTTTAGTAACTCCTGGAAGATGGCTGGAGCATTACAGAGACCGAAGGGCATCATGCAGTACTCGTAGTGACCATCCCGGGTGTTGAATGCAGTCTTCCACTCGTCTCCCTGGCAGATCCGGACCAGATTGTACGCCCCACGCAGATCGAGTTTAGTGAAGACCTTTGCGCCCTTTAGGCGGTCAAACAGCTCCAAGATGAGAGACAGGGGGTACTTATTCTTGATGCTAATCTGGTTGAGGCCCCTATAGTCGATACAAGGACGAAGAGAGCCGTTCTTCTTCTTGGCGAAGAAGAATCCTGCTCCAGCCGGAGAGGTGGATTTCTGGATAAATCCCCTAGCAAGATTTTCTTCAATATATTCAGACATGGCACGGGTCTCGGCCAGCGACAAGGGGTAGATTCGCCCGTGAGGAGGTGAAGCACCAGGTATTAGGTCGATGGGGCAATCATACGGCCTATGAGGTTGTAGTGTCTCTGCCTCCTTTTTATCAAAAACGTCCGCATAGGACCAGTAGGGTGCTGACAGGCCTGGTACGTTAGCCGGAGTAGACAGGGGTCGAGCAGGACGAACTGGAACCAGACAGGTCTTATGGCATTCCTGACCCCAACGGAGCACGTCTCCCGAGCTCCTGTTCAGGACAGGCTCATGTCTTTGTAACCAAGGCAGGCCTAGCAAGATGGAATGAGAGAGACCGGACAGTACGAAAAAGGAGAGTGCAGCATTCCCACCTGAAGAGTTACCGGCTCAGTGACCAGCAAGATGGTTGTTATGCACACGCCCGGACTGACTGGCGTGTGCGGGAGTAGTGGTTCCACTGGACCATGAACCGGAGAGTGCCTGGAGGGGCGTGACTAAGTATCTGGCCGATCCGACCAAGGTGGCACGACGGCATACGACGCCAGTGCACCAGGGAGAAACCGGGCAGAGGGACCAGGTGCTACTCCAGGTCAAACTCCGGACACGGGGGTTGACCCACACAGGGATTACTGGAACAGGCAGGTTAGGCTGGCACAGACTGGTGGATATAAGCGAACACGGCAGGTATGCAGACGGGTGGATACAGGCGAGTATGCAGGCGGGGAGGTACTGGCCGAAAGGACGGGCTGGAGCACAGAGAGGACAAGACCCAGTACAGACTGGGTCACAGAAACAGAACCGCAGATGCGGTAGCCAAACACAGCAGAGAGGGAACGCCCGAAGCGGTGGGCAAGAGCAGAGCAGGACGGGACTGCCGGAGCAGCGAGCACAAGCAGAGCAGGACAGGACTGCCGGAGCAGCGAGCAGATGCAGAGCAGGACGGGGCTGCCGGAGCAGCGAGCAGATGCAGAGCAGGACGGGGCTGCCGGAGCAGCGAGCAGAAGCAGAGCAGGACGGGACTGCCGGAGCAGCGGGCAGATGCAGAGCAGAAACCGCAGGAGCGGCAAGCAAGGCAAGAGCAGAGTGGAAACCGCAAGAGCGGCAAGCTAAGCAGGAGCAGAGCGGAAACCGCAGAGCGGTAAACAAGGCAGGAGCAGGGCGGAAACCGCAGAGCGGTAAACAAGGCAGGAGCAGAGCGGAAACCGCAGAGCGGTAAACAAGGCAGGAGCAGAGCGGAAACCGCAGAGCGGTAAACAAGGCAGGAGCAGAGCGGAAACCGCAGAGCGGTAAACAAGGCAGGAGCAGAGCGGAAACCGCAGAGCGGCAAACAAGGCAGGAGCAGAGCGGAAACCGCAGAGCGGCAAACAAGGCAGAAGCAGAGCGGAAACCGCAGGAGCGGCAAGCAAGGCAAGAGCAGAGCAGAAACCGCAAGAGCGGCAAGCTAAGCAGGAGCAGAGCGGAAACCGCAGAGCGGTAAACAAGGCAGGAGCAGAGCGGAAACCGCAGAGCGGCTAAGAAGGCAGGAGCAGAGCGGAAACCGCAGAGCAGCTAAGAAGGCAGGAGCAGAGCGGAAACCGCAGAGCGGCTAAGAAGGCAGGAGCAGAGCGGAAACCGCAGAGCGGCTAAGAAGGCAGGAGCAGAGCGGAAACCGCAGAGCGGCAAACAAGGCTGGAGCAGAGCGGAAACCGCAGAGCGGCTAAGAAGGCAGGAGCAGAGCGGCAAACAAGGCAGGAGCCGAGCGGAAACCGCAGAGCGACAAACAAGGCAAGAGCAGAGCAGAAACCGCAAGAGCGGCAAGCTAAGCAGGAGCAGAGCGGAAACCGCAGAGCAGTAAACAAGGCAGGAGCAGAGCGGAAACCGCAAAGCGGCTAAGAAGGCAGGAGCAGAGCGGAAACCGCAGAGCGGCAAACAAGGCAGGAGCCGAGTGGAAACCGCAGAGCGACAAACAAGGCAGGAGCAGAGCGGAAACCGCCGGAGCGGCAAGCAAGGCAGAGCAAGGGGGACAGGGCTCTGTTCACACGTAACAGACAGGAAGAGAAAGGCAGAGCCAGATACCCACAGGGTACTTGCAGTGAAGTAGCGAGTGGACCAAAAACTCACAAACGGGAGTACAGAGACAACAAGCAGGAGTTAGGTACGAGTTCAGACTCTGCAGAAAAAGGAAGGGAACGGACATAGAGGGAAAACAGGTAAAGGATAGGAGAGAGTTCAGACTGGAACTGAGTGTACGGAGGAGACCGACACTGCAGCGGGATACAGGAGCGGGTCTGGGAATACGGCCCCCAGAGAGGCGGGACGAACAGGCAAGGAGCGTGTTCAGACAGGACAGACAAGATACTGGAGCGGGTCTAGGTAATCGGCCCCTAGAAGGTGGGAGGAACAGGCTAGGAGCGTGTTCAGACAGGCCTGGAAATACAGCCTCCAGGAGAGGCAGCAGGCAAGAGTACACAGACAGGACTCAGTTCAGACACGGGAACTGATACCGCAAGGCAGGAGACATAGACAGGACTCAGTTCAGACATGGGAACCGATACCGCAAGGCAGGAGACAAAGAACGGGACCTGGCACCTTCAGAATGCAAGCACACACTGAATGAAACACTATGCTCAGGCAGGGATAGATGGGAGCAGCTGAGCTATATACCAGGTGACAGACAGCAATAGGCTGAGGACGCACAAGGGGTGTGACCCACAGCAGGTACAAAAAGCAGGAAGTGATCGGGCGCCGCCCTTAAGCAGCAGAAACAGACACAAACAGACAGCATGGAGGGAAGCCAGAGAGACATTCTGGACTGGAGACCAAGTGCGCGCTCTTGCACAGTGGGAGATGGACCACCATGCAAGGACGCCGCCAGGTATGTTACAGTACCCCCCCCTTACGCCCCCTCTTCTTCAGGCCTGCCAGAATCTTCCGCAGGGAATTCGAGGACCAGTCGTTCACTTCAAGGAGATCACTTCCACTGTCCACAGGAAAAATTGATCCCATCTGGTTAGCTAGGATGCTACCTCCTATCCAGCCATCCTCAGCAACAGACGAAACGGGTGGAGTACCAGGAACAGCACACAAGGAAGTCTCTCTCCACATATTTTCAGGTGGCACCCCAGAGGGTACAGGAGACAACTGGAAGTCCTTCACCGGGTTGGAAGGGGACAGAGACTTGGGGGTAATCTCTGCTTCGAGGTCCATCTTCGGGTTATCAGGTACATAATGAGAAAAAGTCACTGTCTCTTTGTGATCTGGTGGTACCCCGGAGAATTCAGGAAACAACTGGAGGTCCTCCGCTGGGTCAGAAGAGTGCAGAGGCTCAGAGAAAACATCTGCTTCAGAGTACACTAGGTCGGACTCACTGGAGGAAGCAAGCGAGGTATCAGATCCAGGATATAGGAAAGTCTCTATCCATTCACCACCAGGTGGCACCCCGAAGGGTTCTGGAGACAACTGGAGGTCCTCCGCCTGGTCAGAGGGGTGTAGAGACTCACGGGTAACCTCTGCTTCAGAGTACACTAGGTCGGACTCACTGGACGAAGCGAGCGAGGTATCAGGTACAGAGTATAGGAGAGTCTCTGTCCTTTCGCTACCAGGTAGCACCCCGAAGGGTTCTGGAGACAACTGGAGGTCCTCCGCCTGGTCGGAGGGATGTAGAGACTCGGGGGTAACTACCACTTTGGGGTACCCATCGTCAGGCTCACAGGACGAAGCGGACAAAGTATTGAGTACCGAGTGTAGAGAAGTCTCTCTCCATTTGTCATCGAGTGGTATCCCGGAGGATTCAGGAGGCAACAGGGGGTCCTCCGCCAGGTAGTAGAGGTGCACAGACTCAGAGGTAACCACAGCTTTGGAGCATCCTTGGACATGCACACCGGTTAAAGTGGGTGAAGCATCTGATGCCGGGTGCAGGAAGTTCTCCTGTGTGGAGTCTGGATGGGCAGAAGTCTCTTCTGGCAGGAGAACCGGTGCACTACCCACGTACATTACCCGTTGGGGCTTCTCCGGGATACAGGGAGATGAAGCTTCAGTAGGGACTTCAAGGTTGGGGTCAGGAGGTCTCAGGGAGGACAGACCCTGGCGTGACGGCTTGCCTCTACGTCTAGTACGTCTGGACTGCCTCTTGAGGTTGGGAGAAGTATTCCGGAAAGCGTAGTCACCCTGTGAGGATTCTGGGTGTGCAGTAGTCTCATTGGGCTGGAGGACTATTGCGCTACCCACACACATTACCCATCGGGGCTGCTCCGGGATATTGGGAGGTGAAGCTTCAGCAGGAGCCTCCGGGTTAGGATCATCGAAGACCATTAGAAAGGCCACCAGGAAGGCCATTAGGTCCAGGAGGATCGGATCCTGTGTTTCATATAGGGGGTTGATCCATTCCAAGGCATCACCCGCCAGGTAAGACATAATGAATGCCACCTTAACCCGATCGGTGGGAAAACATAGAGGGTAGAACTTGAAGTGTAGCATGCATTGCTCCACAAATGCATGACTTTGTCTTGGATCCCCATAGTAACGTGGCGGATCCGCAGGAACGAGAGCAGATAGATCCATCTGGACGGGTGCGTAATTCGCCTGGAACTCAGCTGAGAAAAAAAAAAAATTATTTATTTATTTTTAATGCATGTATTCGCTGGAAAACTTCTCAGAGAGCGAAGGCCGTGGGGCTCAACGGGAACCATGGCCTGAGCATGCTGTTATGCACACGCCCGGACTGACTGGCGTGTGCGGGAGTAGTGGTTCCACTGGACCATGAACCGGAGAGTGCCTGGAGGGGCGTGACTAAGTATCTGGCCGATCCGACCAAGGTGGCACGACGGCATATGACGCCAGTGCACCAGGGAGAAACCGGGCAGAGGGACCAGGTGCTACTCCAGGTCAAACTCCGAACACGGGGGTTGACCCACACAGGGATTACTGGAACAGGCAGGTTAGGCTGGCACAGACTGGTGGATATAAGCGAACACGGCAGGTATGCAGACGGGTGGATACAGGCGAGTATGCAGGCGGGGAGGTACTGGCCGAAAGGACGGGCTGGAGCACAGAGAGGACAAGACCCAGTACAGACTGGGTCACAGAAACAGAACCGCAGATGCGGTAGCCAAACACAGCAGAGAGGGAACGCCCGAAGCGGTGGGCAAGAGCAGAGCAGGACGGGACTGCCGGAGCAGCGAGCACAAGCAGAGCAGGACAGGACTGCCGGAGCAGCGAGCAGATGCAGAGCAGGACGGGGCTGCCGGAGCAGCGAGCAGATGCAGAGCAGGACGGGGCTGCCGGAGCAGCGAGCAGAAGCAGAGCAGGACGGGACTGCCGGAGCAGTGGGCAGATGCAGAGCAGAAACCGCAGGAGCGGCAAGCAAGGCAAGAGCAGAGTGGAAACCGCAAGAGCGGCAAGCTAAGCAGGAGCAGAGCGGAAACCGCAGAGCGGTAAACAAGGCAGGAGCAGGGCGGAAACCGCAGAGCAGTAAACAAGGCAGGAGCAGAGCGGTAAACAAGGCAGGAGCAGAGCGGAAACCGCAGAGCGGTAAACAAGGCAGGAGCAGAGCGGAAACCACAGAGCGGCAAACAAGGCAGGAGCAGAGCGGAAACCGCAGAGCGGCAAACAAGGCAGGAGCAGAGCGGAAACCGCAGGAGCGGCAAGCAAGGCAAGAGCAGAGCAGAAACCGCAAGAGCGGCAAGGTAAGCAGGAGCAGAGCGGAAACCGCAGAGCGGTAAACAAGGCAGGAGCAGAGCGGAAACCGCAGAGCGGCTAAGAAGGCAGGAGCAGAGCGGAAACCGCAGAGCGGCAAACAAGGCAGGAGCCGAGTGGAAACCGCAGAGCGGCAAACAAGGCAGGAGCAGAGCGGAAACCGCAGAGCGGCTAAGAAGGCAGGAGCAGAGCGGAAACCGCAGAGCGGCTAAGAAGGCAGGAGCAGATCGGAAACCGCAGAGCGGCAAACAAGGCAGGAGCAGAGCGAAAACCGCAGAGCGGCTAAGAAGGCAGGAGCAGAGCGGAAACCGCAGAGCGGCAAACAAGGCAGGAGCCGAGCGGAAACCGCAGAGCGACAAACAAGGCAAGAACAGAGCAGAAATCGCAAGAGCGGCAAGCTAAGCAGGAGCAGAGCGGAAACCGCAGAGCGGTAAACAAGGCAGGAGCAGAGCGGAAACCGCAGAGCGGCTAACAAGGCAGGAGCAGAGCGGAAACCGCAGAGCGGCAAACAAGGCAGGAGCCGAGCGGAAACCGCAGAGCGACAAACAAGGCAGGAGCAGAGCGGAAACCTCCGGAGCGGCAAGCAAGGCAGAGCAGGGGGGACAGGGCTCTGTTCACACGGAACAGACAGGAAGAGAAAGGCAGAGCCAGATACCCACAGGGTACTTGCAGTGAAGTAGCGAATGGACCACAAACTCACAAACGGGAGTGCAGAGACAACAAGCAGGAGTTAGGTACGAGTTCAGACTCTGCAGAAAAAGGAAGGGAACGGACATAGAGGCAAAACAGGTAAAGGATAGGAGAGAGTTCAGACTGGAACTGAGTGTACGGAGGAGACCGACACTGCAGCGGGATACAGGAGCGGGTCTGGGAATACGGCCCCCAGAGAGGCGGGACGAACAGGCAAGGAGCGTGTTCAGACAGGACAGACAAGATACTGGAGCGGGTCTAGGTAATCGGCCCCTAGAAGGCGGGAGGAACAGGCTAGGAGCGTGTTCAGACAGGCCTGGAAATACAGCCTCCAGGAGAGGCAGCAGGCATGAGTACACAGACAGGACTCAGTTCAGACACGGGAACTGATACCGCAAGGCAGGAGACATAGACAGGACTCAGTTCAGACACGGGAACCGATACCGCAAGGCAGGAGACAAAGACAGGACTCAGTTCAGACACGGGAACTGATACCGCAAGGCAGGAGACAAAGAACGGGACCTGGCACCTTCAGAATGCAAGCACACACTGAATGAAACACTATGCTCAGGCAGGGATAGATGGGAGCAGCTGAGCTATATACCAGGTGACAGACAGCAATAGGCTGAGGACGCACAAGGGGTGTGACCCACAGCAGGTACAAAAAGCAGGAATTGATCGGGCGCCACCCTTAAGCAGCAGAAACAGACACAAACAGACAGCATGGAGGGAAGCCAGAGAGACATTCTGGACTGGAGACCAAGTGCGCGCTCTTGCACAGTGGGAGATGGACCACCATGCAAGGACGCCGCCAGGTATGTTACAATGGTTTCAGGGAGAAGCTTTCCATCCACAGAGGAGACTGCTAAAGGGTCCGCCAGACATATGGTAGGAATCTGAAAGTGCTCCGCAACGGCTTGTTGGATGAGATTCCCAGCGGCTCCGGAATCCAGATGGGTAGTCTCAAAAAAACGGGTCTCACCACTGGTAACGGAAACGGACAGAGTCAAGGGCAGAGAGGAAAAACTCTTGCCTAGGACGACCTCTCCGAGCGGTTCTAGACACTGGAGTTTCCCGGTCTCACCGGGCAAGAGCAGATAAGATGCTCATTATTGCCACAATAGAAGCAACTCCCCTCAGCATCTTGACTTGGTCAATTTGCATAGGCTCTGGAGAAGACACCCGGGGGAGTGCAGGTTGGCAGACTAGACTTTGGAGGACGGGAGCGAGGCGGGGAGGTTTCCTCTCACGGGTCATCTCCTTAGCGCGTTCCAGGAAACGAAGGTCAATCCGGGTAGCTAATGAAACCAGGTCGTCCAGGGAGGGAGGTATGTTACGTCCGGCTAGCTCATCCTTGATCCGTCCGGAAAGGCCCTCCCAAAAGGTGGACACCAGGGCCTCATTGCTCCAGGCAAGTTCAGATGCGAGGGTTCGGAAATGTACGGCATACTGGCCCACAGTGAGACTCCCTTGGCAGAGTCGGAGAAGTGAGGAGGCGGTAGAAGATTTTCGTCCGGGCTCATTGAACACCTTCCGGAAGGCCGCGAGGAAAGCCTGAAGATCGGACACCAGAGGATCCCCTCTCTCCCACAGAGGATTAAGCGACGCCAACGCCTCTCCGGTGAGGTGAGACATGATGAATGCCACCTTGGCCCTGTTGGAGGTGAACTGGTGTGCCAGGAGTTCAAAGTGCAGCGTGCACTGATTTATGAAGCCCCGACATAGTACGGGGTCACCACCAAAATGTGGATGCGCAGAGAGCCGGGGTCCAAAGCCGGGTGCCACAGCGCCGCAGGGTTGAGGTGCCGCTGGAGCAGGTGCCGCTTGGATAGAGGCGGACACAGTAGGGGTGGACAGCGCGTCCAGGTGGGAGTTGACTGTCCGCAGATAGGACAGGATAGTATCCTGTTGGGATCTCTGGTGAGAGACCTCTTGGTACAGGTCAGAGAGCGAAGGAGCCTGGGAGCCACTGGGTTCCATGGCCTGTGCAAACTGTTACGGATCCGGGTGGTGGAACCTCTATGCTGGGATGCAAGGAGGGACCAAAGGGGCGTAATTAAGTGCCTACTCGGACCGACCCTGGTCGCACGGAGGCTTAGTCAACTCCGTGAACCAAGGAGAGACCGGGCAGGTGGACCAGGTGCCACACTGGGACTGACCTTGTGTGAGAGCAGGCGACTCCCACGGGTCAGATGGCTGAAGCTGACAGATACAGCAGGAAAGCACGGCAGGTAGCCTGACGGGTGATCTGGGTTGGCAAGCAGGCGGGCTTGGCAGGTAGCCAGATGGGTGATCCGGGTTGGCGAGAAGGCGGGCACGGCAGGTGGCCTGACAGGTGATCCGGGTAGACAGGCTGGCGGGCACGGCTGCTAGACAGGCTGGCGGGCACGGCTGCTAGACAGGCTGGCGGGCACGGCTGACAGGCAGCGGGACCTGAGGGCTGAGGAAAGTGTTAGCACACAAACAACAACCTTGCACAGGCACCTCCATTTTGGAGGAGGTGCTTTATATAGGAGTGGTCCTCTGGCCATTGGCCGGGGACTCTTTAGGACGGCGCGCGCGGCCTAAGCACAGTGCCCGGGAAGCAACAGCAGGTGCAGGGGAGCTGGAGGACGCCGTACCAGGACCGCGGCGGTGAGGGAAACGGCATCTCTGCCCGGCAGGAGGCTCTGCTCCGTACACCTCGTACACATACGGCTTCGCTCCGTACACCTCGTACACCCGCGGCTCCGCTCTCTACACCTTGTACACACGCGGCTCCGCTCCGTACACCTCGTACACATACGGCTTCGCTCCGTACACCTCGTACACGCACGGCTCAGCTCTCTACACCTCGTACACATGCGGCTCTGCTCCGTACACCTTGTACACACGCGGCTTCGCTCCATACACCTCTTACATGCGCGGCTCCGCTCCGTACACCTCGTACACACGCGGCTCCGCTCCATACACCTCGTACACACGCTTCTCCTCTCCGTACACCTCATATACGCGCGGCTCCGCTCCGTACACCTCGTACACACGCGGCTCTGCTCTGTATGCCTCGTACACACGCGGCTCCGCTCCGTACACCTCGTACACACGCGGCTCTGCTCCGTACACCTCGTACACACACGGCTCCGCTCCGTACACCTCGTACACACGCGGCTCTGCTCCGTACACCTCGTACACACGCGGCTCTGCTCCGTACACCTCGTACACGCGTGGCTCTGCTCCGTACACCTTGTACACACGCGGCTCTGCTCCGTACACCTCGTACACACGCGGCTCTGCTCCGTACGCCTCGTACACACACGGCTCTGCTACATCCACACTGTAAACCCCTCCTGACCCCACACATAAACTTCAGCTCATCCAGCACCATGACAACCAGCACAGCAGAGTCCTGCATCCACTGAGGCCCCTGATCATGTGACCCCTGACTCCTCCCCTCCTGTGACCTCATCACAGCTCCTGTGCGCACAGAGCAGCCATATATGTGGTGGCGGCTCTGCAGGTGGAGGTATGTGGAGACCCCCATTACTGGGCGCAGGGGGCATTAACCCCTTCAGCACCGAGACTCTTTTGGGGTCTTGTGTTGCCCCTTTATAAGAATCATAAGGTTTTTGTTCTGTTTCCTGTAATAGATACATACGACCCAACTATGGAGACAGGAAGGAGGAAACGTATTGTTCTCATAGTACAGGACCCCTTTACTGCCCCCACAGTGTAATGCCCCCATTATGCCCCTTATACAGGATGTATGATGCCCCCCACAGTGTAATGCCCCCATTATACCCCTTATGCAGGATGTATGATGCCCCCACACAGTGTTATGCACCCATTATGCCCCTTATGCAGTATGTATGATGACCCCACACAGTGTAATTCCCCATTATGCCCCTTATGCAGTATGTATGATGCCCCCACACAGTGTAATGCCCCAGTTATGCCCCTTATGCAATATGTATGATGCCACCACACAGTGTAATGCCCCCATTATGCCCCTTATGCAGTATGTATGATGCCCCCACACAGTGTAATTTCCCCATTTTGCACCTTATGCAGTATGTATGATGCCCCCACACAGTATAATGTTCCCCCAGTACCGCCTGAGGTCCTGCAGTTGGAATAAGTCCTGAGGTTTTACAGTTGGAATAATTCCTCTGGAAAATGGTTTTCCCTTTGCCTGCTCCCCTACATGTAGACCCTCGAGCATGTATACATTCATGTAGGGGAGCAGGCCTTACTAGATTTCGAGGCTTTGTACAGTAATATACCGCATGAGGATGGTATCAGAGGAGTAAGACATTTCTTGAAATCGAGATCAATAAGAGTGTAGCAGACATAATGAATTTATGGAGGATCTTCTAAAATTCACTCTTACTCATAACTTCTTTCTTTTTGACATGAATTACTTCAACCAGCTCAGGGGTACTGCGATGGGGAGCCTCTGTGCCCACTCGTATGCTAACCTATTCTCGGGCTGGTAGGAGGAAACCACAATATTCAGGGATGATCATAAGTGATGGCATTCATATATTGGGGCATGGTACAAATATATTGACGACTTTTTTATCATCTGGTCAGGGACGAGTGAACAATCTTGAAATTGTCAGGGAACGCAACATCAATACAGTGGGCCTGAGATTTACATCTAAATTTAATTAATACCAGTTGCCTTTCCTGGATGTACTAATCAAGAAAGAACTGGATGGAACCATATGGACTCTCATCTATCATAAACCTTCAAGCACTAATAAACTATTGAAGTGGGATAACCACCACCCCCATCCCCATAAAAAGAGGAATACCCAAGGACCAATTTTTATGGTTGAGAAGGTACTGCCATAATGTCACAGATTTTAATATACAGGCAATAGACCTGAACACCAGATTGAGGGAAAAAGGATACTCATGGTACATTTTGGATTCCACATCATCGTTTGCAGAAAAATGGGAGAGACAGACACTCCTCCATACCTAACCAAGAGACCAAGAAAAAGATGGGATAACACGAGTAAGAAAAACTTATGACAATCAGAGTGACCATATCTTTAATATACTCAGAAAACTCTAGGATGTACTTGTGGCTGACCCGGATCTGAGGGTGCTGTGTGATCTACTCCCACAATAACTTTCAGAAAGGGTCGATTAATTAGGGACCATTTAGTGCATAGTTTCTACAAAAAACCTTCACCCAAGGGGACTTGGCTAGATAGAAGAATCTGCGGTTTCTTTAGATGTGGAGAATGTTGTACATTTAGTTGGATGAGACCATGTAAATCTTTCTTGAGTTCCTCCACTAGTAAGTGGGATTATTCCAACTGTAAAACCTCAGAACCACATGCACCTGCCCCCTAGATTATGTAGGCAAGACCAAGAGAGAGTCTAGGAGGAGGGTGGGGGAGCATTTGGATGATATATGCCATCTTCGGGACACCCCATTAGTGAGACACATAAACAGTGTACATCGAGGTGAAACCGGAGACATCTCCTTTTGTATCATTGAGGTGGTTAAACCCAATGTGAGAGGAGGTGATCACAATACATGTATCCTCAAAAAGGAAAGTGAGTGGATTTTTAGACTGGATTCACTAGGCCCTAAGGGACTGAATGAACAAATTTTCTATGCCTGTTTTGTGGGAATACAGCCCCATTCTGGATTATATTTTTGGATTTTATACTCTACCCATTGCTACTCAGTTCCCTGTGAATGGGGTTCACATATTGTACTTCATCAAGATATCTGAGCTCCTATATCAGAATTTTTTTCTTATCAGTTATCTCCTACATATACTATTTCTTAAATAACAAGTGTGGTGATCCTTGTGTATCTCTAATTATGCAATAGGGGTCAAATATGACCATTTAGAAATATACTGTGGGCCATCATCCCATATTTTATGTAGTGACAAAGTAGATCTACATGCCTATTGCATGATGGGAGGATGTGCAATGCTTGTTTTTAATCTCCCATGATGATCTCAGAGAGAGGATTTTTCTGATGATGGAATGCAATCCAATACCATATGCGCTCCGGCGTGGAACGCAGACATTCGAGCATGCGCATTCGCAGACAATGTTCCAGTGTGTTATGCATAACTATGGGAATGCGCACTCACGGGTACCAGTGGGGCGGTGGCAATCAGTTTATCTGAACATGCACACTAGAGGATGGAGATTATTGGACTTCTAGCGCATGAGAAGTAGCGCAGGCGCAGTACATTATTGTAGAAAGACTCCATTCTATATATCCTATGACAATTCACCTCTAGGAATGGGAATGGGTCTCCTAGTCTGGGGAGGGATTTTGGATGATGTGGGATATTTATACATGGAGACCTGGCTATTAGGCACACTATGCTGAACATCATGAATTAACATCCTTGTATCAAGCCTCCTGATGAAGCTGTTGGGGAAACGCGTTGAGGCAGATTACTGAAACATTCTCTGAGTACCATACCCTTCCCTTTATACATACCTTGATACATATCTGGTTTCATGACTGCCCCATGGCTGATTAAAGGGAATCTGTCACCCCTGGGGCTTATCTGACCTTTAAAATGGGCATACAGATGATAGAAATGTGAATCTATACTTATACTTATGTCCAGATCCTGCGCCTGTGCGCTTTTTACGGTAGTGATGCACTTGTACTGTGTACAATGCTGTCATTTCACTGCAGGGATCTTGTGCCCAGGTGCCGGGAAGTCACAGTGACTCGCCTGCGCACAAGATCACTGCAGTAAAAAGTGAAATACGTGGGACTTGGACATGGTGACTGCACGTCATAGCAGGGCTGTGGAGTCGGAGCCCATTTTGGTGGAGTCGGTATAAAACTGTCTCACTAGTTCACCCCTTTACTGAACATGGAAAAATTTTTTTTTAAAAAAAACTAAGCAAAAAATGATTCTTTATCATCATACCGCCAAACAAAAATTGTGATAAAACGCGATCTTA
The DNA here is from genome assembly GCF_046119375.1 of Phyllobates terribilis. Taxonomy (NCBI): domain Eukaryota; kingdom Metazoa; phylum Chordata; class Amphibia; order Anura; family Dendrobatidae; genus Phyllobates; species Phyllobates terribilis. The sequence goes on from NW_027362829.1 coordinate 2,546,657, forward strand.
AAAGACGAGCTTAAATAAAAATGGTACCGCTGAAAACATCATCTTCTCCTGCAAAAAAACAAGCCGCCATACAGCTCCATCAGCCAAAAAATAAAAAAGTTATAGCTCTCAGAATAAAGCAATACAAAAAATTTAATTTTTCTATAAAATAGTTTTTATTGTGTAAAAGCACCAAAACATAAAATAACAATATAAATATGGTACCGCTGTAAATGTACTGACGTTAAAAATGAAGCTACCTTATTAATTTTACCACACTCGGAATGGCATAAAAAAAAAATTCCGGAATTGTTAGTTTTTGTTTATTCTGTCTCCCAACAATCAGAATAGAAAGCGATCAAAAAAATGTCACGTGCCCTAAAATTGTACCAATAAAAATGTCAACTTGTCCCCCAAAAAACTAGCTGTCACATGACTCTGTCGGCCAAAATATGGAAAAATTATAGCTCTCAAAATATGGCAATGCAAAAATTAGTCTTTGAAAAAAAAATGTTTTTTTAGTGTGTGACATCTGTCAATCATAAAAACCCGATATGAGTCTGGCATCGCTGTAATTGCACCAACCCAAAGAATAAAGTCGTCTAATCACTTATACCACATGAGGAACAGCGTAAAAAAGAAACTATGGTTAGGGTTGTGCTAGTGTTAGGGTTAGGGTTAGAGTAAAGGTTGGGCTAGGGTTAGGGTTGTGTTAGAGTTAGGGTTGGGCTAGGGTTAGGGTTGTGCTAAGGTTACGGTTGGGCTAAGGTTAGGGTTGTGCTAGGGTTGGGTTTGTATTAAGATTGGGGTTAGGGTTGTGTTGGGGTTGGTATTTTTTCAAAAGTAAAGAAAAAAAATGACGATATGGCGACTAGTGTTGAGTACAAGTGCTCGCTACTTGAGTTTGCATCGGATGCTTGGGCATGCACCGAGTATCGCAGTGACATGCTTGAGTCTCCACCCCATATATTTTGCAGCTGTTATACAGCCAAAAAAAACTTGCGGTGATTGTTTGCCATGCACGAGCGATAACCGCATGTTTTTTTTTGGGTGTCTAATAACAGTGAAAGATGCGGGGCGGGGACTCGAGCATGTCACTTGAGGACCCGCGATACTTGGTGCATGCCCGAGTACCCTATGCAAACTCAAGTAGCGAGCACTTGCGCTCAAGACTAATGACAACTTATTCAATATGATGACCTAATGTTATCAAAATTCTGTGTCGTACGTCTGGGTTCAAAATGTTCACTATACACCTTAATAAAATCCTTGAATGGTGTAGTTTCTAAAATGGGGTCACTTGTGGGGGGTTTCTACTGTTTAGGCACATCAGGGGCTCCTCAAATGCAACATGACGTCCGCTAATTATTCAAGCAAATTTTACATTCAAAAAGTCAAATGGCGCTCCTTCCCTTCCGAACCCTGCCATGCCCCCAAACAGTGGTTTTCTCCCACATATGGGGTATCTGCTTACTCAGGAGAAATTGAACAACAAACTGCATGGTGCAATTTCTCCTGCTTCCCTTATGAAAATGCAAGATTGGAGGCTGAAAAACATTTTTGTTGGAAAAATGTGAACATTTTATTTTTATGGCTCAATAAACTTCTGTAAAGCACCTGTGGGTTCAAGGTGCTCACCACACATCTAGATAAGTTCCCTGAGGGAAGCACAAAGGACGAAAAAAACACAGAGATCAAGAATACAAAGTAAGCCATCAAAATCTTAATTTTATTGGGTCAAGTTGTAACATATCAGGGTGGGAGAAAAAAGGACACAATTCCAGGTGGCAATCCGGAAAAAAAATCACTTATACACAAAAGTATAAGTTTGCAGGAAGCACCATAGCATGAAAACTCAGAAAAATGCACAGACACAAAATATATATGTATGATATGTACCAGCCGCAGATGATAAAGTACAAGTGAATAAATAAATTAGTATAAAAAGGCACCCCAAAAGAGTGGAATAAAGTGCTAGTGATTGAATGCCTAAAATGGGATATACAATATATATTCGATAAATGTCCCATATAGGTAGGTAGAAATACTTATAATTAGATCCCTATATGGAATATATATAGAGGGTGAAAAGGCCACTGTGTCTATCAAAATACTGATACTTACTGTGTTTTACCGAGGACCATTCCTCTTTCCATGCGCACATTCTGTGGTAGTGGGGAATTTTCCTTATATTTATTTATGTGAATTATCTTATACACTGCCCAAACACACTCAAATAACACATCCTAGATCTGAATGAATGAATGAAATATTCTCATTGAATACTTTGTTCTGTACAAAGCTGAATGTGCTGACAACAAAATCACATAAAAATCATCAATGGAAATCAAATTTATTAACCAATGGAGGCCTGGATTTGGAGTCACTCCCAAAATTAAAGTGGAAAAACACACTACAGGCTGATCCAACTTTGATGTAATGTCCTTTAAACAAGTCAAAATGAGGCTCAGTATTGTGTGTGGCCTCCACGTGCCTGTATGACCTCCCTACAACACCTGGGCATGCTCCTGATGAGGTTGCGGATGGTCTCCTGTGGGATTTCCTAGACCTGGACTAAAGCATCTGCCAACTCCTGGACAGTCTGTGGTGCAACGTGACGGTGGATGGAGCGAGACATGATGTTCCAGATGTGCTCAATCGGATTCAGGTCTGGGGAACGGACGGGCCAGTCCATAGCTTCAATGGCTTCATCTTGCAGGAACTGCTGACACATTCCAGCCACATGAGGTTTGGCATTGTCCTGCATTAGGAGGAACCCAGGGCCAACCGCACCAGCATATGGTCTCACAAGGGGTCTGAGGATCTCATCTCGACTACCTAATGGCAGTCAGGCTAACTCTGGCGAGCACATGGAGGGCTGTGCGGCCCTCAAAAGAAATGCCACCCCGCATTATTACTGACCCACTGCCAAGCCTGTCATGCTGAAGGATGTTGCAGGCAGCACATCGCTCTCCACGGCGTCTCCAGACTCTGTCATGTCTGTCACATGTGCTCAGTGTGAACCTGCTTTCATCTGTGAAGAGCACAGGATGCCAGTGGTGACTTTGCCAATCCTGGTGTTCTGTGGCAAATGCCAAGCGTCCTGCACGGTGTTGGGCTGTGAGCACAACCCCTATCTGTGGATGTCGGGCCCTCATACCACCCTCATGGAGTCGGTTTCTAACTTTGTGCAGACACATGCACATTTGTGGCCTGCTGGAGGTCATTTTGCAGGGCTCTGGCAGTGCTCCTCCTGTTCCTCCTTGCACAAAGGCGGAGGTAGCGTTCCTGCTGCTGGGTTGTTTCCCTCCTACGGCCTCCTCCATGTCTCCTGGTGTACTGGCCTGTCTCCTGATAGCGCCTCCAGCCTCTGGACACTACGCTGACAGACACAGCAAACCTTCTTGCCACAGCTTGCATTGATGTGCCGTCCTGGATGAGCTGCACTACCTGAGCAACTTCTGTTGGTTGGAGAGTCCATCTCGTGCTACCGCGAGTGTGAAAGCACAACCAACATTCAAAAGTGACCAAAACATCAGCCATAAAGCATTGGTACTGAGATGTGGTCTGTGGTCCCCACCTGCAGAACCACTCCTTTATTGAGTGTGTCTTGATAATTACCAATAATTATCATCTATTGTCTATTCTACACTGTGTTCCAAATTAGTATGCAAATAATATTTTCTCAGATTTTCCCAAATTACCTATATGAATTGCAGTCATTATAATTTTCCAGTCAAATAACTATTAGAGTACAATTGAAAGGTTTTTGTACAAACTGCCTATGATAACAGTATATTTTAAAAAATAAAACACTCAAACTGCACTCGAAATGCATGTTCCAAATTATTATGCACAGCAGAGTTTTCAACCTTTTCATTTTAATAAAGAACAAAAAAATGGTCATTTTTGAAATTATAAGCATTAGTAGGTTATTACAAACTGAAATCAAACAGTTTTCAACTCAAAACTTTATTCTAGGTGATGTTACATTTGCACATAGGACCCCTTGTTCGAAAGGAGCTTCTGAACTCTCTCGTCCATTGAATTTGTCAGGTTTTGGATGGTTTCTGCTTCAATTGTTTTGCATGAGGACAGAATACCCTCCCAGAGCTGTTGCTTAGATGTGAGCTGCCTCCCGCCATCATAGACACTCCTTTTGATGATGCTCCAGAGGTTCTCAATGGGGTAGAGGTCAGGGGAGCATGGGTGCCACACCATAAGTTTGCCCCCTTTTAGGCCCACAGCAGCCAGAGATGCAGATGTGTTATGTGCAGCATTTGCTGATGCTGGCCTGGCAGGTGATGCAAATGGCCTTTTTGGAGTTATCGGCAGAGTCTTTAAAAAACAACCAGACTCGGGAAGACCTAACAGTTGTACTGGCAACTTCCTTTGTGTTGGTGTTATGGGGAACGGTTGCCTGCTTCTGTCTGCAGCCACCACACTGCTTCTTCTTGCCTGTTGGGGTACTCTGCCTCCCCCCCCCTCCCTGTGTGCTGCTGGCCTCGCTCTGCATGTACTCCTACCAGGTTGAGTCATTTACTAATTCATCCACAGCCTCGTCTTCCACTTCCGCACCCTGGTCCTCCTCCTGACTTTCTGACAAATGTGTCTCATCATCGTCCACCTCTTGTGACATTTTCCCACCGTCGCCTTTGTGTGACTGTGGCTGTTCAAATATTTGGGCATCGCTACATGCGATCTCCTCTTGCCTTTAAGTCCTCTATATCTGTGTGGATAAAGTCCTCTGTATCTGTGTGGATAAAGTCCTCTGTATCTGTGTGGATACAGTCCTCTGTATCTGTGTGGATACAGTCCTCTGTATCTGTGTGGATAAAGTCCTCTGTATTGTGTGGATAAAGTCCTCTGTATCTATGTGGATAAAGTCCTCTGTATCTGTGTGGATACAGTCCTTTGTATCTGTGTGGATACTGTCCTCTGTATCTGTGTGGATAAAGTCCTCTGTATCTGTGTGAATAAAGTCCTTTGTATCTGTGTGAATACAGTCCTCTGTATCTCTGTGGATAAAGTCCTCTGTATCTTTGTGGATACAGCCCTCTGTATCTGTGTGGATACAGTCCTCTGTATCTGTGTGGATACAGTCCTCTGTATCTGTGTGGATAAAGTCCTCTGTATCTTTGTGGATACAGTCCTCTGTATCTGTGTGGATACAGTCTTCTGTATCTGTGTGGATACAGTCCTCTGTATCTGTGTGGATAAAGTCCTCTGTATCTGTGTGGATACAGTCCTCTGTATCTGTGTGGATAAAGTCCTCTGTATCTGTGTGAATAAAGTCCTCTGTATCTGTGTGGATACAGTCCTTTGTATCTGTGTGGATACAGTCCTCTGTATCTGTGTGGATAAAGTCCTCTGTATCTGTGTGAATAAAGTCCTTTGTATCTGTGTGAATACAGTCCTCTGTATCTCTGTGGATAAAGTCCTCTGTATCTGTGTGGATACAGTCCTCTGTATCTTTGTGGATAAAGTCCTCTGTATCTGTGTGAATAAAGTCCTCTGTATCTGTGTGGATACAGTCCTCTGTATCTGTGTGGATAAAGTCCTCTGTATCTGTGTGGATACAGTCCTCTGTATCTGTGTGGATAAAGTCCTCTGTATTGTGTGGATAAAGTCCTCTGTATCTGTGTGGATAAAGTCCTCTGTATCTGTGTGGATACAGCCCTCTGTGTCTGTGTGGATAAAGTCCTCTGTATCTGTGTGAATAAAGTCCTCTGTATCTTTGTGGATACCATCCTCTGTATCTGTGTGGATACAGTCCTCTGTATCTGTGTGGATACAGTCCTCTGTATCTGTGTGGATACAGTCCTCTATATCTGTGTGAATAAAGTCCTCTGTATCTGTGTGGATACAGCCCTCTGTATCTGTGTGGATACAGTCCTCTGTATCTGTGTGGATACAGTCCTCTGTGTCTGTGTGGATACAGTCCTCTGTATCTGTGTGGATACAGTCCTCTGTGTCTGTGTGGATACAGTCCTCTGTATCTGTGTGGATACTGTCCTCTGTATCTGTGTGGATACAGTCCTCTGTATCTGTGTGGATACAGTCCTCTATATCTGTGTGAATAAAGTCCTCTGTATCTGTGTGGATACAGCCCTCTGTATCTGTGTGGATACAGTCCTCTATATCTGTGTGAATAAAGTCCTCTGTATCTGTGTGGATACAGTCCTCTGTATCTGTGTGAATAAAGTCCTCTGTATCTGTGTGGATAAAGTCCTCTGTATCTGTGTGGATACAGTCCTCTGTATCTGTGTGGATACAGTCCTCTGTATCTGTGTGGATAAAGTCCTCTGTATCTGTGTGAATAAAGTCCTCTATCTGTGTGGATACAGTCCTTTGTATCTGTGTGGATACAGTCCTCTGTAGCTGTGTGGATAAAGTCCTCTGTATCTGTGTGAATAAAGTCCTTTGTATCTGTGTGAATACAGTCCTCTGTATCTCTGTGGATAAAGTCCTCTGTATCTTTGTGGATACAGCCCTCTGTATCTGTGTGGATACAGTCCTCTGTATCTGTGTGGATACAGTCCTCTGTATCTGTGTGGATAAAGTCCTCTGTATCTGTGTGGATAAAGTCCTCTGTATCTTTGTGGATACAGTCCTCTGTATCTGTGTGGATACAGTCCTCTGTATCTGTGTGGATACAGTCCTCTGTATCTGTGTGGATAAAGTCCTCTGTATCTGTGTGAATAAAGTCCTCTGTATCTGTGTGGATACAGTCCTTTGTATCTGTGTGGATACAGTCCTCTGTATCTGTGTGGATAAAGTCCTCTGTATCTGTGTGAATAAAGTCCTTTGTATCTGTGTGAATACAGTCCTCTGTATCTCTGTGGATAAAGTCCTCTGTATCTTTGTGGATACAGCCCTCTGTATCTGTGTGGATACAGTCCTCTGTATCTGTGTGGATAAAGTCCTCTGTATCTGTGTGGATAAAGTCCTCTGTATCTGTGTGGATACAGTCCTCTGTATCTGTGTGGATAAAGTCCTCTGTATTGTGTGGATAAAGTCCTCTGTATCTGTGTGGATAAAGTCCTCTGTATCTGTGTGGATACAGTCCTCTGTATCTGTGTGGATAAAGTCCTCTGTATTGTGTGAATAAAGTCCTCTGTATCTGTGTGGATACAGTCCTCTGTATCTGTGTGGATAAAGTCCTCTGTATCTGTGTGGATAAAGTCCTCTGTATCTGTGTGAATATAGTCCTCTGTATCTGTGTGGATACAGTCCTCTGTATCTGTGTGAATACAGTCCTCTGTATCTGTGTGGATACAGTCCTCTGTATCTGTGTGGATAAAGTCCTCTGTATCTGTGTGGATAAAGTCCTCTCTATCTGTGTGGATAAAGTCCTCTGTATCTGTGTGGATAAAGTCCTCTGTATCTGTGTGGATACAGCCCTCTGTGTCTGTGTGGATAAAGTCCTCTGTATCTGTGTGAATAAAGTCCTCTGTATCTTTGTGGATACCATCCTCTGTATCTGTGTGGATACAGTCCTCTGTATCTGTGTGGATACAGTCCTCTGTATCTGTGTGGATACAGTCCTCTATATCTGTGTTAATAAAGTCCTCTGTATCTGTGTGGATACAGCCCTCTGTATCTGTGTGGATACAGTCCTCTGTATCTGTGTGGATACAGTCCTCTGTGTCTGTGTGGATACAGTCCTCTGTATCTGTGTGGATACAGTCCTCTGTGTCTGTGTGGATACAGTCCTCTGTATCTGTGTGGATACTGTCCTCTGTATCTGTGTGGATACAGTCCTCTGTATCTGTGTGGATACAGTCCTCTATATCTGTGTGAATAAAGTCCTCTGTATCTGTGTGGATACAGCCCTCTGTATCTGTGTGGATACAGTCCTCTGTATCTGTGTGGATACAGTCCTCTGTATCTGTGTGGATACAGTCCTCTGTATCTGTGTGGATAAAGTCCTCTGTATCTGTGTGAATAAAGTCCTCTGTATCTGTGTGGATACAGTCCTTTGTATCTGTGTGGATACAGTCCTCTGTATCTGTGTGGATACAGTCCTCTGTATCTGTGTGGATACAGTCCTCTGTATCTGTGTGGATACAGTCCTTTGTATCTGTGTGGATACAGTCCTCTGTATCTGTGTGGATACAGTCCTCTGTATCTGTGTGGATACAGTCCTCTGTATCTCTGTGGATAAAGTCCTCTGTATCTGTGTGGATACAGTCCTCTGTATCTTTGTGGATAAAGTCCTCTGTATCTGTGTGGATACAGTCCTCTGTATCTGTGTGAATAAAGTCCTCTGTATCTGTGTGGATACAGTCCTCTGTATCTGTGTGGATAAAGTCCTCTGTATCTGTGTGGATACAGTCCTCTGTATCTGTGTGGATAAAGTCCTCTGTATTGTGTGGATAAAGTCCTCTGTATCTGTGTGGATAAAGTCCTCTGTATCTGTGTGGATACAGCCCTCTGTGTCTGTGTGGATAAAGTCCTCTGTATCTGTGTGAATAAAGTCCTCTGTATCTTTGTGGATACCATCCTCTGTATCTGTGTGGATACAGTCCTCTGTATCTGTGTGGATACAGTCCTCTGTATCTGTGTGGATACTGTCCTCTATATCTGTGTGAATAAAGTCCTCTGTATCTGTGTGGATACAGCCCTCTGTATCTGTGTGGATACAGTCCTCTGTATCTGTGTGGATACAGTCCTCTGTGTCTGTGTGGATACAGTCCTCTGTATCTGTGTGGATACAGTCCTCTGTGTCTGTGTGGATACAGTCCTCTGTATCTGTGTGGATACAGTCCTCTGTATCTGTGTGGATACAGTCCTCTGTATCTGTGTGGATACTGTCCTCTGTATCTGTGTGGATACAGTCCTCTGTATCTGTGTGGATACAGTCCTCTATATCTGTGTGAATAAAGTCCTCTGTTTCTGTGTGGATTCATCCCTCTGTATCTGTGTGGATACAGTCCTCTGTATCTGTTTGGATACAGTCCTCTGTATCTGTGTGGATACAGTCCTCTGTATCTGTGTGGATAAAGTCCTCTGTATCTGTGTGAATAAAGTCCTCTGTATCTGTGTGGATACAGTCCTTTGTATCTGTGTGGATACAGTCCTCTGTATCTGTGTGGATAAAGTCCTCTGTATCTGTGTGAATAAAGTCCTTTGTATCTGTGTGAATACAGTCCTCTGTATCTGTGTGGATAAAGTCCTCTGTATCTGTGTGGATACAGTCCTCTGTATCTGTGTGGATAAAGTCCTCTGTATCTGTGTGAATAAAGTCCTCTGTATCTGTTTGGATACAGTCCTCTGTATCTGTGTGGATACAGTCCTCTGTATCTGTGTGGATACAGTCCTCTATATCTGTGTGGATAAAGTCCTCTGTATCTCTGTGGATAAAGTCCTCTGTATCTTTGTGGATACATCCCTCTGTATCTGTGTGGATACAGTCCTCTGTATCTGTGTGGATACAGTCCTCTGTGTCTGTGTGGATACAGTCCTCTGTATCTGTGTGGATAAAGTCCTCTGTATCTGTGTGGATAAAGTCCTCTGTATCTTTGTGGATACAGTCCTCTGTATCTGTGTGGATACAGTCCTCTCTATCTGTGTGGATAAAGTCCTCTGTATCTGTGTGGATAAAGTCCTCTGTATCTGTGTGGATACAGTCCTCTGTATCTGTGTGGATAAAGTCCTCTGTATCTGTGTGAATAAAGTCCTCTGTATCTGTGTAGATACAGTCCTTTGTATCTGTGTGGATACAGTCCTCTGTATCTGTGTGGATAAAGTCCTCTGTATCTGTGTGAATAAAGTCCTTTGTATCTGTGTGAATACAGTCCTCTGTATCTCTGTGGATAAAGTCCTCTGTATCTTTGTGGATAAAGTCCTCTGTATCTGTGTGGATACAGTTCTCTGTATCTGTGTGAATAAAGTCCTCTGTATCTGTGTGGATACAGTCCTCTGTATCTGTGTGGATACAGTCCTCTGTATCTGTGTGGATAAAGTCCTCTGTATTGTGTGGATAAAGTCCTCTGTATCTGTGTGGATAAAGTCCTCTGTATCTGTGTGGATACAGTCCTCTGTATCTGTGTGGATAAAGTCCTCTGTATTGTGTGGATAAAGTCCTCTGTATCTGTGTGGATAAAGTCCTCTGTATCTGTGTGGTACAGCCCTCTGTGTCTGTGTGGATAAAGTCCTCTGTATCTGTGTGAATAAAGTCCTCTGTATCTTTGTGGATACAGTCCTCTGTATCTGTGTGGATAAAGTCCTCTGTATTGTGTGGATAAAGTCCTCTGTATCTGTGTGGATAAAGTCCTCTGTATCTGTGTGGATACAGCCCTCTGTGTCTGTGTGGATAAAGTCCTCTGTATCTGTGTGAATAAAGTCCTCTGTATCTGTGTGGATACAGTCCTCTGTGTCTGTGTGGATAAAGTCCTCTGTATCTGTGTGGATAAAGTCCTCTGTATATTTGTGGATACAGTCCTCTGTATCTGTGTGGATACAGTCCTCTGTATCTGTGTGGATACAGTCCTCTGTATCTGTGTGGATAAAGTCCTCTGTATCTGTGTGGATAAAGTCCTCTGTATCTGTGTGGATACAGTCCTCTGTATCTGTGTGGATAAAGTCCTCTGTATCTGTGTGAATAAAGTCCTCTGTATCTGTGTGGATACAGTCCTTTGTATCTGTGTGGATACAGTCCTCTGTATCTGTGTGGATAAAGTCCTCTGTATCTGTGTGAATAAAGTCCTTTGTATCTGTGTGAATACAGTCCTCTGTATCTCTGTGGATAAAGTCCTCTGTATCTTTGTGGATAAAGTCCTCTGTATCTGTGTGGATACAGTCCTCTGTATCTGTGTGAATAAAGTCCTCTGTATCTGTGTGGATACAGTCCTCTGTATCTGTGTGGATAAAGTCCTCTGTATCTGTGTGGATACAGTCCTCTGTATCTGTGTGGATAAAGTCCTCTGTATTGTGTGGATAAAGTTCTCTGTATCTGTGTGGATAAAGTGCTCTGTATCTGTGTGGTACAGCCCTCTGTGTCTGTGTGGATAAAGTCCTCTGTATCTGTGTGAATAAAGTCCTCTGTATCTTTGTGGATACAGTCCTCTGTATCTGTGTGGATAAAGTCCTCTGTATTGTGTGGATAAAGTCCTCTGTATCTGTGTGGATAAAGTCCTCTGTATCTGTGTGGATACAGCCCTCTGTGTCTGTGTGGATAAAGTCCTCTGTATCTGTGTGAATACAGTCCTCTGTATCTGTGTGGATACAGTCCTCTGTATCTGTGTGGATACAGTCCTCTGTATCTGTGTGGATACAGTCCTCTGTATCTGTGTGGATACAGTCCTCTGTATCTGTGTGGATAAAGTCCTCTGTATCTTTGTGGATAAAGTCCTCTGTATCTTTGTGGATAAAGTCCTCTGTATCTTTGTGGATAAAGTCCTCTGTATCTGTGTGGATACAGTCCTCTGTATCTTTGTGGATAAAGTCCTCTGTATCTGTGTGGATAAAGTCCTCTGTATCTGTGTGGATAAAGTCCTCTGTATCTTTGTGGATAAAGTCCTCTGTATCTGTGTGGATAAAGTCCTCTGTATCTTTGTGGATAAAGTCCTCTGTGTCTGTGTGGATACAGTCCTCTATATCTGTGTGGATACAGTCCTCTGTATCTGTGTGGATACAGTCCTCTGTATCTGTGTGGATAAAGTCCTCTGTATCTGTGTGGATACAGTCCTCTGTATCTGTGTGGATACAGTCCTCTGTATCTGTGTGAATACAGTCCTCTGTATCTGTGTGGATACAGTCCTCTATATCTGTGTGGATACAGTCCTCTGTGTCTGTGTGGATACAGTCCTCTGTATCTGTGTGGATACTGTCCTCTGTATCTGTGTGGATACAGTCCTCTGTATCTGTGTGGATACAGTCCTCTGTATCTGTGTGGATACAGTCCTCTGTATCTGTGTGGATACAGTCCTCTATATCTGTGTGGATACAGTCCTCTGTATCTGTGTGAATACAGTCCTCTGTATCTGTGTGGATACAGTCCTCTATATCTGTGTGGATACAGTCCTCTGTGTCTGTGTGGATACAGTCCTCTGTATCTGTGTGGATACAGTCCTCTGTATCTGTGTGGATACAGTCCTCTGTATCTGTGTGGATACAGTCCTCTATATCTGTGTGGATACAGTCCTCTGTGTCTGTGTGGATACAGTCCTCTGTATCTGTGTGGATACTGTCCTCTGTATCTTTGTGGATACAGTCCTCTGTATCTGTGTGGATACAGTCCTCTATATCTGTGTGGATACAGTCCTCTGTATCTGTGTGGATACAGTCCTCTGTATCTGTGTGGATACAGTCCTCTGTATCTGTGTGGATACAGTCCTCTGTATCTGTGTGGATACAGTCCTCTGTATCTGTGTGGATACAGTCCTCTCCTCTCTACATTCTGTGAATAAGTCAATTAGACCAAGGGTTACATGTGCAAGAGACACATGCACATCGCGCAAAGTAAGTAGTATTATAACTCCATTACCTTGGGCCATGCTGGGAAGGTTAGTGGCGGCGTGGAAGAAGTTCTGGGGATATGTATCTGCTACCCATTTTTAGACTATAGTCCATCACTATATCTTTAAATCTTTATCATTGGATTGTACACTGTCTATAGGGAGAGCTATCATATGATATATCACTCCAGTGCCCATTGATGGAATACTTTCTCTGTGACTCCTGATGAAGGGACGTCTGTTTGGGTGTATTTTTGGATTTTTATATTAATAGCCATGAGACATATACATATGTCATCGCAGACTTTCTTTAATTAATTTTCTTATATTTTGTGGCTGGCTGAAAAGGTTAACAATCATTATTTATTGATTGTTACATAGGGGATATAAGTCTCTTTGCAGGGTTCTTCCATGCTACCCTGTTTTTCTTCTCTAGCTGCCCTCCCCCTCCCTGTAACTCCTCCCCCATCATTTACTTTTTCATATTTGAGAGTAATTAATTTTTTGTATAATCAATATTTTTCAATAAAGTTAATATTTTTACGATTAAATCCCATTTGGTGTTGTTTTGGAGATAACCTATAGGTATATGGAGGGATTTGTAACCCAACTCAGTGGTCCTCCTTTTTGTACATAAACAGCATGAGACCCCCATAGCCTCCCCATGTTCAGCATGAGTTCCCTATAGCCTGCCCATGTCCAGAATGAGACCCCCACAGCCTCCCTATATACAGTATGAACCCCCATAGCTTCCCCATGTCCAGCATGAGACCCCCATAGCCTCCCCATGTCCTGCATGAGATCCCCATAGCATTCCCATGTTCAGCATGAGACCCCCATAGCCTCCCCATATCCAGCATGAGATCCCCATAGCCTCTGTATTTCCAGCATGAGACCCCCATAGCCTCCCCATGTCTAGCACGAGACCCCCATAGCCTCTGCATTTCCAGCATGAGTCCCCCATAGCCTCCCCATGTCCAGAATGAAACCCCCATAGCCTCCCTATATACAGTATGAACCCCTCATAACTTCCCCATGTCCAGCATGAGACCCCCATAGCCTCTCCATGTCCAGTATGAGACCCCCATAGCATCCCCAAGTCCAGCATGAGACCCCCCATAGCCTTCCCATGTCCAGCACGAGATCCCCATAGCCTCCCCATGTCCAACATGAGATCCCCATATCCTCCCCATGTCCAGAATGAAACCCCCATATCCTCCCTATATACTGTATGAACCCCTCATAACTTCCCCATGTCCAGCATGAGACCCCCATAGCCTCTCCATGTCCAGTATGAGACCCCCATAGCCTTCTCATGTCAAGCACGAGACCCCCATAGCATCCCCATGTTCAGCATGAGACCCCCAAAGCCTTCCCATGTCCAGCACGAGACTCCATAGCCTCACCTTGTCCAGCATGAGACCCCCATATCCTCCCCATGTCCAGCGCTCTGCTCTTGTCTCCGATGCATTAACTCTCCACAATGCACAGCTGACGCGATGAAATGACATCATCACATCAGCTGTTTCTCATGCTGATCGGTGGAAGAAGGGGCTGGCGGCCCCTCCTCCACCAGTGCATTCACCGCGGATGGAGATTCACCGCGGATGGAGTCGGCGGTTGGGTGGAATAGGGCACGGTGCGGCCCGTGGACCACTGTTATCAGCCCCTATGCTGTCTTGGACCAGAAGGGAACAGCCAGAGGGCCGAGTGAGGCCCGGGGCCCACACTTTGCCCAGGTCTGCATTATAATATTAACCTGCAGGTAATTGATAGATAGATAATTGATTGAGAGATAATAGATAAATAGAGATATAGATAATATGGGATAGATAGAAAGATAGATAATAGATAGATAATACATATATGATAAATACATGGATGATAGACAGATGATAAATAGATAGATTTAGATAATAGATATATGATAGGTAATAGATAGATGATAAATAGATAGATGATATATAATAGATAGATGATAGATTATAGATAGATAGATAATACATATACAGTGCCTACAAGTAGTATTCAACCCCCTGCAGATTTAGCTGGTTTGATAAGATGCAAATAAGTTAGAGCCTTCAAACTGCAAACGAGAGTAGGATTTATGAACAGAAGCATAAATCTTACAAACCAAAAAGTTATGTTGCTCAGTTGAATTTTAATAAATTTTAAACATAAAAGTGTGGGTCAATTATTATACAACCCCTATGTTTAATATTTTGTGGAATAACCCTTGTTTGCAATTACAGCTAATAATCGTCTTTTATAAGACCTGATCAGGCCGGCACAGGTCTGTGGAGTTATCTTGGCCCACTCCTCCATGCAGATCTTCTCCAAGTTATCTAGGTTCTTTGGGTGTCTCATGTGGACTTTATTCTTGAGCTCCTTCCACAAGATTTCAATTGGGTTAAGGTCAGGAGACTGACTAGGCCACTCCAACACCTTGACTTTTTCCCTCTTGAACCAGGCCTTGGTTTTCTTGGCTGTGTGCTTTGGGTCATTGTCTTGTTGGAAGATGAAATTACGACCCATCTTAAGATCCTTGATGGAGGAGTGGAGGTTCTTGGCCAAAATCTCCAGGTAGGCCGTGCTATCCATCTTCCCATGGATGCGGACCAGATGGCCAGGCCCCTTGGCTGAGAAACAGCCCCACAGCATGATGCTGCCACCACCATGCTTGACTGTAGGGATGGTATTCTTGGGGTCGTATGCAGTGCCACCCAGTCTCCAAACGTCACGTGTGTGGATGGCACCAAAGATCTCGATCTTGGTCTCATCAGACCATAGAACCTTGAACCAGTCTGTCTCAGAGTCCTCCAAGTGATCATGAGCAAACTGTAGACGAGCCTTGACATGACGCTTTGAAAGTAAAGGTACCTTACGGGCTCGTCTGGAACGGAGACCATTGCGGTGGAGTACGTTACTTATGGTATTGACTGAAACCAATGTCCCCACTGCCATGAGATCTTCCCGGAGCTCCTTCCTTGTTGTCCTTTGGTTAGCCTTGACTCTTCGGACAAGCCTGGCCTCGGCACGGGAGGAGACTTTCAAAGGCTGTCCAGGCCGTGGAAGGCTAACAGTAGTTCCATAAGCCTTCCACTTACGGATGATGCTCCCAACAATGGAGACAGGTAAGCCCAACTCCTTGGAAAGGGTTTTGTACCCCTTGCCAGCCTTGTGACCCTCCACGATCTTGTCTCTGATGGCCTTGGAATGCTCCTTTGTCATTCCCATGTTGACCATGTCTGAGTGCTGTTCACAAGTTTGGGGAGGGTCTTAAATAGTCAGAAAAGGCTGGCAAAAGAGATCTTTAATCCACACATGTGAAGCTCATTATTCTTGGTGCCTGAACTACTTCTTACTACTTTAGGGGGACCAAACAGAATTCTTGTGGTTTGAGGGGTTGAATAATAAATGACACTCTGAATTAACTTTTAACGTTTTAAAAAAAAAAAAAAAAAAATTTGCTGCAGTGCATTTCCCACTTCCAGGCTGATCTACAGTACAAATGTCACAATGCCAAGTTAATTCCGCATGTGTCAACCAGCTAAATCTGCAGGGGGTTGAATACTACTTGTAGGCACTGTATATATATATATATATATATATATATATATATATATATATATATATATGGGGTCCAATAATGAGCATGACATTTTGGAATCCATAAATAAAAAACCTTTATTACAAAATGGTTACAATGGCACAACAAGCACAAGAATGCCCACATTCAGAATGGTAAATCAAGAACTAGTACATCAAACACCAAATATGCATAAAAACAATATCTATACAACGAATGAGAAAAATAGAGGCGAGGACCGCCAACCCATATGTAATATAATGACCTATCATTACAACATCATAGCGAAAGATATGAACAAATATTATGTGTAGATGAAAGGAGGCGCCAATTAAGATGCACACTATCTAGTGCAATGTGCCCACCAGTTATGCAAGAAATATATAATATAACAATAACATATAATGTAAAGCATGTGCTGGTGTTAGAGGACATGCACACCAGACGGACACAGAAAATAATGTTGCTATGTTGCTGAATGTAAAAGCACCTAAAGAGGGGCCACCACAAATGTAAAGGGGAGTAGTTGTAAAGGTCTCATAATGGGAGAAAAAGGAAGTAAAGCGGCATAATATACCTGATAGGCAGTCCAGGAACTGAATGTGGAGCGCTCCCCGACGCGCGTTTCGGACGCAAAGTCCTTCGTCAGGGGGTAATGATAGGTCATTATATTACATATGGGTTGGCGGTCCTCGCCTCTATTTTTCTCATTCGTTGTATAGATATTGTTTTTATGCATATTTGGTATTTGATATACTGGTTCTTGATTTACCATTCTGAATGTGAGCATTCTTGTGCTTGTTGTGCCATTGTAACCATTTTTGTAATAAAGGTTTTTTATTTATGGATTCCAAAATGTCATGCTCATTATTGGACCCCACGTTCGGTGATTCTCTCGGTTGCTGTGTGTTTTAACCGAATGGTCTGCCATTCATATTGCATGTCCATATAGCACACAACTTGTGATACTATGGGTATTTTACACTGACCAACTGGTCCTTGCTGAAAAACCCTTATATATATGTGGCTATATCCTTGGTGTCTTTTGCATATATATATACAGTTATATGAAAAAGTTTGGGCACCCCTATTAATCTTAAGCTTATTGTTTTATAAAAATTGGTGTTTTTGCAACAGCTATTTCAGTTTGATATATGTAATAACTGTTGGACACAGTAATGTTTCTGCCTTGAAATGAGGTTTATTGTACTAACAGAAAATGTGCAAACTGCATTCAAACAAAATTTGACAGGTGCATAAGTATGGGCACCTCACCAGAAAAGTGACATTAATATTTAGTAGATCCTCCTTTTGCAAAAATAACAGCCTCTAGTCGATTCCTGTAGCTTTTAATGAGTTCCTGGATCCTGGATGAAGGTATTTTTGACCATTCCTCTTTACAAAACAATTCCAGTTCAGTTAAGTTTGATGGTCGCCGAGCATGGACAGCCCTCTTCAAATGATCCCACAGATGTTCAATGATATTCAGGTCGGGGGACTGGGATGGCCATTGCAGAACATTGTAATTGTTCCTCTGCATGGATGCCTGAGTAGATTTGGAGCGGTGTTTTGGATCATTGTCTTGCTGAAAGATCCATCCCCTGCGTAACTTCAACTTTATCACTGATTCTTGAACATTATTGTAAAGAATCTGCTGATACTGAGTGGAATCCATGCGTCCCTCAACTTTAACAAGATTCCCGGTGCCGGCATTGGCCATACAGCCCCAAAGCATGATGGAACCTCCACCAAATTTTACTGTGGGTAGCAAGTGTTTTTCTTGGAATGCTGTGTTTTTTTCTCGCCATGCATAACGCCTTTTTGTATGACCAAACAACTCAATCTTGGTTTCATCCGTCCACAGGACCTTCTTCCAAAAAGAAATTGGCTTCTCCAAATGTGCTTTCGCATACCTCAGCCGACTCTGTTTGTGGCGTGCTTGCAGAAACGGCTTCTTTCGCATCACTCTCCCATACAGCTTCTCCTTGTGCAAAGTAGGTTGTATAGTTGACCGATGCACAGTGACACCATCTGCAGCAAGTTGATGCTGCAGCTCTCTGGAGGTGGTCTGAGGATTGTCCTTGACTGATCTCACCATTCTTCTTCTCTGCCTTTCTGATGTTTTTCTTGGCCTGCCACTTCTGGCCTTAACAAGAACTGTCCCTGTGTTCTTCCATTTCCTTACTATGTTCCTCACAGTGGAAACTGACAGGTTAAATCTCTGAGACAGCTTTTTGTATCCTTCCCCTGAACAACTATGTTGAATAATCTTTGTTTTCAGATCATTTGACAGTTGTTTTGAGGAGCCCATGATGCCACTCTTCAGAGGAGATTCAAACAGGAGAACAACTTGCAAGTGGCCACTTTAAGTAGCTTTTGTCATGACTGCATACACCTGGCTATGAAGTTCAAAGCTCAATGAGGTTACAAAACCAAAAATAGTGCTTTAGTAAGTCAGTAAAAAGTAGGTAGGAGTATTTAAAACTAGAAAATGATAAGGGTGCCCATACTTATGCACCTGTCAAATTTTGTTTGAATGCAGATTGCACATTTTCTGTTAGTACAATAAACCTCATTTCAAGACTGAAACATTACTGTGTCCAACAGTTATTACATATATCAAACTGAAATAGCTGTTGCAAAAACACAAATTTTTATAAAACATTAAGCTTAAGATTAATAGGGGTGCCCAAACTTTTTCATATGACTGTATATATATATATATATATATGTAGATATATATGTGTAGATATATGATAGATAGATAGATAGATAGATAGATAATACATATATTATATATATGGATAGATAGATAATAGATAGAAAATAGATATATAATATATAGATGATAGATAATAGATAGATAATAGATATATGATAAATACATAGATGATAGATAATAGAGAGATGATAGATAGATGATAGATTATAGATAGATATATGGATAGATAGATGATAGATGATAAATAGATAGATGATAGATAATTGATAGATAGAGAATAGATAGATGATATAGATAGATAGATAATAGATAGATAAATAATATGATAGATATTAGATAGATAATAGATAGATAGATAATAGATGGATGATAGATAATAGATAGATAATAGGTAAATGGATAGAGAATAGTAGTTAAATAGATGATAGAGATATAGATAATAGATAGATAGATGATATATAGATAATAGATCGACGGTAGATAATAGATAGATAATAGATAGATAATAGATGATAGATAGATGATAGATAATATATACAGTATACAAATAAACCATTAACATATTTTATTGGCTGTAAAAAGACTGTTACGTTCTTTGTATTGTTAAATTACCTGAATTATTTTATAACTTCCGTAATCCCAACTGATAGCACATAGGTATCTCTGTGTGACCTGAAGATGTATGAAGTGCTCTACCACATTATTGCTTTATACCAGCATCACAATGCTATTAATGTTTTTGGGCGATACACACAGATGCCGTTCTGCCGCAGACTGGGATCCACTAGACACCAGACACCTTGAGAAAGGCCTATGATAGGCCGAAACGTTGGAAATATCTGATTTCATTAGGGGTCTATCAAAATTAAGAAAACTTTCTTTGCTTCATTGCATAATAAAAAAATCATTTTCATGATAATTTGTTTGCTGGAATATATATATATTTTTTGACTGTTTCACTATTTTACTCCTGAGCACCACAAGCAGTGAGCGCCCATTATTCACTTACTATTAATTTTATTATTACACAGAATTGTAAATATTTTACACCAACTCATCTTCAATCCACTCAGATTCCCACAATATGAGATACTAATAATTTATCTATATAATTTTCCTAGAGAAGAATGGATAGAGACAGAAAGAAGATGGCGGAGAGGATAATGCATCTCACCATAGAGATCCTCTTCCGGCTTACTGGAGAGGTGAGAGGTTCTGATGACGTCACATTACATCATTCTTATCTATGGGAATAACAAATGGACAGAACTGGAGAGGTGAGGACTCTGGAAATGTCTGGAGGGAGATTTATTAATGTGTCTCTCCATAACCAGGATTACACATTAGTGAAGAAGACCTCTAGTGAGCGCTGTCAGGACCCTGTGTCTGAGGGATGGGGAAGACCCCTGAGCCCAATCACGGGGCCTCCACCTCACCCCCTGATACATGAGGACATCAATGACCAGAAGATCCTAGAACTCGCCTACAAGATGATTGAGCTGCTGACTGGAGAGGTGACACTGCTGGGAATGCTGGGACATTATACAGTAACTCTATGAAGGGATCGGGGGGATGACGGTATCATTGTATATGTCAGGTTCCTATAAGGTGTCAGGATGCCGCTGTCTATTTCTCCATGGAGGAGTGGGAGTATTTAGAAGGACACAAAGATCTGTACAAGGACGTCATGATGGAGGTTCCCCAGCCCCTCACATCACCAGGTAATAGGACTAAATACACACGGCCTATAATTATCTGTATGTAAAGAATGAATTCAGTCCCTGTATGTGTTTCCTCCAGATCTATCCAGTAAGAGGACAACACCAGAGAGATGTCCCCGTCCTCTTCTTCCACAGGACTGTAAACAAGAAGATCCCAATGTTCCTCAGGATCATCAGGTAGATGGAGAGAAGGTGTCATGAGATCTCCCCTATGATGTATAGACGGCTGTGAAGGTCTTGTGCTCAGTCTTGTTTTATCCACCATTATTATATGTTTTATACTTGTGTAATGAGAACGGTGGAGATGACAGGATTAGAGCTGATCATAGATGTGACTTCTCCATCTGTCTGTGACTTTTACAATATTTGTTTCAGGGTGAAGATCTGACCCATATTAATACTACAGAGACATATGTGAGGGGTGGTGAGCGGTGTAAAGAGGAGATTCCTACATATGACCACCCAGGTGAGTAGTAACCACTAAATGCAGAGAAGTCACAGATTCTTCTCAGTCACCGGCTGTGGCTGCTTTATCGGTGGTGTAGTCCGGTTGTGTCACAATTGTGTGATCACAATTTTACCTCTAGACCACAACATTCTCCTCCATCCAAAAATGTTCACATTACTTTGTGTAATTGTGAAAGACCTTTTCTGTAGAATTTACAACCTGGAGGATCCACCTACCCCCTGGGATTAGGAGACGCTGACCCTTACCTGTCCAGATTTGTAAAATACAAAACCAAATGGCAGCGTACTTAGAATGTGCTGACAAGTTAGAAAATCAGTTGAAGAGAAAGTGGAGGGTAATGATGCTGTTGGCTTCCTAGATCCCTGATATCTTATTGGATGAATCTACCTTCTCTCCCTTCTTTGCTGCTGAATGTCCTCATATGGTCCCTACAAGACCAGGTCCAGCCTTTCTGGCCAAACTTCACTTTTATGATCGACAACATTAATTGTGCAGTGAGGGCCAAGTGTGAATTTCTGTACAATAACAGCAGAGTTTCCCTTTATCCTGACTTTTCAATTTCTTTTAAAACCGACTAACTTCAAACAGGATTGTGATAAACTATACAGAAAACATTACACCTGTGCCATGATATATCTCTAAGCTGTGCGTGGCTGATGGCTGTAATATACATTTATTCACGCCTGCAGGAGATGTGTTGGCTCCGGCCCTGGTTTCATGGATTCACTCAACGTCATAAATTACATTATTTTTCAATCCTAAGGAATTCAGATTACTGCACAATCTCTCCTGAAATGGGGGCGCTAATACTTTCTCTACTCTTGTGCTCAGGAGTCATAGTAGCTCCAATGGTCCACCATAAATGAGTGTGACTCTGGTTTAGATTTGAAGTTCTCTTCCCTGATACATATATTGTTGTTGAGGATGTAACATATCTTTTATTCTGTATTTTTTAACAGGTTCATTTTGTATGATAGCTTTATTGTGGTGGGATCGGCCTGACTCAGTTATGTGACTCTGTAACTCTCTAGTCTTTAAAAGAAGGTCTCCATTACCTCTTCCCAATGCCCGAGGTCTAAATTTAAGACACCTCAGCTCTGCACTATTATACAAAGTTCTCTTTCAATGTCTACTATTTCTTCTTGAAACTCATCTCACAGAAAATATTGGCCCTTATCATTGTTTAGACCTCAGAGAGGTTTCACCACTAGTTACTCACTACTTACTGATGGAGACTGTTGAGTTTGATAATTTCAGTAGATGTGTTATTGTCTATAGTCACAGTTTTTGACTACAGTAGTTAGTGCCCAAAATACTCTGATTTAACCCCTTCCTGCAGCCAGTTTTGTGTTCCTATCAGGCACCATTTTCTTAATCTGATGTGTGTCACTTTATATGGTGATAACTTTGGAATTCTTCACAAAGGATAATAGGAAACAAATGGACCTTACAAATTATTTTCCAACTTCTCTTGAATCCGACAATCCCCTATATACGGTTGTACACTACTGTCTGGGCACATGGCAGGTTAAGAAGGGAAGGAGCGACATTTAGCTATTTGAATGCAGATCTTGCTAGAATAGTTTGCAGACACAATGTGTTGGGGACACTGTTCATGGTCACCTGGCAGCTCAAAAGATGGCTACCACAAACAAGCTTGGCACTATCTACTCCATTTTCCAGATACCAGGGTTTGCCTTGCTCATCACCCTTTAATCCCAAGAAGAATAGTCAGGTAACCGGGTCAAAACAAGGGGGACAGAGAAAATACAAGATCAGAAGACACAAGAGTAGTCAGTAAACGGGCCGAGGTCACAACAAGAAACAAATCCACAAGCCGGGAGCTGAGCACAGAGGACTGAACCAGAGGAGAACAAGGCTGGATCTGGCAGCTTCCGGCAATATGCTTCCAGCTTTAGTAGGGTGCGGTGCTTTCCAATTGGAATAAGCAGATTACTCCAGCTGGACAGCACACACACCCATACTGCCAGACTGGATGGTACTACAGGTCCCAGGCTACCTAATCTTAGTGGCTGGACACAGCCTGTGCCGTCCAGAGCTTCTGGTTCCGACATCTCCTCCATCACCAGTGCCACCTGCAGAATGATAAAGGTGGCGCCTGGTGACAGATGGAGACGTTGGGGCAGCAGGTCCCAAAGGAGATGGGACACACTATTTACAGAAACCTTAAAGAAGTTGTCCAGTACTTTTTATAATTGCCCCAATGTCCCCCAATGTATTTACCCTGTGCCCATAAGTCTTTTTGTAATTACCTTCTGCTGTCCTTCTTGCCTGTAAGTGACGCTATCACTGGCCGCCTACAGACATCACGTGAGGCGTGACATCAGTGACATGGTCCCCGCGGTGAATGCTAGGCTGTGGGCGGGGTTACCCCACGCGTCACACCCAGCATCCACCACGCACTTTCCCTCTCCTCATTCATTGTGAAAGCGCGCGGTGGATTCTGGGTGTGACGCGCGGGGTAACTCTGCCCACAGCCCAGCATCCACCGTGGGGACCACGTCACTGATGCCACGCCTCACTTAACGTGATATCAGTGGAAGAAAGAGCCGGCTGCAGCCGGGGGTCATGTAATGCTTGTAGGCGGCCAGCGATATTGCCGCTCACAGGCAAGAAGGACAGCAGAAGGTAATTACAAAAAGATTTATGGGCACAGGTTAAATACATTGGCGAAATTGAAAAAAAGTGCTGGACTACTTCTTTAATATAACAAAATGGCAGAAAACCAGAGTAGTAGAAATCACCATAAAGTGACTCCATTTTGGAAATTATAACCCGCAGTGAATTAATCTATAGGAGTAGTGACTATTTTGACTCCACAGGCACTTTCCGGAAATTAGCACACAATGAATGGTGGAGAGTGAAAATTGCCCATTGGCCATTTTATTGCCCAACACATAGTGTCCAGATTCTGCTCCAGGAGACACATCATAAATTAAGTGGGTTCTTCTCACTATAGTAATGCCAAATACATGGAGGCTAAATGTGGTTTGGGCGCACTGCAAGGCTCAGAAGTGAGGGGGAGATCTGACTTTGGGAAAGCGGATTTTGCTGCATTGGTTTATGGATGAGAAGAAGTTTTTATTGGTATCATTTTTGCCTACATAACATTGTTTGATGGCTTCTTATTCCATATTTTGGAGGCAGAATGAGCAAACAGTTGAACACCACGCTCCACTGGTTCATCCTATGAGGTTTTCTATTAGACTGTGAATTGTCATTCTGTCAATAACTTGTCATTTCTACAGATGTTTTAAGTAGAAATGTTCAAAAATATAAATTTCAAAGATATTTTATTCAAAATATAATAATTTGTTTTTTTCTTGGCAGATGACTGTACCAGGAGATCAGAGGGACAGCCGACATCTTCAATTTTTAAATTGGATGATCTTGAAATCCCACAGGATACAATTGAAGTGAATGCCATTACTCCAGATATACCATCTTCCCTTCACAGCAAAGATCTGTCATCTGATCCTATGAAACAGGTCCTGTCTTCTGATTCATTACCGACTACTAAGGAAAATCAAAATAAAAAAATAAGCATTACAAAACAAACTGCTCATAAAGGAAAGAAGTCATTTTCACGTTCAGAAAATGGAAATAGTTGTACCCTCGAAAAGTCTATTCTTAAACATCAAAAAATACACACAGCGGACAATAGATTTTTTTGTTCAAAATGTGGGAAATGTTTTAACCACAAATCAGATTTTGTCAAGCACCAGAGACTTCACATAGGGGAGAAGCCTTTTTCATGTTCAGAATGTGGGAAATGTTTTAACCGGAAAGCGCATCTTTATAACCACCAGAGAACCCACACAGGGGAGAAGCCCTTTTCCTGTTCAGAATGTGAGAAATGTTTTAACCATAAATCAGCTTTGGTTAATCACAAGAGAATTCACACAGGGGAGAAGCCTTTTACCTGTTCAGAATGTGAAAAATTTTTCAACCACAAAGCACATCTTAATATCCACCAGAGAACCCACACAGGAGAGAAGCCTTTTTCATGTTCAAAATGCGGGAAATGTTTTGTACAGCAATCAAGTCTTATCAAACATGAGAGAACTCACACAGGGGAGAAGCATTTTTCATGTTCAGAATGTGGGAAATGTTTTTACGATAAATCTGCTTTGGTTACGCACCAGATAATTCACACAGGGGAGAAGCCTTTTTCATGTTCCGAATGTGGGAAATGTTTTAACACTAAATCTGCTTTGGTTAAGCACCAGAGAATTCACACAGGGGAGAAGCCTTTTTCATGTTCAGAATGTGCGAAATGTTTTCGTGACAAATCAGCTTTGGTTAAGCACCACAGAACTCACACAGGGGAGAAGCCTTTTTCATGTTCAGAATGTGGGAAATGTTTTAATGATAAATCAGCTTTGGTTACGCATCAGAGAACTCACACAGGGGAGAAACCTTTTTCATGTTCAGAATGTGGAAAATGTTTTTGTGATAAATCAGCTTTGGTTAAGCACCAGAGAACTCACACAGGGGAGAAGCCTTTTTCATGTTCAGCATGTGGGAAATGTTTTAATGATAAATCAACTTTGGTTACGCATCAGAGAACTCACACAGGGGAGAAGCCTTTTTCATGTTCAGAATGTGGGAAATGTTTTAATGATAAATCAGCTTTGATTACGCATCAGAGAACTCACACAGGGGAGAAGCCTTTTTCATGTTCAGAATGTGGGAAATGTTTTAATGATAAATCAGCTTTGATTACGCATCAGAGAACTCACACAGGGGAGAAGCCTTTTTCATGTTCAGAATGTGGGAAATGTTTTAATGATAAATCAGCTTTGGTTAAGCACCAGAGAACTCACACAGGGGAGAAGCCTTTTTCATGTTCAGAATGTGGGAAATGTTTTAACCATAAATCAGCTTTGGTTAAGCACCAGAGAACCCACACAGTGGAGAAGCCTTTTTCCTAATCTTTTTTTTTTAATCCAATATATTTTTGAGATTTTTTTTCATAATCTTTTTTTTTGACAAAACAAGAAACCAGTACATATAATAATAAAATAACATACCATAGGGATGACATACATGCATCTCTCCTATATATGCTTTCAGCTTGCCCATTACCATCTGATAACTTGCAGTTACTATTTCTTACAATTAACATTCCACATTCTTGAAATCTTTTATATAACTATAATATTGTAATAAACATTATAATCCTATACACATATAGGTGTGCTATATTACCCATACCACATTTAAGGAATTCCAATACACATTACAATGAAACATTAGACCTCGCCAATACCCCCCTCCCCCATAAGTCATGGTCTCTCCAACAATAACCCCCTTGATGTCATTCCAGGTGTATCCGACCATAAACATTAAATCTTGTTTTTTATATACCCCTTTTTCTAATCTGATAATATGATTTATCCTATTTTTTAGTTCACTAATTTCTGGAGGTGAGGGGTTAATCCATTTGGATGCAATATGTTTCCTAGCTTGAAATAAAATACGTGAAATCCCTATTGAAATTGGGTCAAATTCCATATCATCCTTTAATACAGGGGTCCTCAAACTACGGCCCGCGGGCCACATGCGGCCCGCCGAGGAGGTTTATCCGGCCTGCCGGGTGTTTTTGCCGCCGCTGCCTGTCCTGCTTAGCAGACGACAGTTCAATGCCGGCGGGCCCTGTAATCGTGGGCGGAACGACGATGCCGCGAGTAAAGGCGATGCGCTGCCACTCCGGAAGACTTGCTGCCCTCCGTATACAGCACAGACGACGTGATGACGTCACGCGCCTGTGCCAGAAGTAGACAGAATCGAGCAGGCGCCTATTCAGAGCAGTGGGATACATGGGTGAGTACTGGTATTTTTTTTTATTTTTAACACTGGATCCGGTCTGACATGCTTATTGGGGACATTTACCTGCCTATTGGGGACATGTACCTGCCTATTAGGGACCTATGCTGCCTATTGGGGACCTATGCTGCCTATTGGGGATATTTACCTGCCTATTGGGGACCTATGCTGCCTGTTGGATATATTTACCTGCCTATTGGGGACCTATGCTGCCAATTTGGGATATTTACCTGCCTATTGGGGACCTATCCTGCCTATTGGGAACATTTACCTGCCTATTAGGGACCTATGTTGCCTATTGGGGACATTTACCTGCCTATTGGGGACACTTACCTGCCTATTGGTGACACTTACCTGCCTATTGGGGACCTATGCTGCCTATTAGGGACATTTACCTGCCAATTGGGGACCTATCCTGCCTATTGGGGATATTTACCTGCCTATTGGGGACCTATGCTGCCTATGGGGACACTTACCTGCCTATTGGTGACACTTACCTGCCTATTGGGGACCTATGCTGCCTATTAGGGACATTTACCTGCCTATTGGGGACATTTACCTGCCTATTGCGGCCCTATGCTGCCTATTGGGGACATTTACCTGCCTATTGGGGACATTTACCTGCCTATTGGAGACACTTACCTGCCTATTGGGAACATTTACCTGCCTATTGGGGACATATAACCTGCCTATTGGGGACATATAACCTGCCTATTGGGGACATATAACCTGCCTATTGGGGACATTTACCTGCCTATTAGGAACCTATGCTGTCTATTGGGGACATTTACCTGCCTATTGGGGACATTTACCTGCCTATTGGGGAAATTTACCTGCCTGTTGGGGACCTATGCTGCCTATTTGGGATATTTACCTGCCTATTGGGGACCTATGTTGCCTATTGGGGACATTTACCTGCCCATTGGGGACCTATGCTGCCTATTGGGGACATTTAGCTGCCTATTGAGGACCTATGCTGCCTATTGGGGATATTTACCTGCCTATTGGGGACCTATGCTGCCTATTGGGGATATTTACCTGCCTATTGGGGACCTATGCTGCCTATTGGGGACATTCACCTGCCTATTGGGGACCTATGCTGCCTATGGGAACATTTACCTGCCTATTGGGGACATTTACCTGCCTATTGGGGACCTATGCTGCCTATTGGGGACATTTACCTGCCTATTGGGGACCTATGCTGCCTATTGGGGACATTTACCTGCCTATGGGAACATTTACCTGCCTATTGGGGACATTTACCTGCCTATTGGGGACCTATGCTGCCTATTGGGGACATTTACCTGCCTATTGGGGGCTTTTACCTGCCTATTGGGGACCTATGCTGCCTATAGGGGACATTTACCTGCCTATTGGGGACCTATGCTGCCTACCTGCCTATTAGGAACCTATGCTGCCTATTGGGGAGATTTACCTGCCTATTGGGGAGATTTACTTGACTATTGGGGACATTTACCTGCCTATTGGGAACATTTACCTGCCCATTGGGGACATTTACTTGCCTATTGGGGACCTATGCTGCCTATTGGGAACATTTACTTGCCTATTAGGAACCTATGCTGCCTATTGGGGACATTTACCTGCCTATTGGGGACCTATGCTGCCTATTGGGAACATTTACCTACGTATTAGGAACCTATGCTGCCTATTGGGGACATTTACTTGCCTATTGGGGACATTTACCTGCCTATTGGGGACCTTTACCTGCCTATTAGGAACCTATGCTGCCTATTGGGGACATTTACTTGCCTATTGGGGACTCTCACACCACACCAGTCTGAGCCTGAGGTAAAAGCGGAGTTCCACCATATGGGCACTGGTGAGGCTGAAATTATATAGACTGGCAAGGCTTCATTGATGGGCAGTGCAGTCTGTATGTCTCTATGTGGGCAATTTTATTTTTGGTATTATTGTCTACCTGCAATTGGGGACATTTACCTGTCTATGGGGGACCTATGCTGCCTATTGGGAACATTTACCTGCCTATTGGGGACCTATGCTGCCTATTGTGGACATTTACTTGCCTATTGGGGACATTTACCTGCCTATTGGGGACACTTACCTGCCTATTGGGGACATATAACCTGCCTACTGGGGACCTATGCTGCCTATTGGGGACCTACAGTGGTGGCCAAAAGTATTGGCACCCCTGCAATTCTGTCTGATAATACTCAGTTTCTTCCTGAAAATGATTGCAATCACAAATTCTTTGGTATTATTATCTTCATTTAATTTGTCTTCAATGAAAAAAACACAAAAAGAATTGTCCTAAAGCCAAATTGGATACAATTCCACACCAAACCTAAAGAAGGGGGTGGACAAAAGTATTGGTACCCTTTGAAAAATCATGTGATGCTTCTCTAATTCGTGTAATTAACAGCACCTGTAACTTACCTGTGGCACCTGACAGGTGTTGGCAATAACTAAATCACACTTGCAGCCAGTTAACAAGGATTAAAGTTGACTCAACCTCTGTCCTGTGTCCTTGTGTGTACCACATTGAGCATGGAGAAAAGAAAGAAGACCGAAGAACTGTCTGAGGACTTGAGAAACCAAATTGTGAGGAAGCATGAGCAATCTCAAGGCTACAAGTCCATCTCCAAAGACCTGAATGTTCCTGTGTCTTCCGTGCGCAGTGTCATCAAGAAGTTTAAAGCCCATGGCACTGTGGTTAACCTCCCTAGATGTGGACGGAAAATAAAAATTGACGAGAGATTTCAACGCAAGATTGTGCGGATGGTGGATAAAGAACCTCGACTAACATCCAAACAAGTTCAAGCTGCCCTGCAGTCTGAGGGCACAACAGTGTCAACCCGTACTATCCATCGGCGTCTGAATGAAAAGGGACTGTATGGTAGGATACCCAGGAAAACCCCACTTCTTACCCCGAGACATAAAAAAGCCAGGCTGGAGTTTGCCAAAACTTACCTGAGAAAGCCTAAAACGTTTTGGAAGAATGTTCTCTGGTCAGATGAGGCAAAAGTAGAGCTTTTTGGGAAAAAGCATCAACATAGAGTGTACAGGAAAAAAAAGAGGCATTCAAAGAAAAGAACACGGTCCCTACAGTCAAACATGGCGGAGGTTCCCTGATGTTTTGGGGTTGCTTTGCTGCCTCTGGCACTGGACTGCTTGACCGTGTGCATGGCATTATGAAGTCTGAAGACTACCAACAAATTTTGCAGCATAATGTAGGGCCCAGTGTGAGAAAGATGGGTCTCCCTCAGAGATCAAGGGTCTTCCAGCATGACAATGACCCAAAACACACTTCCAAAAGCACTATAAAATGGTTTGAGAGAAAGCACTGGAGACTTCTAAGGTGGCCAGCAATGAGTCCAGACCTGAATCCCATAGAACACCTGTGGAGAGATCTCAAAATGGCAGTTTGGAGAAGGCACCCTTCAAATATCAGGGACCTGGAGCAGTTTGCCAAAGAAGAATGGTCTACAATTCCAGCAGAGCATTGTAAGAAATTCATTGATGGTTACCGAAAGGGGTTGTTCGCAGTTATTTTGGCTAAAGGTTGTGCAACCAAGTATTAGGCTGAGGGTGCCAATACTTTTGTCCGGCCCTTTTTTGGAGTTTTGTGTGAAATGATCAATGATTTGATTTTTGCTTCCTTCTCTTTTGTGTTTTTTCCTTGCAAGCAAATTAAATGAAGAGAATAATACCAAAGAATTTGTGATTGCAATCATTTTCAGGAACAAACTGAGTATTATCTGACAGAATTGCAGGGGTGCCAATACTTTTGGCCACCAATGTATGCTGCCTATTGGGGACGTTTACCTGCCTATTGGGGACATTTACCTGCCTATTGGGGACCTATGCTGCCTATTAGAGTGACCTTTACTTGCCTATTAGGAACCTATGCTGCCTATTGGGGATATTTACCTGCCTATTGGGGACTCTCGCACCACACCAGTCTGAGCCTGAGGTAAAAGCGGAGTTCCACCAATATGGGCACTGGTGAGGCTGAAATTATATAGACTGGCAAGGCTTCATTGATGGGCACTGATCAGACTGCATTATTGGGCAGTGCAGTCTGTATGTCTCTATGTGGGCAATTTTATTGCTGGTATAATGTTTTTGTAGCACTGTATATATAATTGGTATTTTACTAAAAGCAATTTGGAATCCCTAGGAAATAATGATATCAAGAAAAAGAAAAATTGACGCGGAATGTAGGATATTCAAAGAACAGTGGCCTTATGATTACTTTTTCATGCAGTACAAGGAAAGAGCTGAGTGATATGTCAGAATATAGTGTCTGTGTTCTAAGGATACAATTTGCTTCGACACTATCAAACTCAATATAAAGATAAATATGATTGTTTGGTCGGAGAAAGGATAAAATATTAAAACTAAAAAATACATTGACAACTCGGCAAAATACTTCTGTGAAGCAGAAGCAGCTAAATATTTCATCACTGCGAGTAAGTTTTCAAGTTGCCAAGCTAATAGCGGGCACTGGCCGACCATTCCTGGAGGGAGGATTTGTTACAGAATGCCTTCTTTCTGTTGCCAAAGAGATGTGTCCAGAGAAGGCCGAATTATTTAGTACAGTGAGTCTTTCAGGACCTACCATTACACGAAGGATTGAAGAAATGGGAGACAATTTGCTTCAGCATTTGCAAAACTCTGCAAAAACACTTTCCTATTTTTCCTTGGCACTCAACGAAAGTAATGATATTCGTGATTCTGCACAACTTCTAATTTTTATTCGTGGGACGAATGACTGTTTCGAAGTCACAGAAGAGCTTGCTGCACTGCAAGGCATGAAAGGAAGAACTACAGGAGAGGATATCTATGAAAAGGTTTGCCAAACTGTGAATGGTTTGGAGCTGGACTGGGCTAAACAAGCCAGTGTGACTACTGATGGTGCTCCTAGCATGGTGGGGTCTAAGGAAGGAGTAATTGCTCGCATTAACCAAGAGATGGACAAACATGACCATTCTCATCCAATACTGCCTCATCCACCAACAGGCGCTGTGTAGTAAATCACTGGAGTGGGACTCTGTTAGGAAAATTGTGGTATCTTGTGTTAATTTCATTAGAGCTAATGCATTAAACCACTGACAATTTCAGGAATTTCTGTCTGGGCTAAATGTTGCCTATGAAGATGTTCTGCACCACACAGAAGTGCGTTGGCTGAGTCGAGGGAGAGTTTTGAGACATTTCTATGACTTACTTCCACAGATTACAGCTTCTCTGCTTTCAAAAACAAAGAAGTACCGGAGCTCAATGATGCGGAATGGAAATGGCACCTTGCCTTTCTGACCGATGTAACAGAGTTACTTAACAGTTTCAATGTACAACTTCAAGGAAAGGGGCAGCTCCTCTGTGATATGCAATCACATGTGAAAGCATTTGAAGTAAAATTAGGCCTCCTCATCAAAGAAGTGAAGGAGGAAAATCTCTGCCATCTCCCCACAACTCAAAATCTGTTAGTGGAAAAACCATTGGTTGCATTCCCAAACAAAACATGTGTGGATTCACTGGAAAAGTTCCAAAAGGAGTTCCAATGTAGATTTAAAGATTCATCTCCATGAACAGGACATGCAGCTTTTCCGTAACCCATTTTTTTATTGACATTGAAAATGTGGATACAATTTACCAAATGGAACTGGCTGAAATGCATAATTGTGACTCTGAAAGATGCATTCAAGTCAAGCAGCCTTCCTAATTTCTATGCATCTCTCCCCTCTGAGACATATCCTAATCTCAGGAACCTTGCACTCAAAATGGCAACCATCTTTGGCAGCACTTATGTCTGTGAACAGACTTTTTCCAGAATGAAACATGTGAAATCTCCAACCAGATCCAGACTAACTGATGCACACTTGCATCACTTGTTACGACTAGCAGTGACAAATATGGAACCAGACATTGACCATCTCATTAGCCAAAAGCTGGCCCATAGTTCCCATTGACATACCGGTAAGTTTGTTGATTTAACTTTACTTGTTCTTCATTTTAAATATTGTATTTATTCCCGTTTTGTTTTTTTTTACTTTAAAATAAGATATGTGCAGTGTGCATAGGAATTTGTTCATAGTTTTTTTTAAACTATATTCCGGCCCTCCAATGGTCCAAGGGACAGTGAACTGGCCCCCTGTTTGAAAAGTTTGAGAACCCCTGCTCTAATATACCTAATAGGCATTTTTTGGGGTCTGGTTGAATATCTATTTTATATACCCTCTTTATAATAGACAGAACTCCTTTCCAGTATTTTCCTAACTCCCAGCATTCCCATAGCGGATGTAATAGGCCCGCAGCATCCATGTTACATCCTGGACATTCAGCAGCAGTCCGGTATCCTATGTTGCATAGGAATCTAGGCGTCTTATATTTCCTATGTATTAATATGATCTGGGAAAATCTCTGTGTCTCATATAAAGATAATTGGGGAACCAGTTCTAATACCGCTCTCCATTGATCCTCAGAAATTGGACCTATATCTCCATCCATTTTTGTCTAGCTGGAGAAGGAAATATTGTTAAGTATTTCCCTTCTCTAATACCAACTTAACAAAAGTATTATTTTCTACCCAAAAGGGCGTCCATCTTGATTTGCATTTAAGAGTGTTCCATAAGGACCAATGAATATCCTACTTATTCATTGTGTTATTTCTCATGGCAGCCGCTAGTTCAAAAGTATTATTTGTGGTTACTCTGTCAATTACCGCTGATATCAAAGGCACATTAGTTTGAAACCAGAAGTCTCCATACACTATATAAAAAGACACATCAGCATGTTTTTCTCAATATCTGAGATGAAATCAGAATAAACCTTTCCCGTGTTAGGTCAATTAGGATTACCATAATTTTTAATATTTTCCAAATGCCAGAATAATGAGAGAGAGAATGTTTTAAGGCATTTTTATTACTTACTCCAAAGTCAAAAGTTTACATATATTTCATTAGTATTTGGTACCATTGCCCTTAAACTGAATGACTTGGGTCAAACGTTTGGGATATCCTTCCACAAGCTTTTCAGAATAGTTGTTCGGAATTTGGGCCGATTCCTCCTGACAAAACTGGTGTAACTGATCCAGGATTGTAGGTCGCCTTGCTCGCATCTGCCTTTTCAATAGGACTGAGATCAGGGCTTTGTGTCGGCCACTCCAAAACATTGACTTTGTTATCCTTAAGCCACTTTCTTACCATTTTGGCAGTATGCTTCAGGTCATTGTCTATTTGGAAGACCCATTTCCGCCCAAGCTTTAACTTCCTGGCTAATGTCTTGAGATGTTGCTTCAGTATTGCCACATAATCTTCTTTTCTCATGATGCCATCTATTTTGTGAAGTGCATCAGTCCCTCCTGCAGCAAAACAACTCAACAACAAGATGCTGTCACCCCCGTGTTTCACAGTTGGGATGGTGTTCTTAGGCTTCCAAGCTTCTCCCTTTTTCCTCAAAAGGTAACGATGGTCAGTATGCCCAAAAAGTTCAATTTTAGTTTCATCAGACCACAGAATATGTCTCCAAAAATTAAGCTCTTTGTTCCTGTGTGCATGTGCAAACATTAATCTGGCTTTTTTATGTTTTTTTTTTGAGTAATGGTTTCTTCCTTTTCTTGAGTAATGGCAGAGTAGCCTTTCGGCCCATGTTGATACAGTACTCGTTTCACTGTGGATATTTACACAATCTTATCAGCTTCCGCCATCATCTTCACAAGGTCTCTTGCTTTTGTCCTTGGGTTGATATGCACATGTCAGACCAATGCACGTTCATCTCTGGTACACAGAACCCATCTCCTTCCTGAGTGGTATGAAGGCTTGACATTCCATTTTTGTTTGTACTTGCGTATAATTGTTTGTACAGATGAACGAGGCAGCTTCAGGTATCATGAAATTGTACCCACAATTTGTGATCCACAATTCTCTTCCTGATATCTTGGCTGATTTCTTTAGACTTTTCCATGATGGTACACAAAGAAGCAGTGTGTTTCAGATGTGCATTAAAATACATCCACAGGTGTGTTTCTAATTAACACAGATGCTGCCAAAAAGCTCAGAAAAAAAAATCAGAAGCTCCAAAACACATGACATCATCATATAGGCAGTCCAAAATTATTTAAAGGTATAGTAATCGTAGTGTATGGAAACTTTTGCAGTAAGCAATAAAAATGCCTTAAAACATTCTCTCTCTCATTGTTCTGGCATTTGGCAAATTTAAACTAATTGACCTAAAACGGGAAATGTTTATTCTGATTTCATCTCAGATATTGAGAAAAACATGCATATGTGTCTTTTTATATAGTGTATGTAAACTTCTGGTTTCAACTGTGTCTGTGTGTGTGTGTGTGTGTGTGTGTGTGTGTGTGTGTGTGTGTGTGTGTGTGTGTGTGTGTGTGTGTGTGTGTATATATATATATATATATAAGACCATTTCCGGTGACTAGATGTGTCTGCTGCTAGAACTCTGGGTGCCATTGACCTGGTCTCTAATCTGAGCTGCTGTTAACCTGCGATTTCTGAGGCTGATGACTCGGATAAACTTATCCTCAGAAGCAGAGGTGACTCTTTGTTTTCCTTTCCTGGGGCGGTCCTCATGTGAGCCAGTTTCTTTGTAGCGCTTGATGGTTTTTGTAACTGCACTTGGGGACACTTTCAAAGTTTACCCAATTTTTCAGACTGACTGACCTTCATTTCTTAAAGTAATGATGGTCACTCGTTTTTCTTTACTTAGCTGCTTTTTTCTTGTCATAATACAAATTCTAACAGTCTATTCAGGAGGACTATCAGCTGTGTATCCACCAGACTTCTGCACAACACAAGTGATGGTCCCAACCCCATTTATAAGGCGAGAAATCCCACTTATTAAACGTGACAGGGCACACCTGTGAAGTGAAAACCATTTCCGGTGACTACCTCTTGAAGCTCATCAAGAGAATGCAAAGAGTGTGCAAAGCAGTCATGAAAGCAAAAGGTGGCTACTTTTGAAGAACCTAGAATATAAGACATATTTTCAGTTGTTTCACACTTTTTTGTTAAGTATATAATTCCACATGTGTTAATTCATAGTTTTGATGCCTTCAGTGTGAATGTACAATTTGGTCTGTACTGTGTGTGTATATATATATATGTATATATATATATGTATATATATATATATATGTGTGTGTGTGTGTGTGTGTGTGTGTGTATATACAGTGTATATATATATATATATATATATATAAGTAAATCGTCATCATTAGGATACCATATTTATAGCCTACAATATCCGGACTAGCAATCAACATACAGGCCAAAGGTTCAATGGCTATCGCGAGAAGGAGGGGAGACAGGGGGCATCCCTGCCGAGTGCCCCTCCCCAACGCGATTGAAGCCGATAAGAGACCATTAGTTCTTATTTTAGCCTGAGGTCCAGAGTACAAAACCTGTATGTATGATAGGAATTTGGGACCCACCCCAAACCTTTTAAGAACCTCCCACAGGTATTTCCATTCTACGCCATCGAATGCTTTAGCCGCATCGAGAGAGAGAAAGAAAGAATAGCTTTATGTCCCATTATTACATCTGATCTTTGAAGAAAAAGCCTTCGTAAATTCATTGCTGTGGACCAGTTTGGAATAAAGCCTGATTGATCCTTATGAATAATCTCCGTAATAATGTGAAATAATCTATTTGCCAGGCCTTTGCAATATGTCTATCGATAGAAGAGAAATGGGACGATATGACTTGGGGTGTGTAATGTATAATGTTTAGATCTGTCTCTTTAAGAAAAGGAAGTCTTGTGACCGGAGAGTTAGAGACTGGAAGTGAGTTTTAGTTTCGGTTTCTAGTCTGCTGAGAAACATGTAATGCATTGTGCTGGAGGAAGAAGGACAAGAATAAAATACAGATAAAATCTACTCTCTTGAATTTCTTGTACTGTGAGGACATTACAACTTATATAGCGCCATTAATTCCACAGCGCTTTACAGACATTATCGTCGCTGTCCCCATTGGGGCTCACAATCTACATTCCATATCAGTATGTCTTTGGAGTGTGGGAGGAAACCGGAGAACCCGGAGAAAACTCACGCAAACACGAGGGGAACATACAAACTCCTTGTAGATGTTGTCCTTGGTGGGATTTGAGCCCAGAGCCGCAGCGCTGCAGTGCTAACCACTGAGCCACCATGCTGCCCCCCATGTTATGCTTGATTTACTTTTATCA
Organism: Phyllobates terribilis; assembly: GCF_046119375.1. Classification (NCBI taxonomy): domain Eukaryota; kingdom Metazoa; phylum Chordata; class Amphibia; order Anura; family Dendrobatidae; genus Phyllobates; species Phyllobates terribilis. Next base: position 2,583,633 of record NW_027362829.1, read on the forward strand.
GTCACCATTTTTATCATATACATATATATTGTATATATTTCTTAAATATTTTAATACTGTATATATATCTTAAATATTTTTAATAATTATATTTTTGTGTATGGTATAATTTCTTAATATTTGCACAGTTTACCTCAATTTGTTATTTCAGGTGGGAATTGAACTCACTCCCGCTTCATTTTTTGTTTTGCCATTCATTTTGCTCGAAGATCTCTTCTTTATTCCTCTTTCATGGCTTCTTTGGAGGCTTGTACTAACATTTTCCCACGTTACGTCACGATTTCACCCAGCCTCTCACTCTAACAGCTGGGTTATCCCCGAATGCTGAGTTCATCTAAGTTCAGCGGAGGGACTTTCCCAGCAGCATAGATTTTTTCCCACGCTATTCTCTTAGCGATTTCTTTGGCCAGTATCTTTAGTTTAGTATCTTATTTCTCTTATACATTAACATTAAAAATGTGTTTTATATGTCCATATAATGTCTAATAATTAATATTCTAACATTCCAATGTGACAAACACTTTTATTCACTACAATCCACTTCTTAATAAATTTATGGTTTTATACACCCCAATCGCCCCTTTTTAATCCTCTGGTTCATTCACTCTTCTCCATTACATCGCTCACGCCAATGTCGATACTTTTGTTCTGTGACTTCTTGCCCAACCTACATAACTATATTTTTACATCACACTATATTTATATTTAGATTAAATTTATCACCAGAAATGTGTATTTTATTATTGTTTACAAGATAAATGAAATTGAGAAAATAAAAATATGTAATTTTGAAAGCTTTTATCATCATTTCTTCTTAAATTATTTACATTATTAAACTTTGACATATCATGTGTTCTTTTTTGGCGCCACATTTTTTTCAAATTCACCAGTGTATATACTGTATATGGCTGTGTTCTGTCATTTGTCATATGTTTTTTGCCCTGAGGAGGAAGTATATTACTTTGACACGGATAGACAATAAAATAAAGCATGTTTTTCTAGTGTGGACCTGGATTAACTGTCATCTTCCAGCAGCGCGGATTTTCCACTTTTCGTTCCTTTCCACATACTACTGTTTCAGGAAACCAACTGCACGTCAGCAGGTACCACAGTTATAACTACAGTCGGTAGCGGAGAGCTTTGGGAAGCACTCATAGTACTAGAAAACTGACCCTGCAGCTGGGACTGTGAAGATCCTAGCTTGTAGTATTTCCTGGCCAGATCCTGGATCATCTGGGTCAGATTCGCTGCCTGATCACAGAGTGTAGGAATTGGATCCATTATTGGATATAATGTGATGCTAGTCACCACTCATGGACAGGCTGTGAGGCAGATTAGTCAAACATACCGGGGTCAGATACCAAGAGAGCACTTAGAAAACAAAAGAGAAAAGACAGGCGAAGTCAAGTCATGATCTGAGGTCATAATACCAGGAAGATAGCAGATCAGAGCAAAGGGGCTAGGCAAATGGATGGTCAGAACGAGGTTTAAAGTCATACAGCAAAGGACCAACAAACAGAGCACAGAATTACAAGGCAAACAACCGAGCAGATGCTATGTCTAGCAGAGGTCTGAGACTCAGCTAAGTTACTGGGTAATCACCTGGAACAGGGAACATCTGAAAGAAGCTCAACACCTCTCAAGACTCGGATTGGATGGCTGAGCTGTCCATCAAAACACCGACAACTCAGCACACCCCTGCACCACATGGCATGACTGAGCTGTCAGTCACAGCATCCGAGACACACTAAGCAGAGAAATTGTGACACTCTGATGTTTATTAGGCTGATATTTATTTAGAGTTGATTTCCGTATAAATTATTTCTCACATTAAGAACATGAAAAAGACTTCTGCCTGTGTGACTGCTCTGGTGACTAAGAAAAGATGATTTCTTCACAAAACATTTTCAACATTCTGAACGTGAAAAAGGCTTCTCCCCTGTGTGGGTTCTCTGGTGTCTAACAAAATATGATTTCTGGTTAAAACATATCCTACATTCTGAACAAAAAAAAGGCATCTCCCCTGTGTGAGTTCTTTGGTGTTTAATGAGATTACATTTATGATTAAAATATTTCCCACATTCTGAACAGGAAAAAAGACTTCTCCCCTGTGTGAATTTTCTGGTGCGTGACAAGATTTGATTTCTGTGAAAAATATTTCCCACATTCTGAACAGAAAAAAGGCTTTTCCCCTGTGTGAGTTCTCTGGTGCTTAACAAAAACTGATTTCCGGTTAAAACATTTCCCACATTCTGAACAAGAAAAAGGCTTCTCCCCAGTGTGAGTTCTCTGGTGTGTAACAAGATCTGCTTTGTGATGAAAACTTTTCCCACATTCTGAACAGGAAAAAGGCTTCTCCCCTGTGTGACTTCTCCGGTGATTAACAAGATTTGATTTCCATAAAAAACATTTCCCACATTCTGAACAGGAAAAAGGCTTCTCTCCTGTGTGTATTCTCTGATGTCTGATAAGACTTGATTTCTCTGCAAAACATTTCCCACATTCTGAACATGAAAATGGCTTCTCCCCTGTGTGAGTTCTCTGGTGATTAACAAGACCTGATTTCTGGTTAAAACATTTCCCACATTTGAAACAAAAAAATCTATTCCCTGCTGAGTGAATTTTTTGATGTTTAAGAATATACTTTTCAACGGAAACACTATTTCCATTTTCTGAATGTGAAAATGGCTTCTTTGCATTAGGAGCAGTTCGTTTTTTAATGCTTATTTTGTGACTTTGATTTTCCATAGTGGTCGGTAATGAATCAGAAGACAGGACCTGTTTGATAGGATCAGATGACAGATCTTTGCTGTGAAGGGATGATGGTATATCTGGAGTAATGGCATTCACTTCAATTACATCTGGGATCTCAAGACCATTTGATTTGAAAACTGGAGATGTCAGCTGTCCCTCTGATCTCCTGGTACAGTCATCTGCCAAGAAAAAAAAAAACTAATTATTATTTTTGAATAAAATATCCTTGAATTTTATATTTTTGAACATTTCTACTTAAACTGTCTGTAAAAATGGGAATTTATGTAAAAAAATTTAATTATTCACCAAGACAATGACAGTTCACAGTCTAATAGAAAACCTCATAGCATGAAGCAGTTGACCGTGGTGTTCAACTGATTCTGCCTCCCAAATATGGAATAAAAGCCACCAAACAGTGTTATATAGGTGAAAATAATAACAAGAAAAGCTTCTACTCATCTCACGAAAAAAAAAGTCCCCACTCAGGTCCATCATCTGTCAGTGGAAAAACAAAGGTTTCCACATTATTAGTGGCTCAGATACTCTACAAATACACCCTAGGGCGTGGAGAGCAATGAATATTCATCTTCCTTAATAGCGCGAACACTGTAGCCACAGCACAGCTCCTGCTGTGCTCGGCGGTCAGTGTGCCTACTATTAAAGACCATGAATATTCACTACTACCCACTCTCCTGGATTGTAGTGAATAATCATGGTTTTTAATAGTGGGCACACAGACCTCCGAGCACAGCAGGAGCCGCACTGCAGCTACAGTGTGTACGCTGTTATGGAGAGTGAATGGTCACTGCTCTCAACACACACAGTCCCAGCATGGGGAGCAGTGACTATTCCGGCACAGCATCTCAGTGTGAGGGTACATGACAGGGACGCCATGCGCCCCCTGCCATGAGAGGCGCACACAGTGAGTGTCGGCAGCAGAGCGGGACGCCATGTTTTACCAGTATGGGGACCAGAGGTGGCCATGCATTACCAGGGCAGGGATCAGGGGGGGCATGCATTACCAGGATGGGGATCAGGGAGGGCATGCATTACCAGAATGGAGATGAGGGGGGCCAGGCATTACCAGCATGGGGATCAGGGGGTGCCATGCATACCAGGATGGGGATCAGGGAGGGGGTGCCAAGCATACCAGGATGGGGATCGGGGGGTGCCAAGCATACCAGGATGGGGATCAGGGGGTGCCATGCATACCAGGATTGGGGATCAGGGGATGCCAAGCATACCAGGATGGGGATCAGGAGGTGCCTTGCATACCAGGATGGGGATCAAGGAGTGCCATTCATACCAGGATGGGGATCAGGAGGTGCCTTGCATACCAGGATGGGGATCAAGGAGTGCCATTCATACCAGGATGGGGATGAGGGGTGCCATGCATATGGGGATGGGGGCCACATATAACAGGAAGGAGGGGGGCATATATACCAGGATGGGGATATTAAAAGAATTGGGGGACATTACCCCTTTAACAGTGTCAGCAGCAGACCCCCTTCCCCTAAAATAATGCATCATGACCACAATTTTTGCTTAATTTTTTTTTCTATTTTGCTACTCTAAAACCTAGGTGCGTCCTATGGTCTGGTGCGTCTTTTAGTCTGAAAAATACGATAAGTGTAGCAGCCAATAATCTATATAAAATATAAATAAATAAATTGGTCCCCTTGGGAGGTTGTGGGGCCTTGACCATATGGTATTTATCCTTACTTATATGTTATATTTATTTTTGCATATAATGTATCTAGTATAGAACTTTTATTTATATATCCACTGGGATTTAATTAAGAATTTATTTATATTTTATATAGATTATTGGTTGCTACATTTATTTATTATATCTATGCACGTTATCATATATTTAGGATTAACCATTCATTGTCATCTACATGCTATACCCCATATATATAGTTTTCTCCTTGTAATCCCTTCCTTTTTTGGTTTTATCATTTATATTAATAAAAATTAAAAAATGTTATATTTTAAATACATTTTTCTGTTTAGTCATTATTTATTTGAGTAGGTTTAGTGCATGAAATAAGTATTTGATCATCTACTAACCAGCAAGAATTCTGTCTCTCATAGACCTGTTGGTTTTTCTTTAAGAAGCCCTCCTACTCTGCACTCCTACCTGTTCTAATTGCACTTGTTTGAACTCATTACATCTATACAAGACACCTATCCACACATAATCAATATCACTCCAACCTCTCCACCATGGCCAAGACCAAACAGATGTCTAAGGACACCAAGGACAAAATTTTAGACCTACACAAGGTAGGGATAGGCTCCGCGACAATAGGCAAGCAGCTTGTTGAGAAGACAACTGTTAGTGCAATTAATAGGAAATGGAAGAAACACAAGATGACCGTCAATCTTCTTGTCTGAGGCTCTGTGACGACACAGCTTATCTTAATCAGCCATACGTCTAGATTTGTTAAGCCAAGAGAAATGCACTATTGTGTTTGTGTTGACTTTAAAACTTGTGTGTGTTTCTTTGGTAGGTCAAGAAGAACAGACCAGTATTTGTATAACGCTGAATGTTGTCTTCTCTTGGTTCTGAAACAATGACGTTTGTTACTATACTAATTGCATATTATACTAAAGCCAGCTAGATGTTGATTTAAAGAACCACCCCCCCCCCCCCCTGCTATGTCGGCTGTGTGGGTGATTGCCCTGTGGATGTGTACTTGAAAGAACAAATGTGAACTATTTAAAGAACCCATGCCTCTGTAGCAGGCAGAATTCAAAGAGACTTTACAAGTAGAATCAAAGATCAGACTCTCTTCAGACCATCAGCTTGGTAGCATCAGTTTATTCAAAGAGACACAGATTTGTATTCTACAAGATTCCAGCCTAAGGGTATATGGCCCTGACTGGAAAGATACGTATCTGCTCCATTGACCATCAGAGAGCCCATGGAAACATTTGGAGAGACCAGGTTGGGACGATGAAGTCACCTGGCCCCTTGGATATGTTGTTTGGGGTTGCCAGGTGGGACCCTCCGGTAGCCTGGAACCCATGGAGACATTCTATCTGAGAAGCCAGATTGAGACCAGCTGGTCATCTGGCCCCATGGAAACTCTTGGAGAGGCCAGGGTGGGACCCTTGGGTCTCCTGGCCTTGTACCTCGATGGACTGTCAGCTTCCTAAGCTTGTCGATACCTTCTCTCTGTGGGGGCCCGCCAAAAGCGGGGAGCCTCTGGTTGAGGTAATTAGCCTTGGAAGTCCAAAAGTTGCAGCTGTTCTATCCCAGGCGGGCCAGCAGAAGGGTGAGACTGTGTAATGTTGTGCCATCTTAGGTATTTGCTGGGACTGTTCTATGGGTTTATTGTCCATTTGGTGGTTCAATAAAGTATTGCCACACTGTTTTACCCTCACCCTGTGTTGTCTGAGTAGATTTATGCCCACGAAAGACCCTGTTTCTTCACAGGCTCCATGCAGGCTTCATCTCGCCTCGTGCGGTAAGGATGATTCTGAGAAAGGTCATAATCAGCCCAGAACTACACAGGAGGATCTGGTCAATGACCTGAAGAGAGCTGGGACCAGAGTCTCAAACATTACCGTTAGTAACACCTCGCCGTCATGGATTAAAATCCTGAAGCACTCCCAAGGTCCCATTGCTCACGCCAGCACATGTCCAGGCCAGTTTGAAGTTCGCCAATGACCATTTGGATGATCCAGAGGAGGCATGGGAGAAGGTCATGTGGTCAGATGAAACCAAAATAGAACTTTTTGGTATCAACTCCACTCTCAATGTTTGGAGGAAGAAGAATGAGTACAACCCCCAGAACACCGTCCCAACTGTGAAGCATGGTAGGGGAAACATCATACTTTGGGAATGCTTTTCTGCAAAGGGTTCATGTATTGCGAGATTTTGGCCAATAACCTTCCCTCAGTAAGAGCATTGAAGATGGGTCATGGCTGGGTCTTCGAGCATGACAAAGACCCGAAACACACAGTCAGGGCAACTAAGGAGTGGCTCCGTAAGAAACATTTCAGGTCCTGGAGGGCCTAGCCAGTCTCCAAACCTGAACCCAATAGAAAATCTTTGGAGGGAGCTGAAACTCAATGTTGCCCAGCGACAGCCCCGAACCTGAAACATCTGGAGAAGATCTGTATGGAGGAGTTGACGAAAATCCCGGCTGCAGTGTGTGCAAACCTGGTCAAGAACTACAGGAAACGTCTGACCTCTGTAATTGTAACAAAGGTTTCTGGACCAAATATTAAGATCTGTTTATTTATTGTTTCAAATATTTATTTCATGCAATAAAATGAAAATTAATTATGTAAAAATCATACAATGTGATTTTCTGGATTTTTTTTTGATTCTGTCTCGCACAGGTGAAGTGTACCTACGATAAAAATTATTGATCTCTCCATTCTTTGTAGGTGGGAAAACTTGCAAAATCGGCAGCGTATCAAATACTTATTTTCCTAACTGTTATGTGTTGCGCAATAAAATGGCAAATGTGCAATTTTCACTTTGCAACATCGTCTGTGTGCTAATTTCCAGTAAGTGGATGTGGAGTCAAAATAGTCACTAGTCCTATAGATTAATTCACTGAGGGTTATAATTTCCAAAATGGAGTCACTTTATGGGGATTTCTACTGCTCTGGTTTTCTGACATTTTGTCATATTAAGGTTTCTGGTGGGTCCCATCTCCTCTGGGATCTGCTCCTGCGATGTCTGCTTCTCTCGCCAGAAGCCGCCTTATTCATCCTGCAGGTGGCGCTGGTGATGGAGGAGACGTCAGAACCAGAAGCTCTGGGCGGCGCAGGCTCTGTTCAGCCACTAAGATTAGGGTTGCTGGGACCAGTAGTACCACCCAGTCTGGCAGTATGGGTGTGTGTGCTGTCCAGCTGGAGTAATCTGCTCCCTGCTTCAGCCAACTGGAAAGCACCACACCCTACTAAAGCTGGAAGCATATTGCCGGAAGCTGCCAGATCCAGCCTTGTTCTCCTCTGGTTCAGTCCTCTGTGCTCAGCTCCCGGCTTGTGTATTTGTTTCCTGTTGTGACCTCGGCCCGTTTACTGACTACTCTTGTGTCTTCTGATTTTGTATGTTCTCTGCCCTCCTGGTTCTGACCCGGCTAACATACTATTCTTCTTCCCATCTCACACTACAGAACAACAGGTAATACTGTGGCCCTACAGATACACTAGAACTTAGTGATGTTTTTTTACATAGGGGTCTCTGTCTAAGTCCAAATCTATTTAGAGGAGTTAACCCCTTTACCCCCCAAGGCTGTTTGCACCTTCATGACCAGGCCAAATTTTACAGTTTTACACTGTCACTTTATGAGGTAATAACTCTGGAACGCTTCAACGGATCCCCCTGATTATGAGCTTTTTCGTGACATATAGAACTTTATGTTAGTGGTAACATTTCTTTGATATTACTTGTGTTTATTTGTAAAAATAATCAAAATTTGGCAAAAACTTAATTTTATGAACTTAAATCGGTTATATCACACAAATTAGTTAATAAATAACATTTCTCACATGTCTACTTTATATCAGCACAATTTTTTAAACAATTTTCTTGTTTGTTAGGAAATTAAAAGGGTTAAAATTTGACCAGCGATTTCTCATTTTTCCAACAAAATTTACAAAACCATTTTTTTAGGGACCACATCACATTTGAAGTGACTTCAGGGGCCTATATGACAGATGACATATACTCAAAAGTGACACCATTCTAAAAACTGCACCCCTCAATGTGCTGAAAACCACATTCAAGTAGTTTATTAACCCTTCAGATGCTTCACAGGAATTTTTGTACTGTGGAAGGAAAAATGAACATTTAACTTTGTCACAAAAATTTTACTTTAGACTCAAATTTTTTTTATTTTCGCAAGGGTAACAGGAAAAAATGGACCCAAAATTTGTTGTGCAATTTCTCCTGAGCACGCCGATATACCATATGTAGAGGAAAACTACTGTTTGGGCGCGCAGCAGGACTTGAAAGGAACACCATTTGACTTTTTGAATGCAAAATTTTCTGGAATAATTAGCGGGCGCCATGTCGCGTTTGGAGAGCTTTTAATGTGTCTAAACAGTGCAACCACAAGTGACACCATTTTGGAAACCTCTCAGGGAACTTATCTAGCACCTTGAATCCCCAGATGCTTCACAGAAGTTTATAACATTGAATCGTGTAAATAAAAATCACATTTTTCCAAAAACAATGTTATTTTAGCCCCAATTTTTTTATTTTCACAAGGATTGCAGGAGAGAATGGACACCAAAATTTGTTGTGCAATTTCTCCTGAGTGCGCAGATACCCCTTATGTGGTCGAAAACTACTTTTGAGGCACAGTGCCAAGCTCAGAAAAGAAGAGGTGCCATATTGGAGTTCACATTTTGCTGGACTGGTTTGAGGGTACCATGTCACATTGGCAGAGCCCCTGAGGTGTCAGAAGAGCAGAACCCCCCATATGAGACCTCATTTTACAAACTACACCTCTCAAGGAATTCATCTAGGGGTGCAGTGATCACAACAGGTGGGTCACCGAATTTTATACTATTGGGCAATTAAAAAAATAATTCCATTTTTACCACTAAAATTTTGTTTTAGACCCAGATTTTACATTTTTACAATGGGAAATGGGTAAAAATTGCATCAAAATTTGTCCCACAATTTCTGCTGACTGTATACCCCACATATGTGGTTGCACAGTACTGCTGGCATGACTCTGTTGTCGGGTATCCCGGGGGCAGGAGCTCCTTCCTGTCCCTAACATTAGGGGCACCCTAGCTGGTCCTGCTCCCCGGATTACTTCTGAAGGTAAAGACACCGGGCGCCACGTACCTTGTCTGAGTTCCTCAATCCGCCCACAGTCTGTTCCCTTCCACCACCCAGGGAAGAGGGGAGTAGTAATGTATGGCTGAACCCCAACCAGACTAACAAGGTAATACAAATAGGGCTAAAGGAAAATACCAATCATACAAATAAATGCACACAAACAACAGAGGTTAACACTGGGAAGTGGAGGATGGGGGACAAACCTAAATAGAAGAAGAAGAGGATAACACACAAACTAAACCACGCAACAGTCTTAGCTTAATCCTCCAAACGCCTTCTCAAACAACAACAGTCCAGCACACTCCTAGAACCATGCAGCATAAGCTAGCTCTGGTAGGATAGCCTGCCAAAGCCCAGTATATATAGGAGCGGGGAGTGGCTAACAGCGAACAGGTGAGAGCCTAAATGATGGTAAGCTTCTAGGAGCTTACAACTGAGCAGATTAACCCCCGGCAGAAACCTGCACTGTTTAATATGAAGGTGAAAGGCTTTTAATGAGTGGGAGGAATTAGAAGCTGCAGTCTTCGGGCTCCTCTCCGTCACAGTAAATCCATGTCAACTGCTTAGCCATACGGTGAGACTCGGGAGGGACAGAGCGCTATTGGTTTTAGCAGAAACCCAGTATAGTAATACAGTAGGCATCCTGGAGCACAGAATTTTCTGTATTAGTTTACGGACTCCATATACAGAACCCCTAAGTGCTACAAGAGCACAATCACCGCTCAAGTTACCCCATTTTGGAAATTATACCCTTTGGGAATTTATCTACAGGTGTTGTGACGATTTTGACTCCTTGGGTTTTCCAGAAACAAGCAGCAGTGGATGTTGCTGAGTGAAAATTGCAAACTTCCGTTGTAGTGACCAGTACGCTGTAGTGACCAGTAGATTATTCCCGGCTTATGCTTCTGGAGACATGCACCCATACAGTAAGAGGGCTCTCATCACTACAGAAATGCCAAACATGTGGACACTAACTGCGGTTTAGGCTTACTGGTGCTCAGAAGGGAGGGGGCATTTAGTTTTAGGAGCACAGAATTTGCTGAATTTATTTTGGGGTGCAAGGGCCATTTCGATTTTCCAGAGCCTTTGTGCCATCAGTAACATGGAAGCCCCCTATATTTCCGCTAACAGATGACGAACCCGAGTGGGAACTTGCTTTTTTTGTGGATTGAGTTGAAGCTGGGAACATTTTGGGAACATTTTACATAACATTTTGGATCACATTTATCCTGCACTCTATGCTGAGCACTTACATAAGGGTTTCCTTTTAAATCTCAGAGTGACGTAATTCAGATGAAACCCCGAGGCAGCAGAGTTACTCTCGACTCTGTCTGGCCTCTGTTCAGTGATGTCCTTTTTTCCCCAGAGGTGCACAGAACTGTGGCCGATGACACTTTTATGCAAACCTAAAAAGACGGACACCGCCAGATCAAAGGCCAGACAGCATCCATGGTGCCTCCACCTGCCTCATTATAGGGAATATTCAGAGCGCAGGATAAATGTGAGCTGAGCCTTACTGCGATATTTGGGAGTTAGAATCAACAAATCAACAGCAGGTGAAGAATTGGTTTTATTTATTTTTTACGCTGCTCCTGTGCGGTATAGGTGATTAGACGACTTTATTCTTCGGGTCGGTGCAATTACAGCGATAGATTTATAGCGGGTTTTTATGTTTGGCTGCTATCACATACTAAAATACGCTTTTTTTCCCCAAAAAAACTAGTTTTTGCATAACCAGATTTTGTGAGCTATAATTTTTCCATATTTCTACTGAAAAAGTCATGTGAGGGCTTGTTTTTTGCAGGATGAGTTGACGTTTTTATTGGTACCATATTTGGGCAGATTACATTTTTTGATCGCTTTCTATTCCGATTTTTGAGAGGCAGAAAAAACAAAAAACAACAATTCAAGAATTGTTTTTTTTTTTGTTTTTTTTATGCCGTTCCACGTATGGTAAAATTGATAAGGCAGCTTTATTTTTCTAGTCAGTACGATTACCGCGATACAACATTATGTAGTTTTTTTATGTTTTGACGGTATTACAGAATAAAAACAATTTTATCGAAAAAAAAATATTTTTGCATTGCTTCATTCTGAGAGCTATAATTTTTTGATTTTTCCCCTGATGGAGCTGTATGGCGGCTTGTTTTTTTGCAGGACAATGTGACGTTTTCATAGATACCATTTTTATGTACAGTACATTCATCTTTTTGATCGCATTTTATTCCACTTTTTGTTCTGCGGTATGATGATAAAGCATTGTTTTTTGCCTAGATTTTTACTTTTTTATGGTGTTTACTAATTGTATTAACTAGTGGGATGGTTTAATATGGTTGGGTCGCTCTAGACACGGCGATACCAAATATGTCTACTTTTATTGTTTATTTATCCATTTGATTTATAATAATATTTATTTATGGGTACAATATATTTTTTATTTTTTTAATTAGTATTTTGTGATTTTTTTAAAAAATATTGTTACAACATTTCTCCACTTTTTTACTTAGTCCCACTGTGGAACTTCCCAGCTTTAAAGGGGATACCCACCAGGCTAGGGAGCCTTTTAAGTCTGGAGTTAAGGGCATCTTTTTGTCCAGGCCTGACGGACGTTTGTCCCAAGCGGAGCTGATTTCATTCTGAAGAATTCTGGAATGTGCCTGACACCACTTTACACAGGGGATGCACAATGTCATGGTCCCCAGAACACTCATAGCTTCCCTGACCGTTACTTCCCTCTTTCTGCAAAAGGAACTGAATTTTTTTACTATGTCCCGAGCTTTCTTTTGAGGGAGTTTGGACAAGCCCCGGTGCGAATCTAATAGCACTCCCAAGAATATCTTCTGGTTGCTTGGAGCTAGGTCTGATTTTCCTAAATTTAGAACTCACCCCAAGTCTGACAATACTCGCATTACCCGACGCTGATGAAGAATTAACTGCGCGTCTGAATCTGCTACTAGAAGAAAGTCGTCTAGGTAGGGAATTATGACTATGCCCTCTCTCCTTAGACGGGAGACTACTTCCGTCACTATTTTGGTGAAAATACGGGGTGCCGATGACAGGCCGAACGGAAGACATTGGAACTGATAGTGGCTTACGCCACCTTTCCCTCTTGTTGCAAACCTGAGGTATCTCTGTCTTGAAGGGTGTATGGGAATATGGTAATATGCCTGCTTCAAATCCAAGGTACACATCACCGCGTCTTTGGGTACCAGAAGTATCACCGATTTTATTGACTCCATTTTGAACCTCTTGTACTTTACCCACTGGTTCAGGGGTCTGAGGTTTATAATTGTCCTGTACTCTCCCGATGTTTTTTTTAATGGAGAACAGTCTGGAATAATGGCACCTGTATCTCTCTGAACGAGGGACCGGTGTTATTGCTCCGTCCTGGAGAAGCTGCCTGATGTCTACTTCCAGCCTTCTGAGGGCCGCTGTTGAACTGGCTTCCGTGATCTGAAATCGTCGGGGGGGGAATTGAGAAAACTCGATCTTGTACCTGTGTTCTATAAGTTGTAAAATCCACTGATTTTGGGTTATTCTCTGCCAACTTCCTAGGAAATGCTGCAGCCGAATGCTGTCCAGTACAGGTCCAAAAACCTGTAGGCCGGAAAATGGGATAGCACAAAGTTTGTTTTTGGACTGCATATCGCCTGTCCAAGACCTCAGCCAGAGTGCCCTACGGGCCGAATTCAACAGCGCATCATTACTTGCCGCGAACCGGACAGATTCTGCTGACGCATCTGCCATGAAATTTACTGCCATCCTGACCATGTATAAAGCCTCGGCTATATCCTCCCTGGAAGCACTCTTTCTCAGTTTGGCTTCCAGGTCCTCCAACCATAAGCCTGCTGATCTGGCCATGGACGTGGCCGCAATATTGGTCTTGATGATTGCAGCTGAAGCCTCCCAGGCACTTCCTCTTTAATCATAGCCTTTACTTCGGCTCTAAATGTGGCCTGCTCCTCCGCCATAACTTTTGCTATACAGTCCTTGCACAGCTGTTTGTTATATATGTCCAGAAGCCTGGTAGTACAAGTTGGGCATCGCCTAGCCCTCTTCTTAGGAACTGATCCCTTTGGGGTCCCTTTATTCTATGGACAGTATCAGACACAGGCAGTTTGTCAGGATAAATCACCATAGCTCAGCTACAAAAAAAGGGGGCCCATAGATGCTCACTTACATGACCCAGGGAGATGGCCGTGGAATCCGTGTGCTGCGCGGGGCTACCCTCCATAGCTCACTATAGGTGCAGTGCCTAACCGACAGACACACATGGACAGATTTTACCTGTCTGCCGTCTTCGCCGCCATCTTCCCCAGGCTTCTCCTTCCTGCTGACCTCCTAACCGGAAGTGCGTTCCAGGGTGGAACTCATGCCGCAGCCGCGTCACTGGAATTGCGCTGGCCGGCAGAGGCAGCACGCCCAGAGCCCTCCGAGGAGGGAAGCGGCGCCTTCCAGGAGCTCCGCTCCACTGGGCTGGCTGAGGGACCAGGACGGGTTTCAGCCGGCAGCCTGTCTCGACAGCGGGAGGAGACAGGTATGGCAACCCCTCCGTCCCCTGGGCTGCTCCTATGCTTTCAGCGCTGCTGCGCCCTCTCATGTGCCTGTCCGACTAGGGACAGGAAAAACACAGGCGATGGAGGGTGGGGAGGGGCCTTTAACCTCTCGTGTGTTCCTGCCCCTAGTCGGACATGAAGGACTACCTCCTGGTGTGCTGTCAGGAGGGACGTCCTGGAAAAAAACATTACACTCACCTTCCGATGGCCCCCGGTCTCCTTCTCCGATGCGTCCGGTCTCCTCGGTGTCTCGCAGTGGTGTAAAAGGACCTTCCATGACGTCATTTAGCCATGTGACAGGTCACTCGACCGCCGACGTCAGCACTGACACCCACCCACAGCGCTGATACACACCCACAGCGCTGACACACACCCACAGCACTGACACACACCCACAGTGCTGACACACTGAGCTTCCTAGTTTTGATTCCTACGATACCACAGTGTCTATCGACTCCTGTAAAACATGATATTAGACCTTCCTAGCTAGCACTAAGCTGAAGTTCAAGCCTTACGTGTTTCATCATTTTTTTATAACTGCCATGATCATCAGGGGCTAGCAGTCTGTTTAATATCTAAATAGAATTTGTTACTATGATAGTTTCTTGATAAACATATCGGCATGGTTGCTGGCCATGTTCGGCGGCCAAGCAAGCATGTCTTTATAGGTAGGAACATCCCACCTCCTTCCTCCCTATTCTCAACTTGACCAATCCTTGGACGGAAGTGTGAAAAACTTATTGCATCATTCCCTAGAAGACTCATGGCTGTACTAGCTCAAAGGGGGCTTCTACTCAATACTGAGTAAAGGGTCTGAATACTTATGACCATGTGATATTTCAGTTTTTCTTTTTTAATAAATTTTCAAAAATTTCTACATTTCTGTTTTTTTTCAGTCAAGATGGGGTGCAGAGTGTACTTTACTGAGAAAAAATGAACTTTTTAGAATTTACCAAATGGCTGCAATGAAACAAAGAGTGAAAAATGTAAAGGGGACTGAATACTTTCCATACACACTGTACTTTCTATCTGTGCAGCATTATTCATAATCTTACATCTACCAGAAATATATGCTTTGATCCAGGGTGGGCACCTTATTACATGTAATATTTCATAAATTTATGTATATTTATGTATGTGCCTTTTATAAGGTGGTTTACATCTAATGCTTTTTCTGCCTTTTTAATTATGTTTTAACTTTTTGGTGCTTGTGTGTGGTATTTAATAAAATTTATAATTCTTCTTAAAATTATTATTTATTGTTATTGACTTACTTATTCAGAATGTCTGGTGCCCATTTTTACACCCTTTTATTGTTCTTCTCTATATATTTCCTTGGATGCTGGGGCACAGCGTTCCTTTATAAATGTGTTGTGCCAGGTCTTCTTGTCTCTATACCCAGCTCTCTTCAGTGAATTGACCAGGTCCTCCCATGTAGTTCTGGGCTGATTCTTGACCTTTCTCAGAATCATCGCTGCCCCACCAGGCGAGATCTTGTATGGAGCCCCAGCCAGAGGAAGATTGACAGTCATCTTGTGTTTCGTCCATTTTCTAATATTGTGCCAACAGTTGTTGCCTTCTCTATTGTCCTGTAGCCCATCTGAGCCCTGTACAGGTCTACAATTTTCTTCCTGGTGTCCTTATACAGCTCTTTGGTCTTGGCCATGGGGGAGAGATTTGAGTGTGATTGATTGAGTGTGTGGACAGGTGTCTTTTATACAGGTAACGAGTTCAAACAGCAGCAGTTAATACAGGTAGTGAGTGCAGAGTAGGAGGGCTTCTTAAAGAAAAACTAACAGGTCTGTGAGAGGCAGAATTCTTGCTGGTTGGTAGGTGATCAAATACTTATTTCATGCAATAAAATGCAATTTAATTATTTAAAAATCATACAATGTGATTTTCTGGATTTTTTTTTACATTCTGTCTCTCACAGGTGAAGTGTACCTACGATAAACTTGAAAAATCAGCAGTGTATCAAATACTTATTTTCCCCATTCTTTTGCCTCTTGAGAAAGCCCATAATATAGGGGCAAAACGCGCGTCGAGGTTCTCTTCTGGTCACTTGGCACCTTAAGTTCATCCTGTTCCCGGTCTGCCTGTCACTTTTTCTCTACTGGCCCCCCCTACTAGCGATTGGTAAGGGATACTTGAATTTTTCTTGATATCTTATATATACCTGCACACTTGTGCGGCTACCCCTCATCTATGGTATATCTTACATGCTATTTGCTTGCCTTTCCCCTTCCCCCTTTTTTGTTTGGGGGGGCCTTTGATATATACATTTTCTATATATGTTACCATGTACTGTATTTTGTAATCTGCTATTTACTCTGTGTTGCCACTGCTGTGGCCTTTTTACTATTTTGTATCCAATAAAGCTATATTGATTTTATGCCTATATATACTCTGTTTCTCCTGTTATATCTGCATTCAATATTGAGTAGGCTTGTGGCTATTAGAAGCTATGTATTTCCTAGTTGTCTTTTCGCCACGACTTTAAAAAATGAAGGCCGTCTTGCATATACTTATTTTCCCCACTGTAGCAGCAGCTAGGGACGTCCATCACGATAGCTTCATCCTCATCGCTAATGCTATAATATGAGAAGTTCAGCTAACAGGCTCTTGTGATTGGCATTATGTAGGAGACTGTCTATTGTACTATATGATTGCTGAAAAGATTAGGGATAAAGCAAGAGAATCTCTCAATATCCTATAACTGCTGCTATAAGCACAAGATAAGAGAAACTGCCAATGTGTCGGCTTCATGAATTTTAAAGCTTACCACAGTGAATTTATTCACAGTTCTTCTGAATAAATTGTTCTGTTAGATACAAACGGTAGGAAGATCTGTTATCCTGATTAAATAAATATAATTGATATACAGTACAGACCAAAAGTTTGGACACACCTTCTCATTTAAAGATTTTTCTGTATTTTCATGACTATGAAAATTGTACATTCACACTGAAGGCATCAAAACTATGAATTAACACATGTGGAATTATATACTTAACAAAAAAGTGTGAAACAACTGAAAATATGTCTTATATTCTAGGTTCTTCAAAGTAGCCACCTTTTGCTTTGACGACTGCTTTGCACACTCTTGGCATTCTCTTGATGAGCTTCAAGAGGTAGTCACCGGAAATGGTCTTCCAACAATCTTGAAGGAGTTCCCAGAAATGCTTAGCACTTGTTGGCCCTTTTGCCTTCACTCTGCGGTCCAGCTCACCCCAAACCATCTCGATTGGGTTCAGATCTGGTGACTGTGGAGGCCAAGTCATCTGGCGTAGCACCCCATCACTCTCCTTCTTGGTCAAATAGCCCTTACACAGCCTGGAGGTGTGTTTGGGGTCATAAATAAATGCAAACCGGATGGAATAGCATGCCGCTGCAAGTTGCTGTTGTAGCCATGCTGGTTCAGTATGCCTTCAATTTTGAATAAATCCCCAACAGTGTCACCAGCAAAGCACCCCCACACCATCACACCTCCTCCTCCATGCTTCACGGTGGGAACCAGGCATGTAGAGTCAATCCGTTCACCTTTTCTGCGTCGAACAAAGACACGGTGGTTGGAACCAAAGATCTCAAATTTGGACTCATCAGACCAAAGCACAGATTTCCACTGGTCTAATGTCCATTCCTTGTGTTCTTTAGCCCAAACAAGTCTCTTCTTCTTGTTGCCTGTCCTTAGCAGTGGTTTCCTAGCAGCTATTTTACCATGAAGGCCAGCTGCACAAAGTCTCCTCTTAACAGTTGTTGTAGAGATGTGTCTGCTGCTAGAACTCTGTGTGGCATTGACCTGGTCTTTAATCTGAGCTGCTGTTAACCTGCGATTTCTGAGGCTGGTGACTCAGATAAAGTTATCCTCAGAAGCAGAGGTGACTCTTAGTCTTCCTTTCCTGGGGCGGTCCTCATGTGAGACAGTTTCTTTGTAGCGCTTGATGGTTTTTGCAACTGCACTTGGGGACACTTTCAAAGTTTGCCCAATTTTTTGGACTGACTGACCTTCATTTCTTAAAGTAATGATGGCCACTCGTTTTTCTTTACTTAGCTGCTTTTTTCTTGCCATAATACAAATTCTAACAATCTATTCAGTAGGACTATCAGCTGTGTATCCACCTGACTTCTGCACAGCACAACTGATGGTCCCAACCCCATTTATAAGGCAAGAAATCCCACTTATTAAACCTGACCGGGCACACCTGTGAAGTGAAAACCATTTCCGGTGACTACCTCTTGAAGGTCATCAAGAGAATGCCAAGAGTGTGCAAAGCAGTCATCAAAGCAAAAGGTGGCTACTTTGAAGAACCTAGAATATAAGACATATTTTCAGTTGTTTCACACTTTTTTGTTAAGTATATAATTCCACATGTGTTAATTCATAGTTTTGATGCCTTCAGTGTGAATGTACAATTTTAAAAGTCATGAAAATGCAGAAAAATCTTTAAATGAGAAGGTGTGTCCAAACTTTTGGTCTGTACTGTATATTGCAATAATTTTGAGTGACAAACTCTTTACTACTAATATCCTAGCTGACTTTCAGTTCAGGGACCACTGAGTCAATCATTTTTACATTTTGCTACTATATTTCTAGTTTTAATCGTGAAAAAATAAAAGTTAATTTTTACCCTTTACTCCAATTGGATTAGTCTGTGAATTTTGGAAATATAAGTTTTGGAGATATATAATAATTTGTCAGAGCAATGAGTGGATTTACAGATCTGGGCAGTTAACAGTCAGCATCTACTAATCCCAGGGGGTAGGTGGATCCTCCAGGTTGTAAATTCTATAGAAAAGGACTTTCACAATTTCATAAAGTCATTTGAACAGTTTTAGGTGGAGGACAATGTTGTACTTTAACGGCAAAATGGTGATCACATGACCAATAAAGCAGCCACAGCCGGTGTCTGAGAAGAATCTGTGATTTCTCTGCATTTAGTGGTTAGTACTCACCTGGGTAGTCATATGTAGGAATCTCCTCTTTACACCGCTCATCACCCCTCACATATGTCTCTGTAGTATTAATATGGGTCAGATCTTCACCCTGAAACAAATATTGTAAAAGTCACAGACAGATGGAGAAGTCCCATCTATGATCAGCTCTAATCCTGCCATCTCCACCATTCTCATTACACAAGTATAAAACATGTAATACTGGTGGATAAAACAAGACTGAACACAAGACCTTCACAGCCGTCTACACATCATAGGGGAGATCTCATGACACCTTCTCTCCATCTACCTGATGATCCTGAGGAACATTGGGATCTTCTTGTTTACAGTCCAGTGGAAGAAGAGGACGGGGACATCTCTCTGGTGTTGTCCTCTTACTGGATAGATCTGGAGGAAACACATACAGGGGCTGAATTCATTCTTTACATACAGATAATTATAGGCCATGTGTATTTAGTCCTGTCTATTACCTGGTGATGTGAGGGGCTGGGGAACCTCCATCATGACGTTCTTGTACAGATCTTTGTGTCCTAAATACTCCCACTCCTCCATGGAGAAATAGACGGCGATATCGTGACACCTTATAGGAACCTGACACATACAATGATACTGTCATCCCTCAATCCCTTCATAGCGTTACTGTATAATGTCCCAGCATTCCCAGCAGTGTCACCTCTCCAGTCAGCAGCTCAATCATCTTGTAGGTGAGTTCTAGGATCTTCTGGTCATTGATGTCATCATGTATCAGGGGGTGAGATGGAGGTCCGGTTTTTGGGCTCAGGGGTCTTCCCCATCCCTCAGACACAGGGTCCTGACAGCGCTCTCTAGAGGTCTTCTTCACTACTGTGTAATCCTGGTTATGGAGAGACACATTAATAAATCTCCCTCCAGACATTTCCAGAGTCCTCAGCTCTCCAGTTCTGTACATCTGTTATTCCCATAGATAAGAATGATGTAACGTGACATCATCAGAATCTCTCACCTCTCCAGTAATACGGAAGAGGATCTCTAGGGTGAGGTATAATATCCTCTCCGCCATCTAGTCTCTATCCATATCCATCCTTGATGGGTAAATCAGAAAAATTTGCTTATATAGAAGATATTCACTGAGAGGATCTGATATTGTAGAGATCTGAATGAGAAGATGATGAGCAGATGTAACGTCATAAAAATCCTGTGTAATAATACAATTACTGGAGATAATAAGGGAAACATATGAGGAGATTTATTATTTTACAGTATTTAGTTTTCTTATATACATATACTAATAAAACATATATAATTTAAGCCACAAACAACAAGCAGTTTCTTCCTCGGAGTCTGTAGCTGAATACGTTTCTCATAGACTCATCTTCCATAAAGCTAATTCTCGCCTCATTTACAGACACCGGAATCGGCATTAGTAATACTGCAGGAGATTTTACACGTGACATGAGAAATAACTACTTCATGATGAGGACATCTTCATCTTCTACTTTGGTTCTAGAAACATATTTGGCCAAAGTCCGTCACTGACTACATCACCACCGGCCGTCTATATGAATGTTTCCCGTCTTCGAACTGTAATGTTCTATCACATTGGATCTAATGTCTGATTCAGACATAGAAATTTGAGACATTTATAAAAGCTTGTTTGTAAGAACACAAAGACAAGAGATATTTAATGCCAAATACTCCATGTACAGTGTATTTTTCTCTCTGGATATGATGGGATTTTTTTTTAGCATTTTCGCATAGGTTTCCATATGATACATGAAAAACACCCCAAAAAAATAAAATTGGGGATGGAGGTACCGTCGAAATATTATACAGTGTGTGGGTGGATGGCGATACTAGGGGAACAGTATACTGTGTGTGGGGGCCAAGAAAGGGGCACTGTACTATGGAAGCAATACATGATTCCTTCATAAAAACACCCTAAATGTAACATTTTTAAAACAACCCCACAATTTGTGAATCTTCAGGGTAAATCGCTATCTAACCATTTGATTAGAGCTGATACTATTACGCTAAAGTGTCTAAACAGACTTTCTTTCAGATCCATAAAGGGGCACTTTTCCGTGTTTGTCATGTCAGAACTGTTGGAGGATTATTACAGGTGACAGTTTTCCCACCAATTAGAAGGGACACCTGTGGAAATTGGTGTTTTTTTTACCAGCTACAGTTCTGATGTGATTTACTCTGTAAAGTGCCTTGTGGTAAAGTGGACAAAAGTCATGATCAATTACAATCAGACTGAAGGAACATGGCTCCTCTATTCAGCTCTATGAACCTAGGATGAAATCCACTGCGGCCACTGCAAGAAAAAGAATGAAGAAGAGCAGAAGTTTGGTGAGACCACCGTGGCCAGACATTTCTTGGATGGTGATAAAAGTTCTGATCTCCGATGGTCGGTGTTAGAAGAGACGACCCCCGCAGATTCACAATCACAACGCAGTAAACTTCTACAGAGACGTGTTCTGAATTTACTCCCTGGAATCACTTTCTCCCAAAGGGTTAAATGACGTCTGTAACTTCATTGTCTTTCTATGAAGCTTCTTCTCTGAACTTTATTGCTCTGTTTTCTGAAGTATTTATATTACTCTCCAGAGTTCAGGAATGTATTAAGTCCTATATAAACTTCTGAGAAATAATTCTCTCTAATTCTGTGTTTCCAGGATTATTCTTGTGGGAATTGGCTGCGATATCCCCTGAGCAATATATTTCTAGTATTAACCCCTTTACGACCTTGCCTGTAATATTACGTAGCTGCGCCCTGGGCTTTATTGACCAGCTATGTACTATTACGCGTGCGGCGATGGGGTCCGCACACAAGCGGTGCGGGGCGATCGCCGCCTGGTGTCAGCTCATGGTCACAGCTGACACCCGGTGCTATGTGCAAGGAGCGGTCCCGCACCGCTCCCGGCACATTAGCTCCCACAATGCTGCAATCGAAGTTGATCGCAGCATTGCGGAAGTAAGAATCGGTACTCACCTCCTCTCCCGGCGTCCCGTGGCATCTGAGTCTGGTCTCGGATGTTGTCATGACGGCTCGATGTCGTCATGACAACATCCGGGTCAACAGGAGGCAGGAAGTTACTTTGGTCATGCGCAGTGCATGACCAAAGTAACCTCCCTGTGTGCAGCGCTGACAGGCTGCATAGCATAGGGAGCTGCTGCTGTTCTCTATGCTATACAGCCGATCAGGCTGCAAAAAGTGAAAGTCCCATAATGGGACAATGTAAAAGCAAAAAAAGTGTAAGAAAGTTTAAAAAAAAAAATTAAAAGAAAAAAAATTGTAAAAATATAAAAAAAAATGAAAAAAATAATACCCAAAAAATAAAAATATAATATACCCATCAATAAGTATTATTATGAAAAAAACAAAACAATAAAAAGTACACTTATTTAGTATCGCCGCGTCTAGAATGACCTGACCTATAAAACTGTCCCACTAGTTAACCCCTTTAGTGAACACTGTAAAAAAAATTAAAAAAACTAAGCAAAAAATGATGCTTTATCATCATACCGCCAAACAAAAAATGGAATAAAACGCGATAAAAAAAACGAATGTAAATAAAAATGGTACCGCTGAAAACGTCATCTTGTCCCGCAAAAAAACAAGGCGCCATACAGCTCCATCAGCCGAAAAATAAAAAAAGTTATAGCTCTCAGAATAAAGCGATACAAAAAAATTATTTTTTTTATAAAAGTTTTTATTGTGTAAAAGCGCCAAAACATAAAAAAAACTATATAAATGTGATACCGCTGTAAACGTACTGACCCGAAGAATAAAGCTGCCTTATGAATTTCACCATACGCGGAACGGCATAAAAAAACAAACCAAAAAACAATTCCTGAATTGTTGGTTTTTGTTTATTCTGCCTCCCAAAAATCAGAATAGAAAGCGATCAAAAAATGTCACATGCCTGAAAATGGTACCAATAAAAACATCAACTTGTTCCGCAAAAAACAAGATGTCACATGACTCTGTCGGCCAAAATATGTAAAAATTATAGCTCTCAAAGTATGGCGATGCAAAAAATAGTCTTTGCAAAAAAATGCATCTTTAGTGTGTGACACCTGTCAATCATAAAAACCCGATATAAATCTGGTATCGCTGTAATCGCACTGACCCGAAGAATAAAGTCGTCTAATCACTTATACCGCACAAGGAACGGTGTAAAAAATAAACTCTAGGGTTAGGGTTGTGCTAGGGTTAGGGTTCCGCTAGGGTTGGGATTTTTTCAAAAGTAAAAAAAAAAGAAAAAAAAAATGATGACGATATGGCGACTAGTGTTGAGTGCCAGGTGCTTCGGTATGCACTGAGTATCGCGGGTGCTTGACTAACATGCTCGAGTTTCCGCCTCATATGCTTCGTGGCCAAAAAAAACTCGCGGGGATTGCCTGCCATGCATGAGCGAACCCCGCGTGTTTTTTTTTGGGTGTCTAATAACCGTGAAACATGCGGGGCGGGGACTCGAGCATGTTACTGCATACCTGGTGCAAACTCAAGTAGCGAGCACTTGCGCTCAAGACTGATGACAACTTATTCAATATGATGACTTAATGTTATCAAATTCTGTGTCGTACCTCTGGGTTCAAAATGTTCACTACACCCCTTGATAAAATCCTTGAGGGGTTTAGTTTCCAAAATGGGGTCACTTGTGGGGGGTTTCCACTATTTAGGCACATCAGGGGCTCTCCAAACGCGACATGGCGTTCGCACTCAATTCCAGCCAATTTTGCGTTCAAAAAGTCACACAATGCTCCTTCCCTTCTGAACTCTGCTGTGCGCCCAAACACTGTATTTTCCCCACATATGGGGTATTGGCGTACTCAGGAGAAATTGCACAAAAGTTTTTGGGGTCCATTTTCTCCTCTTGCCCTTGTAAAAATATAAAAATTAGAGCTAAAACATAATTTTTGTGGAAAAAGTTTGATTTTTTTATTTTCACAGCTCCGTGTTATAAACTTCTGTGAAGCACCTGGGGGTTCAGGGTGCTCACCACACATCTAGATAAGTTCCCTGGGGGGTCTAGTTTCCAAAATGGTGTCACTTGTGGGGGGTTTCCACTGTTTAGGCACATCAGGGGCTCCCCAAATGCAATATGGCGTCCGCTAATTATTCAAGTAAATTTTACATTCAAAAAGTCAAATGGCGCTCCTTCCGTCCAAACCCTGCCGTGCGCCCAAACAGTGGTTTTTCCCCACATATGGGGTATCTGCGTGCTCAGGAGAAATTGCATAACAAATTTTGTCCATTTTTTCCTGTTACTCTTGCGAAAATAAAAAAATTGGGGTGTAAAGTAACATTTTTGTGAAACAAGTTAAATGTTCATTTTTTTCTTCCCCATTCCAAAAATTCCTGTGAAGCACCTGAAGGGTTAATAAAGTTCTTGAATGTGGTTTTGAGCACCTTGAGGGGTGCAGTTTTTAGAATGGTGTCACTTTTGGATATTTTCTGTCACAAAGACCTCTCAAAGTGACTCCAAATGTGATGTGGTCCCTAAAAAAATGGTTTTGTAAATTTTGTTGGAAAAATGAGAAATCGCTGGTCAACTTTTAACCCTTATAGCTCCCTAACAAAAAAAAAATTTTGGTTCCAATATTGTGCTGATGTAAAGTAGATATGTGGGAAATGTTATTTATTAAGTATTTTGTGTGACATATCTCTCTGATTTAGGGGCATAAAAATTAAAATTTTGAAAATTGCACAATTTTCACCAAATTTCCGTTTTTTTCACAAATAAACGCAAGTGATATCGAAGAAGTTTTTCCACAATCATGAAGTACAATATGTCACGAAAAAACAATCTCAGAATCAGGGGGATCCGTTGAAGCGTTCCAGAGTAATTACCTCATAAAGTGACAGTGGTCAGAATTGTAAAAATTGGCCTGGTCATTAACGTGCAAACCACCCTCGGGGTGAAGGGTTTAATGCGCCAATAATGGGGGATCTCCACATACCTCCACCTGCAGAGCCGCCACCACATATATGGCAGCTCTGTGCCCACAGGAGCTGTGATGAGGTCACAGGAGGGGAGGAGTCAGGGGTCACATGATCAGGGGCCTCAGTGGATGCAGGACTCTGCTGTGCTGGTTGTCATGGTGCTGGATGAGCTGAAGTTTATGTGTGGGGTCAGGAGGGGTTTACAGTGTGGATGTAGCAGAGCCTTGTGTGTACGAGGCTTACGGAGCAGAGCCGCGTGTGTACGAGGTGTACGGAGCAGAGCCGCGTGTGTACGAGGTGTACGGAGCGGAGCCGCGTGTGTACGAGGTGTACGGAGCAGAGCCGCGTGTGTACGAGGTGTACGGAGCGGAGCCGCGTGTGTACGAGGTGTACGGAGCGGAGCCGCGTGTGTACGAGGTGTACGGAGCGGAGCCGCGTGTGTACGAGGTGTACGGAGCGGAGCTGCGTGTGTACGAGGTGTACGGAGCAGAGCCGCACGTGTACAATGTGTACGGAGCAGAGCCGTGTGTGTACGAGGTGTACGGAGCGGAGCCGTGTGTGTACGAGGTGTACGGAGCGGAGCCGCGCGTGTACGAGGTGTACGGAGCAGAGCAGCGTGTGTACAAGGTGTACGGAGCGGAGCCGCGTGTGTACGAGGTGTACGGAGCCGTGTGTGTACAAGGTGTACGGAGCGGAGCCGTGTGTGTACGGAGCGGAGCCGTGTGTGTACGAGGTGTACGGAGCGGAGCCGTGTGTGTACGGAGCGGAGCCGTGTGTGTACGAGGTGTACGGAGCGGAGCCGTGTGTGTACGGAGCGGAGCCATGTGTGTACGAGGTGTACGGAGCGGAGCCACATGTGTACTAAGTGTAGGGAGCAGAGCCGTGTGTGTACAATGTGTAGGGAGCAGAGCCGTGTGTGTACGAGGTGTACATAGCGGAGCCGTGTACGAAGTGTACAGAGCGGAGCCGTGTGTATACGAGGGTTATGGAGCGGAGCCGGGTGTGTGCGAGGTTTTTGGAGCGGAGCCATGTGTGTACAAGGCGTGCGGAGTGTAGCCATGTGTATAAGACATGTACAGAGCAGAGCTTTGTGTATAAGACATGCACGGAGCGGACCCATGTGTGTACGCGGTTTACGGAGCAGAGCCGTGTGTGTATGAGGTGTGCGGAGCGGAGCCGTGTGTGTATGAGGTGTGCGGAGCGGAGCCGTGTGTGTACGAAGTGTACAGAGCGGAGCCGTGTGTATACGAGGTTTATGGAGCGGAGCCGGGTGTGTGCGAGGTTTTTTGAGCGGAGCCATGTGTGTACGAGGCGTGCGGAGCGTAGCCATGTGTATAAGACGTGTACGGAGCAGAGCTTTGTGTATAAGACATGCACGGAGCGGACCCATGTGTGTACGCGGTTTACAGAGCAGAGCCGTGTATGTACGAGGTGTACAGAGCGGTGCCGCGTGTGTACGAGGTGTACGGAGAGGAGCCGCGTGTGTACGAGGTGTACGGAGAGGAGCCGCGTGTGTACGAGGTGTACGGAGCAGAGCCGTGTGTGTATGAGGTGTACGGAGAGGAGCCGTGTGTGTATGAAGTGTACGGAGCGGAGCCGCGTGTGTACGAGGTGTACGGAGCGGAGCCGCGTGTGTACGAGGTGTACGGAGCGAAGCCGCGTGTGTACGAGGTGTACGGAGAGGAGCCGCATGTGTACGAGCTGTACGGAGAGGAGCCGTGTGTGTACGAGGTGTATGGAGCGGAGCCGCATGTGTACGAGGTGTACGGAGCGGAGCCGCATGTGTACGAGGTGTATGGAGCGGAGCCGTGTGTGTACGAGGTGTACGGAGAGGAGCCGTGTGTGTACGAGGTGTATGGAGCGGAGCCGTGTGTGTGCGGAGTGGAGCCGTGACTATAATCAGCTTTTGGGGGCTAAATGGTTTTCTAACCTTGAGGGGTTTACTACAGTTTGATTTGCACCAAGAACGGTGATGAATGGAAAATAGAGTTTTTAACGTCTGAGGGTTTACTCGATAATCTCGTTCTGCTATTTGGATTCTCCAATGCACCAACAGGATTTCACAGCTTTCTGAATAATATTTCTCTGATTACATTGGGAGATTTCTTGTGATTTTCCTTGATTATATATAATTTTTTCTCGTGATTTGGATTCTCATCAGGAACATGTCCGTGTTTCTTCTCCAGAACCTACATCCTCCAGTCTACCTAAAGGCACTGCGGTTTTCTGTGGTATCCTTGGAGTTGGAAGCTGAGATCCGTAAAGTCCAGTCATTGGCCCCTTCCGCCACTTCTGGGTCCAAATTATTTGTAGCTTTGTACCTAAGATTGCGTCTGTTGCAGGAGTTTCATGATTCCATCTTGAATGGTCATCCTGAGGTCACAGCTATGCAGAAAGCTATTGCTAGGCTTTTTGGTGGCTATCTATGAATAATGATATTAAAGGTTTTGCATCCACTTGTGAAGTTTGTGCACACGATAAAGTCTGTCATAACTGACCGGCCGGTAATTGGCTCCATTGCTAATTCCTGAAAGACAGTGGACTCATCTGTCCATGGATTTCATCATGGATTTGCCTCGATGTGGTGAGAAGACTGTTATTTGGGTTGTGGTTGACTGATTCAGTAAACAGGCTCATTTTGTTCCTTTGTCAGGGTTACCTAATGCTGAGACACTCTCCAGGTTGTTTATTCGTCATGTTGTGAGATTGCATGGAATTCCTCTTAACACTGTGTCTGATAGGGGAGTGCAATTTGCTTCCAAATTCTGGAGAGCTTTTTGTAAAACACTGGGGATTGACTTGTCATGTTCCTGTGCCTACCACCCTGAAACCAACGGTCAGACAGAAAGGATAAATCAATCTTTGGAACAAATTTTAAGGTGTTTTGTTGCGGCTCAGCAGGAGGACTGATCTTCATTCTTACCTATTGCTGATTTTGCCTTTAAGAGTCAGATCAATCAGTCCACTGGAACCTCACTGTTTTTTTCAATTATGGTTTTCATCCCCATTTTGGTGTATTTTATAAGATAAGTTCTGAATGTCCTGGGGTGGAGAACGCTATACAGAAAGTTGGGGATGTTACCTATGTTGAAAAAAGACCTAAGTCCATCAAGTTCAAGCTTTCTCCACCAATTATACATTTGTTGTCACTAAATTATCTATAATCCACAATGTTATGTTTACTGAGGAAATCATCCAGCTCTTTTTTAAAAGTTGTTATAGTGTCTGCCATTACTACCTCTTATAGTAAAGCGTTCCACAGTCTGACTGCTCTAACTGTAAAAAGCCCTTTCCTGTTTGCCGGAATGATCATTCTGCCACCTGTAATGAGTGCCCACTAGTCCTTAGCATCTTTGGAAGAAATAAGTCCGCTAGAGACTTATTCCTTATACCATTGTGCTGTCCAGAGACCCCCGAGCATACCCTAGGTATAAGAGTAAACGGCATACAATGGGTCCCATATTTAAATAAATTTATCTAATTACTGCAGCAAGAACTTCAATTGCTATTGCAAACAGTAAGGAAGACAGGGGGCATCCTTGTCTTGTACCTCTGTGCAATAAAAATCGATTAGTGATAGAGCCATTCGCTCTTATTTTAGTCTTTGGGTCTGAATAAAGCAATTGCACCCATTATATAAATTTGTCACCAAAGCCAATCTGCCTCAACGTAGCCCACAAGTATTGCCATTCTACACTGTCAAAGGCCTTAGTGGCGTCCAAAGACAGGATCACCCTTTGACCAATATTATCAGCCCTTGCTTGCATATTAATATAAAGCTTTCCGAGATTGATCGTGGTGGACATATTGGGCATAAACCCAGACTGACCCAGATGTATTATTGAGATCACTTTTCAGAGTCTGTTTTCTAGCACCAGGGTCGGCTCCAGGTTTTCGTGGGCCCCGGGACGAAAGAGTGGGCCCCTTTAATACTTACCACAATTCATGATGCACAGATAAGAAATATAAATAGTACAATGCCAAAGATTGTACTATTTGTCGCACAGTGTGTGCCCTGGGGGGAGTCAAACGTTTTCATTTTAGACCGGACAATATAGTCCTCCATACAGTATAATGGACCCCAAATATTGCTCCATACAGAATAATGGACCCCATATAATGCTCCATACAGTATAATGAGCCCCATATAGTACTCCATACAGAATAATGGACCACATATAATGCTCCATACAGAATAACGGACTGCATATAATGCCCCATACAGAATAATGGACCCACATAATGCTCCATACAGAATAACGGACCCCATATAATGCTCCATACAGAATAATGGACCCCATATAATGCTCCATACAGAATAATGGCCCCCATATATTGCTCCATGCAGAATAATGGACCCCATATATTGCTCCATACAGAATAATGGACCCCATATATTGCTCCATACAGAATAATGGACCCCATATAATGCTCCATAGAGAATAATGGACCCCATATATTGCTCCATACAGAATAAGGAGCCCCATATAATGCTCCATACAGAATAATGGGCCCCATATAATGCTCCATACAGAATAATGGGCCTCATATAATGCTCCATACAGAATAACGGACTCCATATAATGCACCATAAAGAATAATAGACCCACATAATGCTCCATACAGAATAACAGACCCCATATAATGCTCCATACAGAATAATGGCCCCCATATATTGCTCCATGCAGAATAATGGACCCCATATATTGCTCCATACAGAATAATGGACCCCACATATTGCTCCATGCAGAATAATGGACCCCACATATTGCTCCATACAGATTAATGGACTCCATATAATGCTCCATACAGAATAATGGACCCCATATATTGCTCCATACAGAATAATGGGCGTCATATAATGCTCCATACAGAATAATAGACCTCATATAATACTCCATACAGAATAATGGACCCCATATATTGCTCTATACAGAATAATGGACCCACATAATGCTCCATACAGAATAATGGGCCTCATATAATGCTCCATACAGAATAAAGGACCCCTTATAATGCTCTATACAGAATAATGGACCCCATATATTGCTCCATGAAGAATAATGGACCCCATATATTGCTCCATACAGAATAATGGACCCCATATATTGCTCCATACAGAATAATGGACCCCATATATTGCGCCATACAGAATAATGGGGCATCATATAATGCTTCATACAGAATAATGGACCTCATATAATGCTCCATACAGAATAATGAGCCCCATATAATGCTCCATACAGAATAATGGGCCTCATTTAATGCTCCATACAGACTAATGGACCCCAAATATTGCTCCTTACAGAATAATGGACCCCATATAATGCTCCATACAGAATAATGGGCCACATATAATGCTCCAAACAGAATAATGGACCCCATATAATGCTCCATACAGAATAATGGACCCTATATATTGCTCCATAGAGAATAATGGACCCCATATAATGCTCCATAGAGAATAATGGACCCCATGTATTGCTCCATACAGAATAATGGGCGTCATATAATGCTCCATACAGAATAATGGACCCCATATAATGCTCCATACAGAATAATGAACCCCATATAATACTAATTACAGAATAATGGGCCACATATAATGCTCCATACAGAAAAATTGGCCCCATATAATACTAAATACAGAATAATGGGCCACATATAATGCTCCATACAGAAAAATTGGCCCCATATAATGCTCCATACAGAATAGGCCCCATATAATACTCCCTACATGATGGGCCCCATATCATGCTCCATAGAAGATGGGCACAATATAATGCTCCATACATGATGGGCCCTCTATAATGCTCCATACATGATGGGCCCCATATAATGTTCCATGGAAGATGGCCCCCATATAATGCTGTGTACATGAAAAAAAATCAAATACTTCCCTCTCCTCGTTCCTTGCTGGCTGCAGCTCTGGACTCCTCAGCGTCGCCATCTTCCTACTCTCTGTGATGCTCATAGCACAGGGTGCGCTGATGTCATCGCTCCCTCTGACTTGAGAAGTCACAAGTCAGCAGACGCGGAAGAAGCTGGAGCTGTGGGGAACAGGGAGAGGTAAGTATTCCAAGTGCTGGCAGCCTGAGCAAGTGCGGCACTGGCACTGGGCTCTCCCAACTCACTGGCCCCATAGAGCGCCAATGTCCCCGACGGTGAGTGGGCCCGCCCCGCTGGCTCAGGGCTGACGCCAGCCCTGGATGGCAGCTTGGGAAGAAGTTTGACTTTACTGTTAAAAGAGGGATGGGTCTATAGGATGCCGGCAAGCTAGGGTCCTTGCCTTGTTTACGTAACACCATTATTATGGCTTCCTGCATGAATGTGGGCATTCATACAGGAAGCCATACAATTGCCTTCTACCCTCTTATCCCTCTATCCCAGTGAGAGTCCGGTATATTATTAAAGTCCTCTATTATAATATAGGGGATTTGTGAGAAGCCGGAAATAATAGTGAGAATTTTATGTATAATTCTCCTGGAATATAGTGGTGGTATGTAGATAGATTATATTAATAGAGATTTAGTAATTAATTTACAGAACAAACATATCTAGTGACCCTCTGTATCTCACTGTAAGACGCTCACATTGTGCACTAGGGTGTACTAATATACTGACTCCCCGAGAGTATGGAGAGCGCGTGGAGTGATAGTCGGCTGTAATCTCTTCTTGTTTAGTAGATGAAGTTTCTCAGAGGTAAGATGTGTTTTTTCCATTTAAAGATACTGAAAGATCACCTGTCTTTTAACACTAGAAGAAAGACCCCTTACATTCCAGCTATTTGCACTGACCCCGCCATATTTAATGTAGTAGATATGTCGTTTCCAATATCCTATCAGCAGAGCATTTCTGTTTTACATAGATAGTTAAGCGCTAATTACAAGATTGTCAACAAAATAAAACATACCCCAAAAAATAAAAAAGACCTCCACCCATAAAACCCCAACCATAATAGTCAGATATAAAACACCTTTCTCCGGGTGAGAGACTGGGCGAAGTATTTCCATTTTTAAAGTATAAAAAATGGCGGCTCAGTCACTGTTGAACATATGGGAAAATCCCCCCTAGAATTTACGTCTCCTTGGGAGATAATTCAACCCCAATTATACATAAGGACTGTGATAAAATCATAATAGAACCTGAAGAAAAAACAACATTTGTAAAGAACTGTCCAACAAGCAGGGACACACTTCTTCCCATATACTCACGGATCACTGTGTTTTTGAAGAATTAGGGTTTGTACCACAGGATCTACAACTTGTAACATCCTGAATGTGATCCCGGAGTATTTCATATTTGATCCTCTCATTCATATCCAGCCAGTGAAGGGTTTATGAATCTTGAATAAAGTGCACAGTACCTCGGGCTACCACCCTTAACTTGGCAGGGTAGATCATTGAATATCAGGATCTGGAGATATTTGTGGATACTTCCCAGGCTGCTGGTTTATTCAAGACGTCAATTCAGAAAGGTTTATTAAATTTCTGTTTTTATTCGAGGAGTTTCAAAGTGACAAGCACTTCTTCTTCAGGAGACAACCACATACAGACAAAATCCTGCAAGACAATGTGAAGGCTTGAGGTTTGAATTAAGGCTCCAAATCAACACATGACTGTCTGAGTTGTGTCAAAGTTAACTGGATTGGCAAACGATTACATCAGAAAATAACAAAATTGTGTGTATTTCAATTATACAAAGAAATTCCTCCTAAAAATGTATCACGATTCATATACTATAAACCTATTCAGCATTATTTAAAAATTGTATATATATAAGTTCAAATGTTCACTAAAATAAATGTATGTATTCACTTATTCTAATAGCAGGAGTTGGGCTAGAACCTGTCTCTATAGGGAAAACCACTGTGTCCTGTGTTCTTTACTCATTAAGCCGCTATGTGTATTTAGGAATTAGCAGATGATTAAAAAGAAAAGCAAATCCAAGGGTCGGAGAAAAGTGTGTAAAAAACTTGTAGCTCATTGTATGTCAATAAATTCTTGATTTATTTTATTTAATGTCTTTTTGATGAGCTAAAATGCTCTTATCCGAATTCCTCTAAATATTATTTTAGTTTATTATATTGGTTACAGTCCATTTGTCGTGTTTCATATCTCAGAATATTATTTTGTGTCATTATACTGATATCAGTGTGTTTTATCAATTCCTGTATAATTTTATTAGAGGAAAAATAAATATCATTATAAATAATTTCCACGCTTCCTTTTTTAATTACTTAGTTTCTCATACAATGTGATGGTGAAATATGGGGAGAGAGCGTGGTTTACCTCTGTCCATGAATATGGCCGCTGGAGTAAATATATGGCTATGTGCTTAACTTGGAAGGATTTCATCTGCTGAGGGGTCACCTAGGGCAGTGGTGACGTCACGGGGGGATCCGGTCAGGGAGATCTTTCTTTTTACTACAAGCCTTCGTTATCAGGGACTGTAGGTAATAGAGGACGGGGAACATCAGAGGAATCCCGTGCTTGCTACATGGATTCTCTTGGAACGTAAAACGGTAGTGACTGGAATTACAATGAGGGGAGTTTTATACTCTGAGAAAAAAAGACAATCACTTCATGGAGATCTAAATGCTCGATGTTCCGGGAGTTTGATAAAATTGTGACATCTAAAAAATATACAGGGTGGGCCATTTATATGATACACCTAAATAAAATGGGAATGGTTGGTGATATTAACTTCCTGTTTGTGGCACATTAGTATATGGGAGGGGGAAAACTTTTCCAGATGAGTGGTGACCATGGCGGCCATTTTGAAGTCAGCCATTTTGATCCAAACTTTATTTTTTTCAATGGGAATAGGGTCATGTGACACATCAAACTTATTGAGCATTTTATAAGAAAAACAATGGTGTGCTTGGTTTTAACATAACTTTATTCTTTCATGAGTTATTTACAAGTTTATGACCACTTATAAAATGTGTTCAAAGTGTTGCCCATTGTGTTGGACTGTCAATGCAACCCTCTTCTCCCACTCTTGACACACTGATAGCAACACCGCAGAAGAAATGCTAGCACAGGCTTCCAGTATCTGTTGTTTCAAATGCTGTACATCTTGTATCTTCACAGCAAAGACAATTGCTTTCAGATGACCTCAAAGATAAAAGTGTAAGGGGGTCAGATCGGGAGACCTTGGTGGCAATTCAACTGACCCACGACTACCAATCCACTTTCCAGGAAAATGTTCATGTAGGAATGCTCAGACCTGACACCCATAATGTGGTGGTGCACCATCTTGTTGGAAAAACTTAGGGAACATGCCATCTTCAGTGCATAAAGAGAGCAACACATCATCATGTAGCAATTTCAGATATCCAGTGGCATTGAGGTTTCCATTGATGAAGAATGGCCCCACTATCTTTGTACCCCATATACCACACAATACCATCAATTTTTGTGTTCCAACAGTCTTGGAGGGATCTATGAACTGTGCGCTAGTGTCAGTGTGTGGTTTTGTGTGTGGTTTTGTTCACCATTCACAAAAAAGTTTGCCTCATCATTGAACATAATGTTCTGTGTAAACTGAGGATCCTGTTCCAATTTTTGTTTTGCCCATTCTGCAAATTCAGTGCGCCGATCTGGGTCATCCTCGTTGAGATGCTGCAGCAGCTGGATTTTGTAAGGGTGTCATTTGTGAGTAGCTAATATCCATCGAAGGGATGTTTGACTGATGCCACTCTCAGGTGACATGCGATGAGTGCTACGCTGTGGGCTCTTGCTGAATGAAGCAAGGACAGCCACTGATGTTTCTTCATTAGTGACAGTTTCCTTGCATCCACATTTTGGCAAATCCAACACTGAACCTGTTTCAAGAAATTTGGCAAGAATTTGCTAAATGTAGCATGGGAGATGGGTGGTCTCATAGGGTGTCTTGCATTGAAATCTGCTGCAATGACCCGGGTACTGCATTCACCAAACATCAACACAATTTCTATCCGCTCCTCACGTGTTAACCTCTGTGACATGTCAATGGCTGTAAACAAAGAGAAACTTGTAATAACTCATGAAAGAATAAAGTTACGTTAAAACCAAGCACACCATTGTTTTTCTTATGAAATTCTCAATAAGTTTAATGTGTCACATGACCCTCTTCCCATTGAAAAAAATAAAGTTGGATCCAAAATGGCCGACTTCAAAATGGCCGCCATGGTCACCACCCATCTGGAAAAGTTTTTCCCCTCCTATATACTAATGTGCCACAAACAGGAAGTTGATATCACCAACCATTCCCATTTTATTTAGGTGTATCCATATAAATGGCCCACCCTGTACATAGGATATTAAAAGATTATCATTGTACCATAGTTAAATGTCTTAATCATAGGAAATATATCTATATAAGAACGAAATATTAAAATTTGAAAGGTCGAGGGTTTTATCTAAAATAATTAATTTATTTTAATTGGTTAATAAAACCATGTCACAGATCATGGATAATATTGTAGTAAATAGATATTACAATAAAATATCTTATTAAAGATCATGTAAATTATTACAATTAATACTAATGTTAAGGGAGCTTCCACATCAGACTTTCTATCTCCAAAATGACCATATATGTAGATTTCTTACCATCTAAAGCATGGTCTCAAACATGCGGCCCGCGGGCCACATGCGGCCCCTGAGGCAGGCATCTGCAGCCCGCGGTGCACCACAAGTCTCACCCTAGCAGAGAGGATGAGTGCGCCGCTCTGTAGTGGCTATGGCCCTGCGTTATGACATCCCTCTGGCGCTGCGTTATGACATCCCTCTGCAAGGAGGTGGGCACTGCTATAGAATAGTGAGCAAAACGGGGTGCTACAGTAACCTGATATAATAGTATAATATAGTTTGGAAGAAAAAAGACTCAGGATATACAACCGTGCACACCCAATATTAGAAAAATGAAAAAATCTTTATTACATGATTACACACTGACAACACAAGAAAAAATAAAAACATTTAAAAACAGACAAGGCATAACAATATTCATGGGGGAAGAACAATAATAGTGTTCCAAAGCAATAAATCCCCCCTTAGGCCACAGGTATAATATATATAATTTTAATATCTCATAATACAATAATGGTTTTTAACCAAGCTATGTCGCCCTAGTGGAGGGTAGCACAGCACCACTAGACCAAACATAGGTAATGGACCAGGCACTCCCAAATAATCAGACTATACATCATAATAGATCAAGGAATGAAGGAATGAGTGGGAGTAATAACCTGCTAGCACTAGGGGCCCGTATAGTATCAGCATTTACCAAAAAGTGTCATCCCACGTAAGGTACGACATCGGATCATGAGTTAAATCATGTATGGCAAAACGGGCACTCCTGAGTAGTCAAGGGATAAATCAAAAATAATAAATTGACATAGTTACCTGTTGGCACCGAAGACCCTACGCGTTACGCTGCTGGACCGCAGCTTCGTCAGGGGTATGTTGTCAGTGAACACATGTGTACATTAAATAATCTATCCAATTTAGTGTGATTCCCTTCAGGTGAGTATAGATGCCCTCAGAAAGTCTCTCCAGCATCGTGGCAAATCGGACGGTAACTTCCTGTTTCCACAGCGTGCCGCCCACGTGCTGTGATGTAACGCAACCGGAACTGGATAAGACGTCATATCCGGTCGGCGAACCGCCGCCCCTTCCTATCTCTCATGCGTTCCACCCAGACGCTATGGTGGAACGCAACCGGAACTAGGTAAAAGATCATATCCGGTTTTGGAAACCGCCCCCTCAGAGATCAAGAGGGATGTAGTCCCTTGGGATGGTCACAATAGGAAAGAAGCTGGCATTCCCGGGGAAGATAGAACGCAAAAAATATATGTATACCCCCGGAAGTAGCGCGTCCGCTACAAAAAATTACCGGTACAAAGAAAAGAGGGCTGGCCCTGATCAAGGAAAGTGCCTGGCCAGGCCAAAGAGCAAGATGAAAAGTGTGATTGGAGTCAGAAAGTCACCAAATGTGCATAAAAGTGTGACCAATAATAACAATACAAACATAAACATAAAAGACTTACCAGACAAACCAACCACAAACAAACATAGAACAAACAACAATCATGTACAAATTGTGGGCCATTACAAAGGTGGCTAATGAAGCCAAACAGCAACATATATGGATATACGTACAATTATAAATAAGGACCTGGCATTTAAGATGATAAGAATGCTGGGGATTAACTTGTTATGGGATGGAGGAAATGCACAAGCCAGCCACACGAGAAGAGATGGAAGGATAAAAAGGATAAAGAGGAAAAAGGTTGAACCAGAGAGCCCTCAATCTAAAGCGGGATTCCAATAGCAAGGATACCATGGGAGTTTAAGCCAAGTAACCAGTAAATGAAAAGTCCTCATTTATACCCCTAGGGGCCACTGTATCAAGAACAAAGATCCACCTAGATTCAGATCTCAATAGATCCTTGGTGTGATCTGAATTACGTGAATTGGGCCTCATCTTCTGGAGGCCCATGACTCGCAATTTATTGGGGCTACCAGAGTGGCATTGGAAGAAGTGCAGAGCCACCGAAGAGATGGCTTTGCCCTTCTTCAAATCCTGTTCAGCAAGATGGATGTTGGAAACATGTTGCTGTACCCGTCTACGGAGTTCCTGCGACGTTTGACCAATATAAACCTTCGGACAGGGACAGGTCAATGCATATACAACATTAGTGGACCTACAATTGATAAAGTCCCTCAAAGGGTATTGATGGTTGTCAATCGGATTAGTGAAAGTTTTACCAGAAGAGAGAAATGGACAAGCAGAACAATCGCCACAAGGGAATGAGCCCTTAAATTTACTGCCGCCCGAGGTACTACAACTGGGGCGTGTATAGTGACTATGCATAAGTTTATCCCTTAAATTTGGGGCGCGTCTAGCCGTCAACAACGGTCTCTCTGGTAAAATGCTAGAAAGACGACTATCCGTCTTAAGTATATTCCAATGTTTCCGAAATAGACTACCCACTTTATTCCATTGATTGTTAAACGTGGTGATAAATCTAATCTGTGTATCCTCCATATTGACACGTGATTGTAGCAACATCTCCCGTGGTTTGACCAAAACCTTCTGGTGAGCCTTGGAAATTACCGCTTTAGGATATCCGCGCTCCCGAAAACGTGAGGTTAAATTGCTGGCCACGGTTTTGTAATCCTCCTGTGTTGTACAGTTCCTTTTGGCCCTTGAGAATTGTCCCACCGGTATGCTGTCTCTCAAGTTTCTAGGATGAAAACTTTGGTAGTGTAAGAGACTGTTTGTGGCAGTAGATTTCCTATGTAATTTGGATACAAGTGAGCCACCCACTTTCCTGATCTCCAGATCCAGGAAGTTAACTGCAGAGGAAGATATACAATGGGTAAGATGAATGTTAAAATCATTAACGTTCAGCCTATCAATGAAGGTAAGTGCCTCGGCTTCCGTGCCCGTCCAGATAATCAAGATATCATCTATGAAGCGTAGCCACTTGAAGACCCCCCGATTGTATGCCTGTGAGGGGTACACGTGTGTGTCCTCCCACCAACCCAGAAAAAGGTTGGCAAAGGAGGGCGCACACCGTGCCCCCATGGCGGTCCCAGAGATTTGTCGATAGAAGATATGATCAAACACAAAATAATTGTGGGTAAGAATGAAGTTCAAGAGGTCCACAATGAAAGAGTCATGTAAACGATTACCTCCACTTGTAGCATTCAGAAAATAGAGGACTGCTGCTATGCCATCTTTGTGGGCTATATTTGAATATAGCGATTCAACATCAACAGTGATGAATAAGAACTGGTCAGGTAAGCAAAGAGAGTTGAGAGTCCGTATCAGATGAGATGAATCTCTGAGATAAGAGGGTAAACTGGTAACGAGGGGCTGCAAGAAAAAATCTATGTAAATACATGCCTTTTCACAAATGCTTCCTATGCCTGACACAATAGGTCGACCTGGTGGACATTCCAGATTTTTGTGGACTTTGGGCAAGACATAGAAAGTGGGTATGGTAGGTTTCCTCACTATCATAAATTCCCTCTCTTGTTTATTAATGGTTCCCATAGAGAAAGCCTTCAAAAGTAGTCGTTCAAGCTTAGCCGAGAAGACCTGTGTGGGGTCCGAGGGAAGTCTCAAATAAAATCTGGTGTTATTGAGCTGTCTATGTACTTCAGCAGTGTACATGCCACGAGGCCATAAAACAATATTTCCCCCTTTGTCTGCTTCCTTTATCAGGAATTCCTGATTTTTCTGCAGGCAAAGGAGGGCACGCCTCTCCATCATGGTTAAATTTTGATGAGATATGTTATTGACAGGTAATCTCCTGATCTCATCTTTCATAACCTCAAAAAATGTAGAAACTGCTGGAACCAAAGACAGGGATGGTAGAATATTAGAAGGTAATCGATGCGGAAACTTTTTCCTACCTTGGTATGACTGGTTGTCCTCTAGGAGTTCAAGTAAGTCACGGAAGACCTGTTTATCAGTAGGGGAAGAGAGGTCTGAGAATGAATCAGATTTAGTGTAGATGACTTTGAGAATAATTCTTCTACAAAAAAGATACAAGTCTTTTAGCAAGATAAATTTATCGACCGGTACCATGGGAGAGAAAGAGAGACCCTTCTGTAATACAGAACTTTCAACATCATTTAATGTATAAGTAGAAAGGTTGATGATCTGAAGTTGGTCAGAGTTCTGACTTAAAATCTGTTCCTCTTCTTGTATGTCCTGGTGGCCATGGTCCTCACAGAATTTGATCCTGTTTTTTTGCTGCCGTTGCTTACGTTTCCCCCGTCTCGTCCGCCGTCGGTATCGCTCGTTTCTGAGCTTAAAAAATGATCACTATGGCCTATACTTGACAGAGATCCTCCTTCCGTATATTTTACAGATGAAGGTTTACGCAAGTTACCCCTATGTTTCCATTTATAGGCTTGGTTCCTGTCATAATCAGCTTTATCCCTGTTTAACTTGGCTCTTTTCCTCTCCATGGTATCTTTATCAAGACGATCAATGGTGTCCCTCAACTCAGTTTGGAAGGGCACTATAAATTTATTATAATCATATTTGGACATCTGTGTTTCCAATAATTTAATACGAATTTTCAATGTCTGAAAAAGATCCCTGTCATGTTGGATTAGCATATTGACTAGGACATTAGAACACGGTGATAGACCTGATTCCCATGTGGCCTTAAATTCTGGGGTAGGTTCCCAGGCTGGAAATATCTGGACTCTCAATCCACGTGGATAGATAGAGAGTCTCTGATATTTAATTGTCTCGCACGGGATTTGACGGATCTGCACAAGTCAGTCATACGAGTCTGGTGGAACATATCTAGCTTTGAGGAATATCAGAGACTCTCTATCTATCCACGTGGATTGAGAGTCCAGATATTTCCAGCCTGGGAACCTACCCCAGAATTTAAGGCCACATGGGAATCAGGTCTATCACAGTGTTCTAATGTCCTAGTCAATATGCTAATCCAACATGACAGGGATCTTTTTCAGACATTGAAAATTCGTATTAAATCATTGGAAACACAGATGTCCAAATATGATTATAATAAATTTATAGTGCCCTTCCAAACTGAGTTGAGGGACACCATTGATCGTCTTGATAAAGATACCATGGAGAGGAAAAGAGCAAAGTTAAACAGGGATAAAGCTGATTATGACAGGAACCAAGCCTATAAATGGAAACATAGGGGTAACTTGCGTAAACCTTCATCTGTAAAATATACGGAAGGAGGATCTCTGTCAAGTATAGGCCATAGTGATCATTTTTTAAGCTCAGAAACGAGCGATACCGACGGCGGACGAGACGGGGGAAATGTAAGCAACGGCAGCAAAAAAACAGGATCAAATTCTGTGAGGACCATGGCCACCAGGACATACAAGAAGAGGAACAGATTTCAAGTCAGAACTCTGACCAACTTCAGATCATCAACCTTTCTACTTATACATTAAATGATGTTGAAAGGTCTGTATTACAGAAGGGTCTCTCTTTCTCTCCCATGGTACCGGTCGATAAATTTATCTTGCTAAAAGACTTGTATCTTTTTTGTATGAGAATTATTCTCAAAGTCATCTACACTAAATCTGATTCATTCTCAGACCTCTCTTCCCCTACTGATAAACAGGTCTTCCGTGACTTACTTGAACTCCTAGAGGACAACCAGTCACACCAAGGTAGGAAAAAGTTTCCGCATCGATTACCTTCTAATATTCTACCATCCCTGTCTTTGGTTCCAGCAGTTTCTACATTTTTTGAGGTTATGAAAGATGAGATCAGGAGATTACCTGTCAATAACATATCTCATCAAAATTTAACCATGATGGAGAGGCGTGCCCTCCTTTGCCTGCAGAAAAATCAGGAATTCCTGATAAAGGAAGCAGACAAAGGGGGAAATATTGTTTTATGGCCTCGTGGCATGTACACTGCTGAAGTACATAGGCAGCTCAATAACACCAGATTTTATTTGAGACTTCCCTCGGACCCCACACAGGTCTTCTCGGCTAAGCTTGAACGACTACTTTTGAAGGCTTTCTCTATGGGAACCATTAATAAACAAGAGAGGGAATTTATGATAGTGAGGAAACCTACCATACCCACTTTCTATGTCTTGCCCAAAGTCCACAAAAATCTGGAATGTCCACCGGGTCGACCTATTGTGTCAGGCATAGGAAGCATTTGTGAAAAGGCATGTATTTACATAGATTTTTTCTTGCAGCCCCTCGTTACCAGTTTACCCTCTTATCTCAGAGATTCATCTCATCTGATACGGACTCTCAACTCTCTTTGCTTACCTGACCAGTTCTTATTCATCACTGTTGATGTTGAATCGCTATATTCAAATATAGCCCACAAAGATGGCATAGCAGCAGTCCTCTATTTTCTGAATGCTACAAGTGGAGGTAATCGTTTACATGACTCTTTCATTGTGGACCTCTTGAACTTCATTCTTACCCACAATTATTTTGTGTTTGATCATATCTTCTATCGACAAATCTCTGGGACCGCCATGGGGGCACGGTGTGCGCCCTCCTTTGCCAACCTTTTTCTGGGTTGGTGGGAGGACACACACGTGTACCCCTCACAGGCATACAATCGGGGGGTCTTCAAGTGGCTACGCTTCATAGATGATATCTTGATTATCTGGACGGGCACGGAAGCCGAGGCACTTACCTTCATTGATAGGCTGAACGTTAATGATTTTAACATTCATCTTACCCATTGTATATCTTCCTCTGCAGTTAACTTCCTGGATCTGGAGATCAGGAAAGTGGGTGGCTCACTTGTATCCAAATTACATAGGAAATCGACTGCCACAAACAGTCTCTTACACTACTAAAGTTTTCATCCTAGAAACTTGAGAGACAGCATACCGGTGGGACAATTCTCAAGGGCCAAAAGGAACTGTACAACACAGGAGGATTACAAAACCGAGGCCAGCAATTTAACCTCACGTTTTCGGGAGCGCGGATATCCTAAAGCGGTAATTTCCAAGGCTCACCAGAAGGTTTTGGTCAAACCACGGGAGATGTTGCTACAATCACGTGTCAATATGGAGGATACACATATTAGATTTATCACCAGGTTTAACAATCAATGGAATGAAGTGGGTAGTCTATTTCGGAAACATTGGAATATACTTAAGACGGATAGTCGTCTTTCTAGCATTTTACCAGAGAGACCGTTGTTGACGGCTAGACGCGCCCCAAATTTAAGGGATAAACTTATGCATAGTCACTATACACGCCCCAGTTGTAGTACCTCGGGCGGCAGTAAATTTAAGGGCTCATTCCCTTGTGGCGATTGTTCTGCTTGTCCATTTCTCTCTTCTGGTAAAACTTTCACTAATCCGATTGACAACCATCAATACCCTTTGAGGGACTTTATCAATTGTAGGTCCACTAATGTTGTATATGCATTGACCTGTCCCTGTCCGAAGGTTTATATTGGTCAAACGTCGCAGGAACTCCGTAGACGGGTACAGCAACATGTTTCCAACATCCATCTTGCTGAACAGGATTTGAAGAAGGGCAAAGCCATCTCTTCGGTGGCTCTGCTCTTCTTCCAATGCCACGCTGGTAGCCCCAATAAATTGCGAGTCATGGGCCTCCAGAAGATGAGGCCCAATTCACGTAATTCAGATCACACCAAGGATCTATTGAGATCTGAATCTAGGTGGATCTTTGTTCTTGATACAGTGGCCCCTAGGGGTATAAATGAGGACTTTTCATTTACTGGTTACTTGGCTTAAACTCCCATGGTATCCTTGCTATTGGAATCCCGCTTTAGATTGAGGGCTCTCTGGTTCAACCTTTTTCCTCTTTATCCTTTTTATCCTTCCATCTCTTCTCGTGTGGCTGGCTTGTGCATTTCCTCCATCCCATAACAAGTTAATCCCCAGCATTCTTATCATCTTAAATGCCAGGTCCTTATTTATAATTGTACGTATATCCATATATGTTGCTGTTTGGCTTCATTAGCCACCTTTGTAATGGCCCGCAATTTGTACATGATTGTTGTTTGTTCTATGTTTGTTTGTGGTTGGTTTGTCTGGTAAGTCTTTTATGTTTATGTTTGTATTGTTATTATTGGTCACACTTTTATGCACATTTGGTGACTTTCTGACTCCAATCACACTTTTCATCTTGCTCTTTGGCCTGGCCAGGCACTTTCCTTGATCAGGGCCAGCCCTCTTTTCTTTGTACCGGTAATTTTTTGTAGCGGACGCGCTACTTCCGGGGGTATACATATATTTTTTGCGTTCTATCTTCCCCGGGAATGCCAACTTCTTTCCTATTGTGACCATCCCAAGGGACTACATCCCTCTTGATCTCTGAGGGGGCGGTTTCCAAAACCGGATATGATCTTTTACCTAGTTCCGGTTGCGTTCCACCATAGCGTCTGGGTGGAACGCATGAGAGATAGGAAGGGGCGGCGGTTCGCCGACCGGATATGACGTCTTATCCAGTTCCGGTTGCGTTACATCACAGCACGTGGGCGGCACGCTGTGGAAACAGGAAGTTACCGTCCGATTTGCCACGATGCTGGAGAGACTTTCTGAGGGCATCTATACTCACCTGAAGGGAATCACACTAAATTGGATAGATTATTTAATGTACACATGTGTTCACTGACAACATACCCCTGACGAAGCTGCGGTCCAGCAGCGTAACGCGTAGGGTCTTCGGTGCCAACAGGTAACTATGTCAATTTATTATTTTTGATTTATCCCTTGACTACTCAGGAGTGCCCGTTTTGCCATACATGATTTAACTCATGATCCGATGTCGTACCTTACGTGGGATGACACTTTTTGGTAAATGCTGATACTATACGGGCCCCTAGTGCTAGCAGGTTATTACTCCCACTCATTCCTTCATTCCTTGATCTATTATGATGTATAGTCTGATTATTTGGGAGTGCCTGGTCCATTACCTATGTTTGGTCTAGTGGTGCTGTGCTACCCTCCACTAGGGCGACATAGCTTGGTTAAAAACCATTATTGTATTATGAGATATTAAAATTATATATATTATACCTGTGGCCTAAGGGGGGATTTATTGCTTTGGAACACTATTATTGTTCTTCCCCCATGAATATTGTTATGCCTTGTCTGTTTTTAAATGTTTTTATTTTTTCTTGTGTT
This sequence comes from Phyllobates terribilis, assembly GCF_046119375.1. Lineage (NCBI taxonomy): Eukaryota > Metazoa > Chordata > Amphibia > Anura > Dendrobatidae > Phyllobates > Phyllobates terribilis. The sequence goes on from NW_027362829.1 coordinate 2,628,293, forward strand.
GTCAGTGTGTAATCATGTAATAAAGATTTTTTCATTTTTCTAATATTGGGTGTGCACGGTTGTATATCCTGAGTCTTTTTTCTTCCAAACTATATTATGACATCCCTCTGGCGCTGCGTGATGACATCACGCCAGTGCACAGAGAGCAGAGGCGTGACTTTCCCCCCCATTGCTGGATTTTGTAGGTGACATATGCTGTGGCTGTACATGTACAGCAAGATGATAGCGCCGGCTCACATGCAGAGCCGACCCTATCATCCGCTGAGGTAAGCTGTACATCACAGCTGACAACCTACTTTAATGGCCACGATTGGTATTAACACCGATCGCAGCCGTTTAACCCTTTAGATACCGCCATCAATTGTGACAGCGGCATCTAGATGGCTATTTCAGGGGAGGGGCTTACTCTTAAGCCTATGGTAACCTGAGGCCAAGTAATGGCTTTAGGTTAGCCATCTTTGGGGCCTGGAATATGCAGGGTCCTACATGTGAACTGTCAATATAAGACTGACAGTCCTAATATTCTGCAGTGCAGAAGTATTGCAGGATATTAGATCAGTGACTGTAAAGTAAAAGTTAAAAGCTACATAAAAAAATCTAAATAAAATATGAAATAAAAGTATTCTGCTACTAAACTTGAAAGTGAAAAAAAAAAGTACACATTTGTGGTATAAATCTGTACCATATCCCTGGCTTACTGTGCCTTCACATTACGCTCAATGTCCCCATCGGGGCATACGTCCGGACCCCCCCACAAAACGGGATTCAGACATATGTGCCTATGGGGCCATATACTGTAATGGTGCCGACAGAGTGAACATGCGTTCTGCTGGCATCATTTTCGGAAGTGTACACATACTGGAAGCAGACATTCAGATGCAGTCTATTATGTCTGACTGTCCGCCTCCTGTAGGCGTGCACTCCCGAAAATTATGCAGAGCACACGTTTGCTCTGCCGGCATCATTACAGTCTATGGCCCTGTAGGCACAAATATCCGTATCCCGTTTTCTTGTAGGGTTTGAACGTATGCCCCAATGGGGACATTGAACAAAAGCGTTTTTGCAGCGTTTTTCACCCATAGCAATAAGAAAGTGGGAAAACACTGATTTTGCAGGTTTTTTGGTGAATAAAACTGACTTTATTAAACGTACTGTAGATTCCTATAATCTCCACCAAAAAACGCCACAAAACCTGTTTTTTAGGCCGGTTTCGCATATATTTACGTTACCGGAGATATCCGTTTTACATGTTGCATCCGTGTGCGGCCCATGTGCTGCATCAGGATCACACATACCGGCACCAGGGAATCAGCGTACAGCTAACGTTGTTCCCAAGCGCCGGGTGCTGAATGCTGCACTCATCATGATTCCTTGCCTGCGCTGCAATCAGCACCAGCAGGGACAAGGATGAGGGTAGTAGTAGTGTCTGCTCCCGCTGTGTCCCTGTGTAAAACAAAGAATAAAACAATAAAATCCATATACTCACCTCTTCTAGGTGTCCCCCGCTGTAATCCTCTGATACCAAGGAGCCAGGGAGAATGAGTGGCTCCGGAGCTGAGCTCAGGAGCCGTGTCCTGTCACTCACTGAGCGCAGCTCCAAAGCCGCTCATTCTCCCCGTGGAGCGCACTGACACATGGTCTGTGGAAACACATTGAGATGTGCACAGACCAATTCATTCATCGTGTATCGATGTCTCCAGCACGTGTGGAAACTGTCTCCACTCGTACTGGAGATACTGACGTGTGAAAGAGCCCTTATAAGCAAGAGCAAATTTTGGTTGCAGAGAAAACACTGCAAAAATGTAATGTATGATCATAGCCTCATGATGAATAAAAAATAATAAACGCACCAAAAATGTAGCTTTTCCATCATACTGACAGAAAATAGAATAAAAAATGATCAAAAACCCATATACCAAAAATGGTATAGCTGAAAACGTCAGATACAGGAATAATCTGCAGGTAAATAGTGTTACGACGTTTCCTGGCAGCTTTACTAAAAGTTCAGCTACTGGGAAACTGAACTATATTTCTTTCAAGAGCCATTGGCTTTCAGTCATGCAAGGAGTTGCTTAAGCCGGCTTACTACACTATGAGTAGTTGCTGTAAGCACGCTCCAGCACTTGGATTGCCAGCTCAGTGTGCAGCGCATCTGTGCGGAGAAAATCAAAAGTTCTGGGGCGTGCTTACAGTATAGTGAGCAGTGCTGTGAGCGATGAATGTAACTTCTATGACTGAAAGCCCATAGCTCCCGGGAGGAAATAAGTTAATTCTTTCCTGGTAGCTGCACTTACAGTAAGACGGCCATGTAGCATTGTAAAGATATTTACCTGCAGATTGACTCTATATCACCAGGTAAATAGCGTTTTCTGACATTACAGGTTCTCTTTAATATTGACATGTATGGCATTGCTATGGTGAGAAGCTACATAAAGAGATTCTGCAGGACTTAAAGGGATTGTCCATTGCTTTTATATTGATGGCCTATCCTTTATAATGGCTGCAACTGGGTAATGCAAATCTACGCCTATTCAATAAGAGTGGATATGAAGGGCCCAGCCGTGCCCACTATGCAGTTGATGGAGCTGTGTAGTTCCGCTCCGCAAGTGAGCACATACCACGGGCACCGGGAACTGCTGATCAGTGGGGGGAGCTGGATGTTGCATCCCACCGATCAGATATCCATCACCTGTCCTAATGATAGGCCATCAAAATAAAATTGTCTGACAACCCCTTTAATGATTAAATGGCCACTTCATTGAATAAATCAGTGATATGAAATCAGTGGGGTGCGGGCGCCCGGCACACCCCTTTATCAGTTGAAAACTGCTCTGGCAGTGAACTAAGCAATGTATGGGCAGAACACAGCAGCCTCATATATTGCTGACGCCCCTTTCACATTGTGTTCTTGCCCATGTGTGTTGGTCCCGTCGGGGCTTATGTCCGAACCAATATAAAATGGGATTTGGACATATGTGCCAACGAGGATCATAGAATATATAATGGTGCTGACAGAGTCAACGTGTGCTCTGTCCTGCATCATTTTCGGGCGTATACACCTACTGGACGCAGTCTACTATGTCCGAGTGTCTGCCTCAAGTAGGCGATGCACGACAGAGCGCATGTTCACTCGGCCAGCACCATTATAGTCCATACTCTGCATACGCCCGCAGACTATGATGCATTTCTATGGGAGCAGGACGGAGTTGCTAACAGACATATTTTTCAATACACAAAGCACCTGTTTAACATCATAAATGGCATCGTCATCAAAAAAGCGCAAGATTGCTGATGAAAAACGAATATTTCAGGAAAAGTGGGAAAACTTATATTTTGTCACAGAGGTCGGAGAGAGCCCGGAGTCTGATTTGTCTTCATTTGTCGCAGCTTAAGGACTACAATATGTGTGGACATTACATGACGCAGCATGGAGGACAGTATGGAGCAATGTCTGGCAAACAGAGAGGAAAAGCTTCAGCAGCTGAAAGCGTCTCTTCAAAAACAGCGAAACTTCCCAAGTATTAACGGGTCAAGTGAAGCTTCTGGAAAAGCGAGTTTTGTACTCAGTAACATGAGAGCAAATCATTCACGACCATTTACTGAGGGTAACAGATACTCCATACTGTGCTGTGTTCATTCGTGGGGTTGATGAAAACCTAAACATAACCGAGGAATTATTGGATTTATTACCAATGAAAGGGACAACGACCGGTCGGGACATTTTTAAAGAACTTGAAGGTTGTAGTAACCCAGCAGGACCGCCATGGGATAAACTGGTGTCTGTGGTAGCGGATGGGGCACCAGCAATGTGTCCTGAAAACATTGGTGTTGTGGGATTATTGAAAGCAAAACGAAGCCAGCGTTCATAGTCAGGTCCTTTCAGTGCTATACACTGCATTCTGCATCAGGGGGCGCTGTGCGGAAAAAGTGTACAAATGAAAGAAGTTATGGACTTTGTGCTTAAGACTGGTAACTTTATACGGGCAAGAGGTCTTAACCATAGGCCGTTCACTTCATTCCTGTCTGATATGGACAGTGAATATGGAGACTTGCTGTAGCATACCGAGGTCAGATGGTTGAGTCGGGGAAGAGGGTTGAAAAGATTTTTTGCTTTGAGACAGGAGATAGATTTTTATGGCGCTGAAAGATAAAGACGCTTTCCAACTTTCCTTCCCAGCTTTTCTATCTGACTTAGTGTTTCTAACAGATGTCACAGAACACCTCAACGCACTCAACTTGAAGCTCCAGGGCCCAAAGCAGATGATTACAATGATGATTGCTGGTATAAAAGCAATCAGATGTAGCTGTCTATGTGGCCCAGCAGCTGCAGTCTGGCAATTTGGCTCATTTCTCAGCTGTGCAGTCGCTGGTACGAGCTGAACCAGAACGCTTGAACTACTCTTCCAATATAATTTCTCAGTTACTACAAGAGTTTGATAGACGTTTTCATGGGTTTCAGGATCTTGAAGCTGAATTTACACTCTTTGCCACTCCGTTTGCGGTAGACATTGCTTGTGTTTCAGAAGATCTGCAGATGGAGATTGTGGACTTGCAATGCGACGCTGTTCTTAAACAGAAGTATATGGACATTGCTGTTCCAGATCTCTATAGGTTTGTCGCACGAGAAAAATTTCCAAATCTTCTTAAAGCCGCTGCCAGGATCATGGCCATGTTCGGAAGTACATACGTACAGTACAGACGAAAAGTTTGGACACACCTTCTCATTTAAAGATTTTTCTGTATTTTCATGACTTTGAAAATTGTACATTCACTCTGAAGGCATCAAAACTATGAATTAACACATGTGGAATTATATACTTAACAAAAAAGTGTGAAACAACTGAAAATATGTCTTATATTCTAGGTTCTTCAAAGTAGCCACCTTTTGCTTTGATGACTGCTTTGCACACTCTTGGCATTCTCTTGATGAGCTTCAAGAGGTAGTCACCGGAAATGGTCTTCCAACAATCTTGAAGGAGTTCCCAGAGATGCTTAGCACTTGTTGGCCCTTTTGCCTTCACTCTGTGGTCCAGCTCACCCCAAACCATCTCAATTGGGTTCAGGTCTGGTGACTGTGGAGGCCAGGTGATCTGACGTAGCACCCCATCACTCTCCTTCTTGGTCAAATAGCCCTTACACAGCCTGGAGGTGTGTTTGGGGTCATTGTCCTGTTGAAAAATAAATGATGGTCCAACTAAACGCAAACTGCATGGAATAGCATGCCGCTGCAAGATGCTGTCGTAGCCATGCTGGTTCAGTATGCCTTCAATTTTGAATAAATCCCCAACAGTCTCACCAGCAAAGCACCCCCACACCATCACACCTCCTCCTCCATGCTTCACGGTGGGAACCAAGCATGTAGAGTCCATCCGTTCACCTTTTCTGAGTCGCACAAAGACACGGTGGTTGGAACCAAAGATCTCAAATTTGGACTCATCAGACCAAAGCACAGATTTCTACTGGTCTAATGTCCATTCCTTGTGTACTTTAGCCCAAACAAGTCTCTTCTGCTTGTTGCCTGTCCTTAGCAGTGGGTTCCTAGCAGCTATTTTACCATGAAGGCCTACTGCACAAAGTCTGCTCTTAACAGTTGTTGTAGAGATGTGTCTGCTGCTAGAACTCTGTGTGGCATTGACCTGGTCTCTAATCTGAGCTGCTGTTATCCTGCGATTTCTGAGGCTGGTGACTCGGATAAACTTATCCTCAGAAGCAGAGGTAACTCTTGGTCTTCCTTTCCTGGGGCGGTCCTCATGTGAGCCAGTTTCTTTGTAGCGCTTGATGGTTTTAGCAACTGCACTCGGAGACACTTTCAAAGTTTTCCCAATTTTTCGGACTGTCTGATCTTCATTTCTTAAAGTAATGATGGCCACTCGTTTTTCTTTACTTAGCTGCTTTTTTCTTGCCATAATACAAATTCTAACAGTTTATTCAGTAGGACTATCAGCTGTGTATCCACCAGACTTCTGCACAACACAACTGATGGTCCCAACCCCATTTATAAGACAAGAAATCCCACTTATTAAACCTGACAGGGCACACCTGTGAAGTGAAAACCATTTCCGGTGACTACCTCTAGAAGCTCATCAAGAGAATGCCAAGAGTGTGCAAAGCAGTCATCAAAGCAAAAGGTGGCTACTTAGAAGAACCTAGAATATAAGACATATTTTCAGTTGTTTCACACTTTTTTGTTAAGTATATAATTCCACATGTGTTAATTCATAGTTTAGATGCCTTCAGTGTGAATGTACAATTTTCATAGTCATGAAAATATAGAAAAATCTTTAAATGAGAAGGTGTGTCCAAACTTTTGGTCTGTACTGTATAAGAACAGTTTTTCTCTTCAATGAACTTAACAAATCAGCATTATGGTCAAGACTTACAGATGAACATCTTCGTGCAACATTGCGATTGGCCGACACTCATGATTTCAAGCCCAATCTTGACATTCTCGTATCTGGCAAATGCTGCCAACTGAGCAGCCAGATTGAATTCTGCGACACTTGAAGTGGAAAACTGGATTGTTAAAATAAGCAGGTGGAGTAAGCCGGCAAATTTCCGTTAAGTTTAAACCTAGCAGTATTATAGTAACGTAATGGAGAATTGTTATAGTAGTTCAAATAGATAATTGTTTAACAATAATTTTGTACTGTATTAAATTTGAAAGGAATGCGGCCCGCCAGCTTACATTTTTTTTAAGTGCGGCCCATTTACTCTATCGAGTTTGAGACCCATGTACTAGTGGAAGTCACGAGTGCAAGGGTTCATGGGCGCCAGTAGTGGAAGACATAGTGCGCGAAACCGAAGAACAAGTAAGCAGACCTGCTGATCAGCACTGCAGTGCCGAGGCCGAGTTATGGAGAAATAGGGAGCGACAGTGCGCCTCACCAGTCCTGGAGTATATTACAGAGGAAGGATACTGTGTGGAAAATGCTTCATACTGTAAAGGAAACCTCCAGAACACTTTGTGCCCCCCGATATCCCTTGTATGCCGGGACGTTGCTAGGGTCCTAAAAGATCAGGGGCCAAAGCCCCAAAGTAGGTGTTTCCCCATACAACCTCCCCGCCACTTAAAAGAGGACCTATACATATATAATTACAGTACACCATTGATGCTAACCTAAAATACACAACTGAAAGACCAATATTCCCAAAATTACTTCTATACAAGGCAATAATAATCCCGCTACACAATGCCCTCTACCATCAACACTACACAGTGAGTACATAGTATTATGATATGACCATTGCCTCTACATAAAAAACACCCTGTACAAAGACCATCTGACTTCTCACATTTCCAGCACCGTCCCCATCTATTACCACCCTGCACAACCTCCCCATGCTGCCTGCTCTTCCGACGTGGAATAGGAACCTCAATACTTCAAAAATTATGTCATTACTATGATTACCCTCCACCAATTAATGCTACAAAGACTGTGTGCCAGATAGAGGGGACCTATAAAAATAATAGCATCCCATAGAAAGTAGTAAAGACCCCACTGTGCTGCCTAGCAAGTAATAATGCCAGATATGCTCTTATGAAAGTTTCAATATCTGAAGTGTTCCCTCCAAGCAACAAATACCGTTGAGTATCCCCTTTAAGTAATAATGCCCCCTTAAATCCACAATCAAACTACACCCAACTACAAAGTTCTTCTTCAAGTCTATGGATGATGATTTCTGGGAGGTGAAAGAAGAAATTTCTGATGATGCACCCATTTAAAATAAATGATGTCCTTAGTGCCCCCATAGCACCCTGTATATTGTATGATAGTCCAACAGCTCACTACACACTGTATGATGGTCCCCACAGCTCCCTATGCACTGTATGATGGTCCCCACAGCTCCCTACGCACTGTATGATGGTCCCCACAGCTCCGTATGCACTGCATAATGGTCCCCACAGCTCCGTATGCACTGCATAATGGTCCCCACAGCTCCCTATGCCCTGTATGATGGTACCCACAGTTCCATATGCACTGTATCATGGTCCCCACAGCTCCCTATACCCTGTATGATGGTCCCCACAGCTCCGTATGCACTGCATAATGGTCCCCACAGCTCCCTATGCCCTGTATGATGGTACCCACAGTTCCATATGCACTGTATCATGGTCCCCACAGCTCCCTACGCTCTGTATGATGGTCCCCACAGCTCCCTATGCACTGTATGATGGTCCCCACAGCTCCCTATGCACTGTATGATGGTACCCACAGCTCCATATGCACTGGTATCATGGTCCCCACAGCTCCCTACGCTCTGTATGATGGTCCCCACAGCTCCCTATACACTGTATGATGGTCCCCACAGCTCCCTAGACACTGTATGATGGTCCCCACAGCTCCTTAGACACTGTACGATGGTCCCCACAGCTCCCTAGACACTGTATGATGATCCCCACAGCTCCCCCATGCACTGTATGATGGTCCCCACAGCTCCCTATGCATTGCATAATGGTCCCCACAGCTCTCTATGCTCTGTATGAGGGTCCCCACAGCTCCCTATGCTCTGTATGATGGAACCCACAGCTCCCTATGCACTGTATGATGGTCCCCACAGCTATCTAAGCTCTGTATTATGGAACCCACAGCTCCCTATGTACTGTATGATGGTCCCCACAGCTATCTACGCTCTGTATGATGGTCCCCACAGCTCACTATGCACTGTATGATGGTCCCCACAGCTTCTTGCTCCTTAGATACTGTATGATGGTCCTCATACTTCCCTATACACTGTATGATGGTCCCCACAGCTCCCTACACACTGTATGATGGTCCCCACAGCTCCTTAGATACTGTATGAGTGTCCCCACAGCTCCCTAGACACTGTATGATGGTCCCCACAGCTCCCTATGCTCTGTATGATGGTCCCCACAGCTCCCTATGCTCTGTATGATGGTCCCCACAGCTCCCTATTCTCTGTATGATGGTCCCCACAGTGCCCTATGCACTGTATGATGGTCTTCACAGCTCCCTATGCATTGTATGATGGTCTCCACAGCTCCCTATGCATTGTATGATTGTCCTCATAGCTCTCTACGCACTGTATGATGGTCCCCGCAGCTCCTCATGCACTGAATGATGGTCCCCATGGCTCCTTATACACTGTATGATGGTCCCCATGGCTCCTTATGTACTGTATGATGGTCCCTGCAGCTCCCTACGCTCGGTATGATGGTCCCATCTCCCTATGCACTGTATGATGGTCCCCACAGCTCCTCAGGCACTGTATGATGGTTTCCACAGCTCCCTATGCATTTTCTGATGGTCCCCACAGCTCTCTACGCATTGTATGATGGTTCCTGCAGCTCCTTATGCACTGTATGATGGTCCTCACGGCTCCTTATACATTGTATGATGGTCCCCACGGCTCCTTATACACTGTATGATGGTCCCCACGGCTCCTTATACACTGTATGATGGTCCCCACGGCTCCTTATACACTGTATGATGGTCCCCATGGCTCCTTATGTACTGTATGATGGTCCCTGCAGCTCCCTACGCTCTGTATGATGGTCCCTACAACTCCCTATGCACTGCATAATGGTCCCCACAGCTCCATATGCACTGCATAATGGTCCCCACAGCTCCGTATGCACTGCATAATGGTCCCCACAGCTCCCTATGCCCTGTATGATGGTACCCACAGTTCCATATGCACTGTATCATGGTCCCCACAGCTCCCTATACCCTGTATGATGGTCCCCACAGCTCCGTATGCACTGCATAATGGTCCCCACAGCTCCCTATGCCCTGTATGATGGTACCCACAGTTCCATATGCACTGTATCATGGTCCCCACAGCTCCCTACGCTCTGTATGATGGTCCCCACAGCTCCCTATGCACTGTATGATGGTCCCCACAGCTCCCTATGCACTGTATGATGGTACCCACAGCTCCATATGCACTGGTATCATGGTCCCCACAGCTCCCTACGCTCTGTATGATGGTCCCCACAGCTCCCTATACACTGTATGATGGTCCCCACAGCTCCCTAGACACTGTATGATGGTCCCCACAGCTCCTTAGACACTGTACGATGGTCCCCACAGCTCCCTAGACACTGTATGATGATCCCCACAGCTCCCCCATGCACTGTATGATGGTCCCCACAGCTCCCTATGCATTGCATAATGGTCCCCACAGCTCTCTATGCTCTGTATGAGGGTCCCCACAGCTCCCTATGCTCTGTATGATGGAACCCACAGCTCCCTATGCACTGTATGATGGTCCCCACAGCTATCTAAGCTCTGTATTATGGAACCCACAGCTCCCTATGTACTGTATGATGGTCCCCACAGCTATCTACGCTCTGTATGATGGTCCCCACAGCTCACTATGCACTGTATGATGGTCCCCACAGCTTCTTGCTCCTTAGATACTGTATGATGGTCCTCATACTTCCCTATACACTGTATGATGGTCCCCACAGCTCCCTACACACTGTATGATGGTCCCCACAGCTCCTTAGATACTGTATGAGTGTCCCCACAGCTCCCTAGACACTGTATGATGGTCCCCACAGCTCCCTATGCTCTGTATGATGGTCCCCACAGCTCCCTATGCTCTGTATGATGGTCCCCACAGCTCCCTATTCTCTGTATGATGGTCCCCACAGTGCCCTATGCACTGTATGATGGTCTTCACAGCTCCCTATGCATTGTATGATGGTCTCCACAGCTCCCTATGCATTGTATGATTGTCCTCATAGCTCTCTACGCACTGTATGATGGTCCCCGCAGCTCCTCATGCACTGAATGATGGTCCCCATGGCTCCTTATACACTGTATGATGGTCCCCATGGCTCCTTATGTACTGTATGATGGTCCCTGCAGCTCCCTACGCTCGGTATGATGGTCCCATCTCCCTATGCACTGTATGATGGTCCCCACAGCTCCTCAGGCACTGTATGATGGTTTCCACAGCTCCCTATGCATTTTCTGATGGTCCCCACAGCTCTCTACGCATTGTATGATGGTTCCTGCAGCTCCTTATGCACTGTATGATGGTCCTCACGGCTCCTTATACATTGTATGATGGTCCCCACGGCTCCTTATACACTGTATGATGGTCCCCACGGCTCCTTATACACTGTATGATGGTCCCCACGGCTCCTTATACACTGTATGATGGTCCCCATGGCTCCTTATGTACTGTATGATGGTCCCTGCAGCTCCCTACGCTCTGTATGATGGTCCCTACAACTCCCTATGCACTGCATAATGGTCCCCACAGCTCCATATGCACTGCATAATGGTCCCCACAGCTGCCTACGCACTGCATAATGGTCCCCACAGCTCCCTATGCACTGCATAATGGTCCCCACAGCTCCCTATGCACTGCATAATGGTCCCCACAGCTCCCTATGCACTGCATAATGGTCCCCACAGCTCCCTATGCACTGCATAATGGTCCCCACGCTCCCTATGCACTGCATAATGGTCCCCAAAGCTCCCTATGCACTGTATGATGGTCTCCACAGCTCCCCATGCATTGTCTGATGGTCCCCACAGCTCCCTATGCACTGTATGACGGTCTCCACAGCTCCCTATGCATTGTCTGATGGTCCCCACAGCTCCCTATGCACTGTATGATGGTCTCTACAACTCCTTATAACTGGCATGATTGTCCCTACAACTACCTATATCCTGTATAATGGCCCTCACAGCCCCATATATACAGTACTGTATGATGGCCCCCGCAGCCCAATATATACTGTATGATGACCCCCACACCCACTTGTACACTATATTATGGCCCTTACAGCTCCCTTTATACTGTATGATGGCCCCACGGCCCCTTATAAACTGTATTCTGGCACCCACTCCCCATTTTATATAATATGATGGCCCCACTGCCCCTTATATATAGCATGATGACTCTCATAGCCCCTTATAGTATGATGACACTCACACCCCTTATATATACAGGTGCATCTCACTAAATTAGAATATCATTAAAAAGTTTATTTATTTTAGTTCTTCAATGGTGAAAATGAAACTCATATATTCTATAAAGTCATTACAATCAAAGTGATCTATTTCAAGTGTTTATTTCTGTTAATGTTGATGATTATGGCCAGGGGCGCACATAGAAATCATGAGGCCCCATAGCAGAAGCTCTAATTGGACCCCCCCACCAAAAAAATAAAGAAATATTTGTCTGTGTCACAGAAGAGCCGATCTCACAACTTTCCAGCCTTTACTTCGTTTTTCTAATGTTCCTCCTACTGAAGTCCTAGATCCCTCTTTCATTGCCCCCATGAAGTATGATGCCAATAAAAGTGCCCCCCAAACACAGTATGATACCCCATGGTGCATTCCTCCACATTAGCCTCTACATGAACAGTATAATGACCTTATTGTACCCCACTTCAACTCCCAAGGCAAAGTATGGTGACCCTAACACAGTATGATTCCCCCAACTGTGACTCCCACACAGTCCTCCATACAGTATAATGGGCCTACATACAGTATAATGGCCCACACTAGCCCTCCAAACAGTATGATGGACCCCACACAAACCTTCACACCGTATAATTGCTTTCATACAGTATAACGGCCCCCCACATAGCCCTCAAAATATCATAATGACCCCACATAGACTTCCATATAGTATAATATGCCACCCATAATCCTCCATATAGTATAATGCACCCTCCAAAATCCTCCATATAGTATAATGCACCCCCCATAATCCTCCATATAGTATAATGCACTCCCCTTAGTCCTCCATACAGTATATTTCACACCCCAAAGGGTAAAATGCAGCCCTCATATAGTATAATGCACCACACAGTCCTGCAGTATTATGGGCACCACATACTCAATGATTTTAAAATACCATATGTTTTAAATAAGACGACCCGAGTATAAGCCGAGGCCCCTAATTTTACCACAAAAAAACTGGGAAAACGTATTGAGTTGAGTATAAGCCTAGGGTAGGAAATGCAGCAGCTACTGTAAAATGTCACCATCCTGGTATGTATGGCTCCATCATCACCAATCCTGGTATGTATGGCACCCCTCATCCCTCAATCCTGGTACATATGGTACCCCTCATCCCCCAATCCTGTTATGTGTGGCCCCCTCATCCCCCAATCCTGGTATGTATGGCTCCCTCATCACCAATCCTGGTGTGTATGGCACCCCTCATCCCCCAATCCTGGTACATATGGCACCCCTCATTCCTGAAAACCCCTTTAATCTGACTTTATAGAAAAAGTCTATATCCGGCTACTGTCCTCCCCTCATGAATCACAAAATATGCCAAGTGTGAACAACTTCTGTCCCCAAATGAGGACTTGCAGGCGATCAGTTGATAGTCGGGGATCTGGCAGTGAACACCCTCAGGCCACACCACTGCTATGTAGCACGTGAGCCTCGGGGGAGCGAGGAGGATAGGTGAGTATTGGGGGGTGGGAGGTTGCGGCGGCGGAGGAGCGGGCACACTCAGTAGCGGCTGCTGTAGCTACCACGTGTGCCCGCTGCTAAAGGGACATGAATATTACCTCTTCTCCACTTCCATGGGCGTGGAGAAGAGGGAATATTCATTCTCTTTAGTAGCGGGCACGGAGGAGCGCTGAGCCGTGGCTCCTGCTTACAGTGCCTGCTACTAAAGAGAATGCATATTCACGCTTGTCAATGCTCATAGTCCCGGCGTGGAGAGGAGTGAATATGCCAACAGGTGAACGGCTCAGCGCTCCTCCGTGCCCGCTACTAAAGAGAATGAATATTCCCTCTTCTCCACGCCCATGGCGGTACGCCACTCATTATGGCTTATAGCCAATGAAATCGCAAAAGTCATTATCTCAGTAAATTAAAATACTTTATAACATCAGCTTGAAAAATGTTTTTAAAATCCGAAATGTTGGCCTACTGAAATGTGTGTTCAGTAAATGCACTCAATACTTGGTCAGGCTCCTTTTGCATCAATTACTGCATCAATGCGGCGTGGCATGGAGGCGATCAGCCTGTGGCACTGCTGAGGTGTTATGGAAGCCCAGGTTGTTTTGATGGCAGCCTTCAGCTTGTCTGCTTTGTTGGTTTGGTGTCTCTTATCTTCCTCTTGACAATACCCCATAGATTCTCTATAATAGATTCTCTATGGGGTTAAGGTCATGTGAGTTTGCTGACCAATCAAGCACAGTGATACTGTTGTGTAAACCAGGTATTGGTACTTTTGGCAGTGTGGACAGGTGCCAAGTCCTGCTGGAGAATGAAATTTCCATCTACATAAAGCTTGTCGTCAGAGGGAAGCATGAAGTGCTGTAAAATTTCCTGGTAGACAGCTGCGCTGACTTTGGTGTTGATAAAACACAGTGGACCTACACCAGCAGATGACATGGCCCCCCAAACCATCAGTGATTGTGGAAACTTCACCCTAGACCTCAAGCAGCTTGGATTGTGGCCTCTCCACTCTTCCTCCAGACTCTGGGACCTTGATTTCCAAAGGAAAATTGGAACTCTGGGACCTTGTGGATGGTGTCAATGACTGCCTTCTTGGCATTTGTCAAGTCAGCAGTTTTCCCCATGATTGTGGAGCCTACTGAAACAGACTATGGGACATTTTTAAACACTTAGGAAGCAGTTGCAGGTGTTTTATGTTAATTATTCTAATTTACTGAGATAATGACTTTTGTGTTTTCATTGGCTGTAAGCCATAATCGTCAACATTAAAAGAAATAAACACTTGAAATAGATCTCTCTGTCTGTAATGACTCTATATAATATAGGAGTTTAACTTTTTGTATTGAAGAACTCAAATAAATTAACTTTTTGATGATATTCTAATTTAGTGAGATGCACCTGCATATGATGACTGTTGCTCCCAGTGGAATATGTGCGGTGTCTATTTTGGGATATTTTAGTATACCCATGATGATACTATAGACAGCCATTATACCTGGAATGGCCCCTTTCTTGCGTGCCTTGCTTTTTTTGGCTTACATGTCTAACAATCACATATGTGTTGTGTCCCTTCCCCCATCATCCTATTCTTCTATTGCTGAATAAATATGATAGATTTTATACTCCCTGGACTCCTTTGATGGTCTTTTACCCTGCGGGGTTTTCTTTCATATATGGACTCACTGTGTGGTGGTGATGGTAGAGGACATTGTGTAGCAGGATCATTTTGGCCTTGTATAGTAGTAATTTTGGGAATATTGATCTTTGTATAGTGTATTTTAGATTAGTAACAGTGGTATACTGTAATTATATATGTATAAATCCTCTTTTAAGTGGCAGGGAGGTTATATGGGGAAACATGTACTTTGGGGCTGGGGTCCCTGATCTCTTAGGACCCCAGCAACGCTCCTGCACTGGGGAAAAGCAGGGTCTGGAGGCCACTTTAATATCATCATTTTATGGATATGACGCCAAAGAAACTAATGAAGTGCTTTGCAAAGTGCCATAATTAAAAAAATAAAATGGCGCAATTTTACAAGACCCGTAGCGTCTCCATTTTTCGGGATCTGGGACCGGGTTTATTTTTTGCACACCGAGCTGAAGTTTTTATTGATACCATTTTGGGGTAGATCCGATGTTTTGATCACCCGTTATTGCATTTTATTGCAATGTTGCGGCGACCAAAAAACATAATTCTGGCGTTTAGAATTTTTTTCTCGTTACGCCGTTTACCGATCGGATTAATTCTTTTTTATATTGATAGATCGGGCGATTCTGAACACGGCGATACCAAATATGTGTATGTGGGTGGTATTTTTAGAATTTTATTTTGAATGGGACGAAAGGGGGCTGATTTAAAGTTTTATATATTTTTTATTTTTTTTTAATATTTTCAAAAACATTTTTTTTGTACACTTTTTGCTTGCTTCTATAGTCTCATTAGGAGACTAGAAGCAGCAACTGTCCAATCACCTCTGCTACATAGAGGTGATGAGCAGATCAGCTCTATGTAGCAGAAATGCTCCTGTGCTATGAGCGCCGACCACTAGGTGGCGCTCATAGCGTCAGTACATGACAATCACTGGGGTCTGCTGCAGACCCAGAGTTGTCATGCCCACCCATCAGTGACCCGCGATTACGTGACGGGGTCACCGATGGGCGGGGTAAGTGATGCGCTTCCGGCGCAGCGCTGTTAAATGCCGCTGTCAGAGATTGACAGCGGCATTTAACATGTTAACAGCCGCGGGTGGATTGCGATTCCACCCGCGGCTGTTGGGGGCACATGTCAGCTGTATAAATCAGTCGACATGTGCCCGGTTCAGTGGGGGCTCAGCGCTGGAGCCCTCACTGAACCGGGGGTGATAGCCTAGTGCGTACTATTACGCCCCATGCTTTAAAGGGGTTAAATGGAGTATAATATTTGACAGTTCCCAAAAATTTCAGGATGTTTACGGCAGTAATATGGGATCACGTCTGATGACCACGGTTTTAGGCACTGGCCTTGTAGTGTGGTATTGGTCTGCGACCAAGTGTGAATAGGTTCAAGAAAACACAGCTGGCAGACTTTAAATGGAGAGTAGTATTTGGCACGCTCCACAAAATGTCACGGTTATTAGGTAAGGTGTGTATAGGAAAATGTTATTTAAGGAAATAAAATGTACATTTTATTGGGGATTCCACCGCAGTCAGTGATTTTAGTCCAGTGTTTTCCTGTAACTCACATAGCAGTAGAAGACAAAGACAGAAACACAATACACAAATCCCCTGCAGTAAAATAAACCGCAATAGTGCATGAAAATAACAAAGGGGACTTAGTTAACAGAATTGTGATCAAAATAATGTGAAAGCCATCGGTAAAGTTTTAAATATTAGAGTTAGGACTGTCCCATAAGGGTCGCCGTGACGATGCGGGATGGCTTTCGCATTATTTCAATCAAAATTATGTTAACTAAGTACGCTTTATTATTTTCATGCACTATTGCGATTTATTTATTTACTGCAGGGTGTTTGTGTATTGTATTTCTGTCTTCGTTTTTTTTCTGGCTAGTGGCCATGTGTGAACATGCTCTTACATGCTGCATGCACGACAATTAAAATTCCAGTTCAGGTCTCGAGTGTTTTTCATATAGCAGTAGATTATATGGATTAAAATAAAGGTTCATTTAAATAGCTGTCATGAATTATAACATGGGGCTGTGGGATATTTGCAGTCTGTGACTTTTTTGTTTAGTAATTTATTTCCTGAAGTGTAAACTTGATACATAAAACAGCAGTGTCCGTTATGATGACATCACAAAGCACATGACAGCACCGAGAACATGACATCATAGACCTCACATGACATCATAACTGCTACAGAATGTACAAAGTTCTATTCCTGAGCCATCTTGTGTCACAGCTTGACGAGGACCAGTCCAGGTAAGTAGCTCATCACTGAACGCTGGGGATCGGGTCACATCGGAAAGGGAGGAGGACTGGCTGCACAGCATTGTGTCACAGCACAAACAGCAGAGTAGGATCAGGAAGAGATCTGCAGTGTGTGCTGTATGGACTGTGTCCTCATCCCCATGATATTTCCAGATGATTATCAGCTGCATTGTTTTCTTTCTTCCTGACCTTCCTCAAGGCTGTTCTGAGATCTGTGGAGTAACTATCATACGTCTGGCAATTATCAAGTGGGTAGACTTTTTGGGATTCAGCAAGAAGGTAGGTGTGCGTGCATGTGACTGTGTGTGTAGGCACAGCATTGAAGGTTTGTGTGACCCCAGATCTAAAGGGAAGTGTGTCTGTGACCCCAGCACTAAAAGGATGTGTGTCTGTGATCCCACCAATAAAGGGATGTGTGTCTCTGACCCCACCAATAAAGGGATGTGTGCCTATGACCCCACCAATAAAGGGGTGGCTGTGTGATGGTTTGTGTGTCCCTGCACTAATGGGGTGTGTGTTTGTTTTCTCAACACCGTAGCACTAAAGGGGTGTGTGCACGTGTGTTTGGCACATGTGTACATGTCCCTGAAATGCAGCACTGAAGGGATGTGTGTGTGGCCCCAGCACTGAAGGTGTGTGACTGTGTCTGTTTGTGTGACCTCAGCACCAAAGGGATGTGTGTCTGTGACCCCAGCAATAAAGATGTGTGTCTCTATGGCCCCATCAATAACGGGGAGGCTGTGTGATGGTTTGCGTGTCCCTGCACTAATGGGGTGTGTGCTTGTTTCCTCAACACTGCAGCACTGAAGGGGTGTGTGCACGTGTGTTTGGCACACGTGTATATTTCCCCTGAAATGCAGCACTGAAGGGCTGTGTGGGTGGCCCCAGCACTGAAGGTGTGTGTCTGATTGTGTGACCTCAGCACCAAAGGGATGTGTGTTTGTGACCCCAGCAATGAAGGGGTTGTGTCTCTATGGCCCCATTAATAAAGGTGTGGCTGTGTGATGGTTTGTGTGTCCCTGCACTAATGGGGTGTGTGTTTGTGTCTTCAACACTGCAGCACTGAAGGGGTGTGTGCACGTGTGTTTGGCACATGTGTACATCTCCCCTGAAATGCAGCACTGAAGGGCTGTGTGTGTGGCCCAGCACTGAAGGTGTGTGTCTGTGTCTGTTTGTTTGACCTCAGCACTAAAGGGATGTGTGTCTGTGACCCCAGCAATAAAGATGTGCGTCTCTAGGGCCCCATCAATAACGGGGAGGCTGTGTGATGGTTTGCGTGTCCCTGCACTAATGGGGTGTGTGCTTGTTTCCTCAACACTGCAACACTGAAGGGGTGTGTGCACGTGTGTTTGGCACACGTGTACATCTCCCCTGAAATGCAGCACTGAAGGGCTGTGTGTGTGGCTCCAGCACTGAAGGTGTGTGTCTGTGTCTGTTTGTGTGACCTCAGCACCAAAGGGATGTGTGTCTGTGACCCCAGAAATGAAGGGGTGTCTCTGTGACCCCATCAATAAAGGGGTG
Organism: Phyllobates terribilis; assembly: GCF_046119375.1. Taxonomy (NCBI): domain Eukaryota; kingdom Metazoa; phylum Chordata; class Amphibia; order Anura; family Dendrobatidae; genus Phyllobates; species Phyllobates terribilis. The sequence goes on from NW_027362829.1 coordinate 2,647,150, forward strand.
CATGTGTGATGGTTTGTGTGTCCCTGCACTAATGGGGTGTGTGTTTGCGTCCTCAACACTGCAACACTGAAGGGGTGTGTGCAAGTGTGTTTGGCACACGTGTACATCTCCCCTGAAATGCAGCACTGAAGGGCTGTGTGTGTGGCTCCAGCACTGAAGGTGTGTGTCTGTGTCTGTTTGTGTGACCTCAGCACCAAAGGGATGTGTGTCTGTGACCCCAGCAATGAAGGGCTGTGTCTCTATGGCCCCATTAATAAAGGGGTGGCTGTGTGATGGTTTGTGTGTCCCTGCACTAATGGGGTGTGTGCTTGTTTCCTCAACACTGCAGCACTGAAGGGGTGTGTGCACGTGTGTTTGGCACACGTGTATATTTCCCCTGAAATGCAGCACTGAAGGGCTGTGTGGGTGGCCCCAGCACTGAAGGTGTGTGTCTGTTTGTGTGACCTCAGCACCAAAGGGATGTGTGTCTGTGACCCCAGCAATGAAGCGGTTGTGTCTCTATGGCCCCATCAATAAAGGGGTGGCTGTGTGATGGTTTGTGTGTCCCTGCACTAATGGGGTGTGTGTTTGTGTCCTCAACACTGCAGCACTGAAGGGGTGTGTGCACGTGTGTTTGGCACACGTGTACATTTCCCCTGAAATGCAGCACTGAAGGGCTGTGTATGTGGCCCCAGCACTGAAGGTGTGTGTCTGTGTCTGTTTGTGTGACCTCAGCACCAAAGAGATGTGTGTCTGTGACCCCAGCAATAAAGATGTGTGTCTCTATGGCCCCATCAATAACGGGGAGGCTGTGTGATGGTTTGCGTGTCCCTGCACTAATGGGGTGTGTGCTTGTTTCCTCAACACTGCAGCACTGAAGGGGTGTGTGCAGGTGTGTTTGGCACACGTGTATATTTCCCCTGAAATGCAGCACTGAAGGGCTGTGTGGGTGGCCCCAGCACTGAAGGTGTGTGTCTGTCTGTGTGACCTCAGCACCAAAGGGATGTGTGTCTGTGACCCCAGAAATGAAGGGCTGTGTCTCTATGGCCCCATTAATAAAGGGGTGGCTGTGTGATGGTTTGTGTGTCCCTGCACTAATGGGGTGTGTGTTTGTGTCCTCAACACTGCAGCACTGAAGGGGAATGTGCACGTGTGTTTGGCACACATGTACATCTCCCCTGAAATGCAGCACTGAAGGGCTGTGTGTGTGGCTCCAGCACTGAAGGTGTGTGTCTGTGTCTGTTTGTGTGACCTCAGCACCAAAGGGATGTGTGTCTGTGACCCCAGAAATGAAGGGGTGTCTCTGTGACCTCATCAATAAAGGGGTGCATGTGTGATGGTTTGTGTGTCCCTGCACTAATGGGGTGTGTGTTTGTGTCCTCAGCACTGCAACACTGAAGGGGTGTGTGCACGTGTGTTTGGCACACATGTACATGTCTCCAGAAATGTAGCACTGAAGGGCTGTGTGTGTGGCCCCAGCACTGAAGGTGTGTGTCTGTGTCTGTTTGTGTGACCTCAGCACCAAAGGGATGTGTGTCTGTGACCCCAGAAATGAAGGGGTGTCTCTGTGACCCCATCAATAAAGGGGTGCATATGTGATGGTTTGTGTGTCCCTGCACTAATGGGGTGTGTGTTTGTGTCCTCAACACCGCAGCACTAAAGGGGTGTGTGCACGTGTGTTTGGCACACATGTACATATCCCCTGAAATGCAGCACTGAAGGACTGTGTGTGTGGCCCCAGCACTGAAGGTGTGTGTCTGTTTGTGTGACCTCAGCACCAAAGGGATGTGTGTCTGTGACCCCAGCAATAAAGATGTGTGTCTCTATGGCCCCATCAATAACGGGGTGGCTGTGTGATGGTTTGTGTGTCCCTGCACTAATGGGGTGTGTGCTTGTTTCCTCATCACTGCAACAAGGGGTGTGTGCACGTGTGTTTGGCACACGTGTACATGTTACCTGAAATGCAGCACTGAAGGGCTGTGTGTGTGGCCCCAGCACTGAAGGTGTGTGTCTGTGTCTGTTTGTGTGACCTCAATACCAAAGGGATGTGTGTCTGTGACCCCAGAAATGAAGGGGTGTCTCTGTGACCCCATCAATAAAGGGGTGCATGTGTGATGGTTTGTGTGTCCCTGCACTAATGGGGTGTGTGTTTGTGTCCTCAACACTGCAGCACTGAAAGGGAGTGTGCACGTGTGTTTGGCACACATGTACATGTCTCCAGAAATGTAGCACTGAAGGGCTGTGTGTGTGGCCCCAGCACTGATGGTGTGTGTCTGTTTGTGTGACCTCAGCACCAAAGGGATGTGTGTCTGTGACCCCAGCAATAAAGATGTGTGTCTCTATGGCCCCATCAATAACGGGGAGGCTGTGTGATGGTTTGCGTGTCCCTGCACTAATGAGGTGTGTGCTTGTTTCCTCAACACCGCAGCACTAAAGGGGTGTGTGCACGTGTGTTTGGCACACGTGTACATATCCCCTGAAATGCAGCACTGAAGGACTGTGTGGGTGGCCCCAGCACTGAAGGTGTGTGTCTGTTTGTGTGACCTCCGCACCAAAGGGATGTGTGTCTGTGACCCCAGCAATGGAGGGGTTGTGTCTCTATGGCCCCATCAATAAAGGGGTGGCTGTGTGATGGTTTGTGTGTCCCTGCACTAATGGGGTGTGTGTTTGTGTCTTCAGCACTGCAGCACTGAAGGGGTGTGTGCACGTGTGTTTGGCACACATGTACATGTCTCCAGAAATGCAGCACTTAAGGGCTGTGTGTGTGGCCCCAGCACGGAAAGTGTGTGTCTGTGTCTGTTTGTGTGACCTCAGCACCAAAGGGATGTGTGTCTGTGACCCCAGAAATGAAGGGGTGTCTCTGTGACCCCATCAATAAAGGGGTGGCTGTGTGATGGTTTGTGTGTCCCTGCACTAATGGGGTGTGTGTTTGTGTCCTCAACACTGCAGCACTGAAGGGTTGTGTGCATGTGTGTTTGGCACACATGTACATGTCTCCAGAAATACGGCACTTAAGGGCTGTGTGTGTGGCCCCAGAAACTGAAAGTGTGTGTCTGTGTCTGTTTGTGTGACCTCAGCACCAAAGGGATGTGTGTCTGTGACCCCAGCAATAAAGATGTGTGTCTCTATGGCCCCATCAATAACGGGGTGGCTGTGCGATGGTTTGTGTGTCCCTGCACTAATGGGGTGTGTGCTTGTTTCCTCATCACTGCAACACTGAAGGGGTGTGTGCACGTGTGTTTGGCACACGTGTACATGTTCCCTAAAATGCAGCACTGAAGGGCTGTGTGTGTGGCCCCAGCACTGAAGGTGTGTGTCTGTGTCTGTTTGTGTGACCTCAGCACCAAAGGGATGTGTGTCTGTGACCCCAGCAATGAAGGGCTGTGTCTCTATGGCCCCATTAATAAAGGGGTGGCTGTGTGATGGTTTGTGTGTCCCTGCACTAATGGGGTGTGTGTTTGTGTCCTCAACACTGCAGCACTGAAGGGGAGTGTGCACGTGTGTTTGGCACACATGTATATTTCTCCAGAAATGTAGCACTGAAGGGCTGTGTGTGTGGCCCCAGCACTGAAGGTGTGTGTTTGTGTCTGTTTGTGTGACCTCAGCACCAAAGGGATGTGTGTCTGTGACCCCAGAAATGAAGGGGTGTCTCTGTCACCCCATCAATAAAGGGGTGGATGTGTGATGGTTTGTGTGTCCCTGCACTAATGGGGTGTGTGTTTGTGTCCTCAACACTGCAGCACTGAAGGGGTGTGTGCACGTGTGTTTGGCACACGTGTACATGTTCCCTGAAATGCAGCACTGAAGGGCTGTGCATGTGGCCCCAGCACTGAAGGTGTGTGTCTGTGTCTGTTTGTGTGACCTCAGCACCAAAGGGATGTGTGTCTGTGACCCCAGCAATAAAGATGTGTGTCTCTATAGCCCCATCAATAACGGGGAGGCTGTGTGATGGTTTGCGTGTCCCTGCACTAAGGAGGTGTGTGCTTGTTTCCTCAACACCGCAGCACTAAAGGGGTGTGTGCACGTGTGTTTGGCACACGTGTACATGTCCCCTGAAATGCAGCACTGAAGGACTGTGTGGGTGGCCCCAGCACTGAAGGTGTGTGTCTGTTTGTGTGACCTCAGCACCAAAGGGATGTGTGTCTGTGACCCCAGCAATGAAGGGGTTGTGTCTCTATGGCCCCATCAATAAAGGGGTGGCTGTGTGATGGTTTGTGTGTCCCTGCACTAATGGGGTGTGTGTTTGTGTCCTCAACACTGCAGCACTGAAGGGGTGTGTGCATGTGTGTTTGGCACACATGTACATGTCTCCAGAAATGCGGCACTTAAGGGCTGTGTGTGTGGCCCCAGCACTGAAAGTGCGTGTCTGTGTCTGTTTGTGTGACCTCAGCACCAAAGGGATGTGTGTCTGTGACCCCAGCAATAAAGATGTGTGTCTCTATGACCGCATCAATAACGGGGTGGCTGTGCGATGGTTTGTGTGTCCCTGCACTAATGGGGTGTGTGCTTGTTTCCTCATCACTGCAACACTGAAGGGGTGTGTGCACGTGTGTTTGGCACACGTGTACATGTTCCCTGAAATTCAGCACTGAAGGGCTGTGTGTGTGGCCCCAGCACTGAAGGTGTGTGTCTGTGTCTGTTTGTGTGACCTCAGCACCAAAGGGATGTGTGTCTGTGACCCCAGCAATGAAGGGCTGTGTCTCTATGGCCCCATTAATAAAGGGGTGGCTGTGTGATGGTTTGTGTGTCCCTGCACTAATGGGGTGTGTGTTTGTGTCCTCAACACTGCAGCACTGAATGGGAGTGTGCACGTGTGTTTGGCACACATGTACATGTCTCCAGAAATGCAGCACTGAAGGGCTGTGTGTGTGGCCCCAGCACTGAAGGTGTGTGTCTGTGTCTGTTTGTGTGACCTCAGCACCAAAGGGATGTGTGTCTGTGACCCCAGCAATGAAGGGCTGTGTCTCTATGGCCCCATTAATAAAGGGGTGGCTGTGTGATGGTTTGTGTGTCCCTGCACTAATGGGGTGTGTGTTTGTGTCCTCAACACTGCAGCACTGAAGGGGAGTGTGCACGTGTGTTTGGCACACATGTATATGTCTCCAGAAATGTAGCACTGAAGGGCTGTGTGTGTGGCCCCAGCACTGAAGGTGTGTGTTTGTGTCTGTTTGTGTGACCTCAGCACCAAAGGGATGTGTGTCTGTGACCCCAGAAATGAAGGGGTGTCTCTGTGACCTCATCAATAAAGGGGTGGATGTGTGATGGTTTGTGTGTCCCTGCACTAATGGGGTGTGTGTTTGTGTCCTCAACACTGCAGCACTGAAGGGGTGTGTGCACGTGTGTTTGGCACACGTGTACATGTCTCCAGAAATACGGCACTTAAGGGCTGTGTGTGTGGCCCCAGAAACTGAAAGTGTGTGTCTGTGTCTGTTTGTGTGACCTCAGCACCAAAGGGATGTGTGTCTGTGACCCCAGCAATAAAGATGTGTGTCTCTATAGCCCCATCAATAACGGGGAGGCTGTGTGATGGTTTGCGTGTCCCTGCACTAAGGAGGTGTGTGCTTGTTTCCTCAACACCGCAGCACTAAAGGGGTGTGTGCACGTGTGTTTGGCACACGTGTACATGTCCCCTGAAATGCAGCACTGAAGGACTGTGTGGGTGGCCCCAGCACTGAAGGTGTGTGTCTGTTTGTGTGACCTCAGCACCAAAGGGATGTGTGTCTGTGACCCCAGCAATGAAGGGGTTGTGTCTCTATGGCCCCATCAATAAAGGGGTGGCTGTGTGATGGTTTGTGTGTCCCTGCACTAATGGGGTGTGTGTTTGTGTCCTCAACACTGCAGCACTGAAGGGGTGTGTGCATGTGTGTTTGGCACACATGTACATGTCTCCAGAAATGCGGCACTTAAGGGCTGTGTGTGTGGCCCCAGCACTGAAAGTGCGTGTCTGTGTCTGTTTGTGTGACCTCAGCACCAAAGGGATGTGTGTCTGTGACCCCAGCAATAAAGATGTGTGTCTCTATGACCGCATCAATAACGGGATGGCTGTGCGATGGTTTGTGTGTCCCTGCACTAATGGGGTGTGTGCTTGTTTCCTCATCACTGCAACACTGAAGGGGTGTGTGCACGTGTGTTTGGCACACTTGTACATGTTCCCTGAAATTCAGCACTGAAGGGCTGTGTGTGTGGCCCCAGCACTGAAGGTGTGTGTCTGTGTCTGTTTGTGTGACCTCAGCACCAAAGGGATGTGTGTCTGTGACCCCAGCAATGAAGGGCTGTGTCTCTATGGCCCCATTAATAAAGGGGTGGCTGTGTGATGGTTTGTGTGTCCCTGCACTAATGGGGTGTGTGTTTGTGTCCTCAACACTGCAGCACTGAAGGGGAGTGTGCACGTGTGTTTGGCACACATGTACATGTCTCCAGAAATGTAGCACTGAAGGGCTGTGTGTGTGACCTCAGCACCAAAAGGGATGTGTGTCTGTGACCCCAGAAATGAAGGGGTGTCTCTGTCACCCCATCAATAAAGGGGTGGATATGTGATGGTTTGTGTGTCCCTGCACTAATGGGGTGTGTGCTTGTGTCCTCAACACTGCAGCACTGAAGGGGTGTGTGCACGTGTGTTTGGCACACGTGTACATGTCCCCTGAAATGCAGCACTGAAGGGCTGTGTATGTGGCCCCAGCACTGAAGGTGTGTGTCTGTGTCTGTTTGTGTGACCTCAGCACCAAAGGGATGTGTGTCTGTGAACCCAGCAATGAAGGGGTGTGTCTCTATGGCCCCATCAATAAAGGGGTGGCTGTGTGATGGTTTGTGTGTCCCTGCTCTAATGGGGAGTGTGTTTCTGTCTTCAACACTGCAGCACTGAAGGTGTGTGTGCACGTGTGTTAGGCACATGTGTACATGTCCCCTGAAATGCAGCACTGAAGGGCTGTGTGTGTGGCTCCAGCACTGAAGGTGTGTGTTGGTGTCTGTTTGTGTGACCTCAGTACCAAAGGGATGTGTGTCTGTGACCCCAGCACTGAAGGGGTGTGTATCTGTGACCCCTTCAATAAAGGGGTGGCTGTGTGATGGTTTGTGTGTCCCTGGACTAACGGTCTGTGTGTTTGTGTACTGAGCACTGCAGCACTGAAGGGGTGTGTGCACGTGTGTTTATTGTATGTGTATAGAGGTGAGTGTGTATTTGTGTCTGTGTGTTTGTGTGTGTATGTATGTGTGTGTTGAAGTGAGTGTGTATGTGTGTGAATGTTCATGTATGTATTAAAGGTAACCCATCACTTCATTTCAGGCCCCTAAACCACCACCATTGTGAAATACCACTGTGTAATGAGTTTATAAAGATGCCCCTGTATAAATCATTCATTTCTACATTGTGTAGAAAACGAGCTTATAATGAACCAACAGTTTATACAAGGACATATTTATTATTCTGTTGGTGCCTTGGTGGTGATTTCATTCCCAGTCCCCTTAAAGGGTTATTTGGGACTTAAGAATTGATGACCTATCTGTAAGATAGCTCATCAGTATGAGATCGGGGGGTCTGACACCTGGCACCCCCACGATCAGCTGAAATCTGCTCCGGCAGTTGCCAGACACATGATAAGCATACTTGATAGGACGCTGCTTCTGGTCTATAGGACGCACACAATACTGAGCAAGATTTTTTGTTGTTAAAAAGTGCGTCATATAGTCTAGAAAATACAGTTAATGACGGTCACTCTTTAACTAAGAAATGCATCTTAACTTATGAAGGACTATATCCGTCATAATTCTGCTCCCCGCATTTCTTGCAGGCTCACACGCCGAGTCTGCATCTTTCTCGGCAGATGATGGCTGTGTTATTCAGCAATCATATGCCTCTAACAGTCGCAGGTTGAGCGGAGCTCTGCCCACGACAGTTAGCCTATTAAATCTTGCTATCAGTATGTGACAGCGGCATTTAATGTGCGCCAGCAGGGGGTGCACCATTCCATCTCTTCATTGGCGCACCCGTGACTTGATCACTGAAGATGCCTGTGTCTGTCATCACTGGATTCCTGTGACAGCCAGCCTGCTGCTAGTGTTCATAGGAGACAGTGATCTCTGCTATATATAGCAATGCTGTATATAGCACAAGCAATCAGATGATCGCAGGTTCAAGCCCCCTAAAGAGACGAACAAATACAGTGAAAAGTAAAAAAAAAATGAAAAAAGTATAAAAGTTCAAATCATCCCAGTTTTCCCCCCATTAAAAATTAAGAAATATAAAACATTTAAAAAATACACATATTTGGTATCGCTGCGTTTGTAAAAGTCAGATCCATCAAAATATAAAATAAATTAATCCATTTAGTAAACGGCGTAACTAGAACATTACATAAAATGCCAGAATTACAGATTTTCAGTCATTGCAACAAGAAAAAAATATATAATAACAGACAATCAGAACATTGTATATACCCCAAAATGATATCAATATAACCATCAGTTTGTGGTGCAAAAAAACTAGCCCTCACGCAGCCCCATTCCCGAAACATGGAAACGCCGCGGCTTTCGGATCTCGGAAAGTGGCGACACAAGCAAATTATTTTTCATCACTTAAATATAAATCCTATAAATCGTCACTTAAGTAGAAGAGATGAAGCTTTACTACCTCCTGCTCCAGCTCCAGCACTTCACCGCTGCCGCTGATCTTTAGTCACTGGCTTCAAGGGTGACATCATGACTGCAGCTCTGCAGCCAATCACTTGGCTCAGTGGGCCATGCTGACAGAGCTTCTAAGCTCAGTGATTGGCTGCAGCAATGATGTGTGCTGAAGTTGAGCCATCACCCCTGCAGCCTGTCACAATAGAGCACAGGCAGCGCTGAAGATCCAGAGCTGGAGCAGCAGGAGAAAGTAAAGCTCTGTGTGTTTTCTCTACCACTGGGAACCTCCTATATATTACATAAAAACATTCCTGAAAACCCCTTTAATCTGACTTTATAGAAAAAGTCTATATCCGGCTACTGTCCTCCCCTCATGAATCACAAAATATGCCAAGTGTGAACAACTCCTGTCCCCAAATGAGGACTTGCAGACGATCAGTTGATAGTCGGGGGTCTGGCAGTGAACCCCCTCAGCAATCAGCTGTGTTTTGCTGGACGTAGCGGCCTCTCCAGGACACATGTGGTATTACATGGAGCTCTTTCAGAATAATATGTAATATGTAATACATGATATCTTGAAGTCTTCCAGAAGAAGATATTGGCAGACAGGTAATGACTTATTACCTACCAGCCATTGTCTCCTTTATCACTCGCTAGTTCTTATACACATTTGGATGATGTCTCATCTTCGTTGGAAGCCGTATTAGGAACCTCCATCGCAGATTTTATCATACAGGACGAGTTCTCAGCCAACAGCTATTTGGCCATTGTTCACATGACGTAAGCCTATGTTATATACAGCAATATGCAGCAGGATACACGAGATCCAGGGAAATATCCGATCGCCAGAAATGGGGTCAGGAAGGAATTTTTTTCCCCCCTGAATCAGAATTCTTTTGGGGGGGTTTCTTTGCCTTCTTCTGGATCTTTGGGTCCCAATGACTCTCAGGTGGTCCCCAATGACCGCAGCTCGTTTTGTGGTCTCCACCGGGGCCAATCTGAGAGTGACTGTGACCATAGTTTAATTTCTTAAAGGACCAGTAATATTTTCATTACAATGTTACTTATTGCTATTTCAATAAAAAAATTTATTATATATATATTGTTTTGTGTGTTTTTTTTCCTGGATTTCACCTTACACAGTGAGAATGATAAGAGTAATCACAAAATATGGGGGCTCCATACACAGAGAGAACTCTGGTACCAAATTCCATGACAATTGTTCTGGGGTTCAGTCTGTGATGGAGCAGTAACATTGTATCCAGGACGTCGTACACACCATGCTACAGAAAGAAGACTGAAGAACGGGACGCAGCCGCAGAATACAGGAGACACAGGGTCTTGTGTAACAGTAAAAAACAGGAAAGATGTTCAACAAGTGGCCGGGGGGCTCCAGGACCAAACCAGGAGGGAGGCCTCAGTCATCAGTGGCCAATATTCCCATGATGTGGCCACATTTACCAATCGTTCTGCAGCCACTCGTTTACCTTTCTCCAACACCTCCGTCGGTCCTTGCAGTTATTAGGCCACCACTGAAATGCTTTTCTGACTACACACAGACACGTACATAGAAACCGTGCATGCCGCCATCACCGGACACAACCAGAGTCCTGGTCCAGACCAGTGGCCTTTCCAATTCAAGTCTACTTGGGGTTAAACAAGGGTCCTGTCTGTAAGAGAACCATGTGCTTGCCACTTGGAACAGCAGCAATACAGTAACACCAGGTTAATATTCTTCAGGCACAGAGATGCACAGACAGTGAACCCTCTTAAAAAGAAGAATTGGACTGACATTCCCTAAGCAATAAGTACCCACACAATTGGAGGGACAGATCGCTAGCCCTTGCTGCACCATGGTGTACGCCCAGTGGTGGCCACTCTTAGTCTAAGTTGGCTCTTCAGATTGCATGGTGATAAAGAACCTGAGGGCCATATACCTTCAAGAAAAAGATCTCATAAGGACACGTTGCCTTGAATTGTGAAGAACACAATAATGTTTTCCATACAATTCTATTGTGTTCTATTCAGGATATATTAAAAAAAGTCTGGTCCTTAGAAGTTATAAAATGAGGTCAATACAACCTCAGGTGAAGAACAACACATCACAAATTACACCAGGTCACCGAATATTTACCAAAAAATAGACTTAAATGCAGAAACAGTGTGTGAAAAATTAAAGGGGTTGTCCAATGAAAACAAGCTCCAATCTACAGGAACCCTCATCCCCTTTAGATTGGAACGGTGGTCCGCATGCTAAAATGCTGCTCCATTCATTCTATATGAGGCGGCCATGAAGTGCGCCCGACTTTTTTGTACCGATGAGACAGAGTGGCCTTACAGAGAAGGGTCCTTGGATTGGACGCCGAGTTACGGACCCCAAAGCAGCACTGAATATGATGTACTAGTGGGAGTCACGAGTGCAAGGGTTCAAGGGAGCCAGTAGTGGAAGACATAGTGCGCGAAACCGAAGAACAAGTAAGCAGACCTGCTGATCAGCACTGCAGTGCTGAGGCCGAGTTATGGAGAAATAGGGAGCGACAGTGCGCCTCACCAGTCCTGGAGTATATTACAGAGGAAGGATACTGTGTGGAAAATGCTTCATACTGTAAAGGAAACGTACAGAACACTTTGTGCCCCCCGATATCCCTTGTATGCCGGGACGTTGCTAGGGTCCTAAAAGATCAGGGGCCAAAGCCCCAAAGTAGGTGTTTCCCCATACAACCTCCCCGCCACTTAAAAGAGGACCTATACATATATAATTACAGTACACCATTGTTGCTAACCTAAAATACACAACTGAAAGACCAATATTCCCAAAATTACTTCTATACAAGGCAATAATAATCCCGCTACACAATGCCCTCTACCATCAACACTACACAGTGAGTACATAGTATTATGATATGACCATTGCCTCTACATAAAAAACATCCTGTACAAAGACCATCTGACTTCTCACATTTCCAGCACCGTCCCCACCTATTCCCACCCTGCACAACCTCCCCATGCTGCCTGCTCTTCCGACGTGGAATAGGAACCTCAATACTTCAAAAATTATGTCATTACTATGATTACCCTCCACCAATTAATGCTACATAGACTGTGTGCCAGATAGAGGGGACCTATAAAAATAATAGCGTCCCGTAGAAAGTAGTAAAGACCCCACTGTGCTACCTAGCAAGTAATAATGCCAGATATGCTCTTATGAAAGTTTCAATATCTGAAGAGTTCCCTCCAAGCAACAAATACCGTTGAGTATCCCCTTTAAGTAATAATGCCCCCTTAAAGCCACAATCAAACTACACCCAACTACAAAGTTCTTCTTCAAGTCTATGGACGATGATTTCGGGGTGGTGAAAGAAGAAATTTCTGATGATGCACCCATTTAAAAGAAATAATGTCATGAGTGCACCCATAGCACCCTGTATATTGTATGATAGTCCCACAGCTCACTACACACTGTATGATGGTCCCCACAGCTCCCTATGCACTATATGATGGTCCCCACAGATCCCTATACACTGCATGATGGTCCCCACAGCTCCCTAGACACTGTAGGATGGTCCCCACTGTTAGAACTCTCCTGTTAGGTTTTTTTTAGTTTGCTGGTCACATGACCATTTTTGCCTATTTAATCCAGCTCCGCCCTCCTGGTCTTGCTGGACTTTATTGTATTTACTACTCTTGAGCTAGCTTGGTGCTCTGTTGCCGTTCTCCGTTAGTTTTGCTAGGTCTTCTGACCTCTATGCTTTTTGTTGTGTGTTTGTCTTTGACTGCTACTATTTCTGCTAGGAGGTGTCCAACTTATCCCAGTCCCTAGTTCTTGTAGGGATCCCTCCCTCACATCTATAGGTCTTCGTTCAGACTAGCCGAGGACTTTAGCGGGTCTGATCGCAGGATCAGGTTCCCCGTTACATCGTAGGGATCTAGTTTAGTTCTATTGTAGGGACAGTTCTCCTGTCTTTCCTTAGTCCCTGTAGCAGATCATAACAGTAAGTCCAGCCTAAAAAAAAAAAAAAAAATTTTCTCTAAGGAAAGACCTCCAGTTTTCCATCATGGTCTCGGTTCAAGATTTGGCTCAACGCTTGCAGGGACTCTCTCTGGAGGTGGCCAAGCTCCAACAACACGTGAGTAGCTGTTCTGGAGCACATTTTGTGGAACCAAAGGTACGTCTGCCTGATTTACAACAAGATTTTTTTTCTTTTAAAAATGCTTGTTTGATCCTCTGGTGATGAATCACAGCGCATAGGGTTCATAATGTCACTTTTGCGCAAAGATCCTCAGGGATGGGCCTTCTCTCTCCAACCTAGTGATCCATGCTTTAGATCAGTGCATAGTTTTTTTCTGCTTTGGGTTTGTTGTATGATGATCCTGATCGTGTCTCATCTGCTGAGTCTGAATTGAGACGTTTGAGGCAGGGATCAGGTAATGTGGAAAAATATTGTTCTCACTTCCGTCGGTGGTCTGCCCAGGTGGGGTGGAACGATTCAGCTTTGAAAAGCTTGTTTCTTGCAGGGCTAGGTGAAAGGGTTAAGGATTTACTGATTGCTTATCCCACACCTGGAAACTTGCAGGAGGCTATGCAATTAGCTATACGGGTGGACAGGAGACTGCGTGCAAGGGTTAATGAGAGCAAATCCTCTGCTATGTCAGCTCCAAGTCTTGAGAGGGTCTGTGCTGACAATGGAGAGCTGATGGAGATTGGGGCGATGCCACCCCGCTCTCAGGAAAAAGATCGCAGGCTTTCTGAAGGCTTGTGCTTCTATTGCGGAAATTCTGGTCATTTTATTAAGAACTGTAAGCTTCGTTTGAAGAAAGAAAAAAAAATGGTCAGTTATGCCCGTATTGCCTGTTTAAATTCTAAGGGAGTATTCCTATCTGCCACTACTGCTGCTCAGGATGAATTAATTGAATTTCGGGTATTTGTGGATTGTGGTTCTACTCTGAATGTGATTGATGGGGGATTCTTGGAAAAACTTAGATTAGAACCTAAAACTTTGTCATCCCCTATTGCTGTGGTTTCTGTTGATGGCTCTCCCTTGAAGAGTGTTACTCATAAGGTCTGTGAATTTCCCCTCACTATTAATGGTATTCACCAAGAAAATTTGGATTTGGTGGTATTCGATAATTTGCCTTCTCCAGTAATATTGGGGTTACCCTGGTTAAAATTGCACAATCCTGTACTGGATTGGTCTACCAATGAAATTAAGTCCTGGAGCCCTAAGTGTTATGACAAGTGTTGTAACGGACGTATTGCTGCTGTGGATAAAGGGGAATTGCCTGTACCTATTCAGGATTTTTGGAGAGTTTTTTCTGAGGAGGAGTCACAAATTTTGCCTCCCCATAGAGACTATGATTGTACCATTGAATTTGTCCCTGGAGCGACTCTTCCTAAAAGTCGTTTATTTAATCTTACTATTCCTGAGAGAAAGGCTTTGGAGGAATACATACAGACAAGCTTGGCCGCCGGTCACATTAGGCCTTCCAAGTCTCCTGTGGCTGTTGGATTTTTTTTTGTAAAAAAAAAAGATGGCGGTTTACGTCCTTGTCTGGACTTTCGTGAGATTAATAAAATTACTGTACGCAATCCTTACCCACTGCCATTGATTCCTGATTTATTTAACCAGTTAGTGGGGGCCAATTGGTTCTCTAAAATTGATCTCCGGGGGGCATACAATTTGTTGCACATGAAGGAGGGTGATGAATGGAAGACTGCTTTTAACACTCCTGTGGGTAATTTTGAGAATCTGGTTATGCCTTTTGGTCTTACCAATGCTCCAGCATTTTTTCAGAATCTTATTAATGACATCCTTAGACCTTTAATCTGCAAAAATGTGGTTGTGTATTTGGATGACATTCTGATTTATTCGCCTGATCTGGAGTCTCATTGGCGGAGCGTACGTGAGGTATTACAGTTATTAATGGACAATTCGCTTTTTGCTAAGCTGGAGAAATGTGAGTTCGCTGTACAGAGAATTAGTTTTTTGGGCTACATTATCTCCAGTGAAGGTTTTGAGATGGACCCGGTTAAAGTTCAAGCTGTGCAGGAATGGCCTAGGCCTATTGGTTTGAAATCGATACAGAGGTTTTTGGGTTTCGCCAATTAATACAGAAAATTCATAAAAAATTTTTCTATTATTGTCAAACCGCTGACCGATCTCACCAGGAAAGGTGCTAATGCGGTTCAGTGGACTTCTGAGGCCATTGAAGCTTTTGTGTTTCTAAAGGAGAGGTTCACCTCTGCTCCCATCCTTATGCAGCCTGATGTGACTAAGCCGTTTTTGGTTGAGGTTGATGCTTCTTCGGTGGGGGTCGGTGCGGTGTTGTCTCAGGAAAACAAGGATGGAGTACATCCCTGTGCCTTTTTTTCAAAAAAATTTTCTGAGACTGAACTTAATTACGATATTGGTAATCGGGAATTGCTGGCGATTAAACTCGCATTTGAACACTGGCGTCACCTCTTGGAAGGTGCTAAATTTCCCATTCAGGTTTTCACTGATCATAAAAATCTGATCTATCTTGATGCTGCCAAGCGCTTGAATGCCCGTCAGGCTAGGTGGGCACTTTTTTTCTCGCGGTTTAATTTTTCCGTTACTTAGATCCTGGGTATCAAGAATGTTAAAGCGGATGCTTTGTCTCGCAGCTTTTCTCCCATGGTCGGTGTTGAGGAGGAAGAGGAGAGCATTTTACAAGAAGGTGTTGTGATTGCTGCTTTGGACTCCGTTTTGGAGGATGAGATTCTTAAAGCTCAGGAGAATGCCCCATCTAACACTCCCCATGGGAGGTTGTTTGTGCCTAGGACCTTTAGGAGAGATTTGTTTGTTGAGTGTCATGAGTCTCGGTTGGCAGGTCATCCAGGAATTTCTGAGACCAAGAGACTTGTGGGTCGCAGTTTTTGGTGGCCTGGATGGCAGAAGGAAGTCATTAAGTGGGTGCGCCAATGTACTGTGTGTGCTAGATCCAAGTCTTCGCATGCTCCTGCTGCGGGGTTGCTTTGCCCTCTGGAGGTTCCTAGTGCACCTTGGACACATCTGGCTATGGACTTTATTACTGACCTTCCCCCCTCTGAAGGTTTCACGGTCATCTGGGTGGTCGTGGACCGTTTTAGCAAGATGTGTCACTTGGTTCCCTTCATCAAACTGCCTTGCGCTAAGACACTCGCTAAGGCCTTTGTCAAGGAAATTGTCAGACTACATGGTGTTCCTACTGACATTGTTTCTGATAGGGGACCTCAGTTCGTGGCTCGTTTTTGGCGTGCCTTTTGTGACAGGTTGGGAGTTCATTTGTCGTTTTCATCTGGATATCATCCTGAGTCTAATGGCCAGACAGAAAGGAAGAACCAGGATGTTGAGCAGTTCTTGCGTTGTTTTGTGGCAGACAATCAAGAGGGGTGGTCTGAATTTCTGCCACTTGCTGAATTTGCTCTTAACAACCATACATCCTCTTCTGCTGGGTGTTCGCCTTTTTTTTGTTGTTCTGGGAGACATCCGTCTTTTGGGTCATTCTCCAAATTGGTTTCGGCTGTGCCTGAGGAGGAGAGTTTTTCCAGTGATTTGGAGAGAGTTTGGACGGATGTGCGTGGTAATCTTCAGGAGGCTAACAAAAAATCTAAGAGGTACTTTGATAGGAAACGACAAGAGGTTTTGTTTGCTGTTGGTGACATGGTTTGGTTGTCCTCTAAGAATCTGCGATTGAGGATTCCTTCTAAAAAATTGGGTCCCAAGTTCGTAGGGCCCTTTAAGGAGCTTCAGATAGTTAACCAATCTGCTGTTAGGTTGGAGGTTCCTACGTCCTGGAAGATTAACCCGGTGTTTCATGTTTCTCTGTTGAAAAAAGCTGATGTGTCTGATGGTGACGCTTCTGCCACTGTTCCTCCGGTGGTGGAGGACGGGGAATATGAAATTTCCCGCATCCTAAATTCTAGACGGTATAGAGGGAGTTTGCAGTATCTCGTCGCTTGGAAGGGTTTCGGACCTGAGGATAACTCATGGGTGAGGGCGGATGATGTTTCTGCTTCCAGACTTGTCAGAGCGTTTCACAGGAGGTTTCCTGGTAAGCCTGGGCCTAGGGAATCCGGAGGATCCTCTTAGAAGAGGGGGTACTGTTAGAACTCTCCTGTTAGGTTTTTTTTCGTTTGCTGGTCACATGACCATTTTTGCCTATTTAATCCGGCTCCGCCCTCCTGGTCTTGCTGGACTTCATTGTATTTACTACTCTTGAGATAGCTTGGTGCTCTGTTGCCGTTCTCCGTTAGTTTTGCTAGGTCTTCTGACCTCTATGCTTTTTGTTGTGTGTTTGTCTTTGACTGCTACTATTTCTGCTAGGAGGTGTCCAACTTATCCCAGTCCCTAGTTCTTGTAGGGATCCCTCCCTCACATCTATAGGTCTTCGTTCAGACTAGCCGAGGACTTTAGCGGGTCTGATCGCAGGATCAGGTTCCCCGTTACATCGTAGGGATCTAGTTTAGTTCTATTGTAGGGACAGTTCTCCTGTCTTTCCTTAGTCCCTGTAGCAGATCATAACACACACAGCTCCCTACGCACTGTATGATGATCCCCACAGCTCCCTACACACTGTATGATGATCTCTGTAGCTCCCTATACCCTGTATGATGGTCCCCACAGCTCCGTATGCACTGCATAATGGTCCCCACAGCTCCCTACGCTCTGTATGATGGTCCCCACAGCTCCCTATGCACTGTATGATGGTCTCCACAGCTCCCTATGCACTGTATGATGGTACCCACATCTCCATATGCACTGGTATCATGGTCCCCACAGCTCCCTACGCTCTGTATGATGGTCCCCACAGCTCCCTATACACTGTATGATGGTCCCCACAGCTCCCTACACACTGTATGATGGTCCCCACAGCTCCTTAGATACTGTATGAGGGTCCCCACAGCTCCCTAGACACTGTATGATAATCCCCACAGTGCCCTATGCACTGTATGATGGTCTTCATAGCTCCCTATGCATTGTATGATGGTCTCCACAGCTCCCTATGCATTGTATGATGGTCCTCATAGCTCTCTACGCACTGTATGATGGTCCCCGCAGCTCCTTATGCACTGAATGATGGTCCCCACGGCTCCTTATACACTGTATGATGGTCCCCAAGGCTCCTTATGTACTGTATGATGGTCCCCACAGCTCCCTACGCTCGGTATGATGGTCCCCACAGCTCCCTATGCACTGCATAATGGTCCCCACAGCTCCCTATGCCCTGTATGATGGTCCCCACATCTCCCTATGCACTGTATGATGGTCTCCACAGCTCCCTATGCATTGTCTGATGGTCTCCACAGCTGTATACGCACTGTATGATGGTCTCCACAGCTCCCTTTGCCCTGCATGATGGTCCCCACATCTCCCTATGCACTGTATGATGGTCTCCACAGCTCCCTATGCATTGTCTGATGGTCCCCACAGCTGTATACGCACTGTATGATGGTCCCTGCAGCTCCCTATGCACTGTATGATGGTCCCCACGGCACCTTTTACACTGTATGATGGTCCCCACGGCTCCTTGTACACTGTATGATGGTCCTCACAGCTCCTTATGTACTGTATGATAGTCCCCACAGCTCCCTACGCTCTGTATGATGGTCCCCACAACTCCCTATGCACTGCAAAATGGTCCCCACAGCTCCCTATGCACTGCATAATGGTCCCCACAGCTCCCTATGCCCTGTATGATGGTCCCCACATTTCCCTATGCACTGCATAATGGTCCCCACAGCTCCCTATGCACTGTATGATGGTCCCCACAGCTCCCTATGCACTGTATGATGGTCCCCACAGCTCCCTATGCATTGTCTGATGGTCCCCACAGCTCCCTATGCATTGTATGATGGTCCCCACAGCTCCCTATGCACTGTATGATGGTCCCCACAGCTCCCTATGCACTGTATGATGGTCCCCACATCTCCCTATGCATTGTCTGATGGTCCCCACAGCTCCCTATGCACTGTATGATGGTCCACAACAACTCCTTATAACTGGCATGATGGTCCCTACAACTCCCTATATCCTGTATAATGGCCCTCACAGCCCCATATATACAGTACTGTATGATGGCCCCCGCAGCCCAATATATATTGTATGATGGCCCCCACACCCACTTGTACACTATATTATGGCCCCTACAGCTCCCTTTATACTGTATGATGGCCCCCGCAGCCCAATATATACTGTATGATGGCCCCCACACCCACTTGTACACTATATTATGGCCCCTACAGCTCCCTTTATACTGAATGATGGCCCCACAGCCCCTTATAAACTATTTTCTGGCACCCACTCCCCATTTTATATAATATGATGGCTCCACTGCCCCTTATATGTAGCATGATGAATCCCATAGCCCCTTATAGTATGATGGCACCCACACCCCTTATATATACAGGTGCATCTCACTAAATTAGAATATCATCAAAAAGTTTATTTATTTTAGTTTTTCAATGCTGAAAATGAAACTCATATATTATATAAAGTCATTACAATCAAAGTGATCTATTTCAAGTGTTTATTTCTGTTAATGTTGATGATTATGGCCAGGGGCGCACATAGAAATCATGAGGCCCCATAGCAGAAGCTCTAATTGGACCCCCCCACCAAAAAAATAAAGAAATATTTGTCTGTGTCACAGAAGAGCCGATCTCACAACTTTCCAGCCTTTACTTCGCTTTTCTAATGTTCCTCCTACTGAAGTCCTAGATCCCTCTTTCATTGCCCCCATGAAGTATGATGCCAATCAAAGTGCCCCCCAAACACAGTATGATACCCCCATGGTGCATTCCTCCACATTAGTCTCTACATGAACAGTATAATGACCTTATTGTACCCCACTTCAACTCCCAAGGCAAAGTATGGTGACCCTAACACAGTATGATTCCCCCAACTGTGACT
This sequence comes from Phyllobates terribilis, assembly GCF_046119375.1. Lineage (NCBI taxonomy): Eukaryota > Metazoa > Chordata > Amphibia > Anura > Dendrobatidae > Phyllobates > Phyllobates terribilis. Next base: position 2,666,658 of record NW_027362829.1, read on the forward strand.
CCCACACAGCCCTCCATACAGTATAATGGGCCTACATACAGTATAATGGCCCACACTAGCCCTCCAAACAGTATAATGGCCCCACACAAACCTTCATACCGTATAATTGCTTTCATACATTATAACGGCCCCCCACAAAGCCCTCAAAATATCATAATGGCCCCACATAGACTTCCATATAGTATAATATGCCACCCATAATCCTCCATATAGTATAATGCACCCTCCAAAATCCTCCATATGGTATAATGCACCCCCCATAATCCTCCATATAGTATAATGAACTTCCCATGGTCCTCGATAGAATATAATGCACTCCCCATAGTCCTTCATACAGTATATTTCACACCCCAAAGGGTAAAATGCAGCCCCCATATAGTATAATGCACCCCACACTCCTGCAATATTATGGGCACCACGTACTCACTGATTTTAAAATACTGTATGTTTTATATAAGACGACCCGAGTATAAGCCGAGGCCCCTAATTGTACCACAAAAAAACTGGGAAAACGTATTGAGTTGAGTATAAGCCTAGGGTGGGAAATGCAGCAGCTACTGGAAAATTTCACCATCCTGGTATGTATGGCTCCATCATCACTAATCCTGGTATGTATGGCACCCCTCATCCCCCAATCCTGGTACATATGGCTCCCCTCATCCCCCAATCCTGGTATGCATGGACCCCCTCATCCCCCAATCCTGGTATGCATGGCCCCCTCATCCCCCAATCCTGGCATGTGGGGCCTCCTCACCCCTCAATCCTGGTATGTGTGGCCCCATCACTGCACACTGTCTGTTATCACTGGATTCCTGTGACAGCCAGCCTGTTGCTAGTGTTCATACGAGACCGTGATTTCTGCTATATATAGCAATGCTGTATATAGCACAAGCAATCAGGTGATTGCAGGTTCAAGCCCCCTAAAGAGACTAACAAATACAGTGAAAAGTAAGAAAAAAAATGAAAAAAGTATAAAAGTTGAAATCATCCCAGTTTTCCCCCCATTAAAAATTAAGAAATATAAAACATTTAAAAAATACACATATTTGGTATCGCTGCGTTTGTAAAAGTCAGATCCATCAAAATATAAAATAAATTAATCCATTTAGTAAACGGCGTAACTAGAACATTAAATAAAATGCCAGAATTACAGATTTTCAGTCGTTGCAACAAGGAAAAAATATATAATAACAGACAATCAAAACATTGTATATACCCCAAAATGATATCAATATAACCATCAGTTTGTGGTGCAAAAAACTCGCCCTCACGCAGCCCCATTCCCGAAACATGAAAACACCGCGGCTTTCAGATCTCGGAAAGTGGCGACACAAGCAAATTATTTTTATTATTTTTTTTACAAATTTCTGAATTTTTTTTCATCACTTAAATATAAATCCTATAAATCGTCACTTAAGTAGAAGAGATGAAGCTTTACTACCTCCTGCTCCAGCTCCAGCACTTCACCGCTGCCGCTGATCTTTAGTCACTGGCTTCAAGGGTGACATCATGACAGCAGCTCTGCAGCCAATCACTTGGCTCAGTGGCCCATGCTGACAGAGCTTCTAAGCTCAGTGATTGGCTGCAGCAGTGATGTATGCTGAAGTTGAGCCATCACCCCTGCAGCCTGTCACAATAGAGCACAGGAAGCGCTGAAGATCCAGAGCTGGAGCAGCAGGAGAAAGTAAAGCTCTGTGTGTTTTCTCTACCACTGGGAACCTCCTATATATTACATAAAAACATTCCTGAAAACCCCTTTAATCTGACTTTATAGAAAAAGTCTATATCCGGCTACTGTCCTCCCCTCATGAATCACAAAATATGCCAAGTGTGAACAACTCCTGTCCCCAAATGAGGACTTGCAGGCGATCAGTTGATAGTCGGGGGTCCGGCAGTGAACACCCTCAGCAATCAGCTGTGTTTTGCTGGACGTAGTGGCCTCTACAAGACACATGTGGTATTACATGGTGCTCTTTCAGAATAATATGTAATAGATGATATCTTGAAGTCTTCCAGAAGAAGATATTGGCAGACAGGTAATGACTTATTATCTACCAGCCATTGTCTCCTTTATCACTCGCTAGTTCTTATACACATTTGGATGATTTCACATCTTCGTTGGAAGCCGTATTAGGAACCTCCATCGCAGATTTTATCATACAGGACAAGTTCTCAGCCAACAGCTATTTGGCCATTGTTCACATGACGTAAGCCTATGTTATACACAGCAATATGCAGCAGGATACACGAGATCCAGGGAAATATCCAATCGCCAGAAATGGGGTCAGGAAGGAATTTTTTTCCCCCCTGAATCAGAATTCTTTTGGGGGGGTTTCTTTGCCTTCTTCTGGATCTTTGGGTCCCAATGACTCTCAGGTGGTCCCCAATGACCGCAGCTCGTTTTGTGGTCTCCACCGGGGCCAATCTGAGAGTGACTGTGACCATAGTTTAATTTCTTAAAGGACCAGTAATATTTTCATTACAATGTTGCTTATTGCTATTTCAATAAAAAAATTAATTATATATATATATATTGTATTGTGTGTTTTTTTTTCCTGGATTTCACCTTACACAGTGAGAATGATAAGAGTAATCACAAAATATGGGGGCTCCATACACTGAGAGAACTCTGGTAACAAATTCCATGACAATTGTTCTGGGGTTCAGTCTGTGATGGAGCAGTAACATTGTATCCAGGACGTCGTACACACCATGCTACAGAAAGAAGACTGAAGAACGGGACGCAGCCGCAGAATACAGGAGACACAGGGTCTTGTGTAACAGTAAAAAACAGGAAAGATGTTCAACAAGTGGCCGGGGGGTCCAGGACCAAACCAGGAGGGGGGCCTCAGTCATCAGTGGCCAATATTCCCATGAAGTGGCCACATTTACCAACCGTTCTGCAGCCACTCGTTTACCTTTGTCCAACACCTCCGTCGGTCCTTGCAGTTATTAGGCCACCACTGAAATTCTTTTCTGACTACACACAGACACGTCCATAGAAACCGTGCATGCCGCCATCACCGTCCACAACCAGAGTCCTGGTCCAGACCAGTGGCCTTTCCAATTCAAGTCTACTTGGGTTTAAACAAGGGTCCTGTCTGTAAGAGAACCATGTGCTTGCCACGTGGACCAGCAGTAATACAGTAACACCAGGTTAATATTCTTCGGGCACAGAGATGCACAGACAGTGAACCCTCTTAAAAAGAAGAATTGGACTGACATTCCCTAAGCAATAAGTACCCACACAATTGGAGGGACAGATTGCTAGCCCTTGCTGCACCATGGTGTACGCCCAGTGGTGGTCACTCTTAGTCTAAGTTGGCTCTTCAGATTGCATGGTGATAAAGAACCTGAGGGCCAAATACCTTCAAGAAAAAGATCTCATAAGGACACGTCGCCTTGAATTGTGAAGAACACAATAATGTTTTCCATACAATTCTATTGTGTTATATTCAGGATATATTAAAAAAAGTCTGGTCCTTAGAAGTTATAAAATGAGGTCAATACAACCTCAGGTGAAGAACAACACATCACAAATTACACCAGGTCATCGAATATTTACCAAAAAATAGACTTAAATGCAGAAACAGTGTGTGAAAGATTAAAGGGGTTGTCCAATGAAAACAAGCTCCAATCTACAGGAACCTTCATCCCCTTTAGATTGGAACGGTGGTCCGCATGCTAAAATGCTGCTCCATTCATTCTATATGAGGCGGCCATGAAGTGCGCCCGACTTTTTTGGACCGATGAGACAGAGAGGCCTTACAGAGAAGGGTCCTTGGATTGGACGCCGAGTTACGGACCCCAAAGCAGCACTGAATATGATGTACTAGTGGGAGTCACGAGTGCAAGGGTTCAAGGGCGCCAGTAGTGGAAGACATAGTGCGCGAAACCGAAGAACAAGTAAGCAGACCTGCTGATCAGCACTGCAGTGCTGAGGCCGAGTTATGGAGAAATAGGGAGCGACAGTGCGCCCCACCAGTCCTGGAGTATATTACACAGGAAGGATACTGTGTGGAAAATGCTTCATACTGTAAAGGAAACGTCCAGAACACTTTGTGCCCCCCGATATCCCTTGTATGCCGGGACGTTGCTAGGGTCCTAAAAGATCAGGGGCCAAAGCCCCAAAGTAGGTGTTTCCCCATACAACCTCCCCGCCACTTAAAAGAGGACCTATACATATATAATTACAGTACACCATTGATGCTAACCTAAAATACACAACTGAAAGACCAATATTCCCAAAATTACTTCTATACAAGGCAATAATAATCCCGCTACACAATGCTCTCTACCATCAACACTACACAGTGAGTACATAGTATTATGATATGACCATTGCCTCTACATAAAAAACATCCTGTACAAAGACCATCTGACTTCTCACATTTCCAGCACCGTCCCCATCTATTCCCACCCTGCACAACCTCCCCATGCTGCCTGCTCTTCCCACGTGGAATAGGAACCTCAATACTTCAAAAATGATGTCATTACTATGATTACCCTCCACCAACTAATGCTACAAAGACTGTGTGCCACATAGAGGGGACCTATAAAAATAATAGAATCCCATAGAAAGTAATAAAGACCCCACTGTGCTACCTAGCAAGTAATAATGCCAGATATGCTCTTATGAAAGTTTCAATATCTGAAGTGTTCCCTCCAAGCAACAAATACCGTTGAGTATCCCCTTTAAGTAATAATGCCCCCTTAAACCCACAATCAAACTACACCCAACTACAAAGTTCTTCTTCAAGTCTATGGACGATGATTTCGGGGTGGTGAAAGAAGAAATTTCTGATGATGCACCCATTTAAAAGAAATAATGTCCCGAGTGCCCCCATAGCACCCTGTATATTGTATGATAGTCCCACAGCTCAGTACACACTGTATGATGGTCCCCACAGCTCCCTATGCACTGTATGATGGTCCCCACAGATCCCTATACACTGCATGATGGTCCCCATAGCTCCCTATGCACTGCATGATGGTCCTCACAGCTCCCTAGACACTGTATGATGGTCCCCACAGATCCGTACACACTGTATGATGGTCCTCACAGCTCCATATGCACTGCATAATGGTCCCCACAGCTCCCTATGCACTGTATGATGGTACCAACAGTTCCATATGCTCTGTATCATGGTCCCCACAGCTCCCTACACTCTGTATGATGGTCTCCACAGCTCCCTATACCCTGTATGATGGTCCCCACAGCTCCCTATGCACTGTATAATGGTCTCCACAGCTCGATATGCACTGTATGATGGTACCCACAGCTCCACATGCACTGGTATCATGGTCCCCACAGCTCCCTACGCTCTGTATGATGATCCCCACAGCTCCCTATACACTGTATGATGGTCCCCACAGCTCCTTAGAAACTGTATAATGGTCCCCACAGCTTCCTACACACTGTATGATTGTCCCCACAGCTCCTTAGATACTGTATGAGGGTCCCCACAGCTCCATATACACTGTATGATGATCCCCACAGCTCCCCTATGCATTGCATAATGGTCCCCACAGCTCTCTATGCTCTGTATGATGGTCCCTACAGCTCCCTATGCCCTGTATGATGGTACCAATAGCTCCCTATGCACTGTATGATGGTCGCCACAGCTATCTACGCTCTGTATGATGGTCCCCACAGCTCACTATGCACTGTATGATGGTCTCCACAGCTCCTTAGATACTGTATGATGGTCCCCACAGCTCCTTAGATACTGTATGATGGTCCTCATACTTCCCTATACACTGTATGATGGTCCCCACAGCTCCTTAGATACTGTATGAGGGTCCCCACAGCTCCCTAGACACTGTATGATGGTCCCCACAGTGCCCTATGCATTGTATGATGGTCCTCATAGCTCTCTACGCACTGTATGATGGTCCGCGCAGCTCCTTATGCACTGAATGATGGTCCCCACGGCTCCTTATACACTGTATGATGGTCCCCACGGCTCCTTATGTACTGTATGATGGTCCCCGCAGCTCCCTACGCTCGGTATGATGGTACCCACAGCTCCCTATGCACTGCATAATGGTCCCCACAGCTCCCTATGCCCTGTATGATGGTCCCCACATCTCCCTATGCACTGTATGATGGTCCCCACAGCTCCTTAGGCACTGTATGATGGTCTCCACAGCTCCCTATGCATTGTCTGATGGTCCCCACAGCTCTCTACGCACTGTATGATGGTCCCCGCAGCTCCTTATGCACTGTATGATGGTCTCTACAACTCCTTATAACTGGCATGATGGTCCCTACAACTTATCCTGTATAATGGCCCTCACAGCCCCATAAATACAGTAGTGTAGATGGCCCCCGCAGCCCAATATATACTGTATGATGGCCCCCACACTCACTTGTACACTATATTATGGCCCTTAGAGCTCCCTTTATACTGTATGATGGCCCCACGGCCCCTTATAAACTGTATTCTGGCACCCACTCCCCATTTTATATAATATGATGGCCCCACTGGCCCTTATATATAGCATGATGACTCCCATAGCCCCTTATAGTATGATGGCACCCACACCCCTTATATATACAGGTGCATCTCACTAAATTAGAATATCATCAAAAAGTTTATTTATTTTAATTCTTCAATGCTGAAAATGAAACTCATATATTCTATAAAGTCATTACAATCAAAGTGATCTATTTCAAGTGTTTATTTCTGTTAATGTTGATGATTATGGCCAGGGGCGCACATAGAAATCATGAGGCCCCATAGCAGAAGCTCTAATTGGACCCCCCACCAAAAAAATAAAGAAATATTTGTCTGTGTCACAGAAGAGCCGATCTCACAACTTTCCAGCCTTTACTTCGTTTTTCTAATTTTCCTCCGACTGAAGTCCTAGATCCCTCTTTCATTGCCCCCATGAAGTATGATGCCAATAAAAGTGCCCGCCAAACAGAGTATGATACCCCCATGGTGCATTCCTCCACATTAGCCTCTACATGTACAGTATAATGACCTTATTGTACCTCACTTCAACTCCCAAGGCAAAGTATGGTGACCCTAACACTGTATGATTCCCCCAACTGTGACTCCCACACAGCCCCCCATACAGTATAATGGGCCTACATACAGTATAATGGCCCCACACAGCCCTCCAAACAGTATGATGGACCCCACACAAACCTTCACACCGTATAATTGCTTTCATACAGTATAACGGCCCCCCACATAGCCCTCAAAATATCATAATGGCCCCACATAGACTTCCATATAGTATAATATGCCACCCATAATCCTCCATATAGTATAATGCACCCTCCAAAATCCTCCATATAGTATAATGCACCCCCCATAATCCTCCATATAGTATAATGCACCCCCCATAATCCTCCATATAGTATAATGAACTTCCCATGGTCCTCGATAGAATATAATGCACTCCCCATAGTCCTCCATACAGTATATTTCACACCCCAAAGGGTAAAATGCAGTCCCCATATAGTATAATGTACCACACAGTCCTGCCGTGTTATGGGCACCACGTACTCACTGATTTTAAAATACCGTATGTTTTAAATAAGACGACCCGAGTATAAGCCGAGGCCCCTAATTTTACCACAAAAAAACTGGGAAAACGTATTGAGTTGCGTATAAGCCTAGGGCGGGAAATGCAGCAGCTACTGGAAAATTTCACCATCCTGGTATGTATGGCTCCCTCATCACCAATCCTGGTATGTATGGCACCCGTCATCCCCCAATCCTGGTACACATGGCACCCCTTATCCCCCAATCCTGGTATACATGGCCCCCCTCATCCCCCAATCCTGGTATGCATGGCCACCCCTCATCCACCAATCCTGGTATGCATAGCACCCCTCATCCCCCAATCCTGGCATGCATGGCCCCCCCTCATCCCCCAATCCTGGTATGCATGGTCTCTTCATTCCCCAATCCTAATATGAATGGTCTCCTCATCCCGCAATCCTGGTATGTATGGCCTCTTCATCCCCCAATTCTGGTATGCATGGCCTCTTCATCCCCCATTCCTGGTATATATGGCCCACCTCATCCCCAATCCTGGTATGCATGGCACCCCTCATCCCCCAATCCTGGTATGCGTGCCCCCCCTCATCCCCCAATCCTGGTATGCGTGCCCCCCCTCATCCCCCAATCCTGGTATGCGTGGCCCCCTCATCCCCCAATCCTGGTATGCCTGGCCCCCTCATCCCCCAATACTGGTATGTATGGCCTCCTCATCCCCCAATATTGGTATCTGTGGCCTCCTCATCCCCCAATCCTGGTATGTGTGGCCTCCTCATCCCCCAATCCTGGTATGTGTGGCCTCCTCATCCCCCAATCCTGGTATGTGTGGCCTCCTCATCCCCCAATCCTAGTATGTGTGGCCTTCTCATCCCCCAATCCTGGTATGCATGGCCCCCTCATCCCTCAATCCTGGTATGTGGGGCCTCCTCACAATGCCAATCCTGGTATGTGTGGCCCCCTCTACCCCCAATCCTCGTATGCATGGCCCCCTCATCCTCCAATCCTGGTATGTGGGGCCTCCTCACCCCCCAATCCTGGTATGTGTGGCCCCATCACTGCACACTGTCTGTCATCACTGTATTCCTGTGACAGCCAGCCTGTTGCAAGTGTTCATAGGAGACCGTGATTTCTGCTATATATAGCAATGCTGTATATAGCACAAGCAATCAGATGATTGCAGGTTCAAGCCCCCTAAAGAGACGAACAAATACAGTGAAAAGTAAAAAAAATTAAAAAAGTATAAAAGTTCAAATCATCCCAGTTTTCCCCCCATTAAAAATTAAGAAATATAAAACATTTAAACAATACACATATTTGGTATCGCTGCGTTTGTAAAAGTCAGATCCATCAAAATATAAAATAAATTAATCCATTTAGTAAACGGCGTAACTAGAACATTAAATAAAATGCCAGAATTACAGATTTTCAGTCATTGCAACAAGAAAAAAATATATAATAACAGACAATCAAAACATTGTATATACCCCAAAATGATATCAATATAACCATCAGTTTGTGGTGCAAAAAACTAGCCCTCACGCAGCCCCATTCCCGAAACATGAAAACGCCGCGGCTTTCGGATCTCGGAAAGTGGCGACACAAGCAAATTATTTTTCATCACTTAAATATAAATCCTATAAATCGTCACTTAAGTAGAAGAGATGAAGCTTTACTACCTCCTGCTCCAGTTCCAGCACTTCACCGCTGCCGCTGATCTTTAGTCACTGGCTTCAAGGGTGACATCATGATTGCAGCTCTGCAGCCAATCACTTGGCTCAGTGGCCCATGCTGACAGAGCTTCTAAGCTCAGTGATTGGCTGCAGCAATGATGTGTGCTGAAGTTGAGCCATCACCCCTGCAGCCAGTCACAATAGACCACAGGAAGCGCTGAAGATCCAGAGCTGGAGCAGCAGGAGAAAGTAAAGCTCTGTGTGTTTTCTCTACCACTGGGAACCTCCTATATATTACATAAAAACATTCCTGAAAACCCCTTTAATCTGACTTTATAGAAAAAGTCTATATCCGGCTACTGTCCCCCCCTCATGAATCACAAAATATGCCAAGTGTGAACAACTCCTGTCCCCAAATGAGGACTTGCAGGCGATCAGTTGATAGTCGGGGGTCTGGCAGTGAACCCCCTCAGCAATCAGCTGTGTTTTTCTGGACGTAGCGGCCTCTCCAGGACACATGTGGTATTACATGGTGCTCTTTCAAAATAATATGTAATATGTAATACATGATATCTTGAAGTCTTCCAGAAGAAGATATTGGCAGACAGGTAATGACTTATTACCTACCAGCCATTGTCTCCTTTATCACTCGCTAGTTCTTATACACATTTAGATGATTTCACATCTTCGTTGGAAGCCGTATTAGGAACCTCCATCGCAGATTTTATCATACAGGACGAGTTCTCAGCCAACAGCTATTTGGCCATTGTTCACATGACGTAAGCCTATGTTATATACAGCGATATGCAGCAGGATACACGAGATCCAGGGAAATATCCGATCGCCAGAAATGGGGTCAGGAATGGTATGTGTGGCCTCCTCATCCCCCCAATCCTGGTATGCATAGCCCCCTCATCCCCCAATCCTGGTATGTGTGGCCCCCTCATCCCCCAATCCTGGTATGTGTGGCCCCCTCATCCCCCAATCCTGGTATGCATAGCCCCCTCATCCCCCAATCCTGGTATGTATGGCCTCCTCACACCCCAATCCTGGTATGTGTGGCCCCATCACTGCACACACAACAAATAAACACTTATACTCACCTTCCTTCCTCACCTCTGCTCCAGAGCTGCTGTGTTCTGTCTGCCAGCAGCTCATGTTGGTAGCTGAGCAGCGCGCGCTCTCAGTTGCCGAGGCGAGCTGCTGCTGCTGCCAGCATATTCACTCCTCTCCACGCCGGGACTACGAGCGTTGACAAGCGTGAATATGCATTCTCTTTAGTAGAGGGCACTGTAAGCAGGAGCCACGGCTCAGCGCTCCTCCGTGCCCGCTACTAAAGAGAATGAATATTCCCTCTTCTCCACGCCCATGGAAGTGGAGAAGAGGGAATATTCATGTCCCTTTAGCAGCAGGCACACGTGGTAGCTACAGCAGCCGCTACTGCGTGTGCCCGCTCCTCCGCCGCCGCAACCTCCCACCCCCCCAATACTCACCTATCCTCCTCGCTCCCCCGAGGCTCACGGGCCCCATAGCAGTGGTGTGGCTTGCCACCATTGGCGGTACGCCACTGATTATGGCTTACAGCCAATGAAATCACAAAAGTCATTATCTCAGTAAATTAAAATACTTCATAACATCAGCTTGAAAAATGTTTTTAAAATCTGAAATGTTGGCCTACTGAAATGTATGTTCAGTAAATGCACTCAATACTTGGTCAGGGCTTCTTTTGCATCAATTACTGCATCAATGCGGCGTGGCATGGAGGCGATCAGCCTGTGGCACTGCTGAGGTGTTATGGAAGCCCAGGTGGCTTTGATAGCAGCCTTCAGCTCCTCTGCATTGTTGGGTCTGGGGTCTCATCTTCCTCTTGACAATACCCCATAGTTTCTCTATGGGGTTAAGTTCAGGTGAATTTGCTGGCCAATTAAGCAGAGTGATGCTGTTGTCTTTAAACCAGGTATTGGTACTTTTAGAAGTGTGGACAGGTGCCAAGTCCTGCTGGAGAATGAAATTTCCATCTCCAAAAAGCTTCTCGGCAGAGGGAAGCATGAAGTGCTGTAAAATTTCCTGGTAGACGGCTGTGCTGACTTTGGTCTTGATAAAACACAGTGGACCTACACCAGCAGATGACATGGCCCCCAAACCATCACTGATTGTGGAGACTTCACACTAGACCTCAAGCAGCTTGGACTGTGGCCTCTCCACTCTTCCTCCAGACTCTGGGACCTTGATTTCCAAAGGAAAATTGGAACTCTGGGACCTTGTGGATGGTGTCAATGACTGCCTTCTTGGCATTTGTAAAGTCAGCAGTCTTCCCCATGATTGTGGAGCCTACTGAAACAGACTATGGGACATTTTTAAACACTTAGGAAGCCGTTGCAGGTGCTTTTTGTTAATTATTCTAATTTACTGAGATATTGACTTTAGTGTTTTCATTGGCTGTAAGCCATAATCGTCAACATTAACAGAAATAAACACTTGAAATAGATCTCTCTGTCTGTAATGACTCTATATGACTTTCACTTTTTGTATTGAAGAACTCAAATAAATTAACTTTTTGATGATATTCTAATTTAGTGAGATGCACCTGCATATGATGACTGTTGCCCCCAGTGGAATATATGTGGTGTCTATTTTGGGATATTTTAGTACACCCATGATGATACTATAGACAGCCATTATACCTGGAATGGCCCCTTCCTTGCGTGCCTTGCTTTTTTTTGCTTACATGTCTAACAATCACATATGTGTTGTGTCCCTTCCCCCATCATCCTATTCTTCTATTGCTGAATAAATATGATAGATTTTATACTCCCTGGACTCCTTTGATGGTCTTTTACCCTGCGGGGTTTTCTCTCATATATGGACTCACTGTGTGGTGGTGATGGTAGAGGACATTGTGTAGCAGGATCATTTTGGCCTTGTATAGTAGTAATTTTGGGAATATTGGTCTTTGTATAGTGTATTTTAGATTAGTAACAGTGGTATACTGTAATTATATATGTATAAATCCTCTTTTAAGTGGCAGGGAGGTTATATGGGGAAACATGTACTTTGGGGCTGGGGTTCCTGATCTCTTAGGACCCCAGCAACGCTCCTGCACTGGGGAAAAGCAGGGTCTGGAGGCCACTTTAATATGATCATTTTATGGATATGACGCCAAAGAAACTAATGAAGTGCTTTGCAAAGTGCCATAATTAAAAAATAAAATGGCGCCATTTTACAAGACCCGTAGCGTCTCCATTTTTCGGGATCTGGGGCCGGGTTTATTTTTTGCACGCAGAGCTGAAGTTTTTATTGATACCATTTTGGGGTAGATCTGATGTTTTGATCGCCCGTTATTGCATTTTATTGCAATGTTGCGGCGACCAAAAAACGTAATTCTGGCGTTTAGAATTTTTCTCTCGTTACGCCGTTTACCGATTGGATTAATTATTTTTTTATATTGATAGATCGGGCGATTCTGAGCACGGCAATAGGAAATATGTGTATGTGGGTGGTATTTTTAGAATTTTATTTGGAATGGGGCGAAAGGGGTGTTATTTAAACTTTTATATATTTTTAATTTTTTTTTATATTTTTAAAAACATTTTTTTTTTACACTTTTTGCTTGCTTCTATAGTCTCATTAGGAGGCTAGAAGCAGCAACTGTCCAATCACCTCTGCTACATACAGGGGATGAGCAGATCAGCTCTATGTAGCAGAAATGCTCCTGTGCTATGAGCGCCGACCACTAGGTGGTGCTCATAGCGTCAGTACATGACAATCACTGGGGTCTGCTGCAGACCCAGGGTTGTCATGCCCACCCATCAGTGACCCGCGATTACGTGACGGGGTCACAGATGGGCGGGGTAAGTGACACGCTTCCGGCGCGGCGCTGTTAAATGCCGCTGTCAGAGATTGACAGTGTAACGGGTCTGGGAGGTGGAACCTCAGAGCACTATACAAAGGGGCAGTCCTTGTAAGGAAGCGGGTGGCTCCCAGGGAAGGCGGGCAGGTAGTCACGGCAAGTGACAGGGACAGTCTCTGGGCAGAAGGGCAGGAGGTCACGGCAAGTGACGGGGACAGTCTCTTGACAGGCGGATGGTCACGGCAAGTGACAGCAGGGTAAGAGTCTCTAGATAGGCAGGTGGTCACGGCAAGTGACAGCAGGATAAGAGTCTCTAGATAGGCTAGCAGGCAGGTAGCAGGTGAGCGCTCCCAGGTGAGCGGGCAAGAGTCTCTGGACAGGCAGGTGGTCACGGCAAGTGACGGCAGAGCCTCCAGGTAGGCTAGCAGGCAGGTAGCAGGTGAGCGTTCCCAGGTGAGCGGGCAGGAGTCTCTGGACAGGCAGGTGGTCACGGCAAGTGACGGCAGAGTCTCCAGGTAGGCTAGCAGGCAGGTAGCAGGTGAGCGCTCCCAGGTGAGCAGGCAGGAGTCTCTGGACAGGTAGGTGGTCACGGCAAGTGACGGCAGAGCCTCCAGGTAGGCTAGCAGGCAGGTAGCAGGTGAGCGCTCCCAGGTGAGCGGGCAGGAGTCTCTGGACAGGCAGGTGGTCACGGCAAGTGACGGCAGAGCCTCCAGGTAGGCTAGCAGGCAGGTAGCAGGTGAGCGCTCCCAAGTGAGCGGGCGGGCAGATCCATAGACAGACTGACAGGTGTTGGAAGGCAGACTGTCGGACCGCAGGAATGCAAGCAGATAGACAGGAATCAGGTAGGTATCAAGCAGAGATCTGGCAGGTAACTGGCAGGTATCTGGTAACGGGACCTGAGGGCTGAAGCAGAGTTGAAAGGCTTTGCAACAACATTGCTCGGGCACCTCCATTTTGGAGGAGGTGCCTTATATATGGTGAGGTCCTCCGGCCATTGGCCGGGGACTCCTTAGGACGGTGCGCGAGGCCCCTTTAAGAGAGGGAGAGCGCGCGCGTGCCCTAAGCACAGAGGCCGGGAAGCAGCGCGCGCTGCCAGCAGAGCGGGAGGAAGCTGCTGGGCACGGAGCGGAGAGGTGAGGGGAACGGCGTCCCAGCCTCGCAGGAGGCAGGGACGCCGACGCTACAGACAGCAGCATTTAACATGTTAACAGCCGCAAGTGGATCGCGATTCCACCCGCGGCTGTTGAGGGCACATGTCAGCTGTATAAATCACGGTTTTAGGCACTGGTCTTGTAGTGTGGTATTGGTCTGCGACCAAGTGTGAATAGGTTCAACAAAACACAGCTGGCAGGCTTTAAATGGAGGGTAATATTTGGCACGCTCCACAAAATGTCACGATTATTAGGTAAGGTGTGTATAGGAAAATGTTATTTAAGGAAATAAAATGTACATTTTATTGGGGAATCCACCGCAGTCAGTGATTTTAGTCCAGTGTTTTCCTGTAACTCACATAGCAGTAGAAGACAAAGACAGAAACACAATACACAAATAACGGTAAAGTTTTAAATAATAGAGTTAGGACTGTCCCGTAAGGGTCACCGTTAGGAGGCGGGATGGCTTTCGCATTATTTAGATCAAAATTATGTTAACTAAGTACGCTTTATTATTTTCATGCACTATTGCGATTTATTTATTTACTGCAGGGTGTTTGAGTATTGTATTTCTGTCTTAGTTTTTTTCTGGTTAGTGGCCATGTGTGAACATGCTCTTACATGCTGCATGCACGACAATTTAAATTCCAGTTCATGTCTCGAGGTTTTTTTCATATAGCAGTAGGTTATATGGATTAAAATAAAGGTTCATTTAAATAGCTGTCATGAATTATAACATGGGGCTGTGGGATATTTGCAGTCTGTGACTTTTTTGTTTAGTAATTTATTTCCTGAAGTGTAAACTTGATACATAAAACAGCAGTGTCCGTTATGATGACATCACAAAGCACATGACAGCATAGAGAACATGACATCATAGACCTCACATGACATCATAACTGCTACAGAATGTACAAAGTTCCATTCCTGAGCCATCTTGTGTCACAGCTTGAAGAGGACCAGTCCAGGTAAGTAGCTCATCACTGAACGCTGGGGATCGGGTCACATCAGAAAGGGAGGAGGACTGGCTGCACAGCACTGTGTCACAGCACAAACAGCAGAGTAAGATCAGGAAGTGATCGGTAGTGTGTGCTGTATGGACTGTGTCCTCATCCCCATGATATTTCCAGATGATTTTTAGCTGCATTGTTTTCTTTCTTCCTGACCTTCCTCAAGGCTGTTCTGAGATCTGTGGAGTAACTATCATACGTCCGGCAATTATCAACTGAGAAGACTTTTTGGGATTCAGCAAGAAGGTAGGTGTGCGAGCATGTGAGTGTGTGTGTAGGCACAGCATTGAAGGTTTGTATGACCCCAGATCCAAAGGGAACTGTGTCTGTGACCCCAGCACTAAAAGCATGTGTGTCTGTGACCCCACCAATAAAGGGATGTGTGTCTGTGACCCCACCAATAAAGGGATGTGTGCCTGTGACCCCACCAATAAAGGGGTGGCAGTGTGATGGTTTGTGTGTCCCTGCACTAATGGGGTGTGTGCTTGTTTCCTCAACACTGCAGCACTGAAGGGGTGTGTGCACGTGTGTTTGGCACACATGTACATGTCTCCAGAAATGCAGCACTGAAGGGCTGTGTGTGTGGCCCCAGCACTGAAAGTGTGTGTCTGTGTCTGTTTGTGTGACCTCAGCACCAAAGGGATGTCTGTCTGTGATCCCAGAAATGAAGGGGTGTCTCTGTGACCCCATCAATAACGGGGTGGCTGTGTGATGGTTTGCGTGTCCCTGCACTAATGGGGTGTGTGCTTGTTTCCTAAACACTGCAGCACTGAAGGGGTGTGTGCACGTGTGTTTGGCACACGTGTACATATCCTCTGAAATGCAGCACTGAAGGGCTGTGTGTGTGGCTCCAGCACTGAAGGTGTGTGTCTGTGTCTGTTTGTGTGACCTCAGCACCAAAGGGATGTGTGTCTGTGACCCCAGCAATGAAGGGCTGTGTCTCTATGGCCCCATCAATAAAGGGGTGGCTGTGTGATGGTTTGTGTGTCCCTGCACTAATGGGGTGCGTGTTTGTGTCCTCAACACTGCAGCACTGAAGGGGTGTGTGCACTTGTGCTTGGCACACATGTACATGTCTCCAGAAATGCAGCACTGAAGGGCTGTGTGTGTAGCCCCAGCACTGAAAGTGTGTGTCTGTGTCTGTTTGTGTGACCTCAGCACCAAAGGGATGTGTGTCTGTGACCTCAGCAATGAAGGGGTGTCTCTGTGACCCCATCAATAAAGGGGTGGATGTGTGATGGTTTGCGTGTCCCTGCACTAATGGGGTGTGTGCTTGTTTCCTCAACACTGCAGCACAGAAGGGGTGTGTGAACGTGTGTTTGGCACACGTGTACATGTCCCATGAAATGAAGCACTGAAGGGCTGTGTGTGTGGCCCCAGCACTGAAGGTGTGTGTCTGTGTCTGTTTGTGTGACCTAAGCACCAAAGGGATGTGTGTCTGTGACCCCAGCAATGAAGGGGTGTGTCTCTATGGCCCCATCAATAAAAGGGATGGTTGTGTGATGGTTTGTGTGTCCCTGCACTAATGGGGTGGGTGTTTGTGTCCTCAACACTGCAGCACGGAAGGGGTGTGTGCACGTGTGTTTGGCACAAGTGTATATGTCTCATGAAATGCAGCGCTGAAGGGCTGTGTGTGTGGCCCCAGCACTGAAGGTGTGTGTCTGTGTCTGTTTGTGTGACCTCAGCACCAAAGGGATGTGTGTCTGTGATCCCAGAAATGAAGGGGTGTCTCTGTGGCCCCATCAATAAAGGGGTGGATGTGTGATGGTTTGCGTGTCCCTGCACTAATGGGGTGTGTGCTTGTTTCCTCAACACTGCACCACAGAAGGTGTGTGTGAACGTGTGTTTGGCACACGTGTACATGTCCCATGAAATGCAGCACTGAAGGGCTGTGTGTGTGGCCCCAGCACTGAAGGTGTGTGTCTGTGTCTGTTTGTGTGACCTCAGCACCAAAGGGATGTGTGTCTGTGACCCCAGCAATGAAGGGGTGTGTCTCTATGGCCCCATCAATAAAAGGGATGGTTGTGTGATGGTCTGTGTGTCCCTGCACTAATGGGGTGGGTGTTTGTGTCCTCAACACTGCAGCACTGAAGGGGTGTGTGCACGTGTGTTTGGCACAAGTGTACATGTCTCATGAAATGCAGCGCTGAAGGGCTGTGTGTGTGGCCCCAGCACTGAAGGTGTGTGTCTGTGTCTGTTTGTGTGACCTCAGCACCAAAGGGATGTGTGTCTGTGACCCCAGCAATAAAGATGTGTGTCTCTATGGCCCCATCAATTACGGGGAGGCTGTGTGATGGTTTGTGTGTCCCTGCACTAATGGGGTGTGTGCTTGTATCCTCATCACTGCAACACTGAAGGGGTGTGTGCACGTGTGCTTGGCACACGTCTACATGTCCCCTGAAATGCAGCACTGAAGGGCTGTTTGTGTGGCTCCAGCACTGAAGGTGTGTGTCTGTGTCTGTTTGTGTGACCTCAGCACCAAAGGGATGTGTGTCTGTGACCCCAGCAATGAAGGGGTGTGTCTCTATGGCCCCATCAATAAAAGGGATGGTTGTGTGATGGTTTGTGTGTCCCTGCACTAATGGGGTGGGTGTTTGTGTCCTCAACACTGCAGCACTGAAGGGGTGTGTGCACGTGTGTTTGGCACAAGTGTACATGTCTCATGAAATGCAGCGCTGAAGGGCTGTGTGTGTGGCCCCAGCACTGAAGGTGTGTGTCTGTCTCTGTTTGTGTGACCTCAGCACCAAAGGGATGTGTGTCTGTGATCCCAGAAATGAAGGGGTGTCTCTGTGACCCCATCAATAAAGGGGTGGATGTGTGATGGTTTGCGTGTCCCTGCACTAATGGGGTGTGTGCTTGTTTCCTCAACACTGCACCACAGAAGGGGTGTGTGAACGTGTGTTTGGCACACGTGTACATGTCCCATGAAATGCAGCACTGAAGGGCTGTGTGTGTGGCCCCAGCACTGAAGGCGTGTGTCTGTGTCTGTGTGACCTCAGCACCAAAGGGATGTGTGTCTGTGACCCCAGCAATGAAGGGGTGTGTCTCTATGGCCCCATCAATAAAAGGGATGGTTGTGTGATGGTTTGTGTGTCCCTGCACTAATGGGGTGGGTGTTTGTGTCCTCAACACTGCAGCACTGAAGGGGTGTGTGCACGTGTGTTTGGCACAAGTGTACATGTCTCATGAAATGCAGCGCTGAAGGGCTGTGTGTGTGGCCCCAGCACTGAAGGTGTGTGTCTGTGTCTGTTTGTGTGACCTCAGCACCAAAGGGATGTGTGTCTGTGACCTCAGCAATAAAGATGTGTGTCTCTATGGCCCCATCAATTACGGGGAGGCTGTGTGATGGTTTGCGTGTCCCTGCACTAATGGGGTGTGTGCTTGTTTCCTCATCACTGCAACACTGAAGGGGTGTGTGCACGTGTGTTTGGCACACATCTACATGTCCCCTGAAATGCAGCACTGAAGGGCTGTTTGTGTGGCTCCAGCACTGAAGGTGTGTGTCTGTGTCTGTTTGTGTGACCTCAGCACCAAAGGGATGTGTGTCTGTGACCCCAGCAATGAAGGGGTGTGTCTCTATGGCCCCATCAATAAAAGGGGTGGTTGTGTGATGGTTTGTGTGTCCCTGCACTAATGGGGTGTGTGTTTGTGTCCTCAACACTGCAGCACTGAAGGGGTGTGTGCACGTGTGTTTGGCACAAGTGTGCATATCCCCTGAATTGCAGCACTGAACGGCTGTGTGTGTGGCCCCAGCAATGAAGGTGTGTGTCTGTGTCTGTTTGTGTGACCTCAGCATCAAAGGGATGTGTCTGTGATCCCAGAAATGAAGGGGTGTCTCTGTGACCCCATCAATAAAGGGGTGGATGTGTGATGGTTTGCGTGTCCCTGCACTAATGGGGTGTGTGCTTGTTTCCTCATCACTGCAACACTGAAGGGGTGTGTGCACGTGTGTTTGGCACACGTGTACATGTCCCCTGAAATGCAGCA
This sequence comes from Phyllobates terribilis, assembly GCF_046119375.1. Taxonomy (NCBI): domain Eukaryota; kingdom Metazoa; phylum Chordata; class Amphibia; order Anura; family Dendrobatidae; genus Phyllobates; species Phyllobates terribilis. The sequence continues at coordinate 2,685,843 of NW_027362829.1, forward strand.
CTGAAGGGCTGTGTGTGTGGCCCCAGCACTGAAGGTGTGTGTCTGTGTCTGTTTGTGTGACCTCAGCACCAAAGGGATGTGTGTCTGTGACCCCAGCACTGAAGATGTGTGTGTCTGTGACCCCATCAATAACGGGGTGGCTGTGTGATGGTTTGTGTGTCCCTGGTCTGTGTGTTTGTCTACCGAGCACTGCAGCACTGAAGGGGTGTGTGCACGTGTGTTTATTGTATGTGTATAGAGGTGAGTGTGTATTTGTGTCTGTGTGTTTGTGTGTGTATGTATGTGTGTGTTGAAGTGAGTGTGTATGTGTGTGAATGTACATGTATGTATTAAAGGTAACCCATCACTTCATTTCAGGCCCCTAAACCACCACCATTGTGAAATACCACTGTGTAATGAGTTTATAAAGATGCCCCTGTATAAATCATTCATTTCTGCATTGTGTAGACAATGAGCTTATAATGAACCAACAGTTTATACAAGGACATATTTATTATTCTGTTGGTGCCTTGGTGGTGATTTCATTCCCAGTCCCCTTAAAGGGTTATTTGGGACTTAAGAATTGATGACCTATCTGTAAGATAGCTCATCAGTATGAGATCGGAGGGTCTGACACCTGGCACCCCCACGATCAGCTGAAATCTGCTCCGGCAGGTGCCAGACACATGATAAGCATACTTGATAGGACGCTGCTTCTGGTCTATAGGACGCACACAATACTGAGCAAGATTTTTGTTGTTAAAAAGTGCGTCATATAGTCTAGAAAATACAGTTAATGACGGTCACTCTTTAACTCAGAAATGCATCTTAACTTATGAAGGACTATATCCGTCATAATTCTGCTCCCCGCATTTCTTGCAGGCTCACACGCCGAGTCTGCATCTTTCTCGGCAGATGATGGCTGTGTTGTTCAGCAATCATATGCCTCTAACAGTCGCAGGTTGAGCGGAGCTCTGCCCACGACAGTTAGCCTATTAAATCTTGCTATCAGTGTGTGACAGCGGCATTTAATGTGCGCCAGCAGGGGGTGCACCATTCCATCTCTTCATTGGCGCACCCGTGACTTGATCACTGAAGATCCCTGTGTCTGTCATCACTGGATTCCTGTGACAGCCAGCCTGTTGCTAGTGTTCATAGGAGACCGTGATTTCTGCTATATATAGCAATGCTGTATATAGCACAAGCAATCAGATGATCGCAGGTTCAAGCCCCCTAAAGAGACGAACAAATACAGTGAAAAGTAAAAAAAAATGAAAAAAGTATAAAAGTTCAAATCATCCAAGTTTTCCCCCCATTAAAAATTAAGAAATATAAAACATTTAAAAAATACACATATTTGGTATCGCTGCGTTTGTAAAAGTCAGATCCATCAAAATCTAAAATAAATTAATCCATTTAGTAAACGGCGTAACCAGAACATTACATAAAATGCCAGAATTACAGATTTTCAGTCGTTGCAACAAGAAAAAAATATATAATAACAGACAATCAAAACATTGTATATACCCCAAAATGATATCAATATAACCATCAGTTTGTGGTGCAAAAAACTAGCCCTCACGCAGCCCCATTCCCGAAACATGAAAACGCCGCGGCTTTCAGATCTCGGAAAGTGGCGACACAAGCAAATTATTTTTCATCACTTAAATATAAATCCTATAAATCGTCACTTAAGTAGAAGAGATGAAGCTTTACTACCTCCTGCTCCAGCTCCAGCACTTCACCGCTGCCGCTGATCTATAGTCACAGGCTTCAAGGGTGACATCATGACTGCAGCTCTGCAGCCAATCACTTGGCTCAGTGGGCCACGCTGACAGAGCTTCTAAGCTCAGTGATTGGCTGCAGCAATGATGTGTGCTGAAGTTGAGCCATCACCCCTGCAGCCTGTCACAATAGAGCACAGGCAGCGCTGAAGATCCAGAGCTGGAGCAGCAGGAGAAAGTAAAGCTCTGTGTGTTTTCTCTACCGCTGGGAACCTCCTATATATTACATAAAAACATTCCTGAAAACCCCTTTAATCTGACTTTATAGAAAAAGTCTATATCCGGCTACTGTCCTCCCCTCATGAATCACAACATATGCCAAGTGTGAACAACTCCTGTCCCCAAATGAGGACTTGCAGGTGATCAGTAGATAGTCGGGGGTCCGGCAGTGAACACCCTCAGCAATCAGCTGTGTTTTGCTGGACGTAGCGGCCTCTCCAGGACACATGTGGTATTACATGGTGCTCTTTCAGAATAATATGTAATATGTAATACATGATATCTTGAAGTCTTCCAGAAGAAGATATTGGCAGACAGGTAATGACTTATTACCTACCAGCCATTGTCTCCTTTATCACTCGCTAGTTCTTATACACATTTGGATGATGTCTCATCTTCGTTGGAAGCCGTATTAGGAACCTCCATCGCAGATTTTATCATACAGGACGAGTTCTCAGCCAACAGCTATTTGGCCATTGTTCACATGACGTAAGCCTATGTTATATACAGCAATATGCAGCAGGATACACGAGATCCAGGGAAATATCCGATCGCCAGAAATGGGGTCAGGAAGGAATTTTTTTCCCCCCTGAATCAGAATTCTTTTGGGGGGGTTTCTTTGCCTTCTTCTGGATCTTTGGGTCCCAATGACCCTCAGGTGGTCCCCAATGACCGCAGCTCGTTTTGTGGTCTCCACCGGGGCCAATCTGAGAGTGACTGTGACCATAGTTTAATTTCTTAAAGGACCAGTAATATTTTCATTACAATGTTGCTTATTGCTATTTCAATAAAAAAATTAATTTTATATATATATATTGTTTTGTGTGTTTTTTTTCCTGGATTTCACCTTACACAGTGAGAATGATAAGAGTAATCACAAAATATGGGGGCTCCATACACAGAGAGAACTCTGGTACCAAATTCCATGACAATTGTTCTGGGGTTCAGTCTGTGATGCAGCAGTAACATCGTATCCAGGACGTCGTACACACCATGCTACAGAAAGAAGACTGAAGAACGGGACGCAGCCGCAGAATACAGGAGACACAGGGTCTTGTGTAACAGTAAAAAACAGGAAAGATGTTTAACAAGTGTCCGGGGGGCTCCAGGACCAGACCAGGAGGGAGGCCTCAGTCATCAGTGGCCAATATTCGCATGAAGTGGCCACATTTACCAACCGTTCTGCAGCCACTCGTTTACCTTTGTCCATCACCTCCGTCGGTCCTTGCAGTTATTAGGCCTCCACTGAAATGCTTTTCTGACTACACACAGACACGTACATAGAAACCGTGCATGCCGCCATCACCGTCCACAACCAGAGTCCTGGTCCAGACCAGTGGCCTTTCCAATTCAAGTCTACTTGGGTTTAAACAAGGGTCCTGTCTCTAAGAGAACCATGTGCTTGCCACTTAGAGCAGCAGCAATACAGTAACACCAGGTTAATATTCTTCGGGCACAGAGATGCACAGACAGTGAACCCTCTTAAAAAGAAGAATTGGACTGACATTCCCTAAGCAATAAGTACCCACACAATTGGAGGGACAGATCGCTAGCCCTTGCTGCACCATGGTGTATGCCCAGTGGTGGCCACTCTTAGTCTAAGTTGGCTCTTCAGATTGCATGGTGATAAAGAACCTGAGGGCCATATACCTTCAAGAAAAAGATCTCATAAGGACACGTTGCCTTGAATAGTGAAGAACACAATAATGTTTTCCATACAATTCTATTGTGTTCTATTCAGGATATATTAAAAAAAAGTCTGGTCCTTAGAAGTTATAAAATGAGGTCAATACAACCTCAGGTGAACAACAACACATCACAAATGACACCAGGTCATCGAATATTTACCAAAAAATAGACTTAATGCAGAAACAGTGTGTGAAAGATTACAGGGGTTGTCCAATGAAAACAAGCTCCAATCTACAGGAACCTTCATCCCCTTTAGATTGGAACGGTGGTCCGCATGCTAAAATGCTGCTCCATTCATTCTATATGAGGCGGCCATGAAGTGCGCCCGACTTTTTTGGACAGATGAGACAGAGTGGCCTTACAGAGAAGGGTCCTTGGATTGGACGCCGAGTTACGGACCCCAAAGCAGCACTGAACATGATGTACTAGTGGGAGTCACCAGTGCAAGGGTTCAAGGGCGCCAGTAGTGGAAGACATAGTGCGCGAAACCGAAGAACAAGTAAGCAGACCTGCTGATCAGCACTGCAGTGCTGAGGCCGAGTTATGGCGAAATAGGGAGCGACAGTGCGCCTCACCAGTCCTGGAGTATATTACAGAGGAAGGATACTGTGTGGAAAATGCTTCATACTGTAAAGGAAACCTCCAGAACACTTTGTGCCCCCCGATATCCCTTGTATGCCGGGACGTTGCTAGGGTCCTAAAAGATCAGGGGCCAAAGCCCCAAAGTAGGTGTTTCCCCATACAACCTCCCCGCCACTTAAAAGAGGACCTATACATATATAATTACAGTACACCATTGTTGCTAACCTAAAATACACAACTGAAAGACCAATATTCCCAAAATTACTTCTATACAAGGCAATAATAATCCCGCTACACAATGCCCTCTACCATCAACACTACACAGTGAGTACATAGTATTATGATATGACCATTGCCTCTACATAAAAAACACACTGTACAAAGACCATCTGACTTCTCACATTTCTATTCCCACCCTGCACAACCTCCCCATGCTGCCTGCTCTTCCGACGTGGAATAGGAACCTCAATACTTCAAAAATTATGTCATTACTATGATTACCCTCCACCAATTAATGCTACAAAGACTGTGTGCCAGATAGAGGGGACCTATAAAAATAATAGCGTCCCATAGAAAGTAGTAAAGACCCCACTGTGCTACCTAGCAAGTAATAATGCCAGATATGCTCTTATGAAAGTTTCAATATCTGAAGTGTTCCCTCCAAGCAACAAATACCGTTGAGTATCCCCTTTAAGTAATAATGCCCCCTTAAAGCCACAATCAAACTACACCCAACTACAAAGTTCTTCTTCAAGTCTATGGACGATGATTTCGGGGTGGGAAAAGAATAAATTTCTGATGATGCACCCATTTAAAAGAAATAATGTCCTGAGTGCCCCCATAGCACCAGGTATATTGTATGATAGTCCCACAGCTCACTACACACTGTATGATGGTCCCCACAGCTCCCTATGCACTGTATGATGGTCCCCACAGATCCCTACACACTGTATGATGGTCCACACAGCTCCCTACGCACTGCATGATGATCCCCACAGCTCCCTACGCACTGTATAATGATCCCCATAGCTCCCTATACCCTGTATGATGGTCCCCACAGCTCTGTATGCACTGGTATCATGGTCCCCACAGCTCCCTATGCCCTGTATGATGGTACCCACAGTTCCATATGCACTGTATCATGGTCCCCACAGCTCCCTACGCTCTGTATGATGGTCCCCACAGCTCCCTATGCACTGTATGATGGTCCCCACAGCTCCCTATGCACTGTATGATGGTACCCACAGCTCCATATGCACTGATATCATGGTCCCCACAGCTCCCTATACACTGTAGGATGGTCCCCACAGCTCCCTACACACTGTATGATGGTCCCCACAGCTCCTTAGATACTGCACGATGGTCCCCACAGATCCCTAGACACTGTATGATGGTCCCCACAGTTCCCCCATGCACTGTATGATGGTCCCCATAGTTCCCTATGCATTGCATAATGGTCCCTACAGCTCCCTATGCCCTGTATGATGGTCCCCACATCTCCCTATGCACTGCATAATGGTCCCCACAGCTCCCTATGCACTGCATAATGGTCCCCACAGCTCCCTATGCACTGTATGATGGTCTACACAGCTCCCTATGCACTATATGATGGTCTACACAGCTCCCTATGCATTGTCTGATGGTCCCCACAGCTCCCTATGCACTGTATGAAGGTCTCTACAACTCCTTATAACTGGCATGATGGTCCCTACAATAACCTATATCCTGTATAATGGCCCTCACAGCCCCATATATACAGTACTGTATGATGGCCCCCGCAGCCCAATATATAATGTATGATGGCCCCCACACCCACTTGTACACTATATTATGGCCCCTACAGCTCCCTTTATACTGTATGATGGCCCCACAGCCCCTTATAAACTGTATTCTGGCACCCACTCCCCATTTTATATAATATGATGGCCCCACTGCCCCTTATATATAGCATGATGACTCCCATAGCCCCTTATAGTATGATGGCACCCACACCCCTTATATATACAGGTGCATCTCACTAAATTAGAATATCATCAAAAAGTTTATTTATTTTAGTTCTTCAATGCTGAAAATGAAACTCATATATTATATAAAGTCATTACAATCAAAGTGATCTATTTCCAGTGTTTATTTCTGTTAATGTTGATGATTATGGCCAGGGGAGCACATAGAAATCATGAGGCCCCATAGCAGAAGCTCTAATTGGACCCCCCCCACCAAAAAAATAAAGAAATATTTGTCTGTGTCACAGAAGAGCCGATCTCACAACTTTCCAGCCTTTACTTCGCTTTTCTAATTTTCCTCCTACTGAAGTCCTAGATCCCTCTTTCATTGCCCCCATGAAGGATGATGCCAATAAAAGTGCCCCCAAACACAGTATGATACCCCATGGTGCATTCCTCCACATTAGCCTCTACATGAACAGTATAATGACCTTATTGTACCCCACTTCAACTCCCAAGGCAAAGTATGGTGACCCTAATACAGTATGATTCCCCCAACTGTGACTCCCACACAGCCCCACATACAGTATAATGGGCCTACATACAGTATAATGGCCCACACTAGCCCTCCAAACAGTATAATGACCCCACACAGCCCTCCAAACAGTATGATGGACCCCACACAAACCTTCACACCGTATAATTGCTTTCATACAGTATAACGGCCCCCCACATAGCCATCAAAATATCATAATGGCCCCACATAGACTTCCATATAGTATAATATGCCACCCATAATCCTCCATATAGTATAATGCACCCTCCAAAATCCTCCATATAGTATAATGCACCCCCCATAATCCTCCATATAGTATAATGAACTTCCCATGGTCCTCGATAGAATATAATGCACTCCCCATAGTCCTCCATACAGTATATTTCACACCCCAAAGGGTAAAATGCAGCCCCCATATAGTATAATGCACCACACAGTCCTGCAGTATTATGGGCACCACGTACTCACTGATTTTAAAATACCGTATGTTTTAAATAAGACGACCCGAGTATAAGCCGAGGCCCCTAATTTTACCACAAAAAAACTGGGAAAACGTATTGAGTTGAGTATAAGCCTAGGGTAGGAAATGCAGCAGCTACTGGAAAATTTCACCATCCTGGTATGTATGGCACCCCTCATCCCCCAGTCCTGGTACATATGGCACCCCTCATCCCCCAATCCTGGTATGCATGGCCCCCTCATCCCCCAATCCTGGTATGTATGGCCTCCTCATCCACAAATCTTGGTATCTGTGGCCTCCTCATCCCCCAATCTTGGTATGTGTGGCCTCCTCATCCCCCAATCCTGGTATGTATGGCCTCCTCATCCCCCAATCCTGGTATGTGTGGCCTCCTCATCCCCCAATCCTGGTATGTGTGGCCTTCTCATTCCCCAATCCCCTGGTATGTGTGGCCCCCTCATCCCCCCAATCCTGGTATGTATGGCCTCCTCATCCACCAATCTTGGTATCTGTGGCCTCCTCATCCCCCAATCTTGGTATGTGTGGCCTCCTCATCCCCCAATCCTGGTATGTGGGGCCTCCTCACCCCCCCAATCCTGGTATGTGTGGCCCCATCACTGCACACTGTCTGTCATCACTGTATTCCTGTGACAGCCAGACTGTTGCTAGTGTTCATAGCAGACCGTGATTTCTGCTATATATAGCAATGCTGTATATAGCACAAGCAATCAGATGATTGCAGGTTCAAGCCCCCTAAAGAGACGAACAAATACAGTGAAAAGTAAGAAAAAAAATGAAAAAAGTATAAAAGTTCAAATCATCCCAGTTTTCCCCCCATTAACCCCTTAAGCCCCGGAGCATTTTTCGTTTTTGCATTTTCGTTTTTGCTCCCCTTGTTCCCAGAGTCATAGTGTTTGTATTTTTTGGTCAATATGGCCATGTGAGGGCTTATTTTTTGCGGGACGAGTTGTACTTTTCAACGCCATTACTAGTTTTATCATATCCTGTACGGGAAAACAGGAAAAAAATTCCAAGTGCGGTAAAATTGCAAAAAAAGTGCAATACCCCAGTTGTTTTTTATTTATTTTTTTTACCATGTTCACTGAATGCTAAAACTGACCTGCCCTTCTTATTCTACAGGTCATTACGAGTTCATAGACACCAAACATGTATAGGTTCTTTTATATTTAAGTGGTGAAAAAAAATTCCAAAATTTGGTAAAAAAAAAAATAAAAAAATAGCGCCATTTTCTAAGACCCGTAGCGTCTCCATTTTTCGTGATCTGGGGCTGGTTGATGGCTTATTTTTTGCGTGCCAGGCTGACGTTTATATTGATAACATTTGGGGTAGATCCGATGTTTTGATCGCCCGTTATTGCATTTTATTGCAATTTTGCGGCGACCAAAAAACGTAATTCTGGCGTTTAGAATTTTTTTCTCGCTACGCCGTTTACCGATCGGAATAATTCTTTTTTTATTTTGATAGATCGGGCGATTCTGAACGCGGCGATACCAAATATGTGTATGTGGGTCTTTTTTATATATATTTTATTTTGAATGGGGCGAAAGGGGGGTGATTTAAACTTTTATATTTTTTTATTTTTTTTTATATTTTTAAAAACTTTTTTTTTTTACTTTTTGCATGCTTCTATAGTCTCCATAGGAGACTAGAAGCAGCAACTGTCCGATCGCCTCTGCTACATACAGGGGACCAGCAGATCCCCTGCATGCAGCAGAAATGGTCCTGTGCTATGAGCGCCGACCACTAGGTGGCGCTCATAGCGACAAGATCATGACAACCACAGGCGTCTGCTGCAGACCCTGGGTTGTCATGCACGCCCATCGGCGACCCGCGATCACGTGACGGGGTCGCCGGTGGGCGGGGCTTATGACGCGCTACCCGGAAGCGCGCGTTAAATGCTGCTGTCGGAGATTGACAGCAGCATTTAACTGGTTAACAGCCGCGGGTGGATCGCGATTCCACCCGCGGCTGTTGCGGGCACATGTCAGCTGTAAGAATCAGCTGACATGTGCTCGGTTCAGTGAGGGCTCAGCGCCGGAGCCCTCACTGAACCGGCGGTACGCAGATATGCGTACTAATACGTCCCCGGTAAGTAAGGGGTTAAAAATTAAGAAATATAAAACATTTAAAAAATACACATATTTGGTATCGCTGCGTTTGTAAAAGTCAGATCCATCAAAATATAAAATAAATTAATCCATTTAGTAAAAGACGTAACTAGAAAATTACATAAAATGCCAGAATTACAGATCTTCAGTCGTTGCAACAAGAAAAAAATATATAATAACAGACAATCAAAACATTGTATATACCCCAAAATGATATCAATATAACCATCACTTTGTGGTGCAAAAAACTAGCCCTCACGCTGCCCCATTCCCGAAACATGAAAACGCCGCGGCTTTCGCATCTCGGAAAGTGGCGACACAAGCAAATTATTTTTATTACTTTTTTTTACAAATTTCTGAATTTTTTTTTCATCACTTAAATATAAATCCTATAAATCGTCACTTAAGTAGAACAGATGAAGCTTTACTACCTCCTGCTCCAGTTCCAGCACTTCACCGCTGCCGCTGATCTTTAGTCACTGGCTTCAAGGGTGACATCATGACTGCAGCTCTGCAGCCAATCACTTGGCTCAGTGGGCCATGCTGACAGAGCTTCTAAGCTCAGTGATTGACTGCAGCAATGATGTATGCTGAAGTTGAGCCATCACCCCTGCAGCCAGTCACAATAGAGCACAGGAAGCGCTGAAGATCCAGAGCTGGAGCAGCAGGAGAAAGTAAAGCTCGGTGTGTTTTCTCTACCACTGGGAACCTCCTATATATTACATAAAAACATTCCTGAAAACCCCTTTAATCTGACTTTATAGAAAAAGTCTATATCCGGCTACTGTCCTCCCCTCATGAATCACAAAATATGCCAAGTGTGAACAACTCCTGTCCCCAAATGAGGACTTGCAGGCGATCAGTTGATAGTCGGGGGTCTGGCAGTGAACCCCCTCAGCAATCAGCTGTGTTTTGCTGGACGTAGTGGCCTCTCCAGGACACATGTGGTATTACATGGTTCGCTTTCAAAATAATATGTAATATGTAATACATGATATCTTGAAGTCTTCCAGAAGAAGATATTGGCAGACAGGTAATGACTTATTACCTACCAGCCATTGTCTCCTTTATCACTCGCTAGTTCTTATACACATTTGGATGATGTCACATCTTCGTTGGAAGCCGTATTAGGAACCTCCATCGCAGATTTTATCATACAGGACGAGTTCTCAGCCATCAGCTATTTGGCCATTGTTCACATGACGTAAGCATATGTTATATACAGCGATATGCAGTAGGATACACGAGATCCAGGGAAATATCCAATCGCCAGAAATGGGGTCAGGAATGGTATGTGTGGCCTTCTCATCCCCCAATCCTGGTATGTGTGGCCCCCTCATCCCCCAATCCTGGTATGCATGGCCCCCTCATCCCCCAATCCTGGTATGTATGGCCTCCTCACCCCCCAATCCTGGTATGTGTGGCTCCATCACTGCACACACAAAAAATAAACACTTATACTCACCTTCCTTCCTCACCTCTGCTCCAGAGCTGCTGTGTTCTGTCTGCCAGCAGCTCATGTTGGTATCTGAGCAGCGCGCGCTCTCAGTTGTCGAGGTGAGCTGCTTCTGCTGCCGGCATATTCACTTCTCTCCACGCCGGGACTATGAGCGTTGACAAGCGTGAATATGCATTCTCTTTAGTAGCGGGCACTGTAAGCAGGAGCCACGGCTCAGCGCTCCTCCGTGCCCGCTACTAAAGAGAATGAATATTCCCTCTTCTCCACGCCCATGGAAGTGGAGAAGAGGGAATATTCATGTCCCTTTAGCAGCAGGCACACGTGGTAGCTACAGCAGCCGCTACTGCGTGTACCCGCTCCTCCGCCGCCGCAGCCTGCCACCCCCCCCCCCCCAATACTCACCTATCCTCCTCGCTCCCCCAAGGCTCACGGGCCCCATAGCAGTGGTGTGGCCTGCCACCATTGGCGGTACGTCACTGATTATGGCTTACAGCCAATGAAATCACAAAAGTCATTATCTCAGTAAATTAGAATACTTTATAACATCAGCCTGAAAAATGTTTTTAAAATCCGAAATGTTGTCCTCCTGAAATGTATGTTCAGTAAATGCGCTCAATACTTGGTCAGGGCTCCTTTTGCATCAATTACTGCATCAATGCGGCGTGGCATGGAGGCAATCAGCCTGTGGCACTGCTGAGGTGTTATGGAAGCCCAGGTGGCTTTGATAGCAGCCTTCAGCTCGTCTGCTTTGTTAGGTTTGGTGTCTCTTATCTTCCTCTTGACAATACCCCATAGATTCTCTATAATAGATTCTCTATGGGGTTAAGGTCATTTTAGTTTGCTGACCAATTAAGCACAGTGATACTGTTGTGTGTAAACCAGGTATTGGTACTTTTGGCAGTGTGGACAGGTGCCAAGTCCTGCTGGAGAATGAAATTTCCATCTCCAAAAAGCTTCTCGGCAGAGGGAAGCATGAAGTGCTGTAAAATTTCCTGGTAGACGGCTGCGCTGCCTTAGGTGTTGATAAAACACAGTGGACCTCCACCAGCAGATGACATGGCTCCCCAAACCATCACTAATTGTGGAAACTTCACCCTAGACCTCAAGCAGCTTGGATTGTGGCCTCTCCACTCTTCCTCCAGACTCTGGGACCTTGATTTCCAAAGGAAAATTGGAACTCTGGGACCTTGTGGATGGTGTCAATGACTGCCTTCTTGGCATTTGTCAAGTCAGCAGTCTTCCCCATGATTGTGGAGCCTACTGAAACAGACTATGGGACATTTTTAAACACTTAGGAGGCCGTTGCAGGTGTTTTTTGTTCATTATTCTAATATACTGAGATAATAACTTTAGTGTTTTCATTGGCTGTAAGCCATAATCCTCTACATTAACAGAAATAAACACTAGAAATAGATCACTCTGTCTGTAATGACTCTATATAATATATGAGTTTCACTTTTTGTATTGAAGAACTGAAATAAATTATCTTTTTGATGATATTGTAATTTAGTGAGATGCACCTGCATATGATGACTGTTGCCCCCAGTGGAATATATGCGGTGTCTATTTTGGGATATTTTAGTATACCCATGATGATACTATAGACAGCCATTATACCTGGAATGGCCCCTTCCTTGCGTGCCTTGCTTTTTTTCGCTTACATGTCTAACAATCACATATGTGTTGCGTCTCTTCCCCCATCATCTTATTGTTCTATTGCTGAATAAATATGATAGATTTTATACTCCCTGGACTCCTTTGATGGTCTTTTACCCTGCGGGGTTTTCTTTCATATATGGACTCACTGTGTGGTGGTGATGGTAGAGGACATTGTGTAGCAGGATCATTTTGGCCTTGTATAGTAGTAATTTTGGGAATATTGGTCTTTGTATAGTGTATTTTAGATTAGTAACAGTGGTATACTGTAATTATATATGTATAAATCCTCTTTTAAGTGGCAGGGAGGTTATATGGGGAAACATGTACTTTGGGGCTGGGGTCCCTGATCTCTTAGGACCCCAGCAACGCTCCTGCACTCGGGAAAAGCAGGGTCTGGAGACCACTTTAATATGATCATTTTACGGATATGACGCCAAAGAAACTAATGAAGAGCTTTGCAAAGTGCCATAATTTTCACAATTCTGAAAATAAATTGTAAGTTTAGTTCCACTATAAGTGATGTTAATTCTGTTATGAGAGCTAACCTTCTGAGACAATTTATCAATGCGCTGTGTGAATTGTCACATTAAGCTTTGCTGCATCTATACATAGTGAAGTTCAGCATCAAAATGCTGCAGGTCCCATCTCTTCTACAGAACAATCCCATGGAAATAAAGCCGATCATTTTATCAGACGGGATCATTAGAACTTACCTGGTTGGATCCTTTGTTTCTGGTGGTTTCTTTCCCAGGTCGTCATTAAGGCCCTTTACAATAAGCTCCAAAAACTCATCGGACTTTCTGAATCTTTCAAGCGTTTTCTCCATCACAGAAAGGACAGAAAGGAGGCGCTTATCCTGGCAGAAGAGAATCACAGATATATTGTTCTACATCTTCCAGATGTTTGGATTTATCTACAGACTAATGATTAATCTCGCATGAAGAATGATAATATTATAAGAGATCACAATTTTGGGGTAAAATTATTCAATTTTAAAAATATATATATATAGCAATTACATTATTCTGACAAGAGCAATTTTTTGTTTTTTTCCTCCCTTTTTCCCAAAAAATATAACTTTGTTTTTTCATTAACAGACGGAGGGCTTGTGTTTTGTGGGACTAGTTGTTCTTTGGAATGAGAACATTCAATTTAGCACATAAAGTATTGAAAAATGGGGGAAAAAATCAAAGTAAGGTTATTATTTTTGTTTTCGTTACAGCATTGACCCGACGTGTAATAGATTTATATGTAATGAAAGATTGTACTTATGTCAATGCAGCAGAAACAAATATTGTTTTACGCTTTTTCTTTTTTATAGTTGGCCAGAAAACCGCAGAACCTTAAGCAGAAAATGACATGAATGAGAACATCTGCCCGGCTTGTACCGGATCCGGGGGTGTTACGTACAAGGCGAAGGTCCCAGAATAAGGATTTGCTTCATTTGGAGCAGAGTTTCTAGTAGTTTCTGGTTACTACTGTTACAGGCAGATGCCGTCTGCATAATACAGCCAGCACCGCCTCAACCCCTCCATGCATGTGGACCCCGGCACAAACACTCAGGTCCATCCTTTTATGCTAAGACATTAGTAATTCTACAATTATCACACACAACTTATATACAGAAACCTCCCAACCGTCCCCGATCCAATGGGACTGTCCGGCTGTCGCTGGAGGTCGGGGCTATGTCCTGACGAGCTGTGTTCTGTCAGGACAGTCTGTGTAGTACAAGAATGTCTCATGCCGTGCTGCTGTTATCGCTCCTGGAGAGGGGCAGCATCCGCTCCGCACGCCTCGCACACGCGCGGCTCCGCTCCGCACACCTCGTACACGTCCGGCTCCGCTCCATACACCTCGTACACACGCGGCTCCGCTCCGCACGCCTCGTACACTCCCGGCTCCGCTCCGCACGCCTCGTACACGCCCGGCTCCGCTTCGTACACCTCGTACACACACGGCTCCGCTCCGTACGCCGCGTACACGCCCGGCTCCGCTCCGTACACCTCATACACGCGCTGCTCCGCACGCCTCGTACACGCCCGACTCCGCTCCGCACACCTCGTACACGCGCTGCTCCGCACGCCTCGTACACTCCCGGCTCCGCTCCGCAGGCCTCGTACACGCGCGGCTCCGGTCCGTACACCTCGTACACACACGGCTCCGCTCCGTACGCCGCGTACACGCCCGGCTCCGCTCCGTACACCTCATACACGCGCTGCTCCGCTCCGCACGCCTCGTACACGCCCGGCTCCGCTCCGCACACCTCGTACACGCGCTGCTCCGCACGCCTCGTACACACCAGGCTCCACACGCCTCGTACACACGCGGCTCCGCTCTGTACGCCTCGTACACGCGGCTCCGCTCTGTACGCCTCGTACACGCGGCTCCGCTCTGTACGCCTCGTACACGCGGCTCCGCTCTGTACGCCTCGTACACGCGGCTCCGCTCTGTACGCCTCGTACACGCGGCTCCGCTCTGTACGCCTCGTACACGCGGCTCTGCTCCGTACGCCTCGTACACGCGGCTCTGCTCCGTACGCCTCGTACACACGTGGCTCTGCTCCGTACACCTCGTACACACGCGGCTCTGCTCCGTACACCTCGTACACACGCGGCTTCGCTCCGTACACCTCGTACACACGCGGCTCTGCTCCGTACACCTCGTACACACGCGGCTCCGCTCAGTACACCTCGTACACACGCGGCTCTGCTCCGTACACCTCGTACACACGCGGCTCTGCTCCGTACACCTCGTACACACGTGGCTCCGCTCCGTACACCTCGTACACACGCGGCTCCGCTCCGTACACCTCGTACACACGCGGCTCCGCTCCGTACACCTCGTACACACGCGGCTCTGCTCCGTACACCTCGTACACACGTGGCTCCGCTCCGTACACCTCGTACACACGCGGCTCCGCTCCGTACACCTCGTACACACGCGGCTCCGCTCCGTACACCTCGTACACACGCGGCTCCACTCCGTACACCTCGTACACACGCGGCTCCGCTCCGTACACCTCGTACACACGCGGCTCCGCTCCGTACACCTCGTACACACGCGGCTCCGCTCCGTACACCTCGTACACACGCGGCTCCGCTCCGTACACCTCGTACACACGCGGCTCCGCTCCGTACACCTCGTACACACGGCTCTGCTCCGTACACCTCGTACACACGCGGCTCTGCTCCGTACACCTCGTACACACGTGGCTCCGCTCCGTACGCCTCGTACACACGTGGCTCCGCTCCGTACGCCTCGTACACACGCGGCTCTGCTCCGTACACCTCGTACACACGCGGCTCCGCTCCGTACACCTCGTACACACGCGGCTCTGCTCCGTACACCTCGTACACACGCGGCTCTGCTCCGTACACCTCGTACACACGCGGCTCTATTCCATACACCTCGTACACACGCGGCTCGGCTCCGTACACCTCGTACACACGCGGCTCTGCTCCGTACACCTCGTACACACACGGCTCTGCTACATCCACACTGTAAACCCCTCCTGACCCCACACATAAACTTCAGCTCATCCAGCACCATGACAACCAGCACAGCAGAGTCATGCATCCACTGAGGCCCCTGATCATGTGACCCCTGACTCCTCCCCTCCTGTGACCTCATCACAGCTCCTGTGCGCACAGAGCAGCCATATATGTGGTGGCGGCTCTGCAGGTGGAGGTATGTGGAGACCCCATTACTGGGCGCATTAACCCCTTCAGCACGGAGACTCTTTTGGGGTCTCTGTGTGGTGTGAACACTTGCAGAGGTGTAGCTAGGTGTTCAGCTCCGGGGGGCGCAGTATCTGAGTGGTCCCTTACTGGTAACCCCTGATCACACTATGCTGGTGCAGCCTATTACTGGAGATGACCGCGCTGTAACTGAAAGAAAAATCTCCACAAAGTCCCTCACTATTCCCGCCATACGGTGACATCTAGTGGTAGATCCCGGTCCTGCAGGACTTATAGACTATACAGCACAGTTACAGATAATCACAGCTGATGTTCTTTCTGATGGACTCGTTCACTTTTCCATCTTTCTCAGAAAGACATTGTGACTTCTCCAGCCAGGACTGATCTGCGGAGATTACAGCACAGACACATCTGACTCCTCACCACCGTCCCCATCTATTCCCAACCTGAACAATCTCCGCATCCTACTCGCCTCTCCCCTGCTCCCCTGCAGGGCATCGTCGTCTTCTGAAGACTGTAGCTGACTTCAGTGTCCAAGCAACGGGGGTGAACGACATCACTGCGATGCGCCCAGTCACATGCACGCCACCGTCACTGCTGGCCCTTGATTGGCCGGCAGCGTGTATTGTGGCACATGGACCCGGCAAGTTTGTGCTCTGTAATACCCTCCGGTGTCATTGTATTGAAGACACTGTGTCTGTGAATTCGCACACTCAATATCTTCAATAAAGCGGCGCCGTAATGCGGCATGCACATGCGCTGACTCTGGAAACAAATAGTGCAGGCTTCAGACAGAAGGACACAATCACCATTATATATATGTTACCAGTCTTATATACACATGTATACAGCCGTTTCCTTTATTCATATGCACACACCAGTGCTACAAGCGTTTCTCACTAAATTAGAATATCATCAAAAAGTTAGTTTATTTCACTTCTTCAATACAAAAAGTGAAACTCCTATATTATATAGAGTCATTACACACAGAGGGATCTATTATATAGAGTCATTACACACAGAGTGATCTATTATATAGAGTCATTACACAGAGGGATCTATTATATAGAGTCATTACACACAGAGGGGTCTATTATATAGAGTCATTACATACAGAGGGATCTATTATATAGAGTCATTACACACAGAGGGATCTATTATATACAGTCATTACACACAGAGGGGTCTATTATATAGAGTCATTACACGCAGAGGGATCTATTATATAGAGTCATTACACACAGAGGGATCTATTATATAGAGTCATTACACACAGAGTGATCTATTATATAGAGTCATTACACACAGAGGGATCTATTATATAGAGTCATTACACACAGAGGGATCTATTATATAGAGTCATTACACACAGAGCGATCTATTATATAGAGTCATTACACACAGAGGGATCTATTATATAGAGTCATTACACACAGGGATCTATTATATAGAGTCATTACACACAGCGATCTATTATATAGAGTCATTACACACAGAGGGATCTATTATATAGAGTCATTACACACAGAGAGATCTATTATATAGAGTCATTACACACCGAGGGGTCTATTATATAGAGTCATTACACACAGAGGGATCTATTATATAGAGTCATTACACACAGAGGGATCTATTATATAGAGGCATTCCAGACAGAGAGATCTATTATATAGAGTCATTACACACAGAGGGATCTATTATATAGAGTCATTACACACAGAGGGATCTATTATATAGAGTCATTACACACAGAGGGATCTATTATATAGAGTCATTACACACAGAGGGATCTATTATATAGAGTCATTACACACAGAGGGATCTATTATATAAAGTCATTACACACAGGGATCTATTATATAGAGTCATTACACACAGAGGGATCTATTATATAGAGTCATTATACACAGAGGGATCTATTATAGAGCCTCATTACACACAGAGGGATCTATTATATAGAGTCATTACACACAGAGGGATTTATTATATAGAGTCATTACACACAGTGATCTATTATATAGAGTCATTACACACAGAGGGATCTATTATATAGAGTCATTACACACAGAGAGATCTATTATATAGAGTCATTACACACCGAGGGGTCTATTATATAGAGTCATTACACACAGAGGGATCTAATATATAGAGTCATTACACACAGAGGGATCTATTATATAGAGTCATTACAGACAGAGAGATCTATTATATAGAGTCATTACACACAGAGGGATATATTATATAGAGTCATTACACACAGAGGGATCTATTATATAGAGTCATTACACACAGAGGGATCTATTATATAGAGTCATTACACACAGAGGGATCTATTATATAGAGTCATTACACACAGAGGGATCTATTATATAGAGTCATTACACACAGAGGGATCTATTATATAGAGTCATTACAGACAGAGAGATCTATTATATAGAGTCATTACACACAGAGGGATCTGTTAGATAGAGTCATTACACACAGAGGGATCTATTATATAGAGTCATTACACACAGAGGGATCTATTAGATAGAGTCATTACACACAGAGGGATCTATTATATAGAGTCATTACACACAGAGGGATCTATTATATAAAGTCATTACACACAGGGATCTATTATATAGAGTCATTACACACAGAGGGATCTATTATATAGAGTCATTACACACAGAGGGATCTATTATAGAGCCTCATTACACACAGAGGGATCTATTATATAGAGTCATTACACACAGAGGGATTTATTATATAGTCATTACACACAGAGTGATCTATTATATAGAGTCATTACACACAGAGGGATCTATTATATAGAGTCATTACACACAGAGAGATCTATTATATAGAGTCATTACACACCGAGGGGTCTATTATATAGAGTCATTACACACAGAGGGATCTATTATATAGAGTCATTACACACAGAGGGATCTATTATATAGAGTCATTACAGACAGAGAGATCTATTATATAGAGTCATTACACACAGAGGGATCTATTATATAGAGTCATTACACACAGAGGGATCTATTATATAGAGTCATTACACACAGAGGGATCTATTATATAGAGTCATTACACACAGAGGGATCTATTATATAGAGTCATTACACACAGAGGGATCTATTATATAGAGTCATTACAGACAGAGAGATCTATTATACACTGTCTATTTGCATGGTAAATTACATAGCCAAACTAAATTGGGAGGCACTAATTTACTGCATATATATTTCCAAGTGACTTTATATTTGCATAATTTCTTAAAGGGGTCTAGTGATAAAATGTCTTTATTGTAAATTTTTATTTCCATCCACCAAAGAACTGGCTACAAACTCCCAATTTACTTTGGCTATGTAATTTACCATGCAAATAGACAGCGTGTCTGAAACTGTTAACACATCAGGATGACAATCTGAGTGTCAGATATTAAAAGTAAAACACCCCTGTAGTTTGTGTGCGAAATAGCCATAGTAATAATAATAAAAAAAAAATCTTATTCCTATCAGGATTTGAAATCTAACACTGCAGCTTTAGAGACTGGTGCCTTACTATTGTGCTATCCAGTCAAGTGATACTAACTGATACCTTTTCTTGTCTTATGAGATCAACCATGAAAATACTCAGGATGACTAAAAGTCATTATGATTCTGAAGTTTGAAGTAAGTCACACATCAGACTCACACATCAAAATTAAATATCATTTGAATTTGGCTTGCTTCCAGTCTGTGCATAAGTCCCAATGAGTTTTAGACAAGTGTGCACTGAAAATAATGTAACCAAATAGAACTCCTATATTTTTACAGCTGAGTTTATAGTTCAGTGGTTAGTGCACTGGCTTTGGGACACAGAATTTTGGGGTCAAGTCCCAACAGCGAACAGTTAATTTTTTTTTATTATTATTATTACAGTTGTCAAAGTCACTTGTCAGAATCACTCGTCAAAATCACTCGTCAAAATCACTTGTCAGAATCACTCATCAAAATCACTTGTCAGAATCACTCGTCAAAATCACTTGTCAGAATCACTCATCAAAATCACTTGTCAGAATCACTCGTCAAAATCACTTGTCAGAATCATTTGTCAAAATCACTTGTCAGAATCACTCGTCAAAATCACTTGTCAGAATCACTCATCAAAATCACTTGTCAGAATCACTCATCAAAATCACTTGTCAGAATCACTCGTCAAAATCACTTGTCAGAATCATTTGTCAAAATCACTTGTCAGAATCACTCGTCAAAATCACTTGTCAGAATCACTCATCAAAATCACTTGTTAGAATCACTCGTCAAAATCACTTGTCAGAATCATTTGTCAAAATCACTTGTCAGAATCACTCGTCAAAATCACTTGTCAGAATCACTCGTCAAAATCACTTGTCAGAATCACTCGTTAAAATCACTTGTCAGAATCACTCATCAAAATCACTTGTCAGAATCACTCATCAAAATTACTTGTCATGTTGGAACGTTCAAGTACGTCCCATGCGCAGCTTCCGGGCTGATGAGTGCAAATTTGCCTCCAGTATTTGCTGATAACGTGCTGCATTCATCTTTCCTTCAACTTTTACCAAGTTTCCTGTGCCTTTCTAGCTCGCACAATCCCAAAACATAAGCGATCCACCTCCGTGCTTTACAGTAGGAATGGTGTTCCTTTCATCATAGGCCTTGTTGACCTCTATCTAAATGTAATGTTTATGGTTGTGGCCAAAAAGTTCAATTTTGGTCTCATCACTCCAAATTACCTTGTTCCAGAAGTTTTGAGGCTTGTCTCTGTGCTGTTTGGCGTATTGTAGGCGAGATGCTTTGTGGCATTTGCGCAGTAATGGCTTTCTTCTGGCGACCATGCACCCATTTTTCTTTAATTGCCTCCTTATTGTGCATCTTGAAACAGCCACCCCGCTAGTTTTCATAGAGTCATGAATTACAGCTGATGTTATTTGTGGGTTTTTCTTTGAATCCCAAACAATTTTCCTGGCAGTTGTGGCTGAAATTTTTGTTGGTCTACCTGACCATGGTTTGGTTTTTACAGAGCCCCTTATTTTCCATTTGTTATTCATAGTTTGAATGCTGCTGACTGGCATTATCAATTCCTTGGCTATTTTTTTTTGTATCCCTTTCTTGTGTTATATAGTTCAACTACCTTTTCTCGTAGATCCGTTGACAATTCTTTTCACTCACAATCCAGAAACGTCAGTGGCTGGATGAAAGATGCAAGAGTCTGTCTGGATCCCAGAAACTCACTCAGCTTTTATGCACACACACTGATTACAAGCACACAGGTTACAGGTGAGGATGTTACCTTTAGTTGCCATTCAAACCCATTTGTGTCAAATTCTGTGCATGTTATCAGGCCAAAATCACCAGGGTATGTGAACTTTTGATCAGGGTTATTTGGATGTTTTGGGTTGTCATAAAGATTTAAATGAGACGCGAATTAGCGTTATGGAAGATGAGTCTATGAGAAACATATTCAGCTACAGACTCCAAGGAAGAAACTGCTTGTTGTCTGTGGTCTAAAATATATAGGTTTTATTACTAGATGTAAAGAAGAAAACTAGATACTGTAAAATAATATATCTCCTCATATGTTTCCCTTATTATCTCCAGTAATTGTATTATCACACAGGATTTTTATAATGTTACATCGTCTCATCTTCTTCTCATTCAGGTCTCTACAATATCGGACCCTCTCAGTGAATATCTTCTATATAAGAGAATTTTCCTGATTTACCCATCAAGGATGGTTATGGACAGAGACAAGATGGCGGAGAGGATATTACACCTCACTCTAGAGATCCTCTTCCGGCTTACTGGAGAGGTGAGAGATTCTGATGACGTCACATTACATCATTCTTATCTATGGGAATAACAGATGGACAGAACTGGAGAGGTGAGGACTCTGGAAATGTCTGGAGTGAGATTTATTAATGTGTCTCTCCATAACCAGGATTACACAGTAGTGAAGAAGACCTCTAGTGAGCGCTGTCAGGCACCTGTGTCTGAGGGATGGGGAAGACCCCTGAGCCCAATCACGGGGCCTCCACCTCACCCCCTGATTCATGATGACATCAATGACCAGAAGATCCTAGAACTCACCTACAAGATGATTGAGCTGCTGACTGGAGAGGTGACACTGCTGGGAATGCTGGGACATTATACAGTAGTGCTATGGAGGGATCGGGGGGATGACGGTATCATTATATGTGTCAGGTTCCTATAAGGTGTCAGGATGTCGCCGTCTATTTCTCCATGGAGGAGTGGGAGTATTTAGAAGGACACAAAGATCTGTACAAGGACGTCATGATGGAGGTTCCCCAGCCCCTCACATCACCAGGTAATAGACAGGACTAAATACACACGGACTATAATTATCTGTATGTAAAGAATGAATTCAGTCCTTGTATGTGTTTCCTCCAGATCGATCCAGTAAGAAGACAACACCAGAGAGATGTCCCCGTCCTTTTCTTCCACATGACTGTAAACAAGAAGATCCCAATGTTCCTCAGGATCATCAGGTAGATGGAGAGAAGGTGTCATGAGATTTCCCCTATGATGTGTAGACGGCTGTGAAGGTCTTGTGCTCAGTCTTGTTTTATCCACCAGTATTATATGTTTTATACTTGTGTAATGAGAACGTTGGAGATGGCAGGATTAGAGCTGATCATAGATGTGACTTCTCATCTGTCTGTGACTTTTACAATATTTGTTTCAGGGTGAAGATCTGACCCATATTAATACTACAGAGACATATGTAAGGGGTGATGAGCGGTGTAAAGAGGGGATTCCTACATATGACCACCCAGGTGAGTAGTAACCACTAAATGTAGAAAAGTCACAGATTCTTCTCAGTCACCGGCTGTGGCTGCTTTATAGGTCGTGTGATCACCATTTTTCCATTAAAGTACAACATTCTCTTCCACCGAAAACTGTTCAAATGACTTTGTGAATTATGAAAGCCCTTTTCTATAGAACTTACAACCTGGAGGATCCACCTCCCCCCTGGGATTAGGAGATGCTGACCTTTAACTGCCCAGATCTGTAAATCCATTCACTGCTCTGACAAATTATTATATATCTCCAAAACTTATATTTCCAAATTTCACAGACTAATCCAATTGGAGTAAATGGTAAAAATTAACTTTTATTTTTTCACGATTAAAACTAGAAATATAGTAGCAAAATGTAAAAATTATTGACTCAATGGTCCCAGAACTGAAAGTCAGCTAGGATATTAGTAGTAAAGAGTTTGTCACTCAAGATTATTGCAATATATATCAATTATGTTTGTTTAATCAGGATAATAGATCTTCCTACCGTTTCTATCTAACAGAACAATTTATTCAGGAGAACTGTGAATAAATTCACTGTGGTAAGCTTTAAAATTCATGAAGCCGACACATTGGCAGTTTCTCTTATCTTGTGCTTATAGCAGCAGTTATAGGATATTGAGAGATTCTCTTGCTTTATCCCTAATCTTTTCAGCAATCATATAGTACAATAGACAGTCTCCTAGATAATGCCAATCATTAGAGCCTGTTAGCTGAACTTCTCATATTATAGCATTAGCGATGAGGATGAAGCTATCGTGATGGACGTCCATAGCTGCTGCTACTGTGGGGAAAATAAGTATTTGATACACTGCTGATTTTGCAAGTTTATCGTAGGTACACTTCACCTGTGAGAGACAGAATCTTAAAAAAAATCCAGAAAATCACATTGTATGATTTTTAAATAATTAAACTGTATTTTATTGCATTAAATAAGTATTTGATCACCTACCAACCAGCAAGAATTCTGTTCTCTCACAGACCTGTTAGTTTTTCTTTAAGAAGCCCTCCTACTCTGCACTCATTACCTGTATTAATTGCACCTGTTTGAACTCGTTACCTGTATAAAAGACACTTATCCACACACTCAATCAATCAATCACACTCCAATCTCTCCCCCATGGCCAAGACCAAAGAGATGTCTAAGGACACCTGTAGACCTGCACAAGGCTGGGATTGGCTACAGGACAATAGGCAAGCAGCTTGGTGAGTAGTGATGAGCGAATTTATTCGAAATCCAATCTTACAACCTAAGGTTATGTGCCCTCAATGCAGAAACGAAGCGGAAAATTTCCGCTTCATTTCTGTATCTCTTTGCCAGAAAAAACGCGTACGGAATCTAACACTTGTTTTTGGCGCGTTTTTGACATGCGGAATTGCCATGCGTTTTTCTAATGCATTGAGTAGGCAATTCCGCATGCATAAACGCAAAAATAATGGAGATGCTGCGGATTTTCCCGCACATAAAATCCCCTGCGGAAAATTAAGCAGTATAGGCACAGAACATGCGGATTGTCATTGGGGACCATGGGGCACGTATTACCAAGCGTTTTTCAAGCGTTTCCACAGCAAAAACGCTTGAAAAACGCATTGTGGGCACGCAGCCTCAATTTGATACGAATATGGCACATTCGGATTCATGATCGGAAATGCAAGCAAAATTTCTTAAAATTGGAAAAAATCGGCAAAGTTCGGGGAATAAATGCGGGAACGTGATTGCGGGGCAACTACAGCGTTTTGAACAGTTTGGCTAGCATAGTGCTTGTTTATGATGAGCGGGGGGATGTGGCAGATGAGTGGGGTGATAGATCAGTGTTGCGCTTGTAATTTTTTTATTTATTTATTTTTTCCTGTAGCCGGTAACTTTAAGTCAGGAATGCGTGGCTAGCCAGTCAGAGCGCAGGAAGCATCCACAGTGTCCAGATACAAGGGCTTCTGCAATTGGCTGCTGAAATCACATTTCCTCTCGATATAAAAACCGGCCATGTTCCCTCAGCGCCATTTTATCCATGTTACTGAAGGACACAGACGCTGCTGAGTGTGCGCCCTTGTACTGAAAGATATTAGCTAGATACATGGGTTCTTGTTTGGAAGTCAGATAGTGTAACATAGTAACGTAGATTGGATAAAGACCTAGGTCCATCAAGTTCAACCTTTCTCCCCCAATTGTACTCCCCATACCAACACTACACTAACTTACTGGAACTAGGCCTCACAAATGGATTACCATTTTTATTATTACTGCACTATTACAATTACAAATAACCATAAATAATTTTTAATTAGTTTTATTTTTTGTATTACTGTTATGGTATTACTAAAATCCCTGTACCTAAATCTTTTGATCCAGAAGAAGGCAAAAAACCAAGGATACATTCAGCCAATTTGCATCATGGGGAAAAATTCCTTCTTGACCCCGAGAAAGGCGATCAGTACAGGAACCCTGGATCAAATGTACTACTATAGGTGTAACATTTTGTCTAATTTAACTCTAGGACACCATATTACCTGTAGCGAGGAAATCATCCAGCCCTTTTTTGAAAGCTGTTATAGTGTCGGCCATTACTACCTCCTGTAGTAGGGCATTCCACAGTCCGACTGCTCTGACTGTAAAGAACCCTTTACTGTTTAGGTGCCGGAATCGCCTTTCTTCCACCAGTAATGATTGCCCCCTGGTCCTTAGTCTTTGGAAGGAATAAGTCATGTACTACACCTTTGTACTGACTAGTGTTGAGCCACCCCCGTAGTGTTCGAGTTCGGTTCGGTTCGTCGAACACCCGTGTGTTCGCCGAACTGTTCGTCGAACTGTTCGTCGAACACCTTCGAACACCGTTAAAACCAATGGCAGGCAAACAAAAACACATAGAAACACATAGAAAACACCTTCAAAGGTGTCCAAAAGCTGACAAACTGCTCAGAAGACACAACTAACACATGGAAAAGTGACAAGTACATATAGTCATGCGAAAAGAAAAGAGGTGGAGGAGTAAAAGGAGGGGGAGACACAGATATAGGCATGTCATGCCCTTCTAAAATCCAAAAAGTGAGAAGCCGAGACGGCCAGTCCGCTCCTGCCCGTGCCACCTCCGTGTGGCCGGGTTTGTGCCAGAGCCGCGGTGAACCCTGACGGCCAGCCCCCCTCTCCCAATACTGGTGCCTGTCCGCTGGTGGGTCGAGAGAGCCCCCCTGTGGTGGAGGCAGCTCTAAGCTTTTTAATTTAAATTGTCCCTCTAATTTGAATGAATACACTTTAAATCCATTTACAAGGATCTATTGGAGGGCAAGTCTCATGCCAGCAGCCGCGTAATTCCAGCTCCAGTAGCGTCCACTAAAGCTGCTGCAGTTAAAAAGCTTTTATAAGGATCGAGCTCGGCTGTCCACCGCAAGGCATCCTAGTGCCAGTCCCAGCCCCTATGCCTTGGGGTGCCTCCTGATGCTCTTCACTAAGTATCCTGTGGTCCCGAAGCATTTCCTTTGAAAAAATTAAGTGTCCAAACTACAGGTGGTGTAGCTTGCTTAACAGCCGGGATAATCCGCTGACTAGCAGACACTGCTACTAGGCACAAAGTATTTCCTGGGCTAGATGCAGTTAAAAATTTGTAAGTAGATACTCTCGTTGG
This sequence comes from Phyllobates terribilis, assembly GCF_046119375.1. Lineage (NCBI taxonomy): Eukaryota > Metazoa > Chordata > Amphibia > Anura > Dendrobatidae > Phyllobates > Phyllobates terribilis. The sequence continues at coordinate 2,712,455 of NW_027362829.1, forward strand.
ATGCTGAGAAAGCATTCCATAGAGTCTCCTGGCACCCATATATGATTCTCTTAAAAAGCTTGGGGTAGGGGTCTAGGGGACCCTTTTATAGCCAAAATCACGGCCCTGTATCACAATACGTCACCTAGGCTGAAGATAAATGGAACTGTAGCACCGAGGGCTCGGTTGCTACAGACGTATTGCACCTCACCCAGAGGTGTGATATCTCACTCTCAGATAAGGATGGAGTGTGGATCAGGACCCGACACCTGCATGCATTACACCACATTGCCGTGGGGCAGGGCGACCAATATGCCCCTGAGATGGGCACGACAGTCCCTGTCCCTGGCTGGAGTGGGGGGAGGGAACACTGAGGAAGGGGAACCCTGCAGTGCAGGAGCAGGGAGGAAGCAGTTCCTGGGTGCATTGAGAAGGGAGTATAAAAGGTGGGCACCATCTTAGTTCAGTGCAGAGAAGTCTGAGCAGAAGTGGCAGGGAGCAGGGGCTCTGCATGAGCTCTGCTCCGGAGGCGGGCCTAGTAACAGAGGCCCAGGCCTGCAAGAGGGAGAAGGAAGGAAGAGGAGCGGAGAAGGCTCCAGGAACGAGGAATGAAGGGATCCCAGGGGTGCGGACGGGCGAGTCGCCACCGCACGCCCGAATCCACCTGCGTGGAGGGGTCAGGCCAAAGGGGGAGACCGGTCCCCGAACTAGTGGAGGCAGGAAACGACCCTCAGCTAGAAACCGGAGGCTCTGACATTTATGTGGCGCAGCCCCTTGCTCCACCCGCTAGGAAGGCACCACATAGGGTCAGGGAAACTGGCGCCAAGTTTACCAAGAGGAGGCCCGAGGCAGCCGGACAGAAGTGTTGGTAAGAAAGGCCAGACAAAGGACACACAAAGGGGGTCCTGTGAAGCGCTCCAAAGTTATCTGGGAGTTGTCTGAGCCCCTCACCTGGTGAGCACAGTACGACGTGGGCAGCCGTTACCTGCAGACGTGGTCTGGATAATAAGAATTGTGAGTAAAGGCCCTGAACTGCATCACTGACTCCGTGTCGTTACTGCTGCTGCCCTGCACCATCACCCCCATCCTCCGCATACACTGCCCTGAGGCTATACTCCTCCCGTGGGGAGTTATGCTACGCTCTGCTGCACCCACAACACCAGCCTTAGCGGTCTGCCCTGTAGCGGCGGTTCACTCTGACCGCAATCCACGGGTGGCGTAGTCGGACATTTAAACATCAAAACCACATAAATAGTTCCGCCACTGGTTTGACCGCCCTGAGCCACGGAACCGGATCGCCGCCACGAAGACTACAACCACCAGCATCCACCAAAAAGGGTCCGGCCCCGGGTGTCCCAAGGCCCAGGGGGTGCGTCAGAACATTTTCATCACCTTTCACAATCACCAATGGGACAAGGCAGGGATGTCCTCTGTCCCCTCTCTTATACATCCTAGTGACGGAGCACCTGCTCTCATCAATTCGCCATAACCCCAATATTAGGTAGATTGAGGTGGGAGGCACCGAGTACAAGTGCTCTCTATTTGCTGATGATGTCCTAGTATATATCACTCAATCACATATATCCATCCATTCTGTTATGGCTGAAATAGATCACTTTGTTACATGGTCAAATTTTAAAATCAATGCAGCGAAGTCTGAGGCCCTCGATGTCTCCCTCCCCAAATCCATATAGGATTCCATCCAGTCCAACTTTCCCTTTGCCTGGCCCTCACAGGGTATCAAATACTTAGGAATTCCTATTCATAGAGACCTCTCCCATCTATGTTATCTTAATTTTGGGCCCTTTATTGAACAACTCCATACAGACCACGGTTGGCAAGTTAGAACTGTAAGATTCACTACGTGAACCACTGGTGTTTTGTGGAAAAGCACATGTACACTGCGTTCCAAATTATTATGCAAAAAGTGTTTAGGAGTGATAAGGGAAGAATTTGTTTGTTTATCAGTTAAACTCATTGATGGTGATGTGTGTCAGGGCTCTTTATATCACTGTAAGCAATTGCAGACACCTGTGCTAATTAGTTTGGCAGGTGTGTCCAATGAAAGGCAAGACTACTTAAGAAGGCTGTCTCACATTATTAAGCAGCCTACATTTTCTGCCAAAATGGGAAAGAAAAAGGATGTGTCGGCTGCTGAGAAGCAACAAATTGTGGAGTGTTTAGGTCAAGGCATGACTACAATCAACATTGTGCGATGATCAGGATGAAGTGTCTTGGCAATCAAGAAGTATGTAGCTGATTCACAGTACACACGTGTGCGTGCTGATAAGGGCAAATTGAGGACTCTTTCCTACAGGCAATTACGTCAGGTTAAAAGAGCAGCGGCAAAAAAGCCTTGTCATAGCAGCAGACAAGTTTTTGAAGCTGCTGGTGCCTCCAACGTCCCCCGAACAACAAGATGCAGGGTCCTTCAGAGGTTTGCAGCTGTGCATACGCCATCCTGTCGACCTCCTCTATCTACTTCACACAAGCAGAAACGGCTCCAGTGGGCCAAACATTACATGAAGACTGATTTCAAAACTGTTTTGTTCATGGATGAGTGCCGTGCAGCGCTCGATGGTCCAGATGGATGGAGTGGAGGATGGCTGGTTGATGGACACCCCACGCAAACACGGCTACAGCGCCAACAAGGAGGAGGTGGAGTAATGTTTTGGGCTGGAATCATGGGGAGAGAGATTGTCGGCCCATTTAGGATCCCTGAAGGCGCTAAAGATGAACTCCATAATGTATGTGGATTTTCTCAAACAGCACTTCCTGCCATGGTTCAAGAAGAAGAACCGTGTATTTCACAGCAAGATCATTTTTTTGCATGATAATGCACCATCTCATACTGCACATAAAACATCTGCATCTCTGGCTGATATGGGCATAAAAGGGGACAAACTTATGGTGTGACCCCCATGCTCCCCTGACCTCTACCCCATTCAGAACCTCTGGAGCATCATCAAAAGGAGTGTCTATGATGGCGGGAGGCAGTTCACATCTAAGCAACAGCTCTGGGATAGTATTCTGTCCTCATGCAAAACAATTGAAGCAGAAACCATCTAAAACCTGACAAATTCAATGGACGAGAGAGTTCAGAAGCTCCTTTCGAACAAGGGGTCCTATGTGAAAATGTAACATCACCTAGAATAAAGTTTTGAGTTGAAAACTGTTTGATTTCAGTTTCTAATAACCTGCTAATGCTTATAATTTCAAAAATGACCATTTTTTTGGTGTTTATTAAAATGAAAAGGTTGATCGAAAAGTTTGGGGGATCTAAGAGTGTGGCAACCCAGTAGTCATGATTACTTCGAATTCTGACAATATGAGGGTCATGTTGCAGGTAGTGCAGCAAGAAGGCACTTATGTGTCTTGCGCATCTCGGAGCCCCAAAATTATTTTCCGGGCTAGATGCAGCTAAAAATTATTATTAATTTTAAATCTGGTGGAGCTTAGTATAGATGGCCTAATAGGATCAGTGCTGCACACTGCTACAAAGCCCAAATTATTTTCCAGTCAAGATACAGATAAACATGATTAGTAATTTTAAATCTGGTGGAGCTTATTATAGATGGCCTAATAGAATCAGTGCTGCACACTGCTACAAAGCCCAAATTATTTTCCAGCCAAGATACAGATAAACATGATTAGTAATTTGAAAGCATAAAATGGTTGGTAGGGTGATTTTAACCAATCATCAAGCTTTTACTCTCCCCAGGATGACACAGGGGTAGAAAAGTCGTTTCGGATCCATGATTTGTTCATCTTTATGAACGTGAGTCTGTCTACATTATCAGTGGAGAGCCGCGTGCGCTTATCTGTCAGCACACCACCAGCAGCGCTGAACACACGTTCAGACAGAACGCTGGCTGCGGGGCATGACAAGATCTCCAAGGCGTAAGTGGCTAGCTCCGGCCATTTATCCAGATTGGAAGCCCAAAAAGAGCAAGGGTCCAGTGACACAGTCATGGCTTCAATGTTTACTTGGAGATACTCCTGTACCATCGTCTCTAGGCGTTGACTATGTGTCAGACTTCTTGTCTCCTGTGGCCTTGCAAAGGATGGGCTAAAAAAGTGGTGAAATGATTCCGCAAAATTGATGTTACCAGCAGATACTGTGGTTCTGTTACGGTTTGAGTGCTGAACACTTGACGGTCCCACGGTTGGCAAGTTGGAACTGTGAGATTCACTACGTGCACCACTGGTGTTTTGTGGAAAAGCACATGTAAGATTCTGCAACAGTCTCTGCTGATATTCCTGCATGCGTGCATCCCTTTCTATGGCAGGAATAATTTCTGCAAATTTACTTTTGTACCGGGGATCTAACAGTGTGGCAACCCAGTAGTCAGGATTATTTCTAATTCTCACAATTCGAGGGTCATGTTGCAGGTAGTGCAGCAAGAAGGCACTCATGTGTGTTGCGCATCCAGGAGCACCAAGTCCCTGTTGTGTTGGTGGCGAGGTAACAATCATGCTTCCTTCCTCTGTCCTCTCCCCCCAACCTCGCACAACAGAAATGTGATCAAGGTCTCCCTCATCTGATGAGTCTTCCATCAGTTCGTCCTCCACTTCTTCCTGGGCTCCTGCACCTTCCTCACTAGTTTGGCTGCTACCATGCGCCCTGGTAAAACCATCTCCCCCACCCTCACATGCCTGCCGCCTTGGTGCTGCCGACCGTCTGGACCTTGCAGATGTTAGCCCTTCCGCATACAACTCCTCCTCCTCTACTTCCTCCACCTCCTCTTGTGCCACCACCTGACTCCAAATTCTGTTTAACATGTGCTCCAGCATGTAAATCACCGGAATAGTCATGCTGATAATGGCATCGTCAGCACTAAACATCTTCGTCGCCATTTCAAAACTGTGCAGAAGGGTGCATAGGTCCCTGATCTGAGACCACTCCTCCAGCGTGATTTGCCCCACCTCTGGATCTCGTTGGCCCAGGCTATACGTCAGAACGTATTGCACCAGGGCTTGTCGGTGCTGCCACAGTAGCTGCAACATGTGCAGAGTTGAATTCCACCGGGTAGGCACATCGCATTTTAGCCGGTGAAGTGGCAGGCCCAACGACTTCTGTAGAGATGTAAGTCGCTGAGCTGCGGGATGCGAACGGCGGAAGTGAGCACACAACGACCGTGCCCTCTGCAGAAGGCCATCTAGTCTGGGATAGTGGGCTAAAAATTGCTGGACAACCAGGTTCAACACGTGAGCCATACAAGGCACGTGTGTGACATTGCCCCGGCGAAGGGCCGCACCCAGGTTTGCAGCATTGTCGCACACGGCCTTCCCTGGCTTCAGGTCCAGTGGAGACAACCATTCATGAAATTGGTTCTCCAGAGCTGACCACAACTCCTCAGCTGTGTGACTCACATTTCCCAGACATTTCAAAGTAAAAACCGCCTGATGGCGTTGAGCCCTCCTGCCAGCATAGCAAGGAGGTGTGCAGGATCCCTTCTGCGCAGTTAGAAAGCTTGTGGCATGACCAGACAGGCTTTGGGTGCAGGTGGAAGACCGAGAGGAGGTTGAGGAGGCAGAAGCAGTGGAGGAACTTTGACATAAAGAGGATTGACGCACAACTCGTGGGGACGGCAAGACTTGGACAGCAGCCCCTTGTCCTGCTGTCACCATAGTTACCCAGTGCCCAGTCAGCGACATGTAACGCCCCTGTCCATGCCTACTTGTCCAAGTGTCTGTGGTGAAATGCACCCTGTCACACACAGAGTTTCTCAAAGAAGCGGTGATGTTGTGTGCGACATGCTGGTGGAGCGCAGGCACACCTTTCTTTGAGAAGTAGTGCCGACTGGGCATCTGGTACTGGGGCACTGCGACGGACATAAGGTCTCGAAAATCCTCTGTGTCCACCAGGCGGAAAGGCAGCATTTCTGTAGCCAAGAGCTTGCAGATGGTGAAATTGAACCTCTTAGCTTTCTCATGGCTAGGAGGAAATGGTCTTTTACTTGTCCACATCTGAGGGACCGAGGGCTGGCTATTGTGCTTAGACGGGGTTGATAAGGGTGTCCCCGGCAAACTGCCAGTCTGTGAGGAAGATGCAGGCGGACATGTTAGGTTGCCTTGATCCAAAGGTGGTGCTATCGATGTCGGACAGCGCTCAACACCAGCTGGTGTTACCACCTCCAAAGAAAATGATGACCTGCCAATCACGCTGGCTGTTGCGGGTAAAGAGGTGGCAGGTCTGCGCCCCAAAACAGGTGTGACTGCTGTCCCCCCAGTCACAGAGGATAAAGAGGCCGCGGATGCACAAGATATGGCAGACGGTGGTTGGCCCGGCCGGCTAGCCCGCATTGTAGCACACTGAGCTTCCCACTGCAACTTATGCTTCATGTCCATGTGCCGGTTCATGCATGAAGTACTCAAACTATGTATTTTTTGGCATCTACTTAGCTTTTGCTGACAAATGTTACAGATAACACGAGTTGGGTCATCTTTATCGATCTGAAAAAATGGCCAGGCTATGCAAGGCTTAGCACCCATGCGACCTGAAGAGCCACCACGACTTGTGGTGAGAGGCAGAGTTGTGTTTGAGGATGCAGTTGTTGACGTGCTTCCAGTACTACGTCTCTGTCCAGGAAGGTGCAACCTGACCTCGTCGTCACTAGCATCTTCCTCCACCTCCTCTGCTGACCTCATCTCTTGGCTGACTGTGGGTTGACAGTAAGTGGGATCTCCGACCTCATCATCATCACCCTGTGCGTTATCACACCCGTCGTCCTCAGAGCCAACCTGTTCCTGCCCTGACAAAAAACTAAAGTTGTCGCTCCAATCAGGTATTTGAGTCTCATCATCGTCTTCCTCATTGTCTCCACCAACAGGAGTTACAGTTTGGGAATGAGGGTCTACATTATGGTCAGAACCTTCTGCGTCTGGTCCTGGATCCGACTCATAAAGATTCTGGGCATCAGTGCAGATCATTTCCTCGTCTGGATTCACAGATGCGCTGGAGTCGACCTCTGATTCCCAGGCTATAGTATGAGTAAACAGCTCTGCAGACTCAACCATCTGTTCTACCTCATACTCAGATGGGCAGCTAGAGATTTGGGAGCTGTGAGGAAGCAAGTGCGATTGGGGTGACACCTTTGAGGACTGGAGTATTTGTGATGTTGAAGTTGATGTGGAGGAGAGCCCACTTAAAGGAGCACTTGATATCCGTTGAAGCACCTGCTGTTTTTGTGCCTCATCTGGAATTTGTAGCGATTGGCGTGGCCGTAAGAAAGGGATCTTATCACATTGTCCGCTAAAAGAAGTAGACATTTTAGTTTGGCTGGAAGATGGTCTTTCTTCTGCAGATGTTACTGTTGCTTTAACACCTACCCCACGGACACAACCTTTTTTCCCCTTCCCAAGACGCCTATTCCCCTTTCCACCAGCAGCAGGCCTTTTTCCACTCATTTTGGTGGTTAACTAATTCACAACACTGGAGTTGTTTGCACAAAAAAACAATGGATGGGAACCGAGCAGAGCTGAGTGGCCAAACTGTGGTATTAGGCCAAAACTATTGGCTGGGTTAGATGCAGAAAAAAATTATATTCAATTTGCAACCTGATGGAGGTCAGTATAGATGGACTAATAGAACAAGTCCCACACACAGCTAGAAGCCCAAATATTTTTTCAGAGGTAGATGCAGAAAAAAATTGTATTCAGTTTGCAACCTGATGGAGGTCAGTATAGATGGACTAATAGAACAAGTCCTACACACAGCTAGAAGGCCAAATATTTTTTCAGAGGTAGATGCAGAAAAAATATATATTCAGTTTGCAACCTGATGGAGGTCAGTATAGATGGACTAATAGAGAAAGTCCCACACACTGCTAGAAGGCCAAATATTTTTTCAGAGCTAGATGCAGACAAAAAATTATTTTTAATTTGCAACCTGATGGAGGTCAGTATAGATGGACTAATAGAGAAAGTCCCACACACTGCTAGAAGGCCAAATATTTTTTCAGAGCTAGATGCAGAAAAAAATTATATTCAGTTTGCAACCTGATGGAGGTCAGTATAGATGGACTAATAGAACAGGTCCCACACACAGCTAGAAGGCTAAATATTTTTTCAGAGCTAGATGCAGATAAAACTTATTTTTAATTTGCAACCTGATGGAGGTCTGTATAGATGGACTAATAGAGAAAGTGCCACACACTGCTAGAAGGCCAAATATTTTTTCAGAGCTAGATGCAGATATAAATTATTTTTAATTTGCAACCTGATGGAGGTCAGTATAGATGGACTAATAGAGAAAGTCCCACACACTGCTAGAAGGCCAAATATTTTTTCAGAGCTAGATGCAGAAAAAAATTATATTCAGTTTGCAACCTGATGGAGGTCAGTATAGATGGACTAATAGAACAAGTCCCACACACAGCTAGAAGCCCAAATATTTTTTCAGAGGTAGATGCAGAAAAAAATTATATTCAGTTTGCAACCTGATGGAGGTCTGTATAGATGGATTAATAGAACAAGTCCCACACACAGCTAGAAGCCCAATATTTTTTCAGAGGTAGATGCAGAAAAAAATATATTCAGTTTGCAACCTGATGGAGGTCATTATATATGGACTAATAGAGAAAGTCCCACACACTGCTAGAAGGCCAAATATTTTTTCAGAGCTAGATGCAGACAAAAAATTATTTTTAATTTGCAACCTGATGGAGGTCAGTATAGATGGACTAATAGAGAAAGTCCCACACACTGCTAGAAGGCCAAATATTTTTTCAGAGCTAGATGCAGAAAAAAATTATATTCAGTTTGCAACCTGATGGAGGTCTGTATAGATGGATTAATAGAGAAAGTCCCACACACTGCTAGAAGGCCAAATATTTTTTCAGAGCTAGATGCAGAAAAAAATTATATTCAGTTTGCAACCTGATGGAGGTCAGTATAGATGGACTAATAGAACAAGTCCCACACACAGCTAGAAGGCCAAATATTTTTTCAGAGGTAGATGCAGATAAAAATTATTTTTAATTTGCAACCTGATGGAGGTCAGTATAGATGGACTAATAGAGAAAGTCCCACACACTGCTAGAAGGCCAAATATTTTTTCAGAGCTAGATGCAGACAAAAAATTATTTTGAATTTGCAGCGTGATGGAGGTCAGTATAGATGGACTAATAGAACAAGTCCCACACACAGCTAGAAGCCCAAATATTTTTTCAGAGGTAGATGCAGAAAAAAATTATATTCAGTTTGCAACCTGATGGAGGTCAGTATAGATGGACTAATAGAGAAAGTCCCACACACTGCTAGAAGGCCAAATATTTTTTCAGAGGTAGATGCAGAAAAAAATTATATTCAGTTTGCAACCTGATGGAGGTCTGTATAGATGGATTAATAGAACAAGTCCCACACACAGCTAGAAGCCCAAATATTTTTTCAGAGGTAGATGCAGAAAAAAATTATATTCAGTTTTCAACCTGATGGAGGTCTGTATAGATGGATTAATAGAACAAGTCCTACACACAGCTAGAAGCCCAATATTTTTTCAGAGGTAGATGCAGAAAAAAAATATATTCAGTTTGCAACCTGATGGAGGTCAGTATAGATGGACTAATAGAGAAAGTCCCACACACTGCTAGAAGGCCAAATATTTTTTCAGAGCTAGATGCAGACAAAAAATTATTTTTAATTTGCAACCTGATGGAGGTCAGTATAGATGGACTAATAGAGAAAGTCCCACACACTGCTAGAAGGCCAAATATTTTTTCAGAGCTAGATGCAGATATAAATTATTTTTAATTTGCAACCTGATGGAGGCCAGTATAGATGGACTAATAGAGAAAGTCCCACACACTGCTAGAAGGCCAAATATTTTTTCAGAGCTAGATGCAGAAAAAAATTATATTCAGTTTGCAACCTGATGGAGGTCAGTATAGATGGACTAATAGAACAAGTCCCACACACAGCTAGAAGCCCAAATATTTTTTCAGAGGTAGATGCAGAAAAAAATTATATTCAGTTTGCACCCTGATGGAGGTCTGTATAGATGGATTAATAGAACAAGTCCCACACACAGCTAGAAGCCCAATATTTTTTCAGAGGTAGATGCAGAAAAAAAATATATTCAGTTTGCAACCTGATGGAGGTCAGTATAGATGGACTAATAGAGAAAGTCCCACACACTGCTAGAAGGCCAAATATTTTTTCAGAGCTAGATGCAGACAAAAAATTATTTTTAATTTGCAACCTGATGGAGGTCAGTATAGATGGACTAATAGAGAAAGTCCCACACACTGCTAGAAGGCCAAATATTTTTTCAGAGCTAGATGCAGAAAAAAATTATATTCAGTTTGCAACCTGATGGAGGTCAGTATAGATGGACTAATAGAACAAGTCCCACACACAGCTAGAAGGCCAAATATTTTTTCAGAGGTAGATGCAGATAAAAATTATTTTTAATTTGCAGCCTGATGGAGGTCAGTATAGATGGACTAATAGAGAAAGTCCCACACACTGCTAGAAGGCCAAATATTTTTTCAGAGCTAGATGCAGACAAAAAATTATTTTGAATTTGCAGCGTGATGGAGGTCAGTATAGATGGACTAATAGAACAAGTCCCACACACTGCTAGAAGGCCAAATATTTTTTCAGCGCTAGATGCAGAAAAAAATTATATTCAGTTTGCAACCTGATGGAGGTCAGTATAGATGGACTAATAGAACAAGTCCCACACACTGCTAGAAGCCCAAATATTTTTTCAGAGCTAGATGCAGAAAAAAATTATATTCAATTTGCAACCTGATGGAGGTCAGTATAGATGGACTAATAGAATGATGCTATGCCCAAAAGATTTTAGTTCACTAGGTGCAGTAAAAAAATTGGTATTCTATACACAGGTGGTATATCTTGCAACACAGATAGGCTACTCCACTGACTAACACACTCTGCAATAGGCCAAAAAGGATTAGCTTTGCTAGATTCAGCCAAATGCTGTGAAAAAAACTTGCACAGCACTGGCACAGACCTGCCTGGCAAAAACTGATAGGAACTGATGTAACCTAGTCCTGAAAAGGACTGCAATTACAATTAGTCTTTACTCCCACAATCTATCTATTTAAGAGCACAGACCTGCCTGATAAAAGTCATAGGAAATGCTGTAACCTAGTCCTTAAAAGGACTGCAATCACAACTATTCCCTACTCCCAAGCTATCTGTAGATTTGTGCGAAAATTGGCTTGAAATTAACAAGGTATAGCGCACACAGCAACAGCGGTGCCGTCTAACACGCAGCTGCAGCAGTTAGAAAATGGTGGCGACAGGGAAAATGGCTTGGTCTTATAGGGCAAGGACATGTGACATACACTGCCAATGACACATGCCCTTGCTTGTGTGAAAAAAAGCACTTCGCTCCGTGTGTGCGCTGCTGATAGGCTGACAGATTACACCTCCCCACTGTAAATGCGGGAAAGAGAAAAAAAAATGGAGATCTTCATTGTTCCTGCAGAGATCCATCCCCTGCCCCGCCCCCCACCCCGCTGTACACTCAAACTGCGTATTAACATTAATTTTCATCATTACTGAGAAAAAATCCAGTTATGATTTTGGTGCACGAACAGTTATCGAACATAACCTCGAACAGCCGAATTTTTCTCAAATCGTTCGTGTTCGCCGAACGGCTCGAACACCGCCCAAAACAGCTCGAATTTGAGATTGGCGAACAGTTCGAGTCGAACAACGCTCATCTCTACACACGACCATGCCTTGCTGTATGTTCAGCGGTGAGAGCCACAGATCAAGCTGCTGTGTTACAGCTTTCAACAACTATGCAGCGCTGGGCGGTTTGTCAATTAAGCATGTTATCTTCAGCACAGCCTGTTGCTGTTGGGCCAAGGCAGTGCTGCAGTGCTGTCAGCTTGTGACTGATGTGGTCATTTCGGAGATGGAGGAGGAGGTGCATGAGCTGAGCAATGTGATTACATTGAGGTTAAATTGGTGATGCTGTTTTTTATACTAAAGAAAGATCCTATTGTTATGTTTTTTTATGTTATTTTTTATGACAAATGCATTCACCGGGAAATGTCATTTTAACATTTTACAACCTCATCTGGCAATGTGGTGTCATCAGACACATCCTGTTTTATTTATGATGGAGGGACTCTGAAAGTCATAAAGCCTATTTTTATAGGGACATCAGACGGCCCTTACTATTCTTAAAAGGCCAGCAGTCGGCCCTAGCTATTGTTAGAGAGCCATCAGAGGGCTATGCTTTGTTGTTCCCATTATTAACAAGTGGGTCTCCTATACTGTTATTGCGCATCCAGTGACTGCAAGGGTTGTCAAAAATTTGGACGCAACCTAATACCCCTTTGAAGAGACATAGAGGAGGGTCTCAGTAAAAAAAATGTTCCCATTATAAAGGAGCGGGTCTTCTATAGTGGTAATGACCATGCTGTGACTGCAAGGGTGGCCAAAATTTTTGAAAAAAACACTAACAATTTAAAGACACAAAGAGCATGGCCACAGTAACAAGGTACGACATGTTCCCGTTAGAAAGGAGAGGGTCTGCTATACAGTTATAGGGTATGCAGTGAATCCAACGGCTGACAAATTTTAGGAAAAACCCCACTAAGAATTTAAGGACACACAGAGCAGGGCCACAGTAACAAGGTACGACATGTTCCCATTAGAAAGTAGAGGGTCTGCTATACAGTTATAGGGTATGCAGTGAATCCAACAGCTGACAAATTTTAATGAAAAACCCCAATAAGAATTTAAAGACACACAGAGCAGGGCCACAGTAACAAGGTACGACATGCTCCCATTAGAAAGGACAGGGTCTGCTATACAGTTATAGGGTATGCAGTGAGTCCAACGGCTGACGAATTTTAGGAAAAAACCCACTAAGAATTTAAAGACACATAGAGCAGGGCCACAGTAACGACAAATTCCCATTAGAAATGATAGGGTCGGCTATACTGTTATAGGGTATGCAGTGAGTCCAACGGCTGACAGATTTTAGGAAAATCCCCACTAAGAATTTAAAGACACACAGAGCAGGGCCACAGTAACAAGATATGACATGTTCCCATTAGAAAGGAGAGGGTCTGCTATACAGTTATAGGGTATGCAGTGAGTCCAACGGCTGACCAAGTTTAGGAAAAAACCCACTAAGAATTTAAAGACACATAGACCAGGCCACAGTAATGACAAATTCCCATTAGAAAGGAGAGAGTCTCCCATAGTGTTGGACTATGCAGTGACTGCAAGGGCTGCCAAAAATTTGGAGGCACTTCAATGGCCCTTGGAAGAGACGTGGAGGAGCGCATCATAAAAAAATGTTACCATTAGAAAGGAGCGGGCCTCCTATACTTGTAATGCCATGCACTAAGTGTATGGGCTGACAAACATTTACTCCTGGGGGGTATACATGAACATACTGTATAAAAAATTTTTTTTACGGCATCATAAAAATGTAGCGCCCCGAGGGCTCGGCCGCTACAGGGGTATTGCACCTCTGCCAGAGGTGTGATATTCCACTCCCGGGTAAGGATGGAGTATGGACCAGGGTTCAGTTAGCTGCATACAGCACACTCACCCCATTTCCGAGGGACAGCTCAACGGTGCTCCCATTAGACAGAAATGCAGGCACGACAGACCATGTCCCTGGCTGGAGTGGGGAGGGGGTAGGAATACCCAGTGATGTAGGAGCAGATAGGGGTTGGTTCCTGAGCGTAGATAGGAGCCCATTGTTTGCTGGTCACCTGGGCTCATGTTCTAGAGGGAGGTATAAAAGGTGGGCACCATCTTAGAACAGTGTTCAGTCAGAGAGAAGAAGTGACAGAGTGGGGGCCTTGGTTGTCGAACGAAGTGTGCCCTCTGCCTCCAGCGTTTTCAGATGGGAATTTTTTTAATAGTTCCGCAACAAGGGCCTTCTGGTACTGCCTCATTTTTGTACACCTGTCCGCCTCAGGAATAAGAGATATAAAGTTCTCCTTGTAGAGTGGGTCTAGAAGTATCACCAACCAGAAATCACCTAAAATTTTGAGAATGCGAGGGTCATGGGAAAGGCAGCATAACATAAACTCAGCCATGCGTGCCAGACTACTAATAGGCAAGACTTCCGTGTCCTCACCAAGAGGATGACTGACCATGCTCTCCTCCTCCTCCTCTCTGTCCTCTGGCCATACACGCTGAACAGACGGTATGACAGATGTGCAGATAGCACCGTCTATAGTGCATGAAACTAGTTCCTGTCCTTCCTCCTCCTCCTCTTCCTCATTGTCACCCAATCCACGTTGGGATGAGATGAGGCTTGGCTGTGTGTAATCACCCTGTATGGTTAATTGCTCCATCTTATCGTGCTCCGCCTGCAACGCATCATCTTTGATTGTGAGCAGATAGCGTTTCAGAAGACAGAGAAGCGGGATGGTGACGCTAATTATGGCATCATCGCCGCTCACCATCTTGGTGGAGTCCTCAAAGTTTTGGAGGATGGTACATATGTCTGACATCCACGTCCACTACTGAGGTCTTATGTGTGGAGTCTGAACTGAATACCGATAGCCTTTTTGATGCTGGTACTCAACAACTGCCCTCTTCTGCTCACAAGTCCTTCCCAACATCTGCAATGTAGAGTTCCAACGTGTGGGGACATCACACACCAGTATGTGAGCCAGAAGCTGCAAACGCTGCTGAAACACTGCAAGGGCGGCGGAAGCTGTAGCTGACTTTCTAAAATGGGCACACAGGCGGCATACTTTAACAAGCAGATCCGGCAGCTCCGGGTAGGATTTGAGTAACCGCTGAACCACGAGGTTAAGCACATGGGCCAGGCATGGTACGTGTGTGAGCTCGCCTGCCTCAGAGCCGCCACCAGGTTCCGGCCATTGTCACACACGACCATGCCTGGCTGTAGGTTCAGCGGTTTGAGCAACAGATCTGCCTGCTCTTTCAGAGCTGTCCATAACTCTTCAGCATTGTGTGTTTTTTCACCTAAGCATATTAGCTTCAGCACAGCCTGTTGCCGCTTGGCCGAGGCAGTGCTGCAGTGCTTCCAGCTTGTGACTGATGTGGTCATTTCGGAGATGGAGGCTGAGGAGGAGGCTGAGGAGCATGAGGTTCAGGAGCTGTAGACCGTGGGGGCAACCCTGATTGACCTAGGGCCTGCAATCCTTGGCGTCGGGAGGACGTGTTCCGTCCCAAGGTCCGACTGGGTCCCGGCTTCCACTATGTTAACCCAGTGCGCCATCAGCGAGCTGTACCATCCCTGCCCACAAGCACTTGTCCACGTGTCCGTGGTTAGGTGGACTTTACCGGTAACTGCGTTGTTGAGGGCACGGCTAATGTTTTGGGACACGTGCTTGTGTAATGTGGGGACGGCACACTGGGAGAAATAGTGGCGGCTGGGGACAGAGTACCGAGGGACGGCCGCCGCCATCAGGTTGCGGAATGCTTCTGTCTCCACAAGCCTAAAAGGCAACATTTCGAGCCAAGCAGTCGTGAATTGTGAGAATTTAGTAGTGTGGCCTGTGGGACGTTGGCTGCATATTTGCGCTTGCATTCCAAGGACTGGAGTATGAACAACTGAACGCTGCGCTGGGACAAGGACATGGACGTGCTTCCTGATGCTGCTACCTAAGAGTGTACAATGACAGGTGCAGGGCAGGAGGCATCTTTGCATGCACTATGGACAGGGGATTGACTTGCATGCACAACAGCAGAAGAAGCAATGGTGCCACCTGTAGACACTGTTCCTGGACCCTGGTGTTCGGCCCACAAAGTCGAGTGCTTTGCTGCCATGTGCCTGATCATGCTGGTGGTGGTCAGGCTGGTCGTTTTGCCACCCCTGCTGATGCTGGTCTGGCTCGTGATGCAAATGGCCTTTTTGGAGTTATCGGCAGAGTCTTTAAAAAACAACCAGACTCGGGAAGACCTAACAGTTGTAGTGGCAACTTCCTTCGTGTTGGTGTTACGGGAAACGGTAGCCTGCCTTCTGTCTGCGGCCACCACACTGCTTCTTCCTGCCTGTTGGGGTGCTCTGCCTCCCTCCCCCTGTGTGCTGCTGTCCTTGCTCTGCATGTCCTCCTGCCAGGTTGGGTCAGTTACTATATCATCCACCACCTTGTCTCCCACTTCTGCACCCTGGTACTATTCCTGACTTTCTGCCAATTGTGTCTCATCATCGTCCACCTCTTGTGACAGTTTCCCACCGTCGCCTTCGTGTGACCGTGGCTGCTCAAATATTTGGGCATCGCTACACGTGATCTCCTCTTGCCCCGCTTCAAGTGGACTGGGCGAGAGGCCCGAATCTATAAATGGAAAAGTGAACAGCTCTTCAGATTGTACAAGTGTGGGATCAGTTGTCTCTGGGTACTCAGCATGGTGGGAGGAAGGAGGATCAGGGTGAGGAATATGAGGTCCAGACTCATGGCTACTGAGACTTGACCGTGTGGAAGACAGGGTGGTGGTGGTGGTGGCTAAGTGACTGGAAGCATTATCCGCTATCCAACCAACAACCTTTTGACACTGATCTGGGTTCAATAGTGGTGTGCTGCGGTCCCCTAGAAATTGGGACAGGAAGGTCAGGCGAGAAGATGTGGGTGTTTGTTGTGGCACAATTTCGGCTTGCCCACGGCCTTGTCCTCGGCCTCTGCATGCACCATTACCATCACGTCCAGTTCCCCGTCCCTTGCCACGTGCCTTGCCCATTTTAAATGGATGATAGTATCTTCCACGCTCACTACAAATGACTGAGTTTGAAGCGAAGTTATATGTGATCGGTGTGATGGAGAAAACAGAGTTTTAAATACCTGGCCTGTAGGTAAGTAGTGTGAACAGCAAACTGCTGTGAATTGCTTCACTGACACACTGAAAAAATGGAGGCCAGAAATGGCAGTATTTTCTGACAACGTATATGTGATCCGTGTGACGGAGAAAACGCAGTTTTAAATAGCTGGATTTCTAGCGCTCTAATATGGAAAGGACCTGGCTGTATTCTGCAGTACCAACAAGCAAATGGCGCAGAAAAACGGTGTTCTCTGGATTGTTTTATAAGCAAATAATGAGGATTAAGTTCCAAAGAAAAGTATTCCTCGCCCCTGAGACCTGGGCCTTTGTATAGAAATATCTAACAGCAGCAGAAGGCAGAATTGGAATGGAGCCTCTTGTGCTATATGCACTGCAGTCTGCTATATACACTGCCTGCCTGCCTATATACACTGCCTGCCTGATATCTCTGCAGATGGATTAGTCCTCAGAAGGACTGTTTGTTGAGATGGATATGTGTAATGTGCGGTTTTTCTCCCTACACTACCTAATACACAATCAAATCTCTCCCTAACGCAGCAGCAGCTCTCCCTACACTGTCTGATCCGGAGTGACTGTGATGAGCATGGCGGCGCCAGGTCAGATATAGACCTGATGACGCTGTGCGGCCAGCCAATCACTGTAATGCCCACAACCAACATGGCTATGGCATTACAGTGCATGGCAGGCAATTCCTGCATGTTCATTGGCTCTGTAAAGAGCGCCAAACATGCAGGGAGTGGACCCGACTTCCCGCCCGACCAACCCGGAAATACTCTGTGAGCGCAGAGCATCTCGAGCAGTGAGATACTCGGGCGAGCACCGAGCAGTAGCGAGCATGCTCGCTCATCACTAGTTGTCATTAAGATTTAAAAAGAGAAAACACAGAAATGTGACAGTAAATGGCTTCACCCAACCAATAACCATGAGTGGAGAAAAAGTGTTTTTGTTATCATTCATTTTCTCTGAAACAAGGCCAAGAAAGGAAAAATTCTGCCGGGGTATGTAAACTTTTGAGCAGAACTGTATATGCGCCAGCCCCAGTGTCTCCTATTCTATATACTCCAGCCCCAGTGTCTCCTATTCTATATACTCCAGCTTCTTCTGTGATGTATATGCTCTAGCCCCAATGTATCCTGTGATGAATATACGCCAGCCCCAGTGTCTCCTATTCTATATACTCCAGCTCCAGTGTCTTCTGTGACGTAGCTAATGTAGCCCTAATGTCTCTTATGCAGAGGCGTCGCATGATAAAGCAGTGGGACACAAGCTCCCTACCCTATCACTATCTCTTTCATATGGCACAGATCGCCATAGGCCTGCGGTTAACGAGATGTCAGCATACTCACGCAGGTGGCTCGATGACATCATTGCATCGCTCTGCTCTGCTGTCCCGCCATGGAAGAGGAGACAGAGGCTGTGATGTAGGGAATCAGGATTAAGTGAGAATAAACTTTATTTTTTTAAATGATCGGGCAGTGGAGCCATCCTACTATATATCTGGAGTAGTGGGTCCATCATACTACATATGGAGTAGTGGGGCCATTATACTATATGTATGTGGGGCAGTGGGACCATCATAGTATATACAGGTGCATCTCACTAAATTAGAATATCTTCAAAAAGTTAATTTATTCCAGTTCTTCAATACTGTTTCAGTATGCTCCACAATCATGAGGAAGACTGCTGACTTGACAGATGTCCAGAAGGCAGTCATTGACACACTCCACAAGGTCCTAGAGTTCCAATTTTCATTTGGAAATCAAGGTCCCAGAGTCTGGAGGAAGAGTGGAGAGTCCACAATCCAAGCTGCTTCAGGTCTAGTGTGAAGGCTCCACAATCAGTGATGGTTTGGGGGGCCATGTCATCTGCTGGTGTAGGTCCACTGTGTTTTATCAAGACCAAAGCCAGCACAGCCGGCTACCAGGACATTTTACAGCACTTCATGCTTCCCTCTGCCGACAAGCTTTTTGGAGATGGAAATGTCATTCTCCAGCAGGACTTGGCCCCTGTCCACACGGCCAAAAGTACCAATACCTGGTTTACACACAACAGTATCACTGTGCTTGATTGGCAGCAAACTCGCCTGACCTTAACCCCATAGAGAATCTATTATAGAGAATCTATGGGGTATTGTCAAGAGGAAGATGAGAGACACCAGACCCAACAATGCAGATGAGCTGAAAGACAGCGTTTTGTATTGAAGAACTGAAATATATTAACTTTCTGATGATATTCTAATTTGGTGAGATGCACCTGTATATGGAGCAGTGGGACCATCATGCTATATATATGGAGGAGTGGGGGCATCATACTAAATATAGAGCAGTGTGTGTGTGTCACCCCAGGCCTGGATGCCACAAACAATAATCTGTTTCTGAAAGCAGGAGGGAGGTCCCCTGGTTAGGGACAATTAGCGTACAGCACCTTCTGTCCCAGGCCAGCAGGGGGAGCTGGCTGCCCCTATAAAAGCTGGAACTGGGGGCAGGGTTAGAGAAAACTGGATGATCTAGCTCAGGAGTGAGACTAGTCCCAGAGAAGGAGGGACAGTTCAGCTGTAGCTGAGGAGCCCATGAGGCAGAGGAGAAACTGTAAGCCAGGGACAGAGGCGACGAGAGCCGGTCCTGGCAGAGAACCAATCTACCGGACATTGGGGTCTGAGGCTGTCAGGGTTACAAGCCCAGCAGCAGAGAACCAACCTGCGAGGGATTTCAGGTCCCTTGGCCTAAGAAGCCTGGAGGCTCCGCCACACAGAGGGACCAGTACATCGAGGAGCAAGCAACAGGTATCCAAGGCCTGAGTCGCAAGCCATACAGGAGAGAAGTACACGGCCAGCTCAGGGACGTGGGCTATTACACCACGAAAAGGGGGATAGTCAGAAAGAGCATAGAGAGAACGGTAGGCCTACACACTCACCCTGACCAGTGGGGCTCGCCCGAATGTTCTCAGACACCCAGGCCCATTCCTAACCGGTACTGTTGGGTCATTAATAATATCTACAATAAAGACCCTGAACTGTTTGAAGCGGACTCTGAACTCTTACTATTGCGGCCTGCACTATCACCCCCAACATCCACCTACACTGCCCTGAGGCTACACTCTTCCCGTGGGGAGTTATCCTACCCCTGTGCTGCACACCAACACCAGCCTCAGCGGTCTGCCTTGCAGCGGCGGTTATCTCCAACCGCAATCCACGGGTGGCGTAGTCGGACATTCAAAACACTGATAAATAGACTGCCACCATTTGGTCTGACCACCCTGAGCCACGGGATCGGGTTGCCACTACTACCCCCATCAGCACCGTACACTAGAAGGCCCAGTTCTGGGTACCCCACGGCCCAGGGGGCGAGTCAGCTTTGGCGTAGTTGGCAGAATTGTGACCAACCCGCCACAAACGGGTATTGCGTGCCTGGAAAAGACTCTATACATATCTGAGTGAAGTTTCCCGCCATTCGGGGCCATTTCCCGCCAATCGGAGCCGTTTCCCGCCATCGGGCGCCATCTTCGGGACGCCGCACGGGAAGAAGAGGGGCGTGGACGTCCAAAAACGCGCTAGACCTGAAGCCCCGCCCTACGCTGAGATGCTGCTCAAGGTCCTGGAAGGAGATCCAGCGGATGCCGACGTCATCACCGAGCAACGCAAGGTCCTCGCCCAGAGCATCGCGAGCGGAGCCGCAGCCTACAGAAGAGGATCGCCAGAAGGTAGGCCACGGTTAACTAGGGGGGAGGAAGATGTCGGACGCGGAGGGACCCTCTACCACTAGCGTAGCCGCTGCAGCTGTGATGCCGTTTTCCATGCCCTATATCCATAGGCGGATTATAATGAGGGCAATCCGGGCGACCGCCCAGGGCCCCGAGCCTGCAGGGGGCCCGCGACTCCAGGCGGGGTGTCTAATGCCGGATTGCCCTCGTTATATGTGCGGGCCGCCGCGGCACATAGCGGTAGCACTGGCGGGAGGGGGGGGCCCGGACCGCTCCCCCAGCAGCGGCCGCCGCTACTTCTTCATCGGCCGGGCCAGCACTGCAGCAGTTAACTTCCCTGTGCTGGCCCGGCCGCGTCACTGCTAGGAGACATGGCCCTGTGCGCGGCTGTGTCTCCTAGCTGTGACGTCACGCAGTGCGCCCCGGCTTGCAGTGCTGCACCGGAAAAGAGAGAGAGCAGGCAGGAGGAATTGAGCCGGGGGATGGTGAGTGTGTCTGTGTGTGGGCAGGTGTGTGTGTGTGTTTGTGGGCAGGTGTCTGTGGGGGCAGGTGTCTGTGTGGGCAGGTGTGTGTGTGTGTGTATATGTGTGTGTGTGTATATGTGTGTGTGTCTGTGTGGGCAGGTGTGTGTGTGTGTATATGTGTGTGTGTGTGTATATGTGTGTGTGTGTGTGGGCAGGTGTCTGTGTGGGCAGGTGTCTGTGTGGGCAGGTGTGGGTGAGTGTGTGGGCAGGTGTGTGTGTGTGTGTTGGCAGGTGTGTGTGTGGGCAGGTGTGTGTATATGGGTGTGTGTGTGTGTTTGTGGGCAGGTGTCTGTGTGGGCAGATGTGTGTGTGGGCAGGTGTGTGTGTGTGTGTGGGCAGGTGTGTGTGTGTGTGGGGGCAGGTGTGTGTGTGTGTGGGCAGGTGTGTGTGTGTGTGGGCAAGTGTTTGTGTGTGTGTGGGCAGGTGTGTATGTGTGTGGGCAGGTGTGTGTGTGTGTGGGCAGGTGTGTTTGTGTGTGGGCAGGTGTGCGTGTGTGTGGGCAGGTGTGTGTGTGTCTGTGTGGGCAGGTGTGTGTGTGTCTGTGTGGGCAGGTGTGTGTCTGTGTGGGCAGGTGTGTGTGAGTGTATATGTGTGTGTGTGTGTGTGTGGGCAGGTTAGAAAGTCTTGCCCTGTTGAACACTACACCTGACTTGAGGCCACCACCTCTTGGTTGTCCAATGTTCTTGCTTCTCTAGGGCTCTTCTCAGATATTCATTATACCAGCTCCCCAGAATACCAAGGTTAGGGTGGGTTACCGCGAGCCCTGGTGGTGGTCATAACTGCGGCCACGCAGGGGCAATACTCCATAACAACAATCCCCTGAGGTGGTGTAGGATGTAAGGACCTATTCACACTACATTCAGCGCTGCATTCAGGTCTTTACACAAGGCTTACAACTGAATCCCTGAAATTCAGGATTGTGCTGTCTGAAATGAGACATCTGAAAGCAGAGAAAATGGAGCCTAAAGATTCAGACTTTAGCCTCGGTTTGCCTTTGTTCAAATCAATGGCTATGTCAAGGCACATCTGAATGCCATTTTTCAGGGATTTAGATAGAAGCCTGGAAAGAGGAGATGAATGCATTGCAAAATTCAGTGTGAATAGCCCCTTATATCTGGAGTCTTGATATTGATGCCACAAGCATTTTACTTGTTTTTAACTTAAAAAAATATATACACACACATTTTACACACACACACACTATACATACACACACACAAATGTGTGTGTGGGCAGGTGTGTGTGTGTGGGCAGGTGTGTATGTGTGTGGGCAGGTGTGTGTGTGTGGGCAGATGTCATTGTGTGATGTCTGTTTGTATGTATTTTTGTGTTTTAAATGTGTTTATGCGTGTCTGTATATGTTTGTGTGTGTGTATGACTGCATGCGGCCTCCTGCTGAGTATAGTTGGCGCCGTGCAGCCTCCTGATGTCTCTGGGGGGGCTCCGCGCGGCCTCCTGCTGTGTATAGATGGCTACGTGCAGCTCCCCGCTGTGTATAGATGGCTACGTGCGCCCCCCGCTGTGTATAGATGGCTACGTGCTTCCCACCGCTGAGTATAGATGTCGCTGTGCGGCCTCCTGCTGTGTATAGATCGCCAAGTGCGGTCTCCCGCTAAGTATAGTTGGCGCTGTGCGGCCTCCTGCTGTCTCTGGGGGGAGCGCCGTGCGGCATCTATACTCAGCGGGAGGCCGCACGTAGCCATCTATACACGTATACTCAGCAGGAGGCCGCACGTAGCCATCTATATGGTGCCATCTATACTCAGCAGGAGGCCGCACGTAGCCATCTATATGGTGCCATCTATACACAGCGGGAGGCCGCACGGCGCCATCTATACACAGCGGGAGGCCGCACGGCGCCATCTATACACAGCGGGAGGCCGCACGACGCCATCTATACACAGCGGGAGGCCGCACGGCGCCATCTATACACAGCGGGCGTCTCAGTGCTTTGCAAGAGCAGTCAATAAATTCTGCTTGACTAATTCTGAGCACCATAAAGTCTGGTTCGCTTCTAACCTGCTGTCTTCATTTCCAGCTTGCTGAATTCTAACTCATTTACTGTCATTCGAGACGATGCCTTTGCTGGTCTCTTTCACCTTGAATACCTGTAAGTGCTCCACTTAATGTCATATTTTTGATTCTGTTCTTCTTCATCTTTTGGCATGTGCAATTGTATGAGCAAGTATTCATATGAATTTATGACCTACTTAAACCTTTGAGGACCTTAAATTTTATTCAATCAAATTTTTTTCCAGTTTAAAACTATGGGACATATATGTGCCTTGGTCCTCAAAGGGTTTTTAAAGGGGCTGCAAACATAAATACGAAAAAAATAATTCAATTAGTGCTTTTTGTGTTCATTTAATTTTTATTTGAAGTCCATTTTTTTTATATACCTTGAAATTAAGCCCTACCCCATGGAATGAAGCCCTACCTACATGACATCTGAGAGCTACATGGATACCGCTTGTGAGGTGCCTGTCCGTCACTACTATTCAGTTTTAGGGTCCACTCACTAAGCCATATATTTGCTCATGCAAGAGAATAGGGCTAATTATGCTAATGACACTGGGCTCAAACTCTGTCAGAGCTTCAACTGAGTGTGATCCGATTCTCTCGCAGCACAGATATGGAGAAGATGGAGAACTTAATTTCTCCATCTTCTCCATAGTCTCTGTGAGTGTTCATCGGACTGCACTTGGATGACATCCGAGTGCAGTCCAATGTTTTACGTGCACCCACAGACTTGTATGGGTGCACATGGTCCGAATATCGAATGAGATTATTTTCTCATGCCAATAATCGCACTGTCCCATAGTATAACATAGGGCCGAGTCCTATCCGATAAAACATCACATAGCATTCGGCCGTGTTATACGACAGTGTGAGCGAGCCCTTAGAGTCAAGGAATATTTACATGCAGATGATGATATTACTCTCCAAGTGTATATTTTTTTAGGCGAGTTCATAGCAAATGCTTTGCATTTTTGACATGTGATCAACTAAAGAACAAGAAAGATTTAGGACCTCCCCTATAGAGAAACGGAAAATAGTTTGAAGGACTTGCATGTCCTTTTTTATTTATTATGAGAAAATCCTAAAAGATCCTGTTTTTTAACCATGCTGTGACTTTCTGCTGAGGGAGAGGGAGAGAGCTGCCCTATTCAGAGTCTGTAATAAGACCTGCTGACAAAAGTGTTGAAGATACAGTCTAATGTGAATTAACAATGAAAAAAAGTTAATTTAACAAATGGCTTGTATTTTTTTTAATACAAACTTTTTTGTCTTTACAGCTCCTTTAAAGGGAATCTGTCATCAGGTTTTTGCCACCTAATCTGAGAGCAGCATAATGTAGGGTTAGAGGCACTGATTCCAGTAATGTGTCACTTACTGGGCTGCTTAGTGTTGTTTTGATAAAATCATTGATTTGTCAGAAGGTAATTATCACTAGATGACTAGTAAGTTCTGTAGGACCCCACCCCCATCACTGATCAGTAGATTTCTGTGTACACTGAGCATGGGCAGAAAGCTGCCAATCAGTGGTGTGGGTGGGGCTATACAGAGCGCAGCATTCAGAGAGCTGCTAGATCTGCAGCAGATAAAACGGTGATTTTCTCAAAATGACAACAAGCAGCTGAAAAAGTGACACATCGCTGGAATCAGGCCCCAATATTGTGCTGCTCTCAGATGAGGCAGCACAATTAATATTATGCCAAATTAATTTCCCGTGAACTATCACATGATCTATCACAGGGGATCATGTGATATGTCACGTGATAAATCAGGTGTGTGGAGGGGGCCCGCGCCTTCTAAACTGCCCGGGGCCCTTGCTACTCTTAATCCACCCCTGCCTATATCCCCGGAGCGGCCTGGCTGCCCCAGTATGCCGGCGAGTCGCATACCTTGGGCGACTTTAAAGAAAGGCTGTATAGCCTGTTCAAAGTTTATCCCCTGACAGAAGAACAGAAAGTAAGCATACTGATAGGGCAGTTAACTGGTGCGGCCCAGCGGGAGGTAAAGTCTTGGACAGCTGAGGAGAAAAGGACTGTAAGGGGGGTTCTGACCCGTCTACGGGACACC